>NC_080021.1:199171654-199796654 GCF_030020395.1 Manis pentadactyla | reverse complement strand
AGGTGGGTATATGTGCAGAAATTACAAGGGATGAGACATCTTTAAATCAAATGTCTGTGAAGTCGGCATACCGGTCTTTCTACAATTACAGAATTGATTTTAGGGAAATACACGTCTCAGGGTTGTGATACAAATGAAGGTGATGTGAAAGATGTCACTGACGAGTCTGGCTATCAGGTATTGAAAATATCTGCTTTTGAAGTTTCCTTATAGCCCAAATTGTGGAACTTTTGCCTGTGGGCTCTCTATTACACATTTTCACATAGAAAGTATTTTTATTGAATATGAATGTGCTTTCATATATATTTTTATGAGTCTTTCTGAATGTTATCTTTCACAGTCTGTAATTGTTACTACATACGTGTAGGTATCATTAGGGTTTTCTGTAGATTTACTACACAAATGGATTGGAATTAACAGCATTCTGTGACAGTCATCTTTATGAAAACTTATGTTTTTTCCATTAATTTTCTGTTTTTAGTGGTGGAAGTTAATTCATTTTTCAAGGTGAAGAGCAAGATTTTACTTTTTTATGTACACTCAAATAATTTTGCTTTTAAATAACTATTGTTCTTCCTGGATGAAAAATTCATGGTAGTAATCAGGAGGAACATATTTATTTATCAGTTCATGAACTCAGAAAGTAATCCAAGAGTATATAATAAGTTCCAGGCCCTGTGCTGACTCCTGGTGATGTACCCCAAAGAGGACCCATGCAGAACATTGTGTTTAGAACTTATGCACCTGTTTCAAAAGTTCACTCAGTGAGAATTTGTTTTTAACATTCCCCTATTGAATTACATTTACTCTAGAGACTATAATCAAGTTCATATTTGATCACATTAAAAAAATATCTTAAGTAATCTTTAGCATTTCATTTTTCCCCATGGAAATATAACAGAAAGTTCTTCCAATACTCTGCTCCAGTTGGTAAAGCGGTGTTGAGTCAATGTAACCTTGGATTGGGTGGCTCCTTTGGAAAGACAGAATCCTAATTAAGGGTAAATAAGCCAGCATTCTGGCTGATGCATTGGTCCCATCTATGGTTAGCGCAACACATCAAGGAGACCATATCTGAGTATCCTGACTGTGACCTTCTGGTAGACCTATGAGACTAAAGACAAGGCCTTGGGATTGCTGGCACAACTAAAGCCTGTCTGAACCTAACTGGCCAGATAATATCCCCACTGGGGACTCCATCACTACAGATGTGAGATTATATCTTACTCCAACCCATGAAGTTTAGTAGAAATATAAAATGGTATCCTATTTGTCTAATTAACCCCCCAAATCTTGAGCATATCCTTACCACAGGGACACATTTACTGTGATATAAATGAAGCACAGTTTACCGTGCATGCTATTTTTGTATGGAATTAAGTAACCCAAGATATTTTACTTCTGTATTGACTCAGATATTTATTTGCTGGTGATATAAATGTTGGTTGCATCTTTTCATGTGGGTGTGCCTTTCCTGTTACCATCTCACACCCTGTTTAGTTCATAGAACCGCCAGCAGAAAATGACTACTGAACTTGGACTATGAACCTGCCAAGTTCTTGTTTTAATTTTGATCTTTGTGTATTTGCTTTATTTTGGTGTGTAGTATGCTTTAATAATTCATATAAAATTAACTTTTGTGCCTTATCAGATTGTTATGTAGATTAAATGAGAATTATTTTGAGGGCTTATGGGGCAGTGTTTTGATGTACATCTGCCCTGAGTGCCTCTTCCACCCCATCACACCAAGCCCAGACTTGAGAATGACGGAAATAATGTTGCCCTCTGAGGTTTAACTAGTAGACTTCACAAAGATTGAATGCATGTAACCACCACTGGAATAAGTAGGGTTATTCCTAGAGGTGTGATGGAAGAAGTTTTAGAACATGGAAAACTCCAATCAGGGTGACAGGTGAAGAAATTTGGTGAGGCAAGATGTGTATGTGATTGTACTATAGGAAGGAAAAGCTAAATAAATGGACTGTGGCATTTTTGAGAAAAGCAGTGAGAATGTGAGAATCAGTAGGGCAAGATAGTGGTTGGTTGGAAAACTTAGGGAATTCAAAATCCTAATCAAGGTGTTGGTCAAGATGAAACCTAGTGCCATTCATACAACGTACTCCCCTGTGTGAATTTTGTGCAGTCATGATGGCATGGAAGAGATGGTTGGTCTTGTAGGAATAAGAATCCTAGTTTACATGAAACTCTTCTCATTGTAAATGAGCTTATTGACAATCATGCTTTTATGGTGCATATTAGGGTTTTAATATCTATCTTCTCTGCTGGATTGTCTTTGTGGTGGCAGGCAGGCATCGTAATGGTGTGTTGTCTATTTCTCCACATTGCCTGTCGTAGTGTCTGGCACAAAGAAGGTGCTCATTAAAAATTGTTAAGTGAATGTGGTAACAGAACCAAGTTTTTGAGCCTTTAGAACCGAAGACCAGAGAGCCATAGTGAAGTCACTAAGGTAATCCCACTTTATTCAGCCGAGTGGCAGAAGCCAGACCTACCTACACTCCTATCATGTTTTGTGCCTTCCAATCAAATACAACAGCTTGGAAAGTGACTGGCCACAATGGATGCACAATAAATAATCTGTTTACTTTCATTTGTTCTGGGGTGATTCCAATTATAATCATAACTGTGTAGCAAACCTTCAGTTTCCATTTCACTACCTCAAGATGTTCAGTCCTCATGAACAACAAGGGATTTATTGGTCAACAAGTTGAATTCCTAGGAATCAAGATAAAATAAAGACATCTTTGAGATTGATGATGACAATATCAGTATCAGTTTTTAAGCACAAGGTTGTAAATAACCTACTTTTGAGTGAGTAGACTGCATCTTAATATTTTTATTTATCAAACTCTTATTTAGCACTGATCATGTGCCCAGCACTACTCTACCTTAGAAATTAGAATTTGTAAATAGCAACCCTATGGAATATAGGTACCATTATCTGTTTGTTATCCTCATTTTGCAGAGGTGAAAACTGTGGTTCAGAGAGGTTAGGTGACTTGCTCAAGGTAGCACAGCTAGTTAAATACAGGAGCTAGAATACATTTCACGCACTCTGGTTTCAGCTTAAAGTCTGTGTGGTTTTCAGCTCCTGCCTCTCTCTCTAATAGAAGCTCCTCAGGAAGCTGCAGTTTATTACAAGGTTTGAACAGCACTGTCTCTGTCTTATTAAATAGAAACATTGTGATTCCATTTGTTTCTGTTGATACTGCCTAGATGCCTGTGCTTTGTTCCTGGGTAGAAGAAAGTTTTTAAGAGAGCATTCCTTCCCTTTGCATCTCATGATGAAGCTCATGACTCATTCCATCAGCCCTTTTCCACTGTTTGGTATTGGAACACCAGTAAGTGACTGCTTCTGATTAAGGGAGTGTTTTGTTCAAGGTGTAGTTAACTTGAGGGTTCATTGTCCCAGCATGAAGTCATATAATCCTGCGCCTTGCTTGAATTCTCCCAACTTGACATTTTACCAAGAATTCCTTTTGAGTCTGTTCCACAGTTGAATCAGAGTGGCAGTCTAGAAGTTCTTCCTTATTTGACCACGGTCTATCTTGAGTGGTAAGCCCTTGCCTTTCTTGCTATGTTCTTTGTGACGACACTTGTGTTGGGAATAATTAGAAAAGAGGAAAACCAGATTGGAAAGGGAAAATAATGATGTGGAGGTTTTGCATCTTAGTCTTTGTTTGCAGAGCAAGAAACAGAAGCCCTGCATGGATTTATTTTGCTTTATCTCTTTGGGGAAGAAGAGGGAGACACTTTTTCTAGTTAGATCTGTTCTGGCTGGAAATAATTACCACTGAAGCTAAATTACCACTTATTACCTGTGTGCTCTGTGCTGGGGCCAATACTCGGCACAGCTCTTCAGGCACTGTTCATAACCTTATGCCAACGAAAATTGTATTTCCCCCATTTTATCATTCATTTTGTAGGTGTCAGAAGTGGAATTCAGCTGTAAAATTGTTGTAGACTATGACCTTTCCTCATGGGACCCTGACTCTCCACATAACATACAAGAGACTTTTGCTGAGAGTAATAGTGGCAGGGTCTCGATGACTTTAAGCCCATTCTTTTCTTGTTCACTCTGATGAAAGATAATTTTGCCAATATTCTGTTATAAAATCTTAAGGTACTTCTCTTTTCAATTTAATTCAACAAACATGTTGTGAGTGCTAATGATGTATTAAGGGATAAAAAACATTGAAGAAAGTATGCTCCATTCTGCACAGAGCCTTTGGTGTTGTAGAGGAGACTAAGAGTTGCAAAACAGTTGGGTCCTGGTTGCTAGTAGAGGTATGGGTGGAGAGATGACAAGTGGAGGGAAGGGAGGCCTCCCCGAAGAGGCAATACAGTCCTGATCTTGATGCAGGTGGAGGAGCTTGCCATCCTGTGGGGTGGGGGTGGGGGAGAAGCTAAGCAATAGCAGGAGCAACGGTCTTCACCTTTGGGGAACTGAACACAGTCAGGTGTGATTAGCATATGGTGGGTGTGCTGGGTGGAGTTTTGACCAGTGTCAAAGGCTTCATCACGTACTCAGGAGTTTGAGCTTCTGCTTTGTAGGTGATCTGAGATGCTGAAGGATTCCTCAAGGTAAAGAACACCAATTCCTTATAGGGGTAGCCATGTAATTTATCATCCAAACTGAGACACTTTGTGGGGTGAAAACAGGCACTAACTGGTTGGGACACTGGGTCAACAGGCATAAACCAAGACTGGTCTGGTCAACCCAGGATGTATGGTCCCATTCCTTCTAGGCTCTGCTTTCTGTTTGTTTATTTATATTCTTTCTAAATTTTCTTTTGACCTTTTAAAAGCAGAGCTCAACACTGGACTTTTCCACATTGTGTAAAGATGGTAAAGAAAAACTTAATAAAAAAACCAAGATAAGTGAGAAATTAATACAATGCTGTTAGTAATAAAGCTAACAAGATGCTAATGTGTGTAAAAACGATGTAACTTGGTAGATATTTTAAAAAATAAAGATCTGTCCTGTTTTTGAATTATAAAGCTGAAAAGGTCCTTAAAAATCACACCATCCCACTCCCAAATTTTATGAATAAAGAGAGTGAAGCCCCCAAATTAATTGAGACATTTGGGTCTGAGTTAGCTGCCGGCCCAGACCCAGACCCAGGTTTGCTGACTGCCAATAAGGTACTTTTCTTGCTGTGCAGGCCTCCAGCTTGTTCATTCCCATCCACACATCTGACATTTTCTTCCTTGTAAACATCAACATGTATTTATGTGGCCAGCCAGGATGAAGTGTAAACACTGGCTATAAATGTACCTGGCACCCACAGAAAGGGTCCCCTTGAGTTTGGTCTCATTATAACTATCTGGTAATCTCTGTAATGAAGCTTTGACGAAAGTCTTTGGAAACTGAATTACTTGTACGTTACATAGTTTTTACAGATATTAGCATCCTGTTAGCTTTCTTAATAACAGCATTGTATTCATTTCTAATTTATCTTGGCTTTTTATTAAGTTTATCTCTTACCTAGTGTGGGTGGCTGTGTGTGTGTGTGTGTGTGTGTGTTGCCACTTAACATTCATTGAGACGGGATGCCTCTGGGACCTGCTCCTGACCCTGTCATTAAATGTCTGGTTGATTCTGGGCAAGTTTCTCTTTGCATTAATTTCTCTGTACCTTCATCTGGAGGATGAAGTTGGCTACTTTGATTTCCAAAATTACTGAGAGTCCTATTCATTACCCTATAAATAAAGTAAGGACATAACTACTGTAGATTAGCCACATAGAATTTTCTGGTAGAAAAACAGAAATAGAATTGGAGGAAGAGCAAAGGACTATGATTTCATATCAACTTCTTTAATGATCAGCTTTAGCTGTACTGGTGCACCATTAAAAGAAGTAGCATATTTAGAGGGGAGAGTGTCAGGCGATTTTTTCTTCTTTATTCTCCAGCAGAGAGCTGCATTGACAGGAAGGGAAGGTTCCCCAGCTGGCCCTGCTTCCAGGGGAAGGGAATGGACACAAGAGTCTCTTATTCCCTGGCCACAGGTGACCAGTTGCGCATCCTGTTGCTCTGAGGAGGAGCCAGAGTGGCCCCAAGTCTCCTCAGGTCCCCGTGGCATCCCTGTTGAGGCCTCTTTGAGGGGGAACCTGAGAGCATATTCATGAGAGCCTTGACTGTTCAGCCAGCCCCAGAGCTGGCTTGGCGCTGCAGGCGTGGTCAGGCGGGACGTCCTGCGGGAGCCCCACAGCGCTGCCCAGACCCCAAATCCTAGGCCTCTGTCAAAAGAGAAAACCACTTGCAAATACCAGCTCTTTATACCTTTTTGTTGCCCAACTCCATTCAAATATTTTCACTTAGAAGAAACTTTTCAACAGAAACAAAAAAACAAAAATACCAAAAAAACCCAAAAAACCCTAACAGGGTTCCTTTTGAAGTGTGGACACAGCAGCCAGACCATGGGGCTCTTTCTTATTTTAGGTTGGATGAGGGTGACTCAGACCTTGTCTAGGTGACACTCCTGTCTGTCCCAGGATGAATTTGAGCAGTCATTTGTCCTTATCATTAAAGGTGAGAAGATGCAGATCACTGTGAGTGATTTGTGGTGACCACTGGGCATCACTGCTGCTTAGGGTTTGCGACCTTAGATTTGTAACAAGGCCAGAGTTGGGAATTTAAGTCCTGATTCCTCTCTTGTTTCATAACCATGAGTAAATGACAACCTCTCTGGGCCTCAATTCCAGAATTAATAAAATAAGGATAGTAGGGCCTTTCTCATTGAGTATTTTGAGTATTAGATGAGCTGGTTCATGTAAAGCACACTTAGCCCTGGATCGAGCTCATGCAAAGCACTTATTAAATGGCAGCAAGTATTCTTACTGCTGTCAGGTCTTGTCCACACGTGCAATGTCCACCCCCCTACCTTCGTCTCTCTGACATACGCACACACCAGCTTACACACAATGGGGGTTTGGTGGCTGGGGAGGCTCTTTGCTTCTATGACGCGGTATAGAAGTACAGTTGTGTTTTAGCAACTGGTGGCTCTAATAACGGTCTGTAAATTGTATTCTGAGTGGCCTTTGCTTTTTGAAAAAGATCCATCTATACTGCAGAGTCACCTGTATCTTATTTGTCAGCTCTGTGTATGAAAAGTCATATAGCACCGTAAGAAATAGCAGTTTTGATCTGGTAACTCTCTGAGGGTGATAAAATGGTGTTGAACATTAAAATAAATTTTGAAATGAAACAGGCCACTTTGTCAATTTCCATTAGCAAGGGTCCTCGGCTCCCTCAGATGTCCTTGCAGTGCTAGGACAGCCCAACCACCATTTAGGGCACTCCTCTGTTCCCCTTTGATGAGCGGTGAAGGACCCTGTCTGGCACAAATGGAAGAAATGGCAAATGGATGGGGTCCTGAGATTTTATTGCTCTTCCCCAGTTGGTCCCAACTTTATAGAGTGACCACCTGTGATTCCTGTGGTCTGGGCCTCTCACTGTCCACCCAGGAAGAAAAGGATATTTAACTCTTCCTCTAAACTCTCACTGCTACTTTGTGAATCTCTTTGGTGTATCATTATGGACATTCCAGGATGGCAGAGCTTTATTTTAGTTCCCAGCACCTAGAAAAAGGGCTAGGACTTAGCAAACTTTAAATATTTGTTGAATGAATAAATGAAATATACCTTTTCTTCTGGATGGAGTTTTACAGATTCCTTAGTAAAAATAGAAATATACCTGTGTAGCTTGAAATTCAATGTGATTTAATACTGAGTCTCATTCAAAGGAATATCTGTTACAAGATAGTTATAAGGCAGTTACACATTCTGTTAAGGACTTTTTTTAAGTTCAAGCTCCAGTGTGAACTGGTGAATGATGGTTTATTTTGTCAAGAAACATGTATTGAATGTCAACTAGGCCCTCTTAAGGAGTAGGGATGCAGAGGTCAGTGGAAATATGGACCCTGTTCTCAAGGAGCTCTCAGTTTAGTAGATCATGAGAGATAATTTTGATAAATATAATATGGTAAATATAATATTCAAGGGGCTAGGGCAGCACTGTGTTCTGATTGGGCAATGTCAGGAAGGACTTCATGTTGAAGGTGATACAGGAACGACTTCTGTGATGGACAGGAGTTTGCCATGTGAACTCAGGCAAAGAAATTATTTCCATTAGATATGCTTTGAACTCTGAATCGAATTAAATATTCAATCACTTCCTTTTATTGCAATTCATGCATAATTAATTGCAATATAATTGTGAACAGCCAGACTGTTAGGTTTGCACATCTCACATCAATTACTGGGGGTGGGAGGAGAAGTTTGCATTATTTTAAAACAGTACTGCGCTTCTAATTTTTTTGCCTACATTTTACACTAGTATAATACATTCACTTATTTGCATTAACCATAGTTAGCAGTTTGACATCAAATTGGTTATGAAGTAAATGAGTGTGAATGGTTACTGACCTAGAAGGAAAGAGATGAATTTTTACACGTGCAGATCAACATCCTGTGGACAGTAAGAAGGATTCTATAATGATGTGCATGATTTAGTACCTGAAAGATCATTGTCAGAAAATGTTGACACCTATGCTTAGGATAAACACACGTACATGCATGAGAATTCCCAGATTTAGCTGATAAAAATAATTGCATGGGACAGACTTACACTAACAAAAGTATTCATTGTCTATCTGAAGTTAAAATTAACTGGGCATTGTGTATTTTATGTGGCAACCCCAACACCCACAGCATTGGATGGGAAACAAGGCATTTTTGATGGCAACTCTCTCTACATAGATTTTTCTTTGTCTTATAGGTTTCATATTATCCTGGAAATCATTTGAAGTACACAAGGGGTTTCACATATTTAATATTTCTGATTTTTATTTTGAGTTGTCTAGAAATGAAAGGACATATGTGGTCTATAGAATCTTATATCTGTTCCTCAGAAACTGTATATGCTTATGAACAGGTAATATTCTATACCTCCAGTTCAAAACTGAATTATTCCCTCCTTTTATGTTTTCTTTGTCATGCTCTGTAAAAAAGTATTCTACTGAAATCTATTTTTCTATATACACAAAGGATTTTTTTCTTCTATTTGTTCCTTTGATATTTTTTTCTTTGAGGTCTAACCTAGAGCCTTAGGCCTCTGAGAAGCTACTTTTTATTCATGTGTTTTAGTAAAGATGATAGTGTCTAGACTGAGTGTGGTCATGGCTTTACTCAAACCCTGGCAAGTCTCCTTCACCAATAGAGGAGATGTTCTAATGATCCAAAGCAAATATGAAGTTCTAATAGGGTGACACAGCAGTAACAGGGGCTTTTTGAAAAAGTGGGATTTAATCTGGCATCAGGAGACTGGAAATTCATGGCTTCACCTATTTATCCTGCCCAAGTAGACTTTTGTTGACACAAAGAACACTGAATTTTAAGTAGGGTTTTCCATGAGTTCATTCTAAACAGGCATTTCTGCACTTCAAAAAGCTTCTCTTCATGTGGCGGGCATGAATTTATTTGCTCGAGCTATTTTCTTTTCTTCTGGGAGAGGGAAGATAGCCACTTAGGAGCCCAGCCTTACAGGACCCGCACAGGAAACTGATGAAGTGAAAAGTTGACGAGCTTTTGCCGTAGCCAGCAAGTGATTCACCATGTTGTGCTGGGGGGATTTGCTTTGCTAACCTTGCTGAGCACATGGTGCCTGGGAATGCTCCTTCGTAGATTGCCCCAGCTGAAAAGGAAAAGCTGCCTGTAATTCGAGGAGCTGGAATCAGTGAGTTTCTGAAAGGAAGCAGGAAAGACTGTGTTTGGCTCTCCTACAGAGCACATACACGGTGATCAAATAAGTCGTAGAGATTGGAGCACTAGCTTTACTTAATTTGGCAAATTCTAATGTCTTGGGGGCTAAAAAGTGAAGATGTTTTCATGAAAAAACACTATGTCTAAGGCCCTGTGCATATACTGTGGCGTATTTACAAGTACTAATAGACAGACACCTTGTTTAGAATGGAGAATGCTGTCGAAACCAAATGTGAACATTAAATCTAACTGTAGTATAGATTATTACATTGCTATGTTAAGATAATAAGATTGATAGTCTATAATGAAATTTCTTAATATTTTAGTTCAATGTGAATTGGTTCTAACACTTTTAAGGCAAGAAATCTTGCCAAAGTACACAATTAAAAGACATTAGAAGCAAGAGCAGAAAAAATGAGAAGCAGAGCTAGAAGATACATGCATTTCCATGTATTGATCTGTCTATATTACATAATAAATGGTTTACATTATATGTTCAATGCATTGGGCCTCAGCAACTTTTGACTTATAACTTCAGTAATGTATGTAGCATTATTACTAGGTAATTTATCGAGGTTATGGAATATTTAGACCCATTGTTTTGATTAGAACTCAAGGACATTTTTGTACTATCTTTGTGAATATAGATATTTAAGTCAGAATTAGAGTAACATTAAATTTTTGTTGAGGTCTTCTGGAGTATGTCATTAGCCTACTTAAATACCTTTAACAATTTGATATATAGCACAGTTAAAACATTTCTAGTTTGCTACTTTTTTTTCCAGATTTAAAATGAAATTTTCAAGAGAAGCAAAATATTTTTGTATGGATTGTAAGATGAATTTAAAATTTATCAGTCTGAAAAAATCAGTGGTAACAAGTGAAGTGTCTACCATGTGAGTTTTCATTTTTCTTTCATGTTTACTTCTCCCAGCATTATTTTATAGGTGAATTTTATGAAAAAGACTTTACTTTATAGGTTTTAATATATAGTAGGTTTTATTGTGAACAGTTTGACTATTAATTTTATCTTTAATTCAGGTTTTCTACCAATTTTAACTTTTGCTGGGTCAGTATTCATGAGAGTTTCTTTTTAAAAAAAAGGATAATAATGGTTAACATTTGAGTGCTTACTAATCATCAAGACTCTAAGTTCTACTGCTTTGCCCCAAATATACATATACATTTTTAAGCTAGAATCTTAATCCCTCTGAATTGCGGTTCCCTCGTCTGCCAAATACAGGTAATATATTTTTGTGAAGATCATATATGATGATTGCAAAAGCTCTCTTTATAGTAAGTGTCACATAAATGTAAGCTACGAATGTTTTTGCAGCTGCTGTTTATAGAGCAGTGAGCAAAAAAAGTTTGGAATGCTAAGGAAGAAATGTGGTATAATGTGGTTGCAAAAGCATTAACTGTATTCTAACTCCGGAGTTGCCACTTACTTTGAGCATCCACTTAACCTTAATCACAATTTCCTCATTTGTACCACGAGGGGCTTCAATATGTCAGTATTTCTCTGAATGTGGCCCAAGGACCACCCTCATCTGAATCACTTGGATGCTTGTTGAACAGGTTAACTCCTGGGCCCCAGCCCAGACCTACTGAAGCAGAATCTTTGTGTTGGTATCCAGGCATCCATTGTTCAGTGACATAAACCTGGCATTAAACCTGCTCTTGCTCATTTCTCAAGTCTATATTTCACCTTTTCCACCAAAATGGACACATTGTTGGTAATCACACTTAAACTGTAATTGCCTCCACACGTGGGTGCTGGCGTACCTGCTGTGCCCGGGAGAGGATGGGGAGAGAACAATAAAGTTAGGGAGAGTTAGGGAGAAAACTTTATTAAGGTAAAATTTTTGGCTCTTGAAGAGCTTGCTATTTAAGAAAATGGATATTTTTGTACTAAACAGACTTCCCTCTTAAAATATTTGAAATATCCACATGAATTGTTATCACCCAAGGAAAATTTGTCTCCCTTAATATAACAATTGAAAAGGCAAATGACTGATTAAAAAGGTAACTTGAGAAATCATGGCATCTAAGATTTTTTCAGGTAGACATGTGATTTTATATTATTCTAAGGAGAAACTTTTAATCCTTCCAAGAGAAGAGAGACAGCAACAGCATTTGTTTTTGCGTTACCATGGTACAGTTGTATGGAGACATTTACAGAAAAGGATAAATCGATCGTTTAGTGGTTCATAGGTTACATGAAGAAAATCCTGTCCCCTGTTTTCTTTCATTTTCTTCAGGAGGCAGCATGGCACAATCTAAAGAGCATGGGATTAGGTTTAACATGTACATGGGTTAAAAACTACTTCAGCTGACATATATACTTTGTGACCTCAGGCAATATATTTGCCCTTTTTGAGCTTCTGTTCCCCATCTGTGTTTGGGGAGAGTGTTACTTATCCTCTCTGCTCAAATGGGAGGTTGTTTTGGGAGTTAAATGAGATATGTTAGAGTGCTTAGAATGCTGTCTGGCACACGTTTGGGTAAACATGGAGTTCTCACGCCTTACCTATTCCTCTGCATTCATGGAAGTGCCACCTGTGACTGGCTGCAGTTATCCTGCGGAACTGTTTTCTTAGGGTCGTCATTCCCTGGAACCATTTTGCCTCTCTTATCAGCCTGTCTATCTCTAGTGGCATTTCCCCACTGTCTGCCCACAGAAAGGGAGCTGAGGTCCTGTATGGGGATTCAAACCATTAGTTTGTCATTCACCCATCGTTGATCTTAATTATTCACTCAACCAATGAATGAATGTAGAATCCTGAAAGTTGGTGTGGGATGAGCCCATAAGGATTATGCCTTTCACACCCTCTTCCAAAGCCAGGCTTGGCTTGTCTGTACACTAGTAATGACACATGGTCCTTCAGCCTCTGCTCAAACATCTTGGATGCAAGGAACACTCTTATGTCCCTAGAGGCCAGACTGTCTTCAGATAGATGGACTATTATATATACTGAACCAAAATCTAGGAAGGAACTATTTTCTAGGGTGTCACCCACTGGACCTAGTTCTTTCCCCTGGGTGCCAAAAAGTACACTGAGATGACATATAAGCCAATTCAGTTCAAGTGACATACATTGCCTCTTGCATGTTGGGATAACAAAAATCAAAATGTGTCACCCCAACTCATGTACCACTATGACGGCACTACAAGGCGGAATGGCAGGAAGGCTTCTGGCAGGAACAGTTCGGAGGCGAGTAGGGCTCTGCCATCCTAAAGCCCGCAGCCTGGTAGGAAAGATGCCGCATGTATGTGGATGATTGTTATAAGAGGCAAGGGGTGAAAAAGATACCGAAGAAGTACAGATGATGAAGCTGTATGAGAATTTAGGGGAGGGAGAGACTTCTCTCAATACTGTAATCAGGAAAGCTTTATGTAAATGAGCTTTGCGAGTTGAGTGTTAAACAGCAGGTGATGTTCAAGGAGTGCAGTATTCTGTTAGACTGCATTTATCCTTTTAAGTACTGAACCCTGTTCTAATAATATTTATTACTTTTTTCTTTATTATTAAAGTAAAACATTCATTGGGGGAAAGAAGGAAAATTAGAAATTAAGAAATTAAAACTAAAAATATTTAGAATTCTATACATTTCAGAGAAAAACCAAAATACTAAAAAGAATATGCAAGTTTTTTTCCAGTCCTTTGTTCCAATTAGTAATTTACAATTGAGATCATACATTACAATCAATTTTGTTGCATGCTTTTAAAAAATATTCTATCCATACTACCATGCCATTAAGTAGTCTTTGAAAACATGAGTTTTCTACACAAAGTTCAGTACATCCAAATGATGGATATTATATAATCACTGGGCATTTAGGCCTTATCTCTCGGCCCCACCCCCTCTCTCTTTTTTGCTTTTATATCACTGAGAAAAATATCTACTATGAATCTTTACTCTTCTGAGACCTTATGAATCTTGATTACTTATTGTTTAATGTCCTCTGGAAAGTTTGTACCAATTTACACTTCTACTACAAGGGAATGAGAATATTTTGTTACATTCATGCCAATATTGGATGGCTTTTTGTAACCATGTTGTTCTAACCACTTACATTAATTTTAATCATGAAGCTAAACATTAGCAAACCTGGGAAGACATGGAAACTTTTCTGGGATTTAGAAAAGAAGAACAAACAAAAGTCAGAATGCATTTAGTCCCATTTCAATATCTGTCCTACTTTGAAGTGCTTTATTCCATGTAAAAGTCTAATGTATATTTATGTCTTTAGAAACCCAAAGGCCTAACAGCTGAGCAGTATAGTGCAGGAATATGGGTTACCTCTGAAGTGCCAACTGCCTGGATTCTAATCCTGGCCCTACTATGTGCTAGCACAGTCAATCTGGGCAATGTATTCAATTGCTCCAAGCTTCTGTTTCCTTGTCTATATAATGAAAGGCAGGGCAGAAACAGTAAAACCTCAAAAGATTAGGATTTATTATGTAAGAGGCCTGGCATGAAAGTACCTCATAAATACTACTATAAAATACATAACTTGGTGTTTTCATTGAATGATCACATTGCTATGTTAAAACCAGAAATCCCTGAGTTAATCCTCATTGTATAGATCTTCATTCTATTGTGAGAAGAAGGGGCAGTCCAGAAGGATCAGGGTCCATCACTTTTCTGGGACACAGTGGGACAGGTTTTCCTTGGATTGTGTAAGGGGTCCCAGAAGAATCCGAAAACAGATAACACAGCTCCCTTCCTAGATCCTCCACTTTTCTGTGTTCCTTAGACAACTTTAATGCCTAATATAGAGATTCCTGTGATTTTTTTCAGTGCCCCTATTGTCTCAATAATTTTTTCACAGTGCTTATAGACCAAAAGAAATACTTAATGGTTTTATTTATTAAGTGGTCAAATCAACTTAATAAGTATATAGGCCCTAATAAATTGTAGCATTTCATAAAACCAAAACACATACATTAAAAAAGAAACTCGTTCTTATCTCATTCTTAACAGCAGTTACTAAGGGATGTGTGCACCTGTTGGACACTGCACAACTTCTCAAAATTTGGACTCACATGGGACACTGCCTCCCTCATATCCAGTTTTGCACTGAATTTTAGGCAATATTTGGTTTTTATCATAGGAGACATTATTGCAAAGACATGATATCAGAGAAAGGAATGTAATGCCATCTAATGTTGAAACTGTGAACTACTTCAAGCTGCTAGTTCACATGTTTTTGATACACGTCGAGTGTCACTGTTGTCCTCAAATTTAAAATACGTGACAATGCTTTTTAAAATTAGCTATGGGACTCAAGGTCCCTGGAGCACAGTTTGGGAACCAGGGCCTACTGTATTCCTGGTTTCTGGCTTTACTTCAGTTTTGTTTTCTTCTGGCTCCCTAGTTCCTGTTTTTATTAATTTCTTGTTCTTAGCTGCCTAGTTTCCTTCCCCCTTGCCCAGGGCCATCCTCCACCTCATCTCCACCAAGCGGCAGCAGTCTCTGGAGCCACTCCGGGATTCTTGCAGACCGAGCCGCAGTCCCAGAGGCCCTGATATGGTTTGGTAGCTGGCTTTGGGACAAGCCCTATGCCCTGAATCTTAGCGGACTCCTTTAGTTCTCAACTCCAGAAAGAATCATGTCCGTTGTAGGCTCCCTAAGTGGTATGCCAGTGATGTGGCTTATCTTCAGGCATCTGTCTGTGGGCATGCCCTCCACCCCAGACCTCCCAGTCCACCTGGGGTACCCTTTGCCTTATAGCAACAAAGAACTGGCCATACCACATCTCATTGCCCCTGTTGTTGGTATGTCATCTCAGAAAAGGGAATTGAAGCAGGTGAGTGGTTGTGGGTTGTGGGTTCTGGGTTAGACGGTTGGCTTTTGTGTCCTAGGTTTACCACTTACTGCTTAATATCCTGAAACCTCAGATTCTGCATCTGTAAAATGGAGGTGATAATAGGTCTGTCTTCATGTGAGAATCAAATGAGAAAATAAGTGGTGCCCCTTAGCACAATGCTGACATTAGTAAATGTTATTACTGCCTCCATGTCCATGATGCTTGGCTTGAGAACCGCCACCTGGGGTCCTTATGAATATTCAATTCTTGCTTGCCCAAGAATCTAGATTCAAGATTCTAGTTTACCACTTTCTAAATGTGAACCGTTACTATTGGAATTACGGAATTCACTTTCAAATGTTTTAATTTTTGTTAGGAATAAAGTAACAAACTGCTTATTTAAAAAATTTCATACCTGTCTTTAGGAGAGAAAGCGTCAATATTAAAATGAAAAAGCATCTTACATTCATATAACATTTGATTTGTATGTACTAAAGTATCTTCACAGACATCTAATCTTATAAGGTTTTCATGACATTATACATATGTACCTTACAGGTACCATAGTGTAAATATTGTTTCTCCCATTTTAGGGTTGATAAAAGTGAGTCTCAAGAGATGATGTGAATTGCTGAAGATAATATTTTCTGGAGCTCACACTCTAACTCAGGATTTGTAATTTCAGTGCTAGTGCTCCAAACTTGCTATCTTGTTACCTTTTAACATTTCATAAGTTAAAAATGAAAGAGGAAGGAGAGAAGGCCTATAGGTAGAAAGGAAAGAAAAGATCATTGTTATTCTTATTGCTCCCTTACTATGTTGCTGCCTTTAATATTTCAAAAGTTAAAAAATGAAGGAAGAAAAGAGGGAAGGAAAGAAAGAAGGAAAGGAAGAACAATTGTTATTCTCTTTATTTTTGTAAGCAATGGAAATTTGCTGTTTATGCTGAGTCCAGTGCATTTCAGTGTCATGGTAGTTTTAATTAGCATGTAAGAATCACAATAGTGAGAAAAAAAAATTGCCAGTGCTTTGTTGCTCATAGAAAAGAAAGAGAAAATGCTTGGCCTTTGAACTGCATCTCAAAACACTGCATTCATCATACACACAAAATAATACAAGAATTTTTAAAGTTCGATTTCTAATCAGAAAAAAGCTTCAGAAAGAGAAAGACATACTTTCCCTTCCCCCATTCCTTGTTTTTCCAAACATTCACATGCCTAACCCCTTCACCCGTACTCGAGCCACTGTTGCCTAACCACCTTCTGGGCACAGTGGCATGGAAATATATCATCAGGGTATAATTTTGCACACAGCAGAGAGAACATGCTATTACGGATTGAGTTGCAGCTGAATAGCCTGGTCGTAGACTGTGTTTTGATCTCACTGTTAACAATGGAAATGAAACCTGGGCTCATTCCTTCAGGTCTGTAGGAAGTTTGCTGGTCCTCATGCTAGTTTGGTGGCTTTTGTGTGCAAACAGCAGGTGAGGGGAGAAGAAATGGTCTTGAAGGTTTCAGGGTGGAAGGCCTAGACTTGAGTGTGCTGAGTTGGGTCACTCTGACAATCTAGAGATGTAGTTTGATTCTCTGCTGCCTGACTAGAAAATCATAGAGGTCACAGGCTGGCCAGGCTAAAATTGTGGAAGTCACAAACTGGCCAAAGGCAGGTTTCTTTGGGTAAGCAAGAACTGAATCTTCATAAGGACCCCAGATGGTGGTTCTCCAGCCAAGCATCATGGATAAGCACCTTTCCTTTAAGTATCCAAAACATTTACTGTGGGAGAGCTTGGCTAAGCAAGATACGAGTAGTTGAGAATTTGATGCCAGTCATATGTCAATAAAGTGGTTTAAAAAAATACACATGGAGGCTATAGAAAAACAATATAAATGATAAATACCTAGAAACTCTTGAAAAAAAAGTCTGAAATTTATATTCCATTTTTTTCCATTTGGTTAAAGTAGAAGGCAATTCCCATGCAATCTGACTCTCTTTAGAGGTTGTATTAGTTTTCTAAGCTGCATAACAGATTGCCATAAACTTAGTGGTAAAACATCCATTTATTGTCTTGCAGTTTCCATCGGTCAGAATTCCAGGCATGCCTTAGTGGGTTCCCTGCTCAGGGTCTCACAAGGCTGAAATCCATACATTGACTGGGCTGTGTTCTCATCTGGAGGCTTACCAAGGGAAGGATCTGCTTCCAGGATCTCCCACGTGGTTGCCACAATTCATTTATTGGTGGCTATTGAGGAGCTTGCTTCTGAGTCAGCAATGGAGAGAGTTTCTGCTGCTGCCAGTCTTTGGCCTCTAGTTTCTTTTTAAAAGAGCTTATCGATCTTATCCATTAGGTCTAATTGACTTAGGATAATCTCCTTTTTGATCAATTTAAAGTCAATTTAATTATATCTGGAAAATCCCTTCACCTTTGTCATATAACAGACCTAATCAAGGGAGTGACTCCTGTTACCATTTCCATATTTTATTTGTTAGTAGCAAGTTACAGATTCTTATTACACAGGGATAGGGTAGGGGAGGAGTTGGAGGGAGGAAGACTATATAAGGGTGTCCATCATATATGTACCATGTGCTTAATGAGCACTGTTGGAGAAAAAAATTGGCTTTTGAAAAGCACCATTTCAAAGGGAATTAATGTTATTAGATGGAAGACTGAAGGATAGAATATCATGTACTTAAGTCTATACTTACTTGAAAAAAAAGCTATTTGCACCAGAAATATCTGTCTTTCCTTTAAGAATGTATCATTTAACACATCTGACTTGAATTTTTCTCTCCCTTTGGCTGCTGAGACATTACTCCCTCTTGATTGTCCTATTTCTTGACTCATTCCTTCATTTGTACTTCCTGCAACCATTCTGTTTTTGAAATGTCACATTTCTGGCCTGACAGTTCCCTTTGTCTATGGAGCTCAAGAATAGCTATGAGCCTTATACTCCAGCCACTTATTTCCTGAACACAGTGGCACAAAAACACATAATCACGATGTAATTGTGACCCTGCAGATAAGTCAGTCACCCTGTTGGGGTCAGTTTGTAATCTGAGCATTTGCTGAATGGCCTGTGGGTGACATTCAGTGTTTGGACCTCACTGCTAAAATAGAAATGAAAATGTATTTTCTCCTTTTGGTCTGTAGAAGACATGCTGGTTCCATTTATGCTGGGTGATTTTTATGTTCAAATAGCAGTATTATATAAACAGTCTGACAGACGTGTGTAGAGTATGTGCCTGTGTTTGTTTATCTTTAACCTTGTATAAAAAGGGATTTAAGGCAGCTTAAAAAGATGCACATGGTTGAGAGGACAACATTGAACTAAAAATAAGTGAGAAAAAGGAGGGAAAGGGAAAAATAAATGTAAGAAAGTGACATGGAGTCAGACAAGGGCATGCTTTCCAGCAGTCGATGATAGAGACATAAATGCAATCAGACTCATGATTTGGTAGCCATAGAGCAAAATCAGGAGAACCAGCTCTTCTGAGGACTGAGCCCAAAGAGACATTTCTCCTATGGGTCGTCTTCTGTGATGGACACATTGGCCATGGTGCGATGTAGTGGACAGCTTAACAATGTTCACATGCAGTGCCATGTCCCAAAGGTCATTTCTTACAATATTGTTCCGTGGAGACTGGTGGCCTGCTGCCAAAGCAGATGCAGTTCGTGAAGTCACTTCTGTGGGGTTTGACTTTCTAACACATTGGTTGGGTCAATCTAGGTAAAGTTCAGCATAGTATTTCTTAGTCTTTTTAAAACTTATGGCCCCGTTTCCCCAAAAACTTAAGAAAGTTTAAAGATTTCTTTTCCCATCTTTTGGATTGTGTTTTGAAAAGAAGTTGTCTTTATCTTCCAGCTATAGAGTTGTTACAGCATTGAAAATGAACCCACAGAGCACTAGGTAGGCTGCTCTAGTTTTTCCCAACAGCCTTTAAGAATCTTTATTCTAGCTTAGCAAGAAAAATGAATTTGCAGCTCACCAGGCATGTTATATTATAGTTCTTTTCTCAAGGTTTTTTTTTTTTCAGATTTTATTTCTTGATAACATCTGAAGACATTTTTTTCTAGTTAAGTATAGAATGTTTGAAGTCAGTGGAGTTTTGTTTTGTTTTGTTTTGGGGCGAGAGTAATTAACACTCTAAAGGAAACCTGAGGAGTAGAAAGACATCTGCCTCATCAGGAGACTGTTCCCCCTTAATTGCAAGGAAAGGCAGGGGAGAGCCCACGGCTGAGCCAGGGATCTGGACGTGATAATGAAGGATGCCTTGCACAGCAAGGGGCTGGGTAATCTTGGCCTCATGGCTTTGAATTACAAAGCCTGCATGTGCTATTAATTTACTAATCACTAGTTTATTCCTGATTATCAAAGTAAATCACATTCCATGTCAGTGTCTTATACAGAAATATTTGAATAAGAATGTAAAGTCATCCTGAATTTGACCGCTTTTACTCTGACATTTCTCTCCAGTGTGTATTTTCCTATGGCAGTGTAGCCTTGTGGCTTGGAAGGAGGCCCTTTGGAGGTATTCAGATCTGGATTCATCTCCCAGCTCTTCCACCATTTATTAGTTGAATTGCCCAGAGAGATTTCTTGAGCCCCCTCAATCTCAATTTCCTCATTTGCAAAATAGATAGGAATGCCTATCTCACCAGGTTACTGCAAGGACTACTTGGGAAAGTATATCCAGTGAGTTTAGCGCAGTGCAAGGCATATGGCAAAGGCTCAGTAGAAACTGGCTATTATGTGTGTGTGGATACATGCATATAAATACATATAGTCATGTTATAAACTTGACAGCATACTCGATACTATTTCCTTTATCCTTAACATTTAACACGTGCCTAATCTTTTACCATAGGATTATATCATTCTGTACTTAACCTGTTTGCTTTATTTTGGTTATTCTTATTGTTGTTGCCATGGTTTAAAAATTGTAATATAATTTATTGTTATTATGTTGCTAGACACTCAAGCAGTGAGAACTAAAAGAAGGCAAAGTTGTTCAATTTCTTTTCTTTAGGAAGTGAGTTACTGTTTCATTATTGATGATAAATAGGAAAAAAGTAAAAATGTACATATAAAGACTAAACTGTCTTTGTACTTCTAAGGATTCTAAGGGGAAAATGTGTGGCTGTGTGCATGTACATGCATTTATGCATATGTATAAGATGTTCACTGGTCTGATTGCAAAGATGGAAATATAAAGTCTACATTTCAATTTTCAAGTGTTCGACATTTTATACTTATTACTCATGATCATAAAATAGCAATAAACATTAGTGTTTTAAAATAAAATAAGGCAAAGAAAAACTGTACAATCCTAAACACAGTAGTTAAGAGTACAGTTATACAGGTAGTTTAAGAACACTTTAAAGTATCCTTGGGGACAGTGTCTGTGTCTTAAACACTGGAGCCATATGCTGCGCATCTATTTAGTTTGCAGAGGGGCCTTTATTGTATTCCAATCACCAAATGCAGACTTTTAACTTGTGAAGTCTGTTTCACTCAAGTTCCAGTGTAAGCCAAGTGGTTAGAACTAACTTCATATTCCATTTTTTGAGGATGGGATTAGCATGTGACTTAGACTGAAGAGGTAAAATATTCATTTTCAAGGAGAAGGTGAAGTGAAAACACAGAAGCAGCATCAGAGCAAGTGAAATCAAGCGAACTTCTTTCTGAGCCTAGTGAGGAAAGGGTGTGGAAAAGAGAAGTCTTCGGTTTGCATGCTGTATTAGGCATCTTTGATGTAAGTAACATTTTGTTTCCTTTGCTAAGAAGACCGTTTATCTGGGAAAAAAGGTAACCACAGGTTAGTCTTATAACCAGGATTGTTCTAGAAGTTTGGTAGATTTCCATTTGTTAAAGATGTTTGTGCACACAATGGTAAAACAGTTGAAAAGTTAGGGAGACAGCTACATAAGGAGACAAAGGGAGACGTAAGTAGAACCAAGCAAGGGCTGGAATCTTGTCAGTTACTGGGTGTGGAGCTTGTTTCCCCCTGGGAAGAGGCACCTTTTGAGATGATGGCATCCTTTGTGAGCACAAGGGGAAAAAAGCAATGGGGAACTTCTTTTTGTCCTTCATTTCCTGCCTAAGATAAAGGACAGTTACATGTGTCAAGCGTGGACATGTCTTGTTAATACAATCTAATAACTGCCAGCACTCCTGTGGAGGAATAGAGCTGGTGCCCAACTGAACTCCTTAGCCGTTCTCTCCACTTTTAGCATCTCACCCTTCCTCTGTGTACATCCTGCAAAATAGTCACTTTGATCTTCCTAATCAATAATTCAAGTGGATCCCTGCTGACATCCCATCTTTCCAAAAGCATATTGCAGCTTTTCAGGCTATTTCCCATCATTCTCCTTCACTTATTTTGTTTCACCCAAAATGGGCTATTGATCTTGGGCATATCATGTGCTTATCTGCTGGTCTAGTCTGGTTATTACATGCATTTGTAATATGTAAAGCTAAAAGTGGATGTACTTATTTAAAATATATATTAAACACCTTTTATCACTACTTATGCAAAACTTGGACTTTGAGACTTTTAGAATCAATATGTGTGCAGTGACAAGTTGGTGCTGATTTTCATTTCTCTTAGGGTGAATCTTTCTGATTTGGCTCTGGAGTTGACTTAAAGGTGGTAAATACTACCTTTGCTGGCTTAATGTCATGATTGCTCTAAAAGTCTGCATTTTCCATGCAGCATAGTCTGGTGGAAGAAATGCCTGGGTGTCAGATAGTTCAACATTTTACAACATTTTATTTCCATGAAGGTAGGTAGGTAGGTAGGTAGGTAGATAGATAGATAGAGAGATAGAGAGATTAGAGAGATAGAGAGATAGATTAGATAGAGAGATAGATGATAGAGATAGATAGATTAGATAGAGAGATAGATGATAGATAGATAGATAGATAGATAGATAGATAGATAGATAGATAGATAGATAGATAGATAGATAGATAGATAGATTAGATAGATAGATAGATAGATAGATAGATAGATAACACCTATTATATGCAAGAAGAATTCTGGGTCTGGGAACACAATGTGTTATCAGGATTTGACCACAAATTTCAGTTTGAACAGTAGCTTGACAGTCAACTAAATTCAACTTCAGTTTCCTCATTTGGGAAATAGAACAATGGATGCTGCTTTGTACACTGTGTTGTTGAAGGATAAATGCAAAATGTCTGTGCTGGAGTCCTCATTCAATGCCTGTTAAATTCCTTGCCTTGATCCTGGGCCAGATCTTCCTGAAGCTGAAAATCTGACCTTCCCAAGACTGGCCAGTTGCTCAGTGCAGTGAAGCCAGCCCTTTCACACACTGGGGCAATCCCAAGAGAGGCAAGATGAGCATTCTGTGAAATGAGAGCAGCCCTTCTCGTCTGGAGAGTGAAAAGGAAGGACACAGTCCTGGTGACATTTAGAGTGGAATCTCTAGCCCTTGTCTGTGGACACAGTTTTTGATCAATGAAAAGACTAATGTTGAGACATTGTTTTCAGCAAAAGACATATAGCTCTATTTTTTTTTTTTTTTTTTTTGTGGGGAGAGCAAGGCAGAGCTTTTATTTAGAGAGAAAGCAAGATGACAGAGCTCCTGGCTCAGGCCAGGAGGGGACAAGAGAGTCCCATATAGCTCTATTTTCATAGTTCAAATTTAGGCTGTGCCAGTTCTGATGAAAGCCTGATTCTCCAAACACTAGCTCCATTAATAAAATTTCAGCGCTTCCTGAATGACAATGACTGAAAAAGAGTTTTCTTGTGAAGGGAGTAGCTTGTCTAATCTTGCCTCTCCTGTCTCTGCTTTTAGAAGTAAAAGTAATTAAATGAGAACCCTGCTTTCAGCAAAAAGGTCTTTGACCTTTGTTAATTCTCTTTTTTTTTTTGTAAACTGTCCCTAAAAGATACGGATTGTCTTTTTTCAAAATTTCTGTCCTCTGTCTTTGGGTCCAGGATCAGGCATTTGCATCTGTAAAGAAGTCAGAATTGTTCTGAGGGAGTGAGATTCTTGGCCCTGTCCAAGTTCCCAAAGTCCAAGGTCTGTGATAGGAAGTTGTACTCATTTCATGAAGGAGAGGCCTAGGCTTATGGGTGGTCAAAAGTAGGGTGTGTTTGGAAAGAAGTTATATTTTTCTTTCCACTGTCTATTAAGTATTTTAAGCCTGTGATTTAACTATTTTGTGTCTGCATTGCTTCTGTGTTTGCCTCTCCTCTTCCTCAGTCCTCCGTGACCCAGATTTTCAGTGGTGTCCACTTCCTCTCTCCCTTGGGGTTTTCTGCTTGAGGTTTTCTTAGACTGAAATAGTGTTTCACTCACCTTTCTGCTTTCTCACTGTCCCTCATACAAGCAACCCAGAACTTTTGTGTACTATTCAGTGTTTAATTCCAACCTCAACTGAGAAATAGAATGTAGCAGGGATATGGGGAAGGTACCAAGAGAGGTCAGCATCATACAGATCTGGTCTGTAGTTCTCCTGTCCCTCCTGAAATGCAAACTACAAGTCCCATCGGATTTTTCCTGTGAGTGGTGCACAACACCTCTCCTGAAAGGGCGGTAGGCAGACCTACCCTGTGCTTCAGTGAAGTTATTTCCAGCACGTGGGCTTCTCAGCGTCTGTAGAACTGTCTGAGTTGATAGCCCTTGTGGGAACGTGTGTCCATGTCAGTGAGTTTCTGGTCCACAGAGGAAAAGGCATTTCTTCACAGTGTCTAGTTAACCCCACCACCTAATGAGTCTCTCTCTGAAAGACTAGAATGTTCTATTTAATGCAGTTACTAAAATGTGTTTATTCTGTTTGGTTATTAGTCTATTTGCCTCTAGATTTCTTTCAAAGATATTATGTGATAAGGCATTAATTTCTATAGGAGTTTTCTATTTCAAAACTTTAATAACAGAATAAATTATTATTAAATTAAGGTATTTTCATAGTGATCTTAATAGTAAAACTACCCATCTAAATAATAGTTTATTGATATTTTATTGAGTATTAACCATTGCAACATCTAAGAATGTCTTAACTTTTTAAAAATAATAAAAATAAAAATTGTTTACTAAGTATTTCTAAATATTTAAATAATATTTGAAATTAATAGCACTTTCATTCATAGTTCAAATTGGAGATATTCTTAAACTATGCTTCGGGGAAAAAAGAAAGTAAAAATACTGATTAATTATTTCCCAAGAATAAATAAAGGAGCAACTAATGGTAGGCTGAATTATTTGGATTGGAAAAAAGAGCTTAGCATTTATCTGCTGTAGTACAATTTTCTTATGAATCCATTTTAGCCTTTTTTGATATGCAAATTTTAGAATAATTTGACACAAATCAGAAATCTCAAATATTCTTTGAATAGCAAACCATCCTACTTCCCCTAGTTTTTGCTTCTTGTACTGCTTTAGTCTCCACATTATTATTAATGATGTTTATTTTCTTCCACTGGGAAATACTAAAAATGAAATAGTCCCCTTAGTCCCATCACACAGAACATTAATGCCTCATTATCAGAGACGTCCTTCCTATTGTCCTGACGTAGGAGCGACAGGGCAGAATAGAAAATGATTGGACCAGGATGTTTCCTGCAAACCCTTATAGATGTTGCTTTACTGGGCCCTCACTTAGAAGATAGAAGAGTCTGAGGTCAGTCTGATTATTCTCCCTTTGCAGATAACCTGTTTATTTTGGCCTTTGTGGTTATGTGGTTCTTTATACTCCTTTCTCTGTAGTCTTTTCCACCAAAGAGCCCATCGCATTGGAGGCCTGGAACTTATGTCTCTCACCTTGTACACTGCTAAGTGCATTAGAGCCATCAGCATGGGCCTGCACGTCTCTCATAAAGATTCTAGGTTGTTCTCTTCCCACATCTGTTGGTCTTGGCTTCTCTCTGTCCCTCCCTTGATGGTTCCATGATGGTATTTGTGGGAAGGAATGTTATCAGAAACATTGGTTGTCTGTGACATCATTGCTATCAAATTCTTAAATTTGATATGGTGTCATCTTTTTCTCCCCTTTGTTAATGCAGTGTGATCAATGCATATTTAATGTTTTCAAATATACTAGCTTTTGTGATTATGTATCTACATTGTAATAACAAACTGTATAGATAGTCATAGAAGTTGTTTTATTCTTAACTTTAGTTTTTTTAAGTTATGAAATTAAAATATCAATCCAAATCCATTTTGCATCAATGAGGGATCCCCTTATATCATAGTTTTTAGAAACTTTCTTTATGCTTAAGTTGGCCCTTAAAGTGTATCCATTACCACTGTAGAAGTTGAGCTCCCATGCGTAATTCATGTTTTATATATATATCCATTATACTTTTTATTTGCTGAATATATTTATACATTTTATATAGAAAATCACTTTAATTAAAATGTTGTCCTAGAAGAAAGCTAGCTGTTTTTAAAATACTTTGATAACTGCTTATCAACTCGTAATAGCTGTGAGGGTCAAATCCAAGAATAATATTAAAATATAAAAAAATTCTACCACAGAATTATCGGAATGTGTGCTTTTATTAGATAATTTTTTGAGGTGACCATTTTGGCATGTTTTGGATTCGTATTAAAAAAGGTGATAAGCTTGCATGTCTAATATGGGGTGAAATTATGGAGATGATACTCTTATAATCATCTTAAAGATGATTGTCTTTACTCAGAAATTATCTCTTAAAGAAAAGAATACATAGCTTGAAAGAAGCTTTTCAAAAAATCACTAGTGTCAGAGTTGCCTTATACAAATGAAGTATAATTTTACCCTATTTTATGGAACACATTATACCAAGTATGGGAGGAGTTACCACTGCCCTACAAAGGAGACAGGACGGCTCAGCATTGTAGCCATTTGGTAAATGATCACAGACATCTGATAGAAAGAAGCCCAAGTAGATTGGGGCTTTTAGGATTGCCTCCCAATTTATTTGCAGTGTTTTTGAGTTTCTCTCTTCCATATTGTTTTCTTAATGGTTGCTCTGGGTATTACAATATGCGTACATGACTTATCACTGTCTACTGACAACAACATTTCACCACTTTGAAGTGTGGAAGCCTTACTTCCATTTAGGTCCCTTTACCTTGGCCACATTTAAATACTGTCTTGAATATCAGGTGGTGGTACAGCGTTTGTTTCAGTCACCTAATATGTTTTGTAAAACTCATAGGAGTATCATCTATTGTATATAGTCATATTTCTGTTCCTTTTGCTGTTCTTCCTTCTTTTGTGATGCTTTAAGATTCCTTCTTTCACCATCTCCTTTCTGTTTGAAAATTTTCTTTTAGCCATTCTTTAAAGGCAGATCTACTAACAACAAATTCTTTTAGTTTTCCTTCATATGAGGGTATCCTTTTTAACCCTTCATTCCTGAAGGATAGGTTTTCTGGATTTAGAATTTGGAGATGACAGTTCTTTTTTCCCCCAGCATTTGGAAAATGTGCCACTTGTTCTAGCCTCCATAGTTTTAGATGGAAAATTTGCTCCTATTTGAATTGGTACTCCCTAATGGGTAACATGTCATTTCTCTCTGGATGCTGTCAAGATTCTTTTTAAAAATTTCTTCCTTCAGTTCTCAGAATTTAATGGTGAAATGTTTCTTTGGGTTTATCCTCTTTGGAGTTTCATATAGCTTCTTGAATCTCTAGGTTTATATTTTTTCCCAAATTTAGAAATTTTAAACTGCTGTTCCTTCGAATATTCTTTTAAACTCACTCTTTTTTTCCTGTCTTTCTGGGACTCTGATGATATATATGAATGTTGGATCTTTTGTTGTCTCAGTGTCTGCTACTCTGTCTTTTTTTTTCTTCTCTCTGTTGTTCAGATTGAGTAGATTTTATTTATTTCGGTCCTGAGGTTTATTGAAATCTGTCCTCCCTCACCTCCATTCTACTATTGAACCCACTAAGTTTATTCTTGTTATTATTGCACATTTTAGTTTTATAACTTCCGTTTGGTATTTATAGCTTCTAGTTCTTTGCTGAGATGTTTCTATTCATTTGTTCTAAAGAATTTGTAATTGCATGCTGAAATACCGTTATGATTGCTGCTTTAAAGTCTTGTCAGTAATTGTTACATCTGATTCATTTCAGTGTTAGCATTAGTTGGCTTTTCTCAATCAAATAGCAATTTTTCTAATTTTTGGTGTGATGGTACTTGTTCATTGTATCTTGGATATTTTGGCTCTCATATTAAAGGGCTCGAGGTCCTATTTAAATCTTTTCTGTTATCAGGCAGTCATCCATTTAGGTTTAACGTACAGAACCTGCCCTAATTTTTTGTAGGCTGTGCTTCCAATAACACAGTTACATTTTCAGAGTCTTCGTGGTGCTGTTTTGGTTGGTTCCGTTTACCTGAGGCTGGTGGGGTCCCCCTAGTCCCCGCTGATTCCGTCTGAGGAGATGGAGGAGTTTTCCTGGTTGGGGTCTCCCAGTGCCTCTGGTGGGGGGTTGAGGGAGAATTCTTTGACCAGTGAGGACAAACATGCTTCCTGGCACTTGCGCTGTGATCCTCCTTTCCCCTCTCCTTCCCCCTTTCCCTGTACTGTAGGGACGGGGAACACCTCACCCCATACAGGTGAGGACTTTTATTGGCAGGATCCCCTTTGCTGGTGCTTCCAGCAGCCTGCTGTCATTGGAGGGAGCCTTGGCCCTGTGAGTAAAGAGAGTGCTTTCCTTGGTCACTTATTCTCAGTGGAGCTCCGGTTCCTCCCCCTTGCCAGGGTGCTGGCTTAGCTTCATGGTGTCGGTAGGGTTCCGTCTGATCTAAGGGAGGAATGAGCTTCCTCCTGTTGCTAAGTTGGGGGGTCTGAGCTCGGCTGGCCTTTTGTTAGGTCAGGGGTTGTAAGACCGTGCAGTTCTGGGGCCTCGAACTAGTTTACCTTCCTTTTTCTGCATTTCAAAATTCTCTTTGGTTGCCTCTTGGGTTTTTTCCAGGGTTTGTATTTATACCTAGCTGGGAGGTGCAGGGAGAAAGTAGTCTACACCATATAGTACTGACCAGCAGTCTTATTCAGGGACTTTGCTGGGGGCCCCCCTGAAGACCATCCATAATAGAAAAAATATATCTGGGCAGTGGCTTCATTTCAGCAGAAAGTAATTTATGCCTTTTTATGCTTCTACCTGTCACAGTTCCTTGTAAACAAAACCAGAACGAAGTCCAACCTCTCTCTCTTTCCCTGCTCCTTCCCCTACCTCTGTAATCATGCTGTCACCATAGACTTCATGAATGGAAGTTCTTGTACCTCTGAGAGTGCAAAAGAGGAGTTAAACTACAGCCTCAGTTTCGGTTTGCCACTCTTTGTGGCGGGAAAGTGAGTCAGCAAATGCTCTCTCCTTAGACCCCCACGTCTCCTTCTCCCTTCCTCCTAACTGCCTCTTGTCAACCCCACCAAGCTTAACTTCCAAGCCTGGGAAAATGAGATTTTAGAGACAAGTAGTCAAATCTCGTACATCAAATTCAAGAAGGACAAGAAACCTTAAATGGAAATGCTGTGTGGCTTCACTCATCACAACCCATCTCTTTCAGAAATAGTTGAGCAGATCCAGGCTTTTACTTTAAAGAGCAGTTTATAGAAACAGACTGGAGAAAGGATTTCTTTAAAAAATTTTTGAACTACAGTTCGAAATTATTAGTCACTAATTTTTCTGTAAATGAACATGCTTTAGTTCTTGGCATGTATGAGAAAATATCTGAAAAGCACAGAGACACTGCTGATGAAAGGTTTGGATGAGGGTTCAGATAACCAATGACTTCTTCCACTTTTAAGGGAAATAAACAATTTAAAGGAAATTTAAATAAGTATTAAATATAACTGCTATAAACTGAATGTGTCCCTCTTAAATTCATATGTTGAAACCTAAACTCCAAGGTGATTGTATTAGGAGGTGGGGAAACTTGGGAGGTGATTAGGTCATGAGGATGGATCCCCCATGAATTAGATTAGTGTCTTTATAAAAGAGACCCCACAGAACTTTCTAGCCCCTTCCACCACATAACGATATAATGAGAAGTTGGCAGTCTGCAATGTATAAGAGGGCTCTCCCCAAAACCTGGCCATTTCTGGCACCCTGATCTTGGGCTGCCACCCTTCAGACCATGGACATTAATTTCTGTTGTTTATAAGCTACCTAGTCTGGTAGCTTTTTTTATAGAAGCATGAATGGACTAAGACAATAGCTATATACATAAGCAAATGGAATTTTTAAATTCTAGGAAAAAAATAAAGATTTAGAAGTGAATGTTATTTTCTGATTTATTGGTATTAAAAACATAATTTTATACTAATTTCAACAAGGTTGGGAGGCATGGGGCAGTATATAAGCATGTTAACATTAAAAGTAGAAAAACTTGATTCTTCCTTAGACAAATGTATGTGTGAATGGAAAATGCTCTACAGTTGACCCTGGAACAATGCGGTTTAGGGGCACTGAACCCCCTGAAGTAAAAAAATCCATGTGTAACTTTTGACTCCCCCAAAACTTAACTAGTAATAGCCTATTGTTGATTGGAAGCCTATGATAACATACTTGATTAACACACATTTTTTAAGTTATATGTATTATATACTGTATCCTTACAATAAAGCTAGAGAAAAGAAAATGTGTTCCGAATTGTCACAGATCTCCAAAAAAAATTCCAATATGTTTATTGAAAAAAATCTGTGTATAAGTGGACCCATGCATAGAATAAAATCATAATTCAAACCTATGCGCAGAATAAGATCACAGTCTTCTAGGATTTTGGGGGAAATTTTTATCTTAAATTATTTTAGGTATGAAATTATTTACTGCTTCAAATTTTCATTTTATTACTGTGGTAGCAAGAAGAATGGCCCAGCAAGGATATCAGTATCTTTCCCCTGAACCTGTGACTATGTCCCCTTATGTGACAAAAGGGACTTTGCAGATGTCACTAAGGCCCATGAGATGGGGAGTTTATACTGGATTGTTGGCTTTGGAGGTGGAGAAAGGGTCCATGAGCCTTGAAGCACAGGTGGCCCCTGAAAGCTGGAAAAGTCAAGGAAATGGGTTTTCCCTTAGAGTTCCAGAAAGATATCCAGCCCTGACAATTCTCGATTTTAGCCTACCTCAGACTTCTGACCTCTAAACTAGAAGATAATAAATTTGTGTTGTTTTGACTCACTAAGTTTGCAATAATTTGTTATGGTAGCAATAGGAAACTAATACAATACCTGGGTTATTTTTAAGGACGTTGCTGTTCACCTCATATACCTTTCTGTATACAAGCATTATCTAGACTATTGATTTTACCTCTCCTGCACTGACCCCAGACATTTGGCAATGTCTGGAGACATTTTTTATTTTCAGTGGGGGTTTGCTACTTGCATCTAGTGTGGTGAGGCCAGGGATGCTGCTAAACATTATAATGGAGAGGCCAACACTCCCTCCCCTTGACCCCCAAAAGCATTATGCAGTCCAAAGTGTCATTAGTGCCCAGGTTGAGAAATCCTGAACTAGGTTTATTTACATACCCGAAGCATGAAGGAAATTGAGACCCACCATGCAATGTGCTTGAAAATAGCTGCCTAGTCTCTACCTGCACTGTCCAGAAAGGTGGCTATTGGACATGTGGCTTTTAAAATTTAAATTCATTAAAATTAAATAAATTTAAAATGCACTTTCACAGTCACACTTGCCATATCTCAAGAGCTCAGTAGTCACGGTGCCTAGCAGCTACCATATCGGATAGCTCTGATAGAGAACATTTGTATCATTGCCAAAGGTCTAGAAGACCCGTGCTACCTTAAGTGTTGTACATGGACAAGTAAAATTCGCAGCATCTGGGAGTTTGTTGGAAATGCATACTCTCAGGCCCCACCCCGACCCATGAAATCAGAATTTGCATTTTAGTAAGATTGCCAGGTGAGTCATATGCATCGTCAAGTTTGAAAAGCACTTGTCTAGGTGACTTCCTCTTCTTTTTTGTTTTCTTTCTCCTCTTGCTTCTCTCTTCTCTGTTTCCCTGTAAATGCTTTCTTCCCACCTTTACTTTCTAGGTTCTTCAAGCCAGAGTTGTGTCTTTTTTCATCTCTATATCCCCCCAAAGACACTCAGCACATTGCCTTGCAAAAATTAGCTGCTTGGTATTATCGTTTCTGGATTGAATTTTACTGAATTAACTTCCAAACAATCTTAGTGTGGGTCATTTTACTTTTAATGACAAGGAATGGCTATTTTCATCTTTATAACTTAATTTGGGCATTTCCTAGTTTCAATTATGAAAAAAATAACCTATTCAAATATCTGGATATTTCATAATGAATTGAAGATTCCTCGTGATTTCACAATGTGAAGAAGAGAATGCATAATAGGTGTGCTATATTCAGATTCTTTGTGTGTAACAAAATGTAGCAAAAGTTATCATTCTAAATATTAGTTGCAGTCATCTACAGAATTATCACTTGTTCTGATGAAATAATTTCCATTGTATTAAAAAAAGTGGCCTGTTTATCAGAGTCGCCCAAGAGGGTTATCAATTTTTTTATTTTTTATTTTTTATTTTGGTATCATTAATCTACAATTACATGAGGAACATTATGTTTACTAGACTCCCCCCATCACCAAGTCCCCTCCACATACCCCATTGCAGTCACTGTCCATCAGCGTAGTAAGATGCTATACAATCACTACCTGTCCTCTCTGTGCTGTACAGCCTTCCCCGTGCCCCAAGCCCTGCACATTATACATGCTAATCGTAATGCCCCCTTTCTTACCCCCCTCCCCCTTCTCCCTCCCTTCCCACCCATCCTCCCCAGTCTCTTTTCCTTTGGTAACTGTTAGTCCATTCTTGGGTTCTGTGAGTCTGCTGCTGTTTTGCTCCTTCAGTTTTTTTCTTTGTTCTTATACTCCACAGATGAGTGAAATCATTTGATACGTGTCTTTCTCCACCTCGCTTATTTCACTGAGCATAATGCCCTCTAACTCCATCCATGTTGTTGCAAATGGTAGGATTTGTTTTCTTCTTATGACTGAATAATATTCCATTGTGTATCTGTATGGTTATCAGGTTTTTTTTGGTATCAGTCAAAAGCTGTTACTTTATATATAGGTGCAAGTACAAGGAATCCACTTGTTCTTTCTTTGCACTAAAGCAATAAAAGCATTCATAGGATGTTTTGGAGTGAAGGTGATATACACTGTAGAATAGGCTTGATTTTATGAGTATTGCAGCTTGTAACATAAATAAGAATTAACTGCTATTGAGAAGTGGGGCAAGTTTATATCCTAGTTCAATTAGCCATAGACTATTTAGGCTAGAAGTCATCTCCTCCATTTTGCAAATAACGAAACTGAGGCCCCAGGAAGGAAGCATGAGGCACAAGTGGAGCCCTTGGTTTATGTACTGAGGAAGGGGCACCATTAGATGTCTTTCTTCTAGATTTCCTTATCTCCATCTCCTAAATGTATGCAGTAAACTGGATGATCCATGAGTGCCTCACGACTTGTAAAACATTTTTAATCCAGTCCTTCTCATTTTAAATGTAATGTTCTTTTTACAGTTTCATATCACCTCTCTGTAGACTATTTCTATTTGGGGAGAAGGAGGGATGGGGGAAACAATTGTGAATAGGTGGAGGGGTGGGAGCCCCCATTGCAATCCTAGTATTGAAGTTAGATTTAAATTCATGTCTTGCACATATTAATCTAAGTGAAAAAGTTTTTCATAAGTAGCTGAATAAAAGCTCCATATTATGTTAATTCTCTGCTGTTAGGGTTCTGTAATTCCAAAGCTACTAGACAATATCAAACAAACTTTGAAGAAATTACTGTAGGCACAGCTACAACTAAAAAAGATAGTTCGATCCAGAAACTTTGGTGTGGATTGCCTAGACATATAAGGAAAATGTCGTTTCAGGATCCTGTATTTCCCCTGAGGATAGAGCTGTGGCTCTCTTTGGACTCTCAGAGGGGTGAGTGTATCCCAAATGATTAGGAGCCACTAGTCTTTTTAACTCCTGACATATATATCTGAAGGCCAGTAAGAATGTGACTTGTCTAAGACTGTAAGTCTACTTAGTAGGGTTTCCTGAATCTCCTGTTTTCCTCATTAAATGTTTTCTTCCCACCTCAAAAAATTCTATGGTTGAGGAATTTATGTAACCTCTATGAAATAACCCCCAAAGGATGAAGATTCAGCAACAGTGGTGTAGAGACAATAATCATTGACAAGAGTAGTGTGGGTATCTGCTTAGTTGAAAACATTAAAGAGCTCATTTTAGTCAGTACCCAGCTTTTTTTCTTTCTACTTATTTCCAATGTTTCTCCCTATCTCTCTAGAATTAATTCTCCATTTGTCTTTTTTCCTTGTACCCCATGTCTTCTGATCTTCAAGGCAAGTGTGATGAGGATGATTTCATTTGAAGAACACGGGTGCCCATAACTTTAGTAAGAGAAAGCTAAGTGATACTCCTTTCTCAGATAAACAGATGGCCCTAAAGCAATATGATCTATTTGCAGTTTTGATCCATAGGAAGTTTGCCAATATACTAAGGGGATTGAGGGAGGGAAGGCAGGATGCAGGGGGGAAAAATTTCTGCCTGATTAAAAAGTTACATATTCATATTCAACTTACACTACCCCCAACTTTCAAGCCTTGTGTAAACGTATTATGTATTTGTTAAATGTTCAGAGCTTTCCAGTCTTATTATACTACTCCATCCATATATTATTCTATCCATATTATTGTACTGTTCTTGGTGATCCTAAGATTCTTGTTCATATCTTGCTGATCATTTTTCTTACCTACTTAAGTGGTGGGGCTGCTTTCCACATTGTACCATAGAACACAGTGGGGAATAAAAAAAAGTCAAATACTTAAGGCAAATTACAAAGCAAATTGTCTTAGTAATTAGACTAGCAACTACATTTCATACTCTGAGATGCCTTGTTAGCGTTCCAAGTGTGAGTTACCCTGATAAGTCTGACTAGGCATTATGAAACAGATCATGTAAAACTGCATTTAAAAAATATGATCACATCTCAAAACTTTCTGTAGTTAAAATCAAAAAGCTACAGAAGACTGGACGATATAGTAGGTGTCTGAAAATAAAGGTTCAGCGAAAGGAAACTATCAGTAGTTTCCTGAAAAATGAGAGCCCTCAGAAGTATCAGAATTTCAATCTTAAGTGGTAGCAAGACTGATTACAAATTAGACTGGAAGCACTTGATTAGTATCACATCCCTGGATTAAGTTGAGAAAGTCCATCTCTCTCTCTCTAAAGTGAAAGCAGATATTTTAGTAACAGCTTGGAGCAAAAGGTAGGCAAGTGAACTGGCACAGCTTCTGTCTTCCCTAACAAAATTCTTCTCTCTGTAAGCCTGATCTGATTAAGACCTTTGATTAAGAAATATGTATGAAATGGGTGGGTGGGTGTGGTAAGAAAAGCTTCCCCTTCCTTGCAAAACAGACATGATGCCCTTCTGGACTCCATTCGCTTTTATGTTGCTGCTATTCTATTTCTTAGGAAAATTGTTCTTTTTTTTTTCCTCCCTTTCACCAAAACTAGGCTTCAGTGGAATTCTCTGAGCATTGGCCCTTGCCCAGCAGCCCATCTGTTTCAGGAGGGTGGGGCGCAGTCCTACAGAGGTGGCTGGAGTGTGTCCACGGAGCAGCCCCATTCAGCTGATGCGCCTCACAAGTCCCCGTGTCCTCCTAAGCTGTAACCTGAACGGAAATGTGAGGCCTGTGTCCACTCCCTGAAGAAGACCCTTCCCTGCCTTACATGTTTTCCTCAAACATCTCAGCTGTGTCAGGCCCTGTCATTAAAAAACAAGTCAGCTCATCCAGTTGCCCAGCTAGGAAGATCTCTGCCTTGAGTCTTGTCTGGGGAACTCGGTCCTGCCCTTCTGGATTGTGGGGCCCATACTACCAAGGGGCCAGGCCCGAGTGAAACCTGGAGCAAGCTTCCCAGGGCTCTGCTGGGGGTGCTGAGGGCGCAGCTCTGAGCGTGCCCCGAGGAGCGCGATGCCCCTCCCCCGCGTCCGGGCTCTCCAGAGCCAGAGAGGCTTCGTCCTTCTCCCGAATGCTGGAGCCGCGTGGCACACGCCGCAGCAGCCTGACGCTCTTAGGAACTGTTCCTCTCGGACTGAAGCATGGTAATCAAGGATCATTTAAACTTTGTATTAACTTGTCCTTTACCTCAAATCCATTTTCAAATGAGATAGGGTCTAAAAGTAAAAAACTAAAAGAAAATATTCAGTTGATTTTCATTGATTCATATTAAAGCAGAAAGAGGACTGGCCTTGAAATCTGAGAGTTCATCCAGAAATGCCGGGGGCGACCTCCAGAGGGTTCTCACACTGAAGGCGGGCGGCCTGGCGGCCAGTCTGTGGCTGGATCCCGGCAGCTCCCCGGTTTGCTCTCCTAGGCTGGGAGGACCAAAAGCAGGTCACCCCAAGTTTCCGTATTTTCATACATGTATTCCTTGGGTTGTCCCTGAAGAAGGAAGAAAGAGAGAAAAAAGGAAGGGACACTTTTAGGTGGTCCTGTGCTTTATATTCTACCTGCGCTGGCTCTCTGAGTCCTCACAGTAGTGTCCAAGGTAAATAGTATCCCTATTGTCTCAGCACAATAAATAACTTGTACAGTGTCACACAACTAGTAAGGGAAAGAAACAGTTTGTGACCTCAGGTCTCTTTCCCCCTGTAAAATAAGAATATATACCCTTAAATCCTCCAAATCACACAGCCTGGGAGACTAAAAGAAATTGATCTCCAAGGAGACTCACTCCATCATCTTCCCCGCCAACTAGCCTCTTGAGTGCCCATGGGACTAGTGCCTGATTATTGTTGTCTCTTCCCTCAGTTACTAAAAAGAAACGTGGTCCTTTAAAAAAAAACCCTGAAAATTACAAAAATATTTTTAAAAATTTAAAGTTGACATTATCTCCCCGGGTCCCTCAAGTAACTACTGTTATCAACAATTTTGTGTGTATCCTTCTCGACTTTTTATATTGCACATAGAATATATATGGATATAAGTACTTAGAGCGATTTCATAATAAATGAGGCGGTGCGGAGTCTAAATGTACAGACTTATAATTTGCTGTTTCCCATGCAGGTAAATGCAGTGTTAGTCCATGTGATGGCTGCTTACCGCTCTGCTTATTTATAATATCGATGCATGTGTAGATTTATGATTTTCCACAGGTACATATATTGCTTCACTGAGTATTCTGTACTCATAATTTTATATGCTTCAGGTATTTCCGGATGATACCTTTCCAAAGGTAGAGTTGATAGAGAAGGACATTTTAAATTTAGGCAGTGCCAAGTTGCCTTCCCCCAAAATCATCAAATCTGTCTTCTAGCAACAGCATGTGGGTGTGACCATTTATTTATTTCTCATTCCATCATTAATAGGATTTTATGCTAATAACTCTTTTTAAGATGGAAACATCATATTTAATGCTGATGAGTTTTAGTTCTGCAGCCAACAGGGCTTGCTAACATTTTGTTCCTGCGTCAAAAGACTCAGCCACCCAGCCACAGACAGCGCTGGATGACCGCGGGGCTCCCAGCCCACAGCCTGCATCGCTAAGCTGACTGCATGGTTTTGAGCAGGCTGGACACATGCTTACTCCCAGCAGGAACTAAAGATGGTGGGTGCTAGTCTGGTTGGTCTCTTTATCTCAGTTTCGTTCCTTCCCTCCCTCCCACCTCTCTCTCCCCCTCCCTCTTTACTGGAGCATAATTGATATATAACAAAGTGCCCATATTTACAGTGTACCATTTACGTGTAACTGGCAATAATCAAGTTCTGGTAGAGTATCTACAAGTATTCTTTACAAATATGAGCATATATGCGGAGGACTATGTGGGTATACGTACACCTACAGACCTATTTTTAACTTTAACTACTAGATTGGTAGCAAAGGGTTTGTAGAACATAATGATTCATGCCCATAATCACGTTTCTCTCGTCCCCCTCGCAGCAAAGCTGCCTAAGGACGTTGCCTATTCTTGCGGTATCCAGTTTCTCTCCTGGTCGCTCTTGAATCTACTCCAGTCTGGCATCCATTCTCAAGACCCGCTGAACCTTCTTGTCGCGAAATCCTTTATTTCAGGTGCATGCGGGCTCCGTGACTCCTCTCTCTACCCCCAGCCTCCAGCCTATCAGCTTTACCGTCAGCATGTGTCTGTGACCATCACCTTCCCCTTGTCAAAGCCATCATTTTCTCCTGCCTGGATTACTGTGGGAGCCTCTGACTGCTCCCCTTGCTTCCACACTTGCTCTCTCATAGTCTCCAAATAGCCCCCCTCTAAAAGACATTTAACTGACTTTTTTTGTCAGTTGAATTTCACAGCCCTCCTAGGGCCTCAGTTCAATGAGGGGAGAGATTTTTTTCCCAGTTGATTCAGTGTGGTATCCACAGTACCTACACTAGTACCTGACACATAGTACACAGCCATGTATTTACATGAGTAAAAAAAGTTGGTACACTACAGCTTAAAGCCAAATAATTTAGCTCTGATGGTTACCAAGACTCAATTGTTTTTTGCTCCTAAGGCTGTTTATACCAAGTTATTATGAGAATAATGTAATTAATTACATGTTATCTAATAAAGAAGTGAAGAAAGAAAATGTTTCTGGGAAAAGGAAGGTAAATATTTTACTAATACTTAATGACTACAAGTTGTCAAAAGAAATTGATTTAAATTTGCTAGTGTGAACAACTGTATGTTTTGGAGAAAATCATAAAAAATCTGCAAGGTGGCCAGTGTTGTGGCTGCTTGAGCAGGAGAGAGAGAGATGGGCCGGACTGCAGTTTTGTAAGCAATAAACGGGTTTTAAACTTAAAAAAAAAAATCTGCAAGATGTTTGTACTCAAATTGCAAGAAGTTTAAGTTCTGACTCCACTTTGAAGGAGGCAATTCGGACGTAGTATTCATACTTCATGGGCGTGGTTTTTCCTGGAAGATGACGCATAAATCCAATGGGCAGATCCGCATTCAGATACAAAGTCTTGGCTCTGTGTTAAATGATGGGCAAATGACTACAAATTGGTATTAAGTTCAAATAAAATCCTTAAGGTATCATTTTTATAATTTCATGTCCTAAACATTAAAAAAATTGATTATTATCTTCAAAGGGGGCTTCTAGGGCATCTGTGTTTGTGTGTGCACATGCTTCTTTCAGTTGTGGTTGCTATTAAAGCATATTTGGTAGCATATTATACATACATATTCTTCTGTATTTTGTTCTTTTTACTTGACAGTATCTTGGAGATCACTTGATGCCAGGCAGGATGTAGAGTATCGTAATAACTTTAAAAGTTGAGTAGGATTCCATTTTATGAATATAATGTAATTTATTTTGCTTCTCTACTGTTGTTACCTAGATTATTTCCAGTGTTTGAAAATAAACAATGCTGCAAAGAATTCCTTGCACATGTGAATAGTGTTGTGTATGAATAAATCTATAGAATAAATTCCCAGAAGTGATATGGCTGCAGTTCATTTTGATGGTTTTAGAAATGATTGACTTTTGTTCAGGATTCGTGTCTTAGAATTTGCTTCGTCTTGGGTTTTGTTTGTTTTAGGTAACCGATATTTCACTCTGTAGTTAAAATAGTTAAAATTCATGTAGGAAAAAATATGTTTATGATTTTGAATCTGGAACTCTTCAGCCTGAATACCCATTTCCCAATTGAATGACTGTTTTTATAACTTAAAAAAAATTCAAAGTCTTTGATAACAGGAGATATCTTAGGCACACAGCTATCATTCTGTATGTACCAGCACACACTGTACCTCCCTCCTACTCTGCCAAGAATCTGTGCTTCATAAATACCAGTCCAGGACATTTGACAAGTGTAGGAGGTATAGCCAATCTAAAAAAAATCATGTTTGCAATTTCTGCTTTTATTTTTTTCATGCCTTTCAGCCATTAAATACACACACACACACACATACACACACACACAAGTAATTTTTTTAAATAAAAATTTTAGCTTATAAGGATATTTCACAAAATTTTCTGTATTTTCTTTTGGATTAAACTTCTTTCCCCATTTTGTTAGTAAGAAAATGAACTGCAAATGAAATTTCCAATACATTCTTTGTCCTTGAAGTTCATCTCCTGAGTAATACATATCTTGTTGACCTATGTCAGTAGTTCATGAACTACAAAGAATAAAATCCACAGGGGTCTGTCATCAGCTATATTCTGTGAGCATTTTCAGCCAGATTTTAGATCTCATTTAGACTTATATCATTTGGGGAGAATCTTAATTCATAGCTGAAAAGTTAAATATGTTGCAACACCAATTGTAAGGTCCTTGTTTGTGTTGATGTGTTGAACTTTTGTGAGGGGAAGATTCTGGGGGTGGATTTTATTTATCCTTTTAAATGGATAAATATTATTCAGATCACCTTGGTAACAGCTGGAGCACAGTCACGCAATGTGTCCCGTATCACTTTCTGAATTAGATGGTGTTTGTCTGGAGTTGACAACATTGATGTTCTGTGAAATTTAAGATTTATTATTTAAAAGAAAATAAGGGCAAAAACTTGCTTTTTGAAAATTAGCAGTCACTAGGTTTAGGAGGCAAAACAGATTGGTGGATTATTTTGACAGTGGTGAATTATTTTCTATATGAGGAATATGTAAGTGGCATCCTTTTTGGTTGGGTGTCATAGTCTACTGCATGTGGAAGAAAATAAATCTCATTATCTTTTTTAAGACACTAAAATGCAGTGACTATTCTGACTGTGTGTATGAGTATGGATATGTATCCATACACACATAAATGTATGCTATGTATGCATTTATATAGTGTATGTGTGTATATATATATATGCATCTATAAAAATTATACGTATTTTTGTAAGTTTAAAATTTACTGTCATTTGAAAATAACAAGGACAAGAAAATCTGTCAGTAGGCATTTGGGGTGGCCCTGGGTTTTAGCTCTTAGTGCATGATTATGCTCTGGTGAGCCAGTCCTGCCCTAGCTAGTTCACACCCAGACAGAGCTGGGCAGAAATCAGAGAACATGTTTAGGGAGGAAGGGGAGAGGCACTGACCCATTTGACATAGTTTCATGTATATTGGCTTTTGTTGAAAGTCAATTCAAGCATTTCCTGTTTTGAGAGCTTATAGAGACATCAGGAGTCATAGACTACCCAGGAGAACATTAGCTACTGTTGGAAGTGGAGTGTGGGTGTGTTCCTAAGGACATGTAACTCATTGCATCTTTAGTTTGCCCGTTGTCTCTTATTTCTTAGAATTTGGAGCTAATGAGATGGCCATGCTGCTTCTATATTATGTGAGCATTATTGCAACTTCATTTTCTCTGTGCACAGATAAGAACTTTCGGAGGAGCACACTTCTCCCCATGTAACTGCCCAATACAGCATTTTGCCTACTCATGAGATAGCATCACTGGACGTTTTAAGTCTAGGAAAAAGCTGGCTTTGGTGGCAGTTGACTATCCTGTCTTCCTGGGGAGTTCCCTATTCAGGAAAGTCTCCCGCATGATGGTTGGACGTTCCCTGAAGCACGGTCCTCCCCCCAGCCACCCCCCAGTGCATTTGTTTGCAGTACAGCATTGTACATGGAAACAGAGGTAGTGTCAGAAACACAAAACAGCTTCAAATAAATTATAATTAATATTCTCACAGATTCAAGAGGATATTTTATTGATCAAATCAGGGTATATTGCTATATAACAACCTTAATTAGAGAATACAAAAATATTTCTGAAAATAAAAATCAACTGCCTTCCCTTACCCATCACTAATGAACAATCTTTCTGTGTTAATTTTACATGCAATCAGAAAAAAAGGCACAAATTAGAACGAAAAGATGAATTAAGTATCTCTAGACTGCAGGACTATTAGGTGATTTTTTAAAAATGTCCTATATGTATTTTTCTGTCTTTTTCCAAACTTTCTGTAGGAAAAAAAGACATAATAATTCAAGAAATTAACTTTATACCATTATGTAGACATCAGTCACTGAAAGGAAAGCAGCTGATATACTATGCTAGGAAGAAAAATTAGATTAATGAGAATTATCCTTATCACCCTCTCATGCATTATGAATGTTCCTTGAGTTAAGTAAACTATATTACAAATTATCAGGACATAAATATTTGAAAATAACTCACCATTTGAGTCCCTGCAAAAAGTGCACGTATGACACTTGAAGAAGCCTTGTGAATATTCAAATTTAATATTATGGATGGACACTGATTATGCTGGTAAGTGATTAGAATTGTACTTTGTATTTTTTTAAATGGAAAGACATTATATGCCAGTGGGTAGGATAGATTCTCTATTTCCTGATAACTAGAGCATGGATACAAGACTTAGTCATGGCCAGTGCAATGCCCCTGCCAGAAATTTTGAATCTTGAGGGATTAACACAAGGGTGTGCTGGGTCAACTAGTGATTTTTTTTTTCCAGGCAGCTACTGCAGAAGCTAGAGTCTGATGGAGCAGCAGCAGCAACTTGATTAATGCTATGTCTCTCATCATTCCTGACCCAACCTGGTTCTCCAGAACTGAGCAGATTCCATAGATTAATGGATGCCCATCACTATTGTTAACAACGGGCTTCTTTGTGCTACAGTACCAAATGCATACATAGTGACACTTTTGCCTATAGGGTCCACCTCCTGCCCCTTGAATGCCTTGTAGTACCCATGCAAAGACCTTGCACACTATAGGTATAGGTGTTAATGTTTATTTACCAAACCTTACTGAATGTCTGTTCTACAAATTTTCCTTGTTTTGGACATGTATATTGGGCAGTTACCTGTGACTTGCCAATTCATTCAGCAGAAGAAATATGAGTGTCCACTGTGTGCCAGCCACTGTTCTAACAGAGGTACAGACATGAAAGAAATACCATTCCTTCCTTTACGAAGCTCAATTCTTGTTGAAGGAAGGTAGAAAATAAACATGCAAACCAATAAATAAGATAATTTGGGCCATAGGTAAAGGATATGAAGGTGATAAAATGGGATAGTGTAGCAGGGAGAGGGTGCGGCTTTAGCTTGAATAACCAGGGTGTTTTGAGGAAGTGATATTTAATAGTAAGGAGATGTGAATGTTTATAGAAAGAGTACTCCTAGATGAAGGAACCATTAATGCAAAGGTCCTAGGACAGAAATGAGCTAGGTGTGTGTGGTTAGAATCTAGTGAATGAGGGGTGAGTGGAAAGAAATGAGGTTGAAGAGGCTGGCAGGAGCCAGTCATATAGAGCATTATAGATTACGGTAAGGATTTCAACTAAAAAGCCTTTGCGGGATTTTAAGCAGAAAAGTGATGTAATGTGAATTGATATGCTCTTTTGAAAGGTCATTCTGGCTATTCTGTGTAAGCTGGATGTTACGGAAGAAGCATGGAGGAAAAGGAATTGGTTAGGAGTCTTGCAGTAGGCAGATAAAGGTATTGCTGGCTTGGCTAGGGTTGTGGACATGAAGAGGTGGTTTTTACTGGCTGTTCTCAAGCGCAGATGTTCTGTAAGAGGCAGTTCTAGCATGCAAGCCACTTCAGCATTTGCTTTCCTATATAAAGTTGTAGGATGATTTAGACTCTGTCGTAGGATGTGGCAAATGTTTGTGTATGATACTACTTAATGTGAAAGAGAGTAAAAAATGCGAGAAGGAAGGCAGGGTTGGCATTCTTTCGTGTATAGGAAACCAGCATTGAGTTGATCAAGACGGTATTAATTAGGCTGCTGAAAGTTTCACCCAGGACTTAACTAGAAAGAGAACAGAGTGAGTATTCCACTTTGCATTGCAGGTCTGTGTGGTGTCAGTGCCCTTCTCTAAAAGATAAATGAGTGATGAAAACTCTGCTCTCAGGAATGAGTGATGGGAACATTAGAGTACATCCCACAATGAATGAGATCATGAAACTTTACACTTAAGAAGCATTCTCCATGACCATGAAGAAATGGGACTGAACTAAATGAAGTAGAATTGGATCAAGATGGAAATGACTTACTGTGGAGATATCTCAGTAGCATTAATTGTATCCTCTCAGTGTTCTGGAAAATGGTTACTCCTTTAGAAAAAGCTTTAATCTTAAAAAGGTATTCATGTACATCTGTATTACAATCATCCCTGAACTGCTAGACCTAAGAATAAGCTTTTTATCTGTGATCTATCATGTAACAGCCCCTTTTAAGATCTGTGCATATATATATTTAATAAAATATATATACCTTCATAGCAGAAATCACACTATAGCCACAGAAATGAACTAAAAAACTGGATAGGATACTGGGATGGCAAGATGTGGCACTGAAAATACACAATTTAGTGGCAGTAGAAAAGGCCATTTATGTATTTGAACATGTACTTTTCCCTTTCAATCCCTTCCAAGACTCTGAGATAGGGAGGGCTGAGATCCTCATTTTCTGAGATCCTCATTTCAGAAACAAGAGTAGAGCCAGAGCAGAGGTTAACTTGGGCACAGCACTGGCACTGAATTGATTTACCTTGACTTGTTGTAAATCTGTGGGATGTCTGATTTCTTGTGTGTGTGTGTGTAAAAACACACATTTACCAGTCAGACTGGAAATGTTTTCTGTTTTTTTCATCAAAACACTTGGGCTCTTTCCCCAGAGGTCTTCTCCATCAAAGCCTTTTTCTCTTTAATTTTAGTTCTTATGTTCCATACATAAGCAAAGTTCAACTGGTTAGGAAAAAGTCACTCTAGGAGAAAGACTCTAATTGTGAGACCAGATGGTAAGCATTATTCAGCTGATGGGCTTGTGCAGATTTGAGGGAAGGTGGTAATATGATCTTGTTCTGCAGCTGTGACCTGTTGTCCCAAAACAGCCTCCTTCCTCTCTGCTTTTTACGTCTGCATTCCATCACCTCTCCTTCCATCTTTGTGGGCACTGGGGCCCTCACGGATTGATTTGGCAAACGTGTAAGAAAGGGATGAACCTTGCCCTTGGAAGAGCAGCCTCTGCTATTTATTCCAGCCCACAGATATTTTCTGAATACCCTTCTCCCTGTGTTACCTGTAATGTTGGCAAATCATGCAGAACATAACCACTCTTGTTCAGGGCACTGAGAGAGAGTTTCCTGGGTCTCAAACTGCCATGAGCCCACCCTCAGGTCTTTCAGGCATGTCCTTCCAAAGCCTTGCAGGCACCACAAGCTAAAAACATATGAAACCAATGTCATCATGTCTGTTCTTCTCATCTTCCCTCAGAAAACACCGCCCAGCACCTGCTCCTGGGATTCCTCCTTCCGTGAAAGGCAGCACCATTCTTGCTCCAGCCAAATGGAAAAGCTGGGAGTCATCCTAGGTTCTTTTTATGCATTTCATGAGGTCCATTTCTTAAATACCTTCTCAGTTCTTCTGTACCTCCTTCCCCTTTGCCACTGCTGCGATTCAGACTTTCATTATTTCTCTTATTGGAATTTGGAAACATCTCAACATTTGGGTGTTTTGCCTTTATTTTTATCCAGATCATTTTCTTCTTCTACTCTGTTGCAGTGTTGTATATTAAATGAGACTCTGACCAAAAAGTCCAATGAAATTGAAGTCTCATAGGGGGAGGTATAGGTGAAGATCATTATTTCTTATTAACTCTGCCAACTACTGTAATATGTGGCTAAGCTTGAGAACCAGTGCTGGACTAGAGGAATTTCAAATGTTAGCTGGATATAGAAGGTCTCTGTGACCTTGGACATCTTATGCCTCTTCTGCTTCTGCATTTATAGTAAATAACCCTAAACTTCTTGTGCTCCCTCTTCTTTTCACGCTGTTGGACCGTTATTTGGTCTTATCAACTGGTCTCTGGGGATTTGCCCATCAGAGATGTTCTGGAAAGCACTGTCCCTATGAACCACATTATTTTTTTACCATCTTGGGGTAGATGTTGAGTCGACCCATGAGAACCCCAAAATGATTTGGGTCTCATGTGCTTCTCTGTGTTCCTTCTTCTCCTTCTCCTCCTCACATCTAACTGCAAGTCCTTGGAATCTCTTCCAGTCAGACTGGCAGCATCGCAGAGCTTTTTGAAATGCCAGGTATTCACAGTCTAAAACCTACTTCCACATTCTTCCCCGGAGGAAGTCTGCCCTGACACGGCGCTGCTCCAGCCTTCCCACGTCACGCTACCCACGATGCGAACAGGGAGTTGAGTCAGGTAGATGTGCTGCATATAGAGGACTTTTGGTATCCCGATTTGATCCTCACTGCACCCCATGAAGTAGACAGGGAGCTGTTCTCCACTTTACACATGTGAGGATGAAGGTTCTTTTTTACTCTTATCAACCTGCCCTATAGGTGTACACCTAAGTCTTCACACATTATGTGTTGATAGGGTCCACAATGCACACCTCAAGTCCTATAAACTGATTGAATTACAGTTGGCTACTTGTTACTAAAGGAGCCTGTGACTAGCTTGTGTTTTTAGGAGCTTGGGGGTAAATCCGTAATTTGAGCAAGCTTGATTTCCTAATATTCACTCACTGTTGTTTAGAAGCCACGTTGGAATTTTCCAGGCCTTGATCCCCACATCTGATCCTCATCTTTTGGTCTGTTTGATGCTTGGCACCTCTATGAAGAGAAGGGAAGGGAGAAGTAGGGATAACTGTACAATTCGTTTTAGATGTTAGTTTTTGAGGCCTGAACTATGAGCCCCTTGAATTCTTCAGTCAAGTCTTGAAGAACTGAACACAGAGTGTTAGTTAGGTCTAGTGGAGCACTAACAGCAGTTCCTGTCAGGGAAGAAGGAAACAGACTCAAGGAAGTGCCCTTATACGTTAGCTACTGAGTCAGGCCATCGTGTTCCCTACTTCCTGTCTCTGATCTAGTGCAGCTCTCTGCATTATTTGGTCTTTTTAAAAGCAAGGGTTATGGGCTTGTTTCTGAGATAATGGCTCTCATTGAAAAGATCTTGCTCTTTTTGAATTTAAAAATTAGAAGACATTATAAACAGCAAATGACTGTACTTGAATTCTGTCACTTTTGGACAAAGTCCTGCAGCTTGAGCAGGTCCATGAGAACAAGGGTGTTCCATTTTGTCTGGGAGGAGAAAAAGATAATTTCATTTAAAATTAAATCTGTTGAGATGCATGTTGCTGGTATCCAATCAAGCTCTGAATTGGAGTTCAATTAGAGCTTTGATAAAAGAAAGAGGAAAGGAAACTGGGAGGAATGCTGTACCATTCATGAAGGGCCTGCATGTTTTTAGTTTCCAAGTAAATGGAATAATGGGACCATGCATTTTCCATCCAAGCATTTTCCACCCTGAAAATAATTCCCTTCCTGGCTTCTCTATGAATAATGCATTATTTCTGAAACCCAAGAGGCATTCCTTTGATATTCCTTTATGTTTAGCTTTCTGAGTGATTTTCAAGCAAGGAAATTTAAGGACTTGGAATGAATGCTTTATTAACATTTTTACTTGAAGTTCAAATAGCTCCTTGCTATTATCTTCTGATACTTGAAATATTTTTTTTCTCTCTAAGGAAAGTCTAAGGTATTGTATTTATTAGAAAATGAAGCACCTTGGACAGTCTTCAAAGTGAACAGCAGTTTAAAACCAATACACATTTGTGTTTTAGAACAAAGAGCTTCACGGGGGTACTTTTCTCCTTTCTTTATTTTCATTTCCCTGCTGAAAAAATTCAAGAAAGAAAGCTCACATTCAAAATTGGTCTGTTGGGAGACTAAATCTCATTTGCTTACATCTGTGAAGCTCTTTCCTTGAGACTAGACCAAATCCATGAGCCTGCCTCTGCCTAGACCAGGACCATTTAAATCTAAAGATTCAAATGTTCTGTGATCACCCCATTCCCTGTCTGCTCATTACAGAGCCTGATTGTATATATGGGGTGAGATATAATGGGCTATGAGGGTGTGTGGGAACAAACATTGCCTGCTTGTAACACGGAATAATGATATGTCCACCTGGTCCACTCTTTCAGGCAGGATGCTAAGTATATGGTGTGTTCATGGCCTGGGGCTGGCCAAATTCAGTCCTGCCTTATTGATGGAAACATCTTATTGGAAAGTTATCCCTCTGCCTAAGGTTTTGTTCCTTAGGGCCCTGGTCACACAAGAATGAGCCCTTCTAGCAAAGCATGTAGTATGATCATAAATCACATATACCCTTTTGGCATGCATCGTCTCTGTCCCCTCACCCCTGCGTACATGTGGTCTTTGTCTCCTCATGCCATGTAAACAGTTCCCTCCCTGTCCAAGATAGTAGTGCTCCACCTTGTCTAGCCAGCTACTCCTGGACTCCTGTACCCAAGTCCCAATGAACTCCCATGTCTTACATGCTCTTTCTGAGTCTTTCCTTTGGTCCCATCACAGCTCCTCTAGCTGGACTGCGATTGGGCCTGTGATCACACACGGTGCCCACGGGTTCTGTTGGTTCATGTGCTATTAGCCGAAGACCCCAGCAGATCTTGGGGTGGCACCTTGGTAGATTTTAATGCTATTTCTCAACCACTGTTTTCCCTAGGAGCCAAATGAGTGATTTCAGGAACCAAATAAGCTGGAATAAAATATAATCTATATTTCCATTCTTTTTGCAGTTATAGTAAAATCTTACTGATTCAGAATAGTTGGGGAAGAAAGAGAACAAAGTTGATCTGAATTAGTAAAACATCTGTAGCCTAACATCTGGTTTAAAGGGTTTAGTTTTATTAATTTCAAGAAGTGGGAGTAGAACACAGTATTTTCTGGAGTGTGGACCTTGGAACTGGCCTAAGGGCAGAAATCTGGGGTTTTGTCTCCTGTCTGCCATGTTCCATGACCATGACCTTCAGCAAGTTATTTATCTTTGCTGGTTCTCAGTTTCTTCATCTGTATGATAGGGTACTCATTTCTATCTCATATGGCTATTGTGCAGATTAAATGAGTTAAAATCTGTAAAGCAAAGAGAAAAGTACCAGTTAATGTTGAGTAAAAATAAAAGTAAACACATATCATTAGAAATTGCTATTTCCAGACAGACCCATGTTACTGAGCAGATAGTAAACAACGTCATTGTTGTTACTGGTAAGATATATTGGGTGATCATTTTCTTATCACTCTTTTACTTCTTACAGTAAATCAATGAGGTAAATACAGTCACTTCTATTTTTCACATGGGAAAACTGAGGTAAGAAAGTAAGTGCCCAAGTTCACTTGGCTATTTATTAAAAAGCAAAGTTAGTGTTGGAGCCTAGTCAACATGAATCCAGAAACTGCACCTTACCTAAAAAGGACATTGTCACAGAGCTTATCTTTTACTTGAAAAAAAAATTATGCTGGTAAAAACCATGTCTTTATACACTTTGACGTGTGTATCCTGAATGCAGTTTTTCATGTCTCGATTACTTAGCAAGCTCTGTGTTTTCCTCAAAGTAATTATCATCAGTACTCAGTTTTAGTAGGGTCTGAATTTGTGGCCTTTTATTAAGTCAATCAACATTTTTTTCAGATTATTTCAGAAAATGAACATTTTATTTCGGATGATGACCTGGTATCTTCGAATCTTAGTATTTTGATTTTGAACCTGAATCATGTCACTTTTTACGGTCACCTGTTTCATACTTCCTTTTTTTTTTGTCCTCATAGGTGCCTTTATCATCTGCTGGACCCCTGGATTGGTCTTGTTACTTCTTGATGTGTGCTGTCCACAGTGTGACGTTCTGGCTTACGAGAAGTTTTTCCTTCTGCTTGCCGAGTTCAACTCTGCCATGAACCCCATCATCTACTCCTACCGGGACAAGGAGATGAGTGCCACCTTCAGACAGATCCTCTGCTGCCAGCGCACTGAGAACACCAGTGGCCCCACGGAAGGCTCAGACCGCTCAGCTTCCTCGCTCAACCACACCATCTTGGCTGGAGTTCACAGCAATGACCACTCTGTGGTTTAGAAAGGAAACTAAGATGAGAAGCCAGCCGTCATTGATTGAGGGATGAGCAGACACCCCCTACCTAAATGCCAGGGCCAGGTGGGGTGTGAGAAGAGGAAAAATAAACTTTTGTACTCAAACACTAACCCATGGCAGTATTCGTTCCTAGACCCACAAGACTTGATATATATTGAGAATTAGCTTATGTGACAACCTTCATCCTAATCCCCATTCCTTTTGAAAGTACAAAGTGGAGATCTTGCAATGGAATTCGTAAACAGACTCTGGAGTGTCCATTTAGGCTACACTAACTAGACTTCAGAAGATGTGTGGTTTGGTGCAAGTCAGAATAAATTCTGACTAATTGAATCCACAAGTTCATTTACATACAGGCTTCCCTTTTTTACTTTTAAAGGATACATTTCATTTAATAAACATGTTTATGCCTATCAGCATGCTTGTGATGGTTAAGACTATAGACTGTTTTTAAACTACCGTAACTCCCATTTTTTTCCTTATGTAGGAAAACTGTAAATTAGAATTATTTTAGGAAGCATACATATAATGTATGTATGCAGTAGGCCTTACTTAAAAAAGATAAAAAGGTGTTAATTTTAAATCTTCTAAGAAATAGAACCCAGATGTCAAAGCCAGTATTTGTTTAGGTTATGAAACAACCAATCCCCTCATCACAATATTACCTTTTTATTAAAGTGTTGTAATACATATAAAACAAACAGGGTATAAGTTTATTTCCAAAAGAATATATACACTTAAAAAGTCATAGAAGATGAAGCACAGAAATATTGTTCCCACATATTTATAAATGTATAACAACAAGTACATTCTAATTATCAGTACATCAGAGGAATTTTTAACAGCCTGTATTTTCCTGTATTATAAAATAATACATAGTCACTGTAGAAAACTTGAGAACACAGTACATAAAAGAGAAAAAATACTGATAATATCACAACCCAGAAATAACCATCATTAACACCTTTATCCCCTGTGTATACCTCTATGTATGATATACCTTTTGATATAATTGGGATCATACTGTAAACACTTTTATAACCATTTTTTCCCCCACTGCAGTATTGCCACATTTTCCTTTGGCATTACAAATTTTACAAAAACATCATTTTAATGACTGTATAATATTCCATTTAATGGGCACAACTCTAATTTAACCATTCCCATATTGTTGACTACTTACATTATTTCTAATTTTCACTACTATAAATAATGTGAAAATTTGTGTACATAAAACTTTGTCCATATAATTGATTATTTACTTAGGACTTATTCCCATGAAGGATTTTTTTTAAAATGTGAAATGTCTTTTTATGTTCTCTTATAAAAAGGATTTCCTGCTTTGCACCACATGGGTGGCAACTGTGAGGAAAGACAGTTAAATTACCTTGTTACAAAGGAAATGCAGCAGTTACTTTAGTTGAGAGTGACTTTTTTTTACCTAGAAAGTCAACTGTTACAAATTCGAGGATGCCCTAATTAATATCTCTAGCAATTCCAAATTTTCTTTGAGGGGCCTGTTATCCAGCTCTTGGTAGCCACAGCTGTAGTGTAGAGTTGAAGAAAATGCAAAGACTCAAACATGACAAGGGAATCAAGGATCTTCTTATTAAATAACTGGGAACCTTTCTGTACTAATGGGTTGAGTGTGTCAGTATGTGACTGGATACTGTGCATTCTGTAGGAATCACCCCCAACAAGCTGCCCCTCTATTAGGCGATAACCTGTTTAATGCATTGTCCAGGTGAACTAGCAATCGCACCAGTTTGTTATAAGCAGTAAGTCATGGTCATGAAGCAGTTGTGGGAAAGTCAGGAGTGTGTTTAAGAGAAAGATGTCCAGAAGAATTGTCTAGGAAGGAGGCAGCTAGGGCATGGTCAGCCTTTAAGAAGAGGGCAGACCTGCAAAGTGCCCACAGTGTAAACAATGTGGGGAACCAGTTAGCAGAAAGGTGTTTGCACACAATTTATACAAAATACAGAACATTTTGTCTTGGAAGTAAAAGAAATGGACTTGAACTTTTCCTCATGTGCATATATTCTGAAGGAGATGTGGACTATTTGAAATTAAGAGCATACTAATTGGGCTGTAATAAATCGTTCTCAATCAGTGTTTGGTACCGTGTGGTTCTGGTCAGTGCTGCTTCTCTTGTTCAGGAACTTCCGGTTTGTATCGCGTGGTGCATTCCTTCTGCAACCTGCTTGATTTCCCTGCCCCAAGGGCTTCTGAACTCTGAGGTGAAGCCACCATGTATTTCCTCAGGTCAGAACTCCTTTTTTTCCAGTTCAGTATTAAGTCTTTCTAGTGTCCAAGAATGGTGGTTTATGTTGCATGAAAGTGGAAACATCTTGGGACAATACCTTACTTCAATGGTATAGCTGTTAGAGTTTCTTTGGGAAGAATTCTGATTTTATAAAAACTTTATGACAACTTTATAAAAAACCCTCACTAGGAGTTTACAAAGTGACTGTGATCTTCATGCTGATTGATTTAATAACTAATAAAAGTGACAGGTCCCTTCCAATTATATGCTGATTCTATTCTTTTCAGTATATTGCTAATATGTTGGGGAAAGATAACACAATGTTTGTTCAAGTGGATATGTCATTGAGTATTTGAAAGAGAATTCCAAACCTTTCAGTTTAGGTGGATGTAAGATTGTAGAAATTAAATGTCGTAGAACTCTTCTTCACACATTAGCCACCTCTTAGTATTCCCTTTTTATAAATTAGTGAAGCCCTAATTTCCTAGACTCAGAATGTCAGCTGATATCATACAGTTACTATTATTACCAGGCTTCCAGTTAACTGTTGCTTTAGATTCCATCATTCATCTTCCTTCTAATGTAGTCCATTAGTCTCTTAACTTTTGCAGTGTAATTTTCTGATACTGTTTCTAGCTCTTCTTCTTAAACCCAGTGTATGGTTTCTACTAGATGAAAACTGTAGAAACACGTCATGAGGCAGGTGTGGGAAACGTAGGTTATTTCTAATTTTCACTATTATAAATAATGTAAAAATTTTATGTACACAAAACTTTGTCCATGTAATTGATCATTAACTTAGGACTCATTCCCATGTTGAGACCTTTTGAAAAAAAAATATTATTTTTTTAACAGCAAGTGAGCTTTCCCTGATTCCAAACCCTCAGAAGGATTGGGGTTGTTTTGTGTGTTGGGCTGGGCCTGGATTTAGGCACCATCTGACCAAGAATATGTGTAACTAAGAGCCAAAATGGGTCATCCATCTTCCAAAGTGGGGTCTGTTTATTCTGTAACATTCCCCTGTACCTTGTACAGTCTATATATAAAATTCTCTAATTCTTCCCTTGAATTTATAATGCTCATATTCACAGAGTATTTACTAATGATCTGTTTAATGATGTGGCATGTATAGACCATTTTAAAACCTAAACCAGAGGTTGGCAAACTAAGACCCATTGGCCAAATCTCTATGACTTGTTTGCTAAGGATGGGTTTTACATTTTTAAATGACTGGGGTGGGGAGAAGGGGGGAGAATTGGAATATTTTGCGACTCATGGAAACTATATGAAATTCAAATTTCAGTGTCCATAAGTAAAGCTTTATTGGAACACAGCCACACTCAGTTACTGTATTGTTTCTGGCTGTTTTTGTACTACAGTAGCAGGACTGAATATTTGCAACAGACACTGTATCTCAAAGCCCAACATATTCACTATCTGCCCCTTACAGAAGAGGTGTGCCAACCCCTGATTTAGAGAATTCTGTTTTCAATCATGCTATCCTCATTGGACCATGTTCATTGGAAGAGGAAAGAGAAATTGGGTACACCATGATCTCTTGAGCTCTAGACTCCAGGAAAAAATATCAGTTGCATTTTTTATACCACACATAATTTTTATTTTGAAATAATCTCAAACTGGGAGAAAAGTTTGCCAAATTTACAGGACATTTTTCCTGAACCATTTGTATGTTGTCAACATGACACCCCACCGTCCTTGAATACTGTGTAATTCCTACAGACAAAGATAGTCCCTTTCATAAACTCAATACACCCATCAAAATCAGGAAATTAACACTGATACATAAACTATTATTTAATTCAAAGCCCCATACCAGTTTCACTGATCTTTCCAATAATGTCCCTTACAGCAAAATAAATTAAGGATCACTGGTTGTATTTAGTTATCAAATCTCTTGAATCTTCAGTGGTGAACAGTGCCTTGGTCTTTTCTTGACCTTCATGATCTTGTCATTTACAGGTCACAGGCCAGTCGTGTTGTAGAATTTGGCTTTGTCCGATATTTATGATTAGATTCATATTATTTATCTTTAAATAGCATAGAAGTGCTACTGTGGTTCTCACTGTATCACATAGCACATGGCATTGATCTGTTCTATTACTGGGTGATGTTGATTTTGACAACTTGATTAATGTTTCTCCACTATGAAGAAAATTACTCTTTTTTGCTTCCTCCTTGGCAATAAGCATTTTGTAGGAAATAATTCTGTTCCTCATCAAATTTTAGCACCTAGTCTTAACACCCACTGATATTTCTTGAATGAATTAATCATTACTCTGCTGGTTGCCAAATGATGAATTTCTAATTCTCTTTTCTCTTCAAAAAGTTTGTTAGCTTCCTACTGTGGGAAAAAGTTCTGTCCTCTCCCATTAATTTATTTGTTTATTTATACCAGTATGGGTTCATGGATCCAGATTTTATTCAGTTAGTTGTAACATTGCAATCATTTTTAAATTACAGTTTCTTTTTGAGATAATTGTAAACTCATATGCAGTTGTAAGAAATAATATGGAGATCTCTATGCCCCTTACCCAGTTTCCCCCAGGGGTGATATCTTGCAAAACCATGGTGTAACGTCACAACCAGGATATTGACATTGATACAGGAGGCAAGGTATAGAGCAGTTTTATTACAATGATCCCTCTGTTATACTGTTAATAGCCAAACTCATCTCCCTTACCACCATCCTGACCCCTAGCAACCACTACTAGTCTGTTCTCCATTTCTTCAGTTACATTTTAACAATTTTTTTCATACTAAAACTCCTAAAACTTCTTTATAACTGGTTTCAAGGTATGGGGCTGACATTTCTCTAGGGGTTGTGTGTGTGTGTGTGTGTGTGTGTGTGTGTAGTCTAGAGAGAGATTTCTGTGATTCTAAAAGCTACACAAACTTAATAAATGCTCCAAGGAATACAGAAATTAGTAAAGTAGAAAGTAAAAATCTCTCCTGTAAGGTGGAAGCTAGACCACAGATATCTGCTGTATAAATTACTTGATAAACATGGACATTTACAAAGTGATTTTACATTTTTCTGTTGTTGAATTTTCAGTGTCTTCCCTTTGGCAGCAAAGGAGCCAGAATTCGTCTTGTTTTGTATTAAAATGGTAATTGGTTTTCATCTTACCTCTTGCATCGTTCAGGAGAGGAATCTTATTTTACATTGTATGCTTCACCTCACATAACACAGTGCTAAACAGTATTTTAAACTTGCTTGGTTAAATGAAGTAAAATGTGTGAGCCACAATAAAGGCATTCTTGACCAAGAAATGCTCCATGGTTCTACAACCCTGATGAAGTTTTTCTTCACGTTAGAATATTGCAGTTAAAATTAGGTAGGAATAATGAAAAACCAAGATCAAGGCCTTTGATATAATGTTTTGTCAATATTAGTTTGTGTTTTCTGAGTATGTCTTCTTTAACTTATTTTGGCATGCTTTGGAAAGATTTTTTATTACTGTAGGTTGAATTTGTGGTGTGATGTACAGCTTCCAGAAGACATTAATGTAATTTGTATTTTGATCTTTGCAATGACCCTATTGAAACTGTGTCAGAAAAAATTGGGGGCCTAATATTTGTTGCAGAATTATTTGAATCTAATTACATAGTCTTTATATTGTAATCCATAACTCCTCATGTATTTATCTTGACTACCTAAACAAATTATGATTTTAATCCCTTAAAGAACTTAGCACATGCAGTAGAATTAATAGAAGATAACATGACATCAGGAACAGGTGTATGAATTGTTCTCTGGGTGCTCATGTTACAGGTATGCCTACATCTCAAGCTAGATTATAAATTCTTTGAGAATGAGATAATCTTGTACTCTTGCTTCCGTTTTATGATCCAGATGACTGGGACAAAACTAAAAATATGGTGCCATTCACTTAATGGTTCCTGATTGAGAACTAGAAAACCATAACTCAGTGTGATAATTGTTATCACTATCTCATTATTTATTGATTCACAAGTACCTTTTAAGAGCCTTCTATAAACGAGGCCCAAGTGGTAACTGCTGTGAATGATATTATGCAAATTCTTAAATGGAGCTTAGAATTTGGTAGCAGTGATGGGAGAAAATGGGGAGAAATGAATCAGTTAAGATTACAAATTGTATTGAGTTACAAGGGAAACTATGGCATGACATAGAAATTAAAGGAAATAAAAGGACTAAAGAAGGTGAGGAGAGGAACTACCTTTCAAAGGGTAGTTTAGGGAGGTTCTGTCTTTGGATAGGAACTGCCTTTTCAAAACCTGCACCGTGGGCCTGAACTGCACAAATGTGTGGTTCCATCAAGCTCTTGAGCTTGCACCCACTCTGGTAACCAATACATCAAACAACCATTTGAAAAAATGGCCATACATCTAGCATAGGTAGGTAGGAGTTCCCAGCAAGATGTGTAAATACTTGGTGAGAGAATGCATGTCATTTGGAGAGAAGAGCAAGTATAGCTTGTGAGGTAGAGGCTTAATAGGCAGGCTGGCATGATGTCTTAAGTGATTTTGAATCATTTTATTCTGAAAATTGTGGAGAGTGGGTTAAGGATTTAAGTAAAGGAGTGGCGCAGTCTGGTTTCCATTTCAGAATAAAAGTAAAGGGAGCCCGGAGGTAAAGAACAAGATTAGAGGCTGTCACATTAATGATGAAAGATAAAGTAATGGAGGTGCAGAGAAAGAGAAGAATGGATCTGAGAGGGGTGTGGGACCTGGTGACTGTGGGGGTAAGGTCATAACCCTATGATGTTGGCCACTGGATGAATGGGAATGTGATATGGTGAGATAACACAGAATGAGGAGCAAGTTTACAGGGAAAAGACTATGAGTAAAGTTTCAGGTATCTATGAGCCATCCAAGGAGAATGAGACACTAGGGAATGGGCTATGTGATACATGAAGCTCAGGATACATCTCTGGACTGAAGATCCAGATTTTGGAGTTTGATTTCTCTTACGACATCCTGCCACATTTCTCAAGACAGGAAGCCTGGAGACTTTGATCTGTTTGAATAGAAAGAAAAGGAAGGAAATGGAGAAATAAAAAAGCAGAACTTAATATCTGAAAATGTTTTCCAGAAATATGTAGAGATGTCTCTTTTTAACAAAATGAGGTTAACCATATTTAACATTTGTTGTTGTTTTTTTAATTTGGTAATATAGCCAAGGTTGGTACATGCATATCTACCTCACTGTGTAATTGAGGTAGAGATTTTTAGAGATCATCTATATCTTATTTCCCCTTCCTTCCTGGGATTTTGGAAACTACAATTCTGTTAGTCGACTCCATGTAACTAGTTATGGCCAGTGGATATGACAAGTGTGATTTCTAGGCTGAGGAAATAAAAAGTCCCTGGGCTGCTCTCCAGAACTTATTTTTCCTGAAAGCCGAGCACAGAAATGTGAACATTGAGGAGAGCAAAGAACCCATCAGCCTGGGACCTTTAGTGCAGAGTAAAATCCCTGCCAACTAACCATTCCAAACTGAATGTATAGCATGACCAAGAAATAAACATTTTCTGTGTTTATGGCATGGTTTTATGGTTCATTTGTTACTAAAATAAAACTTAGGTTATGTTGACTAATAAGTAGCATTAAATTTTGATGAATATTAAGGTTCTTTCTACTTTTTTTTCTGGATATAGGAAATGCACATTAAAAATGATGACTTTAGTAAAGAATACCAAAACACATTCCAAAAATAATTGTTCCAGTTTCTAATCACAAAGTGTCTGAGAACATTATACCTTCACCAGTACTGATGCTATCAGTCTTTGAAGTTTCTTTAGCTGCAGGAGAGTCTGAATGAAAAAAATCCCAAACTACTTGGAGATAAAGCACTTCTAAATAACATATGGGCAAAGAAAGTTTAGGATAAATTTTATTTTGAACTAAATAAGAATGAATATAGAACTTATCAGAATTTTTGGGATGCAGTGAAAGCAGTGCTTTGAGGGAAAATTATAGTAATGAATGTTTATATTAGAAAAAATATAAAATCAATCATCTAAACTTCTACCTTAGTAAACTAGAAAAAGAAAACATGAAAGAAGAAAAACAATAAAATGGAGCAGAAGCCAATGAAATTGAAAAGAAAAAATACAGAAAAATCAATGAAACTAAAACCTGGTTTCTTTGAAAAGATCAATAAAATCAATAAACTGACTAAGGAAAAAAAAGGACATGATATCAGAAATGAAAGAGATGTCATCACTATAGATCCTTCTATGGACATTAAAAGGATAATAAAGGAACACGATGATCAGCTCTATGTTCACTAATTTGAAATGTGAGATGAAACAGACCAGTTCCCTCGTTGTGCCAAACACAAGAAGAAATCTGAATAGGTCTATATCTGTTAAGGAAATTGAATCAGTAATCAACCTTTCAAAACAGCATCAGGCCCAGATTGGTTCACTGGGGAATTCTATGGAAGGCTTGTTAAACATTTAAAAAAGAATTAATCCATCTCACCAACAGGCAAGAAATCATGCTATCGTATTAATAGTTGCAGAAAAAGCATTCGATAAAATTTAACATCCATTCATGATGTTACTAAGTAACTCTCAGTAAACTAGGAATAGAGAAGAACTCCTTTTGATAAAGAGGAAGAACTTGATAATTCTACAAAAAAGCTACAACTAGCATCATATTTAATGGCAAGAAACTCAAAGCTTTCCAATGAAGATCATGTACAAGGCAAGGATCACCATTCCTTTGCAACAACATACTGGAAGTTCTAGCTAGTATACTAAGACAAGAAAAGGAAATGAAAGGTACATAGGTTAGGAAAGAAGAAATGAATCTTTGTTTGCAGATGGCACAATTGTCAATGTAGAAAATCTGAAAAATTAAAAACTGAAATAACTAATAGCAAGGTTGTAAAATACAATATTCATACATAAAAGTCAACTCATTTCCTATATATCAGCAGTGAACAAGTGGAATTTGAAATTAAAAGCACAATACTCTTTACATTAACACCAAAGAAAATTAAGTACTAAGGTATAAATCTAACAAAACATGTGCAAGATCTTTATGACAAAAAACAATACTGATGAAAGAAATAAAGAAGGAAATAGAAAGCTATTCCACGTTTGTATATAGTAAAAACTCTGTGTTAAGATGTCAGTTTTTCCAAGATTTATAGACAAAATGCAAACCTAACCAAAATCCCACCAAGTTACTTTGTAGATATTGACAGACTGATCTAAAGTTTATATGGAGAGTTTATATAGAATAGCTAAAACAATAGTGAAGGAAAAGAACAAAGCTGGAGAACTGACCCTATCTGGCTTCACGATTTACTATAAAGCTACAAAATAGGCTGGTATTGGTGAGACTAGACAAACACATCAATGAATCAGAATACAGAGCCTAGAAACAGTTCCACACAAATATAATGAACTGATCTTTGACAAAGGAGTGAAGGTTAATACAATGGAACAGATAGTCTTTTCAACAAATTGTGCTGAAACAACTGGACACCCACATGCAAAGACATGAATCTAGACAGACCTTACACCCTTCGTAAGAATTGAACTGGATCAAAGACCTAAATGTAAAATGCAAAATTATAAAACTCATAGAAGTTAACATTGGAGAACATCTAGAGAACTTTGTGTTTGGCAATGACTTTTTAGATACAACATGAAAGGCATAATCCATGATAGAAATTATTGATAAACTAGACCTCATTAAAATTAAAAACTTCTGCTCTGCAGAAGACACTCTCTAGAGAACGAGAAGATAAGCCACAGACCAGGAGAAAATACTTACCAATGACACATTTGATAAAGGATTGTTATCTAAAATATGCAAAGAACTCCTAAACCTCGACAGTAAATCCAATTTAAAAATAGGCAAAAGACCTGAACTGGCACTTCAACAAAGAAGATATATAGATGGCAAATAAGCATATGAAAAAAAAACTCATCATCATATATCATTAAGGAATTACAGATTAAGGAACAATGAGATACCACTACACACCTATTAGAATGGCAAAAATCCAATACACTGCCAAACTTCAAATTTTGAAGACATGGAGGATATGGAACAATGGGAACTCTCATTCATTGTGGTAGGAATGCAAAATGGTACAGCCACTTTGGAAGACAGTTTGGCAGTTTCTGGCAAAACTAAACATACTCTTACCATAGGATCCAGCAATTGCACTCAAAGGAATTAAAATTTTACGCGCATTCAAAAACCTGCACATAGATGTTTTTAGCTTTGGGGAAGCTCTGTTGTTAGGATAGTTCTTGGAGGTACCAACTGAGATCTTTTTGAAATCTGAAAAAATATTTTATAGTCACGAACTTAGCTTCATCTTTAGACTATGTTTAGAGCTTTCAATTTGTTCTTTTCCAGAAGCCATTTTTAGAAATGGACAGTTTTCATACCAAACAATTTTATATTTATATTTAACAGTCCTTTCTTTAGCTCACCTTTCTCCTTTTCATTTTACTCTAAGTGGGAAAAAGAAGATAGGCAGCACCTCCCACACTTACCTAGAAATCTTAGTTAAACCACCCAGTTCATAGGTACATTTTCTACTTTCCATGTTACTGTAGGTGTCAGTGTTACTAAACGTTCTGCTACTATTTTAAAAGGATCTCCTTTCCTCCAGTTTCCAAGACCATTTTTTCTCATTTTCCTTTAAGTCTTCACCACCAGCAGCCTTTGAAGGCCACATTTATGACCCTACCTTTGGAAATTTCACATTTGTTACCAGTTTGGTGTTGTTAGAATATATTATTAAATAATTTCTTTGGCTAGGGTCCCCCAAAGTTGAGGCCTGGGCCTATTCTTTTCCTCTCTTTTCTCACTAGGTGCTCTCAGCTGGTTCAATGGTTTTAAAACGCTATAAGCTGATGACTCAAATTTTCATCTGTAACTACAGCACAGGTTCTGGACTCCCTGCATTAAGGTTCCTCATGATGTAAAAAATAAAAATAGAATCCCTAATTTGTTTTTCAGATTTCTGTAATCTAAAATCACAGCAGAATGCATTTTTGTGGACATATTCAATATATCATGTGTCTCTACTTATATTTTATGTTTCAAAAATAGAATCACACTTGACTTTATCTTTTCTAAACTCCTTTGAAATATTTTTGTGATTCCTCGTGAAGGATTTACTATGCATATCACATGCTGTGTTAAACATAATGGCACTTATTTAGGAGAGTAGTAAACAAGAAGGATATGGTACCTATCCTCACAGAGTTTCCCATCTAGAAAGGAAGAGAGGAGCGTCATAGGGGACTCGCACTTGTCTGAGGATGCGGAGGGGGCAACAAACAAGGCTCCTTTGAGCAAGGAACTTTGAAGTCTATAGCTGGGAACTGTGTAGAAGGTATCTAGGCAAATGCACAGCATGGAAGGTTGATGGAATGTTGCATGTAAACATTTTTAAACCATGCCCTTGAGTACCTGAACCATTATATGCATAGAGCATGAAACGAAAAAGCTGGAGCTGAGATGATTATTAGGCACTATATCAGGTGGAAGGAACCCTGTGATTCATGCTGTGGAGTTTTTCCTTTATTCTAAGGGCAGTGAGCCATGCAAGGGACTTGAGACAGGGAGGGAAATCATGAGCAATGCAGGCTTGAAAGCTTGCCAATTGGATAATATTTTAGATGGGGGCACCTGTGGATGAAAGGAGATGGGTGGGATGCTACTGATGTGTCTGACGTAAAAAATGATGCTAGCTTAGACTAGAGTGTTGGTGGTTTAGATGGAAATAAGTGGGGATGTTTTAGATATATATATATAAGAGATAAAACCGACCAAGATTTAGTAATTTGATGCTATGTGTATTGTAAGGGAGAATGAAAAAATTAATTTCTCTCGCCTTTGTCTTAAGCATCTGCATGGTAGCGATGCATTTACTAAGATAGGAAAACTAAGAGAAGGAGCAGATGTGGGGTGAGCATAGAGAGAAGGCTTTTTCTCATGGGCTGGGTCGTTGCTCCCTCGGGATATCTAGGAGGAGGTCTGTTTATGCCTGAAGCCCAGGGCTGGGTGTGTGTTACTAAGTTTCTCTTATTAAAAAATGCCACTCTTGTATTGATATATTTCCTTTACACTATTAGTGTACAAATACTTTATTTCTTGATTAGCTTTGGTAGAAGTTTTCAAATGTTTTGTTATTTTCCAAACAACAGCTCTTGGGTTTTGTTATTCCTTCTGATACTTGAATTCATTAGTTCTTGATTCTATTTTCGTCAATTCTTTTCTTTTGATATCCTTACCATGTTTTGTGCCATGTGGTTTGAATGCTCCATTCATGTATAAAATATTTTAAACACGTGAATTTACTATGAATGAATTCAGATTTGGAAGAATCCTTTAGATTTTATTTAATTTAAAATTAATTTATTATGTAAAATTTACATTATCATGTTACACAGAATAGTAAAGGAATGATATATTTTTTTAAATTATATATAATTATATACAACATTAAATACAATTAATTATATACAGTGACTATGAATAACTGCAAATAAGTATATAATTATATACATAAAACCTAGGATTATGTGAATAAATTAAGTGAGAATATTTTAGTTTTGGAAGTGCTATGAAAACTAGTAATCATTAAAAAGTTCCCTACTTGTTGTACTGCATTAATTTATACAAGTATATTGGAGCAGATGGTATGAGAGACTTGAAGTATCAACTATGTTAATGAAGCGTTGCCTTCCCCGCACAGGCCATTGAATGGGGCAGAGTCCCAGGGCTCACCGTTATGGTGAAGGCAGACCTAACTAAAGCCGTCACTGTCTCTGCTGGAGATATTTTCTCTCCTTCATGACCAGAGAGCAGGCCCCAAGAAAATGCAGAATGATGTAATGCCGTGGCTCTCAACTCTATCAGTCAATGCCTTTGTGAACAATTTTTTGTTTAAAAAATGATTATCCTGAAATGAGATTCTTAGATAATGCTATCTAGCTAATTCATAATTTTTTAAAAATTGACATAATTCTGTAATGGTAATAAAATGGAAAACACATAAGGGCACTATTTTGCAATACAACGATGCGTAGAAAAACACTGCAAGAGAGGAAATAATGAGGTGTCAGGTGTTGTGCTACTTCTGTTGCATGAGTTTAGATTTAAAAGAAATAAGACATCATCATTCAACCGAATACAGTAAATCCCACCGGTACTAGAATCAGTGAGGTCCAACAAATTTAATTACATTAAATGCAGTGTCACATTATTTAAAGGTCCATGAAATGATTAAAGCAAAGGGCCTTCTGAGATTTCCTGGGGTTGGCTATGTGGGCCAAAACTGTTTCCCCCCTGCTGTGGTTTGGAACCTCCTGGTGGCAGTTGCCTGCTCCACCTTAAGACTCGGGAAGAATTCCAGATCCTGCACTTTCATCAATTCTCCTTTAGACCAGATTGTAACACTACTGGTTCCCTCATTAATTAATGAGCTAAATAAAAATCTTTGCCATGTATTCCTTTTCTCAAGGTATTTTTCTATGAGACTCATGATTTTTTCTCTTAAAAAAGTAACCACTTAGCACAATCATCCCCTCAAAAAACCATGCTGTATGGCACAAATGGTGAGAGAGCTGGTGGGTAGGAAGAGGCTGAGGGTCTGCAATGGAGAAGGTAGAATGTGCGTGAACCCGTGCCTATGGACATGTCAGGAACCACAGAAAACAGCAGTGCATGCTGCAAATGTGCAAAAGCACAGCAGGACCTGCTACCCATGAGCAGGAGCCACTGGCCAATCCTCAGACACCAGGTGGGACAAGCCTGGAGTCTTTGCAAGTCTCAGAGAGAGACCACACTTCCTTTTTCCAATGCCATGGTATCTATGAACTTCCTGCTATACCTATATGCCTCAAATAATGTTTCCAAGATAAAACAAAGGAGAAAATGGAGCAAGGGAGAAAAGTTTCCAAAAGAAACTGAGTTATGCTTCAATAGACAAAGTTTTCAAATAATTTTCAAAGTTACTCTGTATGCGTGAGGTTGATTTTTTTCTACTGCTCAATCAAAATAGGTTGTCAGAAGATTGAATACAGTTATGAATAGTTATGCATATCCAAGATGTAACTATAAATTTTAAACACATCACACAAAAAATCAGATCCTGGCATAGATATTCCATTGTGATCTGTTTTTTTCCCTCTTATTTTGGACAACTTTCATGCATCTGCATACATAGCTATCTCAACTTTAAATTGCTGCATGATATTCCACTGTGTGCATGCATAGTAATTAAAATAAGGCTTGGTGAACATTTAATTTTTTTTTTTTGATTATTTTTTATTGAAGGGTAGTTGACGCACAGTATTACATTACATTAGTTTCAAGTGTACAACACAGTGATAAAACATTTATATACATAATTCTAGGTTCCAGCTATCACCCTACCAAGCTGTTACAATATCTTGACTATATTCCTTATGCTATACATTACATCCCGGTTACTTATTTATTTTACCATTGGAAGTCTGTCCTTTTTTTTTTTTTTTTTGTGAGGGCATCTCTCATATTTATTGATCAAATGGTTGTTAAAGACAATAAAATTCTGTATAGGGGAGTCAATGCTCAATGAAGAATCATTAATCCACCGCAAGCCTAATTTTCGTCAGTCTCCAATCTCCTGAGGCATAACAAACAAGTTCTTACATGGAGAACAAATTCTTACATAATGAATAAGTTACATAGTGAACAGTACAAGGGGAGTCATCACAGAAACTTTCGGTTTTGCTCATGCGTTATGAACTATAAACAGTTCAAATATGAATACTCATTTGGTTTTTATACTTGATTTATATGTGGATACCACATTTCTCTATTATTATTATTTTTAATAAAATGCTGAAGTGGTAGGTAGATACAAGATAAAGGTAGAAAACATAGTTTAGTGTTGTAAGAGAGCAAATGTAGATGATCAGGTGTGTGCCTGTAGACTATGTGTTAATCCAAGCTAGACAAGGGCAATAAAACATCCACGTATGCAGAAGATTTCTCTCAGAACGGGGGGGGTGAGGTTCTAAGCCTCACCTCTGTTGATCCCCAATTTCTCACCTGATGACCCCCCTGTGACTGTGCCTGTCTTAGGTTGTTCCTCCCTTGAGGAATCTTACCCGTCTCTGGCTAACCAGTCATCTTCCGGGGCCATACAGGGAAATGTAAAGTTGATCAGTGAGAGAGAAGCCTTATTGTTTGAAATGGTTAGCTTTTTATTTCTTTGCATATTTATGCCCTGTAGCTTCTATGCCCAGCATTTCTCTTGAGGTATCTTTACCACTTGGAAGAATTATGATACTCGGTAAATTTGATATGAGGCACGAATTCTATTTAAGGGTTGTAATTAGGAAGGAAGAAGAAAAGCTATAGAAGTAGCAGGCGGAAGAAAACATGGGAAGATTGATTATTTCTTTGACATATCTTCTTGTAGAGTAACTTCAGCATGTATAGGTTTTAAGCTACTACTTAAATTGCGCACACACATTAACATAATAGGAGTATAGTTACATAACCAAAGCATACCTGTAATTACCAGCCATCTCCAGTGAAACCAAGAAAACCAGTTAGGCACCTTAGGCATTTGTGAAAACTTATCTATGATATGGTGGATATTGTCCAACTGAACTTGAACAGTCTGAGAGAAATCAGACAAATTAAAACAACCCATTCCTGGGGAATGTTCACATCCCTTATGTTCTTTTAACAGTAAATAGTCTGTAGTTGTAAGATTTTGGAGTGCTACAATTTGCACTTCTCCTAATTCTTGGTTGAGTTCCAACAGTATAGATCCAGTCAAATTTGTTGTTTTACTGTATGCACAGGCCAGCTTAGATATCTCCTTCATTCCCATGGCATGTCCAGGAGCTGGTGGAATGAGTGCATCTACAGCTGTAGCAGTGCGTGGATCTTTGTTGGGGTTTTTTGATGATCATCTTCTGGCATGAGTCTTCCAGAGAGTGCTGATGTTGGAAGTTCTCTTTCATATAGTATCTTAGTTCATTTTTGGGGTAGCCCAATTAGACTTTGATCTTCTGTATAAACGCAAACAGACCCTTTGCCTACACTTTTATATGCCCTTTATACCCTTGTGAAGAACTCATTGGAGGTTACCACACAGGAACTGCCCTTTTTTTTGTTTTGTTTTGTTTTGTTTTGTTTTTGGTATCACTAATCTACACTTACATGATGAATATTATGTTTACTAGGCTCTCCCCTATACCAGGTCACCCCTATAAACCCCTTTACAGTCACTGTCCATCAGCATAGCAAAATGTTGTAGAATCACTACTTGCCTTCTCTGTGTTGTACAGCCCTCCCTTTTCTCCTACCCCCCATGCATGCTAATCTTAATACCCCCCTACTTCTCCCCCGCCTTATCCCTCCCTCACACCCATCCTCCCCAGTCCCTTTCCCTTTGGTACCTGTTAGTCCATTCTTGAGTTCTGTGATTCTGCTGCTGTTTTGTTCCTTCAGTTTTTCCTTTGTTCTTATATTCCACAGATAAGTGAAATCATTTGGTATTTCTCTTTCTCCGCTTGGCTTGTTTCACTGAGCATAATACCCTCCAGCTCCATCCATGTTGCTGCAAATGATTGGATTTGCCCTTTTCTTATGGCTGAGTAGTATTCCATTGTGTATATGTACCACATCTTCTTTATCCATTCATCTATTGATGGACATTTAGGTTGCTTCCAATTCTTGGCTATTGTAAATAGTGCTGCAATAAACATAGGGGTGCACTGATCTTTCTCATACTTGATTGCTGCATTCTTAGGGTAAACTCCTAGGAGTGCAATTCCTGGGTCAAATGGTAAGTCTGTTTTGAGCATTTTGATGTACCTCCATACTGCTTTCCACAATGGTTGAACTAACTTACATTCCCACCAGCAGTGTAGGAGGGTTCCCCTTTCTCCGCAGCCTCGCCAACATTTGTTGTTGTTTGTCTTTTGGATGGCAGCCATCCTTACTGGTGTGAGGTGATACCTCATTGTAGTTTTAATTTGCATTTCTCTGATAATTAGTGATGTGGAGCATCTTTTCATGTGTCTGTTGGCCATCTGTATTTCTTTTTTGGAGAACTGTCTGTTCAGTTCCTCTGCCCATTTTTTAATTGGGTTATTTGTTTTTTGTTTGTTGAGGCATGTGAGCTCTTTATATATTCTGGACGTCAAGCCTTTATCGGATCTGTCATTTTCAAATATATTCTCCCATACTGTAGTGTTCCTTTTTGTTCTATTGATGGTGTCTTTTGCTGTACAGAAGCTTTTCAGCTTAATATAGTCCCACTCATTCATTTTTGCTGTTGTTTTCCTTGCCCGGGGAGATATGTTCAAGAAGAGGTCACTCATGTTTATGTCTAAGAGGTTTTTGCCTATGTTTTCTTCCAAGAGTTTAATGGTTTCATGACTTACATTCAGGTCTTTGATCCATTTTGAGTTTACTTTTGTATATGGGGTTAGACAATGGTCCAATTTCATTCTCCTACATGTAGCTGTCCAGTTTTGCCAGCACCATCTGTTGAAGAGACTGTCATTTCGCCATTGTATGTCCATGGCTCCTTTATCAAATATTAATTGACCATATATGTCTGGGTTAATGTCTGGATTCTCTAGTCTGTTCCATTGGTCTGTGGCTCTGCTCTTGTGCCAGTACCAAATTGTCTTGATTACTATGGCTTTATAGTAGAGTTTGAAGTTGGGGAGTGAGATCCCCCCTACTTTATTCTTCTTTCTCAGGATTGCTTTGGCTATTCGGGGTCTTTTGTGTTTCCATATGAATTTTTGAATTATTTGTTCCAGTTCATTGAAGAATGTTGCTGGTAGTTTCATAGGGATTGCATCAAATCTGTATATTGCTTTGGGCAGGATGGCCATTTTGACGATATTAATTCTTCCTAGCCACGAGCATGGGATGAGTTTCCATCTGTTAGTGTCCCCTTTAATTTCTCTTAAGAGTGATTTGTAGTTTTCGGAGTATAAGTCTTTCACTTCTTTGGTTAGGTTTATTCCTAGGTATTTTATTTTTTTTGATGCAATTGTGAATGGAGTTGTTTTCCTAATTTCTCTTTCTGTTGGTTCATTGTTAGTATATAGGAAAGCCACAGATTTCTGTGTGTTGATTTTGTATCCTGCAACTTTGCTGTATTCCGATATCAGTTCTAGTAGTTTTGGGGTGGAGTCTTTAGGGTTTTTTATGTACAGTATCATGTCATTTGCAAATAGTGACAGTTTAACTTCTTCTTTACCAATCTGGATTCCTTGTATTTCTTTGTTTTGTCTGATTACCGTGGCTAGGACCTCCAGTACTATGTTAAATAACAGTGGAGAGAGTGGGCATCCCTGTCTAGTTCCTGATCTCAGAGGAAATGCTTTCAGCTTCTTGCTGTTCAATATAATGTTGACTGTGGGTTTTTCATAGATGGCCTTTATTATGTTGAGGTACTTGCCCTCTATTCCCATTTTGCTGAGAGTTTTTATCATGAATGGATGTTGAACTTTGTCAAATGCTTTTTCAGCATCTATGGAGATGATCATGTGGTTTTTGTCTTTCTTTTTTTTGATGTGGTGGATGATGTTGATGGACTTTCGAATGTTGTACAATCCTTGCATCCCTGGGATGAATCCCACTTGGTCGTGGTGTATGATCCTTTTGATGTATTTTTGAATTCGGTTTGCTAATATTTTGTTGAGTATTTTTGCATCTACGTTCATCAGGGATATTGGTCTGTAGTTTTCCTTTTTGGTGGGGTCTTTGCCTGGTTTTGGTATTAGGGTGATGTTAGCTTCATAGAATGAGTTTGGGAGTATCCCCTCCTCCTCTATTTTTGGAAAACTCTAAGGAGAATGGGTATTATGTCTTCCCTGTATGTCTGATAAAATTCCGAGGTAAATCCATCTGGCTCGGGAATTTTGTTCTTTGGTAGTTTTGTGATGACCGCTTCAATTTCGTTGCTGGTAATTGGTCTGTTTAGATTTTCTGTTTCTTCCTGGGTCAATCTTGGAAGGTTATATTTTTCTAGGAAGTTGTCCATTTCTCCTAGGTTTCCCAGCTTGTTAGCATATAGGTTTTCATAGTATTCTCCAATAATTCTTTGCATTTCCGTGGGGTCCGTCGTGATTTTTCCTTTCTCGTTTCTGATACTGTTGATTTGTGTTGACTCTCTTTTCTTCTTAATAAGTCTGGCTAGAGGCTTATCTATTTTGTTTATTTTCTCGAAGAACCAGCTCTTGGTTTCATTGATTTTTGCTATTGCTTTATTCTTCTCAATTTTATTTATTTCTTCTCTGATCTTTATTATGTCCCTCCTTCTGCTGACCTTAAGCCTCATCTGTTCTTCTTTTTCCAATTTCGATAAATGTGACATTAGACCATTCATTTGGGATTGCTCTTCCTTTTTTAAATATGCTTGGATTGCTATATATTTTCCTCTTAAGACTGCTTTGGCTGTGTCCCACAGAAGTTGGGGCTTAGTGTTGTTGTTGTCATTTGTTTCCATATATTGCTGGATCTCCATTTTGATTTGGTCATTGATCCATTGATTATTTAGGAGCGTGTTGTTAAGCCTCCATGTGTTTGTGAGCCTCTTTGCTTTCTTTGTACAGTTTATTTCTAGTTTTATGCCTTTGTGGTCTGAAAAGTTGGTTGGTAGGATTTCAATCTTTTGGAATTTTCTGAGGCTCTTTTTGTGGCCTAGTATGTGGTCTATTCTGGAGAATGTTCCATGTGCACTTGAGAAGAATGTATATCCCGCTGCTTTTGGATGTAGAGTTCTATAGATGTCTATTAGGTCCATCTGCTCTACTGTGTTGTTCAGTGCTTCCGTGTCCTTACTTATTTTCTGCCCGGTGGATCTATCCTTTGGGGTGAGTGGTGTGTTGAAGTCTCCTAGAATGAATGCATGGCAGTCTATATCCCCCTTTAGTTCTGTTAGTATTTGTTTCACATATGCTGGTGCTCCTGTGTTGGGTGCATATATATTTAGAATGGTTATATCCTCTTGTTTGACTGAGCCCTTTATCATTATATAGTGTCCTTCTTTATCTCTTGTTACTTTCTTTGTTTTGATGTCTATTTTGTCTGATATTAGTACTGCAACCCCTGCTTTCTTCTCACTGTTGTTTGCTTGAAATATGTTTTTCCATCCCTTGACTTTTAGTCTGTACATGTCTTTGGGTTTGAGGTGAGTTTCTTGTAAGCAGCATATAGATGGGTCTTGCTTTTTTATCCATTCTGTTACTCTGTGTCTTTTGATTGGTGCATTCAACCCATTAACATTTAAGGTGACTATTGAAAGATATGTACTTATTGCCATTGCAGGCTTTAAATTCGTGGTTACCAAAGGTTCAAGGTTAGCCTCTTTAGTATCTTACTGCCTAACTTAGCTCGCTTATTGAGCTGTTATATACACTGTCTGGAGATTCTTTTCTTCTCTCCCTTCTTGTTCCTCCTCCTCGATTCTTCATATGTTGGGTGTTTTGTGCTATGCTCTTTCTAGGAGTGCTCCCATCTAGAGCAGTCCCTGTAAGATACTCTGTAGAGGTGGTTTGTGGAAAGCAAATTCCCTCAGCTTTTGTTTGTCTGGGAATTGTTTAATCCCACCGTCATATTTGAATGATAGTCGTGCTGGATACAGTATCCTTGGTTCAAGGCCCTTCTGTTTCATTGTATTAAATATATCATGCCATTCTCTTCTGGCCTGTAGGGTTCCTGTTGAGAAATCTGATGTTAGCCTGATGGGTTTTCCTTTATAGGTGACCTTTTTCTCTCTAGCTGCCTTTAAAACTCTTTCCTTGTTCTTGATCTTTGCCATTTTAATTATTATGTGTACTGGTGTTGTCCTTCTTGGATCCTTTCTGTTGGGGGTTCTGTGTATTTCCGTGGTCTGTTCGATTATTTCCTCCCCCAGTTTGGGGAAGTTTTCAGCAATTATTTCTTCTAAGATACTTTCCATCTCTTTTCATCTCTCTTCTTCTTCTGGGACCCCTATAATACAGATATTGTTCCTTTTGGATTGGTCACACAGTTCTCTTAATATTGTTTCATTCCTGGAGATCCTTTTGTCTCTCTCTATGTCAGCTTCTATGCGTTCCTGTTCTCTGATTTCAATTCCATCAATGGCCTCTTGCATTCTATCCATTCTGCTTATAAACCCTTCCAGAGTTTGTTTCATTTCTGCAATCTCCTTTCTGGCATCTGTGATCTCCCTCCGGACTTCATCCCATTTCTCTTACGTATTTTTCTGCATCTCTGTCAGCATGTTTATGATTCTTATTTTGAATTCTTTTTCAGGAAGACTGGTTACGTCTGTCTCCTTCTCTGGTGTTGTCTCTGTGATCTTTGTCTGCCTGTAGCTTTGCCTTTTCATGGTGATAGGAATAGTCTGCAGAGCTGGGACGAGTGATGGCTGGAAGAACTTCCTTTCTTGTTGGTTTGTGGCCCTCCTCTCCTGGAGAACAGCGACCTCTAGTGGCTTGTGCTGCGCAGCTGCGCGCAGACAGGGCTTCTGCTTCCTGCCCGGCTGCTATGGAGTTAATCTCCGCTGTTGCTGTGGGCGTGGCCTGGCCGTGCAGCTACTCCAAAGTGGTGGAGTCGCGTTGGAGGTGGAGCGGCTGGGAGGCTATTTATCTCCGTAAGGGGCCTCCCTGCTCCCTGCATCCCAGGGGTTAGGGTGCCCAGAGATCCCCGGATTCCCTACCTCTGGATTAAGTGTCCCCCCTGCCCCTTTAAGACTTCCAAAAAGCACCTGCCAAAACAGAAGAACTACCACCAAAAAAACAAAAAAAACATTTTTTTTAATTAAAAAAAAAAAAATTTTTTTTAATTAAAAAAAAGGTGGTCGCTCATTTTTCTTCATTCTCCGGTGCCAGCCTCAGGCCTCTGCTCACCGGTCTTGCTGCCCTGTTTCCCTAGTATTGGGGTCCCTATCCCTTTAAGACTTCCAAAAAGCGCTCGCCAAAACAAAACAGCAAAAAAGCAAAAAAAAAAAAAAAAAAATGGTTGTGCGCTTTTCTTATGTCCTCCGGCGCCCGGCCGCTGGTGCCTGCTCACTGTTCTTGCTGCCCTGTTTTCCTAGTATCCAGGGCCCCCTGGGCATGTACTGTGTCTGCACTCTGGCCCGGATGGCTGGGGCTGGGTGTTCGGCAGCCCTGGGCTCCGTCTCCCTCCCGCTCTGCCTGCTCTTCTCCCGCCGGGAGCTGGGGGGAGGGGCGCTCGGCTCCCACGGGGCCGGGGCTTGTATCTTACCCCCTTCGCGTGGCGCTGGGTTCTCTCAGGTGCGGATGTGGTCTGGATATTGTCCTGTGTCCTCTGGTCTTTATTCTAGGAAGGGTTGTCTTTGTTATATTTTCATAGATATATGTTGTTTTGGGAGGAGATTTCCGCTGCTCTACTCACGCCGCCATCTTCCGCCCCTTCCGAACATTTAATTTTTTATAATTTTTCCCTCAAAAAAATGTTGGGATAAGACTCTTGTAAGTCTTTGTGTACCTGTCTAATTGTTTCCTTAAGAGAAATTTCTAGCAGTGCAATTGCTGATATATGAATTGCATATGTGCATTCAATTTTTTTACTATTTATTGGATGTCTTTGATTTCTGGTTATCAGCCCATTTCCAAAGCCTTCATCAATAGTGATCCTGAGCAGTCTTTTGATTTTTGGTCAAATTAGTGTGTGTGTAACTATTTCTCACTTTTATTCTACTTTTGTTTCCTTTTTTATTGGGGAGATTGAGGTTTTTTTCATATGTTTATTATTTTTCTTTCTCTGTTTTCTATGAGTTACTGGTCATTTCATTTGGAAGTTATTTGTTATATTAAACTTTTGTCTTATATATGGTGAAGGTTTTTCCTAGCTTTGAATATAATGTCTTTGGCTACATAAAAGTTTTTCATTTTCCCTTAGGCAGTTTATGGGGAATTTATGTTTTCTGAATTATGCGACAAGATTAGAAATGCTTTGTCCTCCCCCAATTTTATGAATGTATTTGACTATCTTTTATCCCATTTACTTTTTTTTCATTATTTTTAGTGGTTAAGTATTCAGTCTCAACTGCAGTTTATTTAGGTGTATGGTATGAAGTGGAGATGTACCTTTATTTTTTGCAAGACAATTTTTCTAACACCAGTTATGGAATTGTTCATATATGTACATATATATGTTTAAATGCATGTGCATATGGAGAAAGAGTAAGGATAAGAAAGAGGAAAAGTAGCCTGTTTATCTCACCTTTTTTAGTTTAACAATTTATATAATTTAATATTTATTTTAATAATTATATTGTTAAATATTTTAATGTATCACTTGGGAACTTATACTATTTATTTTTGTCAATATTTTTGTATGTATTCTTACATACATGTTCTATTTATAATTGAGAATTAATGTGTCAAATCTTCAAAAAGCTTGAAAAGCCTATGTTCTTTACTGGATGTACAGATCTGTATTTTCTAAGAAAGGTTTTGATTGGTATATTTAATTGAATATATCATAATTTATTCTCTTCTATTTTAGGTATCAAATAAGATAGTTTTTGTCAGTCTCTCCCATTATGATTATGATTTTGGCGAAATTAAATGCTTATGGTTTAGATTGACGTTGTCCAACATTTTTTTATCTATTTCCATGAAATATAATTTTTTGTTTGTTTGAATTTAGACTTCTCCAAATATTCGTATTTCTAAGACTGCTGTTTTCTTCCTTATTCATTTTCTAACTCTATTTATTTTGTTTTGGGCATATAACTTGGAAACAGCAAAAAGCTTGCTGTTGCTTTACTATTCATTCCATAAACTCTGTATAACGTTACTTAGTTGATTCTCTTTATTTCCTCTTTATTATGTTTTTGTATATTCCCTTATTTTTCTTAGTTTTTCTTTGTGGGAAATTGCTTGTCTAGTTTCTTCGAAGTTATACAGTTTAAATGTTTTCAAAAACAGTTTCATCTCTATCAACAAGAAGAATATGTGTGTATTTCCCTTTTCAAGTTCAGAAATTTGCCAGTTTTACTTCCTTTTTACCCTATTCTTCAAAATTCCTCATATATTTAAAAATATGCATATTTATTTTCAGATCCTTTTTTCATAATGCAGTTTCTCTTTGAAGGATCTTTGATAGCATATGCCAATAAGTTCTTAGATAACTCTACTTTGCTGATTATTTTGTTCGTTAAGATTTTTTTATACTGTATCTTCTTTCTTTACCTCTTTATGCTGAATCATTTTTCTTTTGGCTTCCATGAATGATTTTTTTTCTTCCAGAAAGTATACTTTGTGACTGCTTGTATGTGTGAAAACATATTTCTTTTTTCCTCTCATATGAAAATTTTTTAGCTAAGTTTATAGTTCTTGGGTAATAATCTTTTTTCTTAAGAAATTTTTAGCATTGCTCCATTGTCTCTAGCATCAAGTGCTGCAGGAGTGACAAACTTTGCCAATATGGTAGATTATCATAGTGTAAGATTTAATCTTTATTTTGGAATTCAGAAATAAGGAGTCTCTATCTAGGTATCTATTTTCCTCCTAAATGTCTCTTGTATGCTTGAGAAGAATGAATATCTCTAATGGTTGGGGGCAAAATTCAATATATTTTAATTAGATCAAGCATATTGATTATGTTTTAAAATCTTTGCTATTTTGCTCTTTTCTGCTTTCCCTATCAACAACTGAGAAAGACATATTGAGATCTCCTTAGATGATGCATTTGCCATTTTTTCCTTGAGGGTCTATGAATTTCTACTTTATGTATTTTGAGCCTACTTTAGTAGGAGTATTCATGTTTAAAATGATCTTCCTAGTGAAGATCTCTAAGTCTTCCATCATTACGTAGTGGTTTTTGTTATCTCTAATAATGCTTTTTAACTTAAATGTTTAAAAATTTGATATTAATATAATTGAATGCTTCCTTACCTTTTCTCCTTGGTGGGAATCTTTCTGATGTAAACCTCAGTCAGCTCAAAGAGATTTTCTTCTATTGTTTCTTTTACATGCTCTCTAGTCTCCTTCTGGAAGACCTAATTATATAGATGTTGGATTATCTTCATCTATCATCCATCCATATTACTGACCATTCCTCTTATCTTTTATATCAATGTCTCTTTTTCCTCTAAGTCTATAATAATTCCTACTAGAATGAAAACTCCATGGGAACAGACGTTTGTTTGCTTCTTGCATCCCCAGAGTCTAGTTGGGAGCAGAGTACAGAAGATGTACTTGAATAATATTTATTGAATAGGTAGATGAATTCTTGGGTGCTTGTTCTGATTTGTTTTCAGGAGTTCAGTGTTAACTCCATTATTTTTAGCCTCTATTATTTACTTTAAATTTTTTTAAATCTTGTTTTATTCCTTAAGAACTCATTTTTATTTTCCGATTGCAATTTTTTCTATAGCACCATACATTAAGCACAATACAATATGCACCCCAATAGTCTATTAAATTGCAGTGAAAATACACATAGTGATTTTTTAAATGCATTTTCCTGTTTTTGTGAACTGTATTTCTACAATAGGAGGAGTTTGGCACTAAGCTAGTGATCTTCTCTACTGCAAGTTACTTTTGATGAGTATCTTTTTTATCAATGAAGGGTAACCTGATCAGTATTGGAGCTGTTCTGAGCCCTTATCACAATTAATGTATGTCACTTTTTGGTGTCCCCAGTATGACTCAACTTGATCAGCTACTGACTGGAGGAGTCTGAAAACAAGCTTTTGTCTGAGCATGGATAATCAATGGGGAATCTAGGATTCATGCAGTGTCAACTTCATGATCAGGAATTATTAAACAATATTGAATTTCACTGCTCCTCTATAGTCCCTCTAAGTCTTGCTATTTGTGAGGAAGAATAGAGTTAAGAAAGAAAAGAAGTCAACATTTTAAACTTTTGGAATATAGGATTTTGTCACAAAGTTCAGAACTTAATGCTGGGATACAGTGTGTAGACACATCTCCACTCCTTAAACACAGAGCCCCTGAAGAACAGGTGCCAGTGGCACCCTCCAAGACAGCCATGTTCTGGCTCTGAATCGCATTGCTAATTACTCACTGAGAGGCTCTGCCCACTCTTACATTCATCCTGCCTTTGGTCACTGACCCAGGTTGGGTGGGATGCATTCCTTAGTTTAGGCTGAGAGGAAGAGGGACATCTAGTTATGATCTGCAACCAGTTGTTACCAAAGACACAACTTCCGTGCCAAAAACCTGGGATGGAGCCCCTGAAGTGACCTCCAATTAAATATTGAATTGACCGTGTCTGTTTCCTAGGAATTTGCCTGTCCGGCAGCATCAAGTTTCATAAATGGGGGGCTGTGGTTGTCCACTTGAGAGACATCCAGAGGCATGTTACAAGGGAAATTTCACGTGTTCCCAGTAGAAGAGAGGGAGAAAGCTAGACTGTAAATAAAAAGAACTTTTGGGATCCCCACTTAATATAAACATTTCATGTGTGTGTGTTGGGCGTTAATTTTGACCAGAGGGGGACATAGTCAAACATTATTAATCTGTGTGAAACATTTCAGCACACACGTTCCCCAGGAGAAAGTTCTCTGCCCACCTCGGCTGTTTCTCCTCCACTGCTCTCTGAGGAGCAATTTCCTCTGCCTCACCAGCTCCTGGAAACAATGAAAAGGCATAGGAACTGTATTCACGGATGTGAAGCAGGAAGAGGGGAAAAGTGATTGGGGGAAGACACTTGAAGTTGATCTCCATTCTAAGTCTGAGGGAAGACAAGGGTTTTGAATTGGGTGCCATATCCTGTTTTTTGTTTGTTTTGAATTGCTTGTTTAAGAGAATTTTTATAAATGTCTTTTGACTGTGCATCTTTGGATGTGACATCATCCAGGAACTCTGTGTCCTAGATTCATGATGGTCCCGGCGTCCGTCCTTGGTGCTGCCTCCGCACGGCTGCTTACTCCTGACTCAGAGCTCAGAGTTCCGGCTCTTTCCTGACATGGCTCTACAAGCCTTGGCACGTGGACCTTGGGATCTGACCTCCCTGCCTCTCTTGTAGGAAGAAACTGACCCTTGGCTCCCCCATTTAATCAGCTTGGTGCATCTCGAAACTCCTCCTCACAGATCTAGTTCCTGATCCTCTCTGTAGATATGCCACTCCCAGTGTCCCTGTTCAAATACTTCTAAGTAGAGCAAAAGGCATGTTCCTACCCGATTGTTTTTCTAAGATCTGTGTTCCCGTTCATCAGTTCCCAAACAGAAGCTTTTCTAAATAACATGCCTACCATTTGGTTATTCCTCTAGGAGTCTCATACTGGTTTCCTTGTTATTACAAGGTGGCTATTTCATAAAAATTCTGGGCCTTTTTTTTTCTATTAGCACATGGATTGTATTTATTGCATAGTATTATGCATGCTTTTGCTATCCTATAAAAGAAACTGATTTTGATAAAGAAAGGTACCTTTGCTTGCGTTCTCTCCCCAGTATGACTCAACTTGATCAGCTACTGACTGGAGGAGTCTGAAAACTCTGTTGTACAGTACAGGCAGTGCTGGGGATCTTTGCACCAACATAGACTATTCCTTTTAGATGTCTTCAATGTAATACCAATGGGGAGAGATATTTACAGGTATCCAGAAAAAATTCACTTCTTTCCTTGAAAACAGAACCTCAGAGGCAAAGCTAAACAGAGCAGGAGAATTAATGAGTTAACTACAGCTGAAGGACAATTTTAACATCAAGTATATGAAACGTTACTCCAAACAGGATTGGGACCAGCTGCTTTGACTCACACTTGATAAAAGCCAAAACAGGCTGTAGATAGAGCATGAAGCTACTAAAGAGAGGAAGTCTTGGCTTTGGAAATGAGGTCTGAAAATTCATCCTCTGAAGATGGAATGAAAACAAGCCTTCTATTCTAAAATAGTGGAGTACTTTTGCTGATGAAATATTTCCAAGTCTTCAGCAAAAGACCAAGAAATATCTCTTGTTTAATCAAGAACACCAAACATGAATATATAACTGGCATAGAGTTGAAGTAAACAGTAATTTTCTTAACTGTAACATGTCGGAAGGACGGTTGTCTGTGTGGGGTCTAGAGACAAAGCCCGAGAGTGAGTCATTTATCTCCAACCCCGTTTAGAGCAGGCGCTTTTACAGGCTGGAGGGGTAGTGGAGCTCCTGATAGGAGTATCTCTGCGGGGAGACCCTGTCTGGTTCAGTGCTCCCTGAGAAACTTCTTTTTCAATTGGCAGTTTTTGTTTGTGGGTATTATTTCATGTGAGACATTTACTACATTCATCATAAAGTTATATTTTTACATTGAGTATTTTGAAAACTGGAAACATATCAAACAATCACTCAATTCATTTACCTGACAGCCATTTTTGGCATGTATTTCTTCTAGTCTGTTTACTAGGAATATGGGTTATAATGATAGTGGGCAAACAGTTTTGTTCTCTGTTTTTTATTTTTATCTTAACATTCTACCAGAAGCATGTCGTATAAGCTAAATCGTATTTGATAATCATCATTTTTAATGTCTCCACACAAATATCACAAGGCTTGTCTGTTTGTATATCACAAAAGAATTAAACACAGAATTTTTATGCCACCATGTGAAAAGTTTTACAATACATTATCCATTGCCGGCGTGACTCTCATCTGTGCTGGAGGCTGCACAGCTCACTCGACCTGTGTAGTGGTATGTTTTCATGAGTGTGGGAATTGGGTACCCAGGTTGCCTTTCTCCAGGCTTACACAGGGATACCCGGCTGCCTGTTCATCTGGGTTTGGTGATGCGTTTGCCCCTTGGGCCAGTTGTTTTGCGATAGTATCTCCCCAAGACAATGCCGTCAGATTGCTGCTCTCACTGACAAATCTCTGAGCTACCACCACCATCGCAAGAACAGACTTTTGGAATATTGAGCCCAAAATGGAACCCAATGTCCAACACCTTTGCTTGTGGCCAAGAAATACTCAAAAGTTTTGGGAAAATTTAAAGTATTTTTACTCGCGAAGTTTTTCAACTTACTCCAGGCTTCGAGAGAGCTGGGATCCCTGAATAACCAAGGTTAAAGTTAGCTTGTTCAAGGCAGAAAGACACGTTTCTTCACACGATGGTCATCTATAAATAAAAGTTCATATATACGTGTAGGTACCAGTATTGTAAAAACCAAGGGTAAAATTGTTTTGGTTAGTGAATTAACAACTGGTTTGGGCTTCATTTACTTGAGGAAATAGTGTTAGGCGGGGTGTTCTTGCCTTTTTAAAGACCTATATCAGAATGTAGAGGAATTTTTTCTCCCTCTGACTGAGAGTTGTGATATGCTTAGTAGTAATGGCAGTAGGACAATGTGCCAGTTTTGGTTTATCATTTGTCTTGGAGAGAAACTTGATGGAAGCAGGCAAGGATGCAGAGAAGGGACAAATAGACCCCATTGGCTGTTATCAGCTTATCTACTGCTATGGTTTAGCACTTAACAAGCAGCCACAAAATCTTGCTGCAGGTAATGAATAGCTATTTATCTCACATGTCTGGGGGTCAGCTGATCACAGCTGGACTTGGCTAGGTCAGCTCACTGGAGAAGTCCTGCTCCATTAGTTTCCTGTGCTCCTACTGGGATGGGCTCATGCGTGCTCTCATAGAGATGTCTGTTTAAAGGGACTTGAACCGGCACATTATCATCTCTGCTTCTGTGCTATTCGCCACAGCAAAGTACAAGGCCAACCTCAAAGCTCAGGTGTGGGGAAGTATGCTGTACTCTTGATGAGGCTATGGCAAAAAGGTCAATGCAGAGAATGGCAGAGAAATGTGACCTCTGATGCAAGCTGTCACACTGGGGATGAGGGACAAATGAGCTGATGCTAGGAGGGGAGAAGAGGAAGTTAGGGGTTTGGAATGGTGTTTCAACAGAAAGAAGGGAGTGTAGGAAGGCCAGGATACATGCAACAACTTGATGTGTTGGGGAAAATAGAAGTAATTTATTAAGGTGTAAGGACTGTGGGAAGTTGATTGAAAATGAGTCTAGAGATAAGATGGGGCCAGACCATGAAAGACCTTGTATACAAAACAAAGGCATTGAAATAATTTTAGGGTCATGGAAACCATTTAAGAGTCTCCAGTTTGCCTTTGGTAAATGTTATTCTGGGAGAAATATTTAGGAAAAATTGGTCTGGCCAGAAAGTCAGGGAGTTCAGGACAGAGAGTAGAGAAGCTATTGAAGGAGCTGCCCTAAGATTCTTGAACTAAGGCGGTGGAGGTGGGGGTGATGAGGAAGAGACACAAACAAGGTAGAATCCGCAGAACCTGATAATCTAGTAGCTGGAGTTACGAAAAGAAGCCTTGCTTCTCAAACCTTGCTTGGTAGCATTGATTTCACACAAGAAGCTCATCTTCTGACTTAGTGTGTATGTTCAGGGTGCATGGGGTAGATGTTTGGTTCAGTTTGGGGCCTATTGTGTTTGGTCTCCATGGTCTGATTTTGGGGACAATCTCCAGTCTGTAGTTCTGGGTGGATTTGGATGAGGCTGCCCAGGGAAAGTGATTTAAACCCAAATAACTGAAGTACTGAATATCTGAGTACTGAGGTCAGATCCTCCACGCAAGGAGTGAGATAATGAATAGGGAAAAGAATCATCTGACAGGTGGGAGGAAAGCAGAAAGGTGGTATTACGAAAGCCCAGGGAGGAAAGGTGATAGCAGAGTCCAAAGCCATAGAGAGGTTAGGAGAGATTTTGATAAAGGGTCTGTTGGGCTTGGGAGCCAGCAGGTTAAAAGGTGACATCGATGAGACTCACTTTAGGTGATTGATGACTCAGCCTAGATCACACATAATGTTTAAATGGATAATTTTGTTTCAGATCAGTGTTCTGACTCCAAGTCAGTTTTCATTTGGTACATGTAGGCTACGGATCTCTTCCTAGAGATAAATTAATATGTTGATTTCTTAGCCACCAGAGTCTTTGTGGGAGAGATGCATCAGTGAATGGTTTATCAAAAAGTATCTGGTCAGTTCAGTAGGCTAAAGCTCTTGGATATCCCGATGGCCCCTAGTTGAACAGACACCCTTGGGCTCCTGGGTATGCAAAGCTGAGGATTCCTTTTTGCCTGGATCCCTGGTGACTCCCACAGTCTGCAAGGAGCTGCATGGCATTGTCACTCTGTAACGTGTCCACACAAAGGACTCTGGGTCCTTCCTTTTACTGCACACAGCTGGACGTTTAGACCAGTAGGTCAGGGAACAAGGAAATACATAATGTTGGTTCTTAGCTTTTCCACGCTCCCTTTAGAAAAGTTCTTCCTTTTTCCATGGGGGTGATAAATCCTGTAACTAATAAAATGTCAAATCACTGTAACCTAAAGATCCTTGAAAAGTCCTCTCTTCTTCCTTCTAGTTAATATACAGACACATAAAAAATAAACTCTCTGTCCAACATTGTGGTTTCAAGTACTTTTCCAGGCAAAATAGGCAAGGGAAAAGAATGTAAAGAATCTTAACTGGTATGCATTCTTGGGAGGTGAAGCAGGACTTAATGATTTCCAGTTTATGGGGACTGTACAGCCTGGAAGACATATTTGTGCTCTAACCCCCACTCCCACGGCCACTCCCATGCACATTTATCTTGTTTTGTTTTTCACAGTCCTCCAGTTGGTTTCTTAGAATACGGGAATATTCTATTACTGAAAATGATTTTGAAGTTGATTTTCTAGTAGTTTTCTATTTATGTAATCTATTATATAGAAATAATTATTTTTATTTTCCTTTTCAAGAGAAATCTCATTTTTGTTTTTTACTGACTCATTACATTGGCTGAGACTTTGTTTAGTGTTTTGGATTTTTAAAAATATGTCTTTTCATTTTTGTTTTTTCCTCTAGAAATAGCCATTCAATGTTATCAAATGCTTTTTGGCACATGAGTTTTTAAACTATAATTATTGTTAGGGTACATCAATTACTAGGTTTATTCAAATAGAACCATTCTTATATTCCTGGAATAGTTCATACTTATTGGTATGTTTTCATTTATGTAATATTGTGTATTGATGGTGGTATAAAGCAGTAGTCAAGAAAAATGTTTGGAAGGCAGATTTCCTGAATTTAAGTCCCCGTTCCACTATTTACTGGCTGTGATAACTTGGCCAAATTTCTTTACTTCTCTGTGCCTCAGTTTTCTTATGTATACAGTGGGCATATTAGCCCCTATCCTATAGGGCTGTTACCAGGATACAAGGGATTATGCAAATGAAGTATTAGCATGATGCCTAGGGTGCCTGGGGTGGGGGTGACACCTAAAGGGAGTGGAATTTCTTTTGGGGTAATGAAAATGTTACAGAATTAATTGTGGTGATGGCTGCACACCTCTGTGAATATGCTAAAAGCTACTGAGTTGTACATTTTAAATGGCTGAATTGTACTGTATGCTAGCGCCCCATAAATGTTAGTTAACCATATTAAATATTGATAATAATATTTAGTGTTGTGATTGAGAGCTCAGGTTCTGTAACAGATCTGTTTTGCCCAGCTTAGCCACTTATGAGCTGTGTAACCTCAGGCAAATTACTCAACCTTTTCTGTGTCTTAGGTTCCCTCAGTGTAAAATGAAAATAGTAATAGTATTTACTTCTTCAGTTGTTATAAAGAATAAATATATTAATACATTTAAAGCACTAAAAACAGTGTCAAATAGTAAGTTCCCAGTAAATGTTAACTTATATTAAAATTATTTGTTAGCTAATCTTTTACTTAGGAGGATTTTTTAAAAATCTTTATTTTAAATTATATGGCTTCATTGTTTTCCATTAAATTTTTTAAAAAACAAACTTCTCCTGTTTAAGAAATTATCAGCAAGAAAAAGGAAATAAAATGAACCCAGAGCCCCACTGTTTTGAGATAGTCATCGCTATCATTTTGGTGGACAGCCTTTCTCTTTCTCATTCATTCTCTCTCTCCACAGATGAATGTGTGCAAATCTATTTTGTTATATAAATTGGACATGTATATTACATGTAACATATCCATTACTGCATATAACACAATTTACAGGGATAATTCACAAAATCGGATTATATTCTTCATGCTATTTTATTACCTGATTTTGAAATTCAATGATCCACTGTGAACATCTTTCCATACCATTACATGTCTTCTAATTCTTTTAATAGATGCATGACAGTCCATATGATGTACTATAACTAACTTACACAATCTCATACGGTAATTTTAGGATGTTTCCGATTTATATTATTATATAACACACTGTAACATATAGGATGTTAATACTTAGACTATTAAAATTAGTTTAAATATTAGTTAAAATACATAAATATATCTATATTTTGTTCTACTCTATAATTCGGTTCTTTACGTGTAAATTATCTGGGGGTTATTTTAGTTTGTGCAAATTGGTCTAATGCACATGCTGGGAAGCTAAAACCTGCTACACATTTGTGCAAAAAGTGTTTCTGATGTGAATAGAAAATACTTGTGTGAGACTTGACTGCAAGTGAGTCGGGTGGGGAAAAAGGTAGAGTTTATGACATCCATTTCCATGATACAGATGTATGGCTTCAGATCCAGCAACTGCAGAAGCAACTTAGCAATTTGTCACCAACTTTTTTAGCCCAGACCTGTCATGTGGCTTTGGGACTCATTCCTGGAAGTATAGCCTAGAGTCTTTTTTTTTTTTTCAGTCCTTTTAATGATTCTGTAAGCCATTTAGTGTGATGCAATAAATCCTTTCTGTTTGAACTAGTTGGAGAAGATACTGTATTTTCTCAGTTGAACATGGTAGATATATAATGATTCTAACTTTGTTTTTCCCCAGTATAGCTCACCAGTTAATCCATTCTCTTCCCATTGATTTGAAATTTAACCCTTATCATATGCCAAATACTTATATACATTTTAGTCCATTCTCTCTCTTTTCTTAACCCCCAGTCTCCCTTTATTGATCTCTGAATGTAGCAGAATTCTGGGAGACCAAGGGCCTGGGTGAGTCACATATGTCTCTGCCCCATGTAGTTCTTTTAATTAACTAGAATTTTTTTTCTGTTTATTCTATTGCCAATACCACACTTTTCTGATTACTATTTTATGGTAATCTTTAATATGGGTTTGGATGAGTGCCCCCTATTAATCCAATGTTTTATGAACCTCATGGGCTTTTCTTCCAGATGAATATTTTTGTCAAGTTCTAAATATATCTTTGTTGAATTTTAATTGAATTCAGGAGATAACTTCCTTCTTACATATTAAATAGTCCCTTCTCAAAACATGTGTCTCTTAATTTAAGCAATCTTTATTTCCATAAAAAATTTTAGCTTTTTGTCCTGGCTGTTTATATAAACCTTACAGATTTATTTTCATTTCAGTTCCCAGATAGTTTATATTTGTTGTGATTGGGAGTGACATAATCTATACTATCTATTTTAACTAGTTTTATCTAGAATATATTGATTTATACATGTTTATTTTTTAACTATATACATCCCTGAACTCTTTCATAAATTCTTGCAATTTTCAGTTACTCAGGCTATTGAGTAGTCAGTCTTATTTGTAAAATGATAGTGTTTCCTCCTTTCTAATACACCTCATCTTCTCTCATTGTGTAGAGTTTTAATTAACATAATATGGTGGATTAGGTATCCTTTTGATGGATCAGCTTTTATATCAGTGGGATCATGAGAAGAAGAAATCCTTATGGTTGGTCAGCTTCCTTTAGATTTATGTGGTGTCTGCTATGTTCCATGCCTTCTAGACCACACTATAGCATGCACTCACCCACCATTCTGCCCATTCAGTCCAAGATTCCCTGATTTAGCATGACCTTATTATCCTGTATTTAGCCACAAATGATCTCATCATTTTCCCAGTGGAGGATAACACAAATTTCTGTCAATAGGAGCACTTGTTCTCTGAGTCCAGAATATCTTCCTGATATCCATTCCTTCTGTATTTCTGTGGCGAAGCCATAGTGTGCAAAAGCCTCTTCTGTGTGTGCCAAGCATTAGAACATAAAAGAGAATTTGTGAAGATTTCAAAGGATGGAAATGTACAGAGTTAATAAGAGTGGAGAAAACAGGACCCTGATGTTGAATAAATGAATCCTTATGAACTTTCTGGGGAACAACTTTGCAATATGCTTCAAGATCTTTATAATGTGATATGCTATGTTAATTAAAATTATTTAGTAGTAAGTAGCAGGAAGCAACTTGAATTGACTGAAAGAAAAGGGAATAAGGAGTTTATTATAAGAATGCAAAGTATGACAGGCAATTTAAGGTCAGAGTTGCAGTTGGGCATTAAAATGGTGTTAGAGTCAGGACATAAGACATTAAGAACTCATCTCTTGAGTCTCCTGTCTCCCTGCTCTGTGCATCTGTTTTTTTGATCTCCACGTGTCTGTATTCCATATTTGTTCTTGCTATGGAGTTTGGTTTGCAGAGGTGCATGGCTTCTGATACCTAGCACACACTCCTCCACATTCTGTGTCCTTGATCTTGAAGGTACCTTTTTGACCATGGTATTTAGGTTTCCTTGCATGGCCACTTGGTGTCTGAGCTCTTAACTTCTGACTTGAATCTGTCTTCAGCTTTTCTCAACATTTGCATTTTGCCATTCCATCTTCTTCCTGGTATCTGACCTTGGTTTCTAGCTTTGTTCCAACTGGCATAGCAATAAGCTATATCTGACATTTCCTCACTAGATAAAGTACCCACATCTACCACTTCAACATGGAGATAAGTGATTTTATAACTTTTTTTTTCTACTACACATTGATTCTCAAAATAAATTACGTGACTTCTCCATAATCAGGGTAAGTGTTAGAACAGAGATTTTGTACCAATTTTGATGTGAGGTCTACTTGACAGAGAAATAGGATCTCTGTAGGCATCATTCTGGTTTGGGGCTGCCAAGCTGTGCCCCAGGATAGCAAGTAAGGATGCAAGTCAGCCGGGTCTCGTGTTTCATCTTTATAGGCTTCTAATAATGAACTGACTCAGCTTGGGATTTTTATAAAACAATATGTTATCTCAAACTATGGCATAGAGTATAGTACATCTGTTTAATAATCTTAGTTATTACACTCTACCCTCTTCCCCTTTTCTCTCCATAAGCATTGTTATCTACTATTAGTTACCAATTCTTACTGGGTTACTGGTTAAACCCTGAGTCTGGAGTGGTCACTGGTCTTTCCTGGATACCCTGACACGTGGATATACCATGTGAGTTATCCATTGGTTTTAGATGAGGCAAAATCATTTCACAAACCAAAATTTGTAACAGACCAAAGTTTAATCTTGAAGGTGCTTTCTGCTCTGACTACACTATTTCCTCAACCTTTTCCATTACTCTGGCTCTTGCGGGGTTCTTTTTGTGCTCTGCGAAATGTAAGGTGCTGGGATCCTATCTGTTTTATACTGTTAATGGTTTTGGGGGGAAAAGCCATGCAAAAAAATCCTGGGGCTATGATGGGAGAATGCTCAGAGACTTCTCTGTCTTTAGGCAAGGAAAAGAGCATTTTTCAAGCTGGATGTTTCCAGAAAGACTTGTCCCCATTAACAAAAGCCTCTCTAATATCCTTGCTTCCTATTTACAAATATTTAACAACCCTTTGGCAGCAGGAGGTAAGTTAAGAGCTCTATGCTTGTGGCTCTTTTATCCCTTTCTGGGATATGCTGCTGTTTTTCTAAAAATGGAAGAATTCATTAATTAACATCCAACCTGTTTATGGTTTTAAGCATTGTTATCATTGCACGGGCTGATGTCTTAAATGTATGGGAAAGTTATTTCTAAGAAACTAAGGATCCTTAATACAGTGATAACCTGTTTCTATGCATGCTAGAAGCTATTGCATGTAACAGTTTGAAGGCATTGAAAATGTTTTTCATTCATTCTTCAGAGGTTTTTCCAAAGGATTATTAATAGTTAACCTTTAGTTTGTTCGCTAAAAGGGTATTTAGAGAAATAACCTCACCCCTCTCTTTAAAAATGGGCTCTGATTAACAGACTTGCTTTTTTCAACCAAACAAGTGAAGTTTTATATTGTCTATTATTTTGGTTAGAAACATTTGTGGTTGACAGATATTTTCTGTATGGAAATTTAATTACTTTAGTCTTTCAACTAACATTCTTCTCCATAGCCTGAAAATTCAGATTTTTTTTGGTTTTGGTGAACTATTTAGTACCCATTTTCTCCTAATCTTCTCATATGTGTGTCAGCTGCTGGTTCCTATCCAAATGTGGAACTCATTTAACTAAGCACTGCCAAGGCCTTTTCTGTGGGATTCCCCCCCTCCTTCTGGAGACTTCTATTCCATCTGAATGCCCCTGTCTGGGAAAGATTATCTTGGCAAAGAAGGGGGACACTGGGAAAGAAGAGAGGGCAGCTCTTTGTTGCCAAGCAGAAGTAGTGCCTCGCTGACTTCAGAGAAATGTGAGTGGGAGAAGTGGGCAGCTCAGAGAGTCTCACAGTTTTCCAGAAGTATAAGTGATCTCATTCTTTTCCTTAAATGACTTCAATCCCAGAAAGCAAGAGGGATGCCTGAGAGTGTGAACACTCAAGCTCATCAACCCTCTTTTTACACAGCCATGGATACACTGATGTGCAATCCAGTAACAGCACTGGGTGATTTGGGGGCACTAAGATGATACTAGTGAGCACTCAAAAATGAGTCACTTGATGTATTTGGCTAGTTCATGGGACTCTGTTACTATTGCACATTACACGGCTGTCCTAACAGCAAAGTGGTCTTCAGATGGTATGCACTGGGGGCCAACCCCACTTTAAAAATATTAACAATACTTGGAGGATCCTCTGAATCCTCACTTGATCCACTAACTAAAGTGTTATTTATCTGGCAAGAGGGAGGCCAGTAGATGGTGATCTTTCTACCCTGGGCCATACCAGGTGGCAAATAATTTGACTGTAACTCCTAATAATCAATCTTCCCACTTACTCCTTCAGCCAACCCATTTGTTCACGTTTTATTCATTTATTCAACAAATACTGATGACCTGCTTAATGCAAGGCATTGTTGTAGATGCTAGAGAAACACTAGTACATGAGATGGACAATTTTCATTTTAACTATTTCCAGTTAAACTGATCTGGTGACATTTTCATTTGTGGAGAAAGAACAATCAACATGACACAAAGATATAAACAAGATTACTTAGTAACAATGGGTGCTGTGGAGACAACATAAAGCTAATGAGACACAGCAGTCCCTCCTTACACGCGGTTTTGCTTTCCAGTTTCAGTTACCTTCCATCTGGACGCAGATACTCCTTACAAGGGGCCTCAGAAGGTCAATGGTAGCCTCACTCTAGGCCCCGGTGCTTTGTCATTTGGCCGCTCCTGTCACCCCCCAACCATCTTACTGCCTCACATCATCACAGGAAGAAGGGTGAGTATAGTACAATGAGATATTTTGAGAGAGAGAGAGCACATTCACATAGCTTTTATTACAGTATATTGTTAATATTCTATTTTCTTATTAGTTATTGTTAATCTCTCACTGTGCCTAAGTTATAAATTAAACTCTATCATAAGAGTATGTTAGGAAAAAACCATATATAGGGGGTTTGGTAGTACTGTGGTTTTGGGCATTCACTGGAGGTCTTGGAACGTAGCCCCCGTGGGTAACAGGGGGGTGGGGAGGTGAGTGTAATTGCCAAGGAGGTGGTTGTTAGGGGGAGGGGTCAGGGAGAGCCTTCCAGAGCAGGACTGTGAGTTGAGACTTGAATGGGCAATTTTTCTGATGTCTGTTGGGCTTGACAGTGCGTGTAAGAAAGAGTCGGCAGGCTGCCCGCTGGGGCTCTGCTCCATGGGTCTCTCACGTACATCCAGAAACCTAGCTTGGGCGTTTCTATAGCAACGGCAGAAGTGGAAGAAAGAGATCACATTTTTCCAGATTCTGCCTGAGCCACATTTGCTAGCATCATTAGCTAACAGAATTCACCTTGAACCCAGAGACAAATAGGGAAGGTACCATGTTGTTAAATAAAGAAATACATGGATAGAGTGAGGGGCGAAGAAATCGGATCATTAATGCAGTCGAGTATATATTTTCTGTTAACTTCTCTCTTTTAGCTAAAGTATTTAAATTTTAAAAACCCCATCGTTTTTTTCTCCTTTTCTGTAGCAACCTGTTGTTATAGTTTTGGATGCAGTATCGCCGTATCTTCTCAAGCTGCTCAGAATAATAATTAGAATATTTTTTTCTTAGATCTTCTTCTGTGGAAAATTGCTTTTTCCTTAGGAATCATTATTATTTTTTTAATTGCTCCTCTTGCTTTCTCTCATTGGCCCCGTGGCTTGTCTCAGGTGTCTGCTGAGGCTTGGGTCTGTGTCCCTTTTGAGAAGGACCGGGTTGATGAACACACGGCACAGCTGAGAGCTTCTCCTGCCGGTCTCCCTCTGGCAGACCTCTCCCCCGTGCGGGCGGGCTGGCTGCAGGCTTGGTCAGGCTCCCATTCAGTGAGCAAAAGCCATGAGCAGGTAAGCAAATACCAAAATGAGGATCGTTTCACTCTGAGGAGCCAATATCCACACGGGCAACCTTTTATCCCTATTTAGATATGGGTGTTCTAAGGAAGAGCCTCTAATCTTTGTTGGGGATTAACTGCTGGGGCCCCCCATCACTGTGCATGGTTGGGGGGTCAGGGAAGTGAATGCAAGGCTGAGAGGAGCAGCTTTCCACTGGCAGAGAGATTTTTATTTTTCCTTTTCTTTCCACACGCTCTGTACCTGCCTCGGCCTGGCCAGAAGCCTTTCAGGGGTTCAGCCGAGGAGGGCTTTCCCGTCCCTCCGTCATTCTCATGTTCATGTGCTGTGTTGTGTGTCAGTATGACTCCAACTGCTTTCCACCTTTCAGAAATTTATCAGATCTGTAGTACTGGGGCCCAGACAGCGACAAATACGGCTGTTTCCTCTTCCACCTTGAACTGGAAGCCCATTTAAACATTTATAGCCCCATAATAAACCCTTCGCAAATTAAGACTATCAGACATTAAATACTCAAATTAAGGAATATAAGTGAATTGATTTATTAACATTTATTAATTCTATGAACACTGCCCCTTTTCTATCACTTACAGCACCTTATCAATTTCTCCTTTGTAACAAAAAAGGACATTAATTTTGAAGGTTTCCTTTCACAAGGCGCACACTCATAAAATCCGCTGCTGGTTGCCTTTTGGGGCTAGCTCTTCCGGGAGCAAACTGCCCACCGTCATTTCAGCTTGAACCTAACTTCAGCTGAACAGTCTTTCCCTTAGGACTGTTCTGCAGCTCTTAGAAACTCCTTTAATTTAGCTGCGAAAGACACATTCAGACATGCGTGAGGACTGTTTTGAAATCTCTCTGCTGCAAAAATAAAATCTCAGTGTAGGCCCTTTGCCCCCATTCCCATTCACTTCCACCTGCCCCCAGCTAAGAAACTCCCTGGAAATAAGCTGTCCTTAGCCAATGATTCTGCCCAAGAGATTTCAGGCTTACAAGAGCTTTAGGCAAATTGCCCACCCTTCACTGCTGGCCAGCAGCCAGGGGTTGTCCGACACCACAAACCTCTAGTTTCATTGCCCCCATCTGTGAGGTTTAAGATTTAAGGAGGGTGAGCAATTCTTTCATCCCTTTGCCTTGAAGTTTTGGTGGGCGGCTTCTTCTTTTTAACTGGCTTGGAGAAATGAAAAGAAAAATCTTAATTGTATATGTACAACGTCATTGTAAATGGTTCTAAACACGTTCTAATAGCATGCCTTTATTTCAAAACACTGAAAAACTTATCTCTGGCTGGAATTTTGTTTGACCATTGAATCACGAAAGGCATATAATTGTAATTCCTAGAAGTTAAACAGAAAATGTTTTGGCTTGTTTTGAAATCTGTTAACTTCGACGAACTAGTACATACTGAAGCAAGAAGAGAATGTATGTTAAACCAATTAGGCCTGCATGTACACATTGCAATTGAACACTGCTGTGGATAATTTTGGACCCCAAGTATCTCCCAACATTTAAACTACTTCTAGTTGAACTATTTTATTTTAATTGAATTGTTTTTTCTTTTTTGTCTGCAATAGGTATGAGGTAGGAACCCTGGGATGGGGCCAAATGGTTAGATCACGGCTTCTAGTTGTACACACAAGTATGTTACCAGGCGTGCTCTTCTTAGTGGTCACCAGGCCAGGAGACACATAGACAAGCTTTGTTCTGTGGGGACTAGCAAGGACCGGGGCACTGCACGTAATCCTGGCCCCTCTTTGCTACCTTTCATGAGCTCAGATAGTTCCTTTGCCTCTTGCCCAGATCCCATCCTGAAGAGCCAGAGAATTTCATATGAGGTGGTGGAGTTGCTAAGGGACTATTTAAATAATAATGTTAGTAGGCCAAGTTTACTGGAACCACCTAAAAGATGGGTTTCCTCTCTATGCAGCAGGTGAGAATATTTGAGAAGCAATAAAAAGCTATATTTTCTCTGTTTTCTCTGCCCTGTGGTGTGACTACATCTGATGGGATGGATAGTATATGTCTTGAATGGCCCATTTCTCCAGATTGGGACACAAATGTGCTTGTGTTTCTTATTTTTCCAGTTATAATTCATATACCCCAAGCCTTGTCTTTTGAGTTCTCTCCTCCTCTGTCCTCAGTCGTCCATGGACCCCAGTCAAAGGCAACAGCTCTGCCTTAGCATTCCAGAGGAGATGCGGGACTGGAAGGCTGAATCGGTACATCCGTTCTACGGCTGCAGTTGCTGTTGGAGATCTGTCCTGCTTGTCCACCATTGCAGCTATGTCTTTGCTAGCCCAAACCCATCTCTGTATTTTGGCAAGGGTTTGGACCAGCAGGCCTTTGTGCAGGTCACTGGTCCAGGTGCTTCCCATGTCAGCCACATGTCAGTTGCAGAGCCAGCTTCCCTGCCAAATTTCACTCCCCTGTGTTGAGCCCCAGTACTATCCCACACTTCCCTTCCCTTCCCTTCTGGTGAGTGTTGCTGGGAGGCTTTGCTATTCTCTCTTATTGGAAGAACTTGGTTAGACCATCACTATATCCCTTCTGATGAGCCCGCCTAACTTTTAATCTCAGCATAACAGTTGAGTTTCTTCCAGGAAACCATTGGCTTCCTGTAAATCAGTCTACCCTGCCTTCAGAGTATATTAAGGGATCTCTGGGAAAAGCAAACTCTACCTAGTGACAAAAGGTTTTCCTCATCCTACATTTGTTTAAGCAGAGCCCTGCAAGTGATTATCTCCTGTTTCTGCTCTTTGAAATTCACTCCAATAATATAGGCACATGTACAAGGATTTTTTATAGTGCTGTTTAAAATATGCAGATGATGCAAAATAAGTAACAATTCAAATAATCTTATGATCATTTGTACAAATTTTTGGTAATTTCTTTATATTTTTTGCTGCTAGAAAACTTAGAGACGGCTTTTCCTTCTGGATTTTTTTTTCTTTTCTTTCTTTTCTTTCCCCACCCCCCGCAGTGTTCAGACCTTTGTTTCCTTTGCCATAGATGGGTTTACAGTGCCTCGAGACTGAGTTGCTTGAACACAGTTGTCTTCTTGGCACTTGGGAAGGCCTAAAACAATTGGAAAGATTAGGTAAGAAAGAAAGCAACAGAAAAATGGAAGTAACTCCCTAAGGCTGAGAAGGGGACCACAGTTTCTGGGTTCCAGTGGTGTGGAAACTCACTCCCCAGGTGTCCAGGTGAGATGGTTTATGCTGAGCACATAACGTAAGCTATGTGCTAAGTTGCTATGACCCTGGAGTGAATGAGAGCACCTAAGACACTGGGCGTTAGGCACAGGAGTTCCTACCCTGACTCTGTGATCACTGAGATGCCCAAGTGTAACATCGAAGTGAAAAAATCTCAAACTTCAAGCGGTTACATAAGCTTGAACAATGGACATCTCACGGTGGCCAGAATAAGCCAGAACCTAGAATGTCCTTCCCAAATATCGTGCTCTGCTCATGCCCACCAGAGCTTTTGCATTACCTACTTTGCAAGGAGTTAGAAGGCCCAATAAAAGCTAATAATAAAAACGAGTTTCTAATTTGAGTCAAAAGATAATGATTTTGCCAACTTTTAATTTTGTCATCCATGAGGATCACTTTTCTTGCCCAGAAAGTAAAGGTATGCATTATGTTAAGTTTATGCTGAGCACATAATGTAAGCTATGTGCTAAGTTGCTATGACTGCATGACTGAATATTCAAAATCCAAATTTTTGGAGGTATTAAATGTTCTTCATTGTCTCAGGATAGTTTTAGAAGAGCCTTTTAAGATTAAAGCCATGGATTTAGATGACAAACCCTCAGTTCTGGGTCTGCACCCCCCATCCCTCTTGAGTGTGCTGCAGTGAGTTACTCGTGGGTAAGGGACCTATGGTCTTTTGGTCTCCGTTTGATCTCACTTATTCCCCTATGCGAGGCTAGACTAGACTTTCTTGCTCTCATCTCGTTTGTTGCCTGTCTTGGACCTGTGAAAGGGTTTCAATCTAAAATGGAACCAGAGGATCCGAAGTGGAGAATCTCACACATGCACCCCCAGAAGATTAGAACTTAGGGACTGAGAGACTGATTTCCTGTAAGTGCCTGATTTACGGAGGATGGAGAAATCTCCTGACTGATGAATATCGGCCAATAATCTCTCCCCATCCTCCAGTCAATAAACTTACTGCTTGGACTCTGGCTGGACTTTCCCCTCTTTGCAGTGTGTGTCCAAAAATACAGCCTGCCCCAAACCCTCAATGGGCTCACCTATGGCTTGCTACAGCATGCGTCTCCCTAATCGCAGTTCCTCTGCTATTCCAGAAAACATTCAATTTCTTTTTATTGGGCATGCCTGCATTTACCTCCTTATTTAAGTTGGCAGACCTATCATTTAAGACTTATTTCAGGAATCGTCTTCCTCAGAAAGTCCTCCCTGACTCCATGGGATCAGATAAATCTCTTTGTCCTGTGCCTTTGGAGCAAACTGCTTTACAGCACCTGATCTACCATCTTGTTATTATTAAGCAAGTAGCTATCTCCAATAAAATCCTGATTTTTAAAAGACAAATTCTACCGAAGATTCTGATGCCTGTGAAATTTATCCAAACTGGAAACTCACAGAGGGAAAAAAATTGTACTTGAATGGTGAAGTGGGTAGGAGACCAGATCTTTGAACGTAAGTTGCATGGGATCAGATCTTGGGCCCACACATTACTGTGCGAACTGGTGCAGGTTATTAAACCTCCCTGTAAGCATATATCCCACAGGGGTGTTGTGAAGGTCAGGTGAATTCATGTACTATATATTCACTGTGCTCAAGACAGTGCCTGCCAGTCCTGCCAGAGCTTGCCACATAGCAGCTCTATTGTTATCTGAACTGAATAATAATATGTATACTGTGTGTGTATATGTATATATAGACTGAATATATGTACACATATATATGGAACTCTAGGCCTCTTCAGAGTTCTCTGTGGGAACGTGACAGTGTGGGAAGAGCTGGGCCCTGGACCTTCACCCTTTTCCTTTGCACACATTTATGTTCAACCTTCTTACAGCAGCTGCCACTTGGCCAACTCCCCAGTACAGAGGTGTGCACACCAGAATGGTCTGCTCTGGGGTGGAGGGACTCAGGAGAGGGCCTGTGCCAGTAATAAAATTCTAGGGTCTCCACTACCTGGAACACGGTTTAAAAGGAGGGATACAGGCTCTAGGTTGGCATGTCTCCTTGGCTTCTTGGACCTCTCACTGCATGAGGAGCATGATGGCTGGAGAAGGGCCAGACAGAGCTCCTCTTAACTGTGACACCTAAGTCAAAGTCCCTCTTGCCCCAGGTCAATGATTGATACTGGTCTGTGCTGTGCATTATTCAGACTGAGTGAAACTCACTGGTGCTGGTTGATAGATTAAATTGTTTAGTGCCAAGCTTGGAATTTTCCTTGTTGAGCAAGTCCTTTTGTGGTGTTTGTGAAATACTGTCAAATCTGCCTCAGAACTTCCCCAAGTGTGAGCAAAGATGTCAAACACTTGACAACGAGAAGAGTTACGGTTCACCAAACTGTAACTGGGACACTTCCCCTTTCCCATTCCCAGCACGTTAGAGGAACAGACCCCCGGGAATGTTCTCCATCAGAGCTACAGAGAAAACTCAGTTTCTTCCTAAATGCTGAGAACCCAGATTCCATCCGTGACAGAAATCAGGGATACACTGTAGTTTACAAACAGTAAGGAAGATAGAAAACTGTTTTCCTGCTTCTTCTCCTTTCTTTTTCCTTGTGTCTTCTTAGCATTTTTGACACTTTGAGGACTCTAAAAGCCTGGGAAAATGCACATATCCCATGATTAGGACTTGTTGGTAGCTTTGTTGTAGGGAAGACAGCTTAACTTTCTTCTTAATGGGCTAAATGTGTGCTGTTTGCATTGCACGGAGAAGAGGTGAAAAAGGCAGTTTCTAGATCATTCCTTCTGTAGAATTTGGAGATCATTCCTTCTAAGCTAGAATTTGGAGAATTTGTTGTTTCCCCTGAAGTTGAGCTTATACTTCACTGAAAAGAGAGGACAGGGTCCTGGACCAACCTAAAAAGATCTATTTTTTCCATAAGAGGATTTATGCCATATCTGCTAGCTGTATTAAGATTAGTGTTCAACCTAAAAGGCTAATGTGTCATGATACTTTCACAGGATGATTGCATCCATAAAAACAAACCAATAATAAGCAATATTTCCAAATTAAAAGTTCAGAAAGTCAAGAAGCTCAGACTTTATATTCGATAGTGATTTCAGTGTACCATTTAACCCTTTAAAGCCTTCCCATGTTTTAAAGCCTTCCCAAATTTTGATCAACTCAATCAAAAAAAAATCTAGTGAAAGGGGGCATCATATTGGCAATGGAACTTAGGGAAGGGTGGCATCTACAGGTCAGAAACTTGGAAGATATAATTTTTCAAGATAGGAGCAGGTGGTGAGGCAACACATGCTTTCTTCCTTGAACTGGAAGCCCATCCAGACATTTAAAACCCCACACTAATTATACTTAATGTAACTATGAATATGTTATAGCTTAAGTCTGCCATTTTTTTTTGTTACCTTCTCTTTGTTTTATGTTTCTCTGTTTTCTTTTTCCTGACTTCTGGTGGGTTACTTGAACAGTTCTATGAAATCTGTTTTAATTTATCTACAGTATTCTTAAGCATATCTCTTTGTAGAGTTTGTTTTGGTTGCTTTAGATATTGCATGATTTATGTGTGACTTCACGTGGTCTATAGGTGTCAACATTCTACCACTTCAGATCAAGTTTTGAAACCTTGCCGCCCTTTACATCTCTTTAGCCTCCCCCTGTTCATACTATAATTGCCTTAAATACTTCCTTGACACACATAAAGAACCCAGGGGGGTTAAAAAGTCTTAGCTCCTGACTCGACTCAGACTTTTCTGGCACAAATCCTGCTCATTATGAAGCCTTGAAGGTACAAGTCTATCCCCCGCTGACTTTGCAGGCCCGGGTCAGGATGAAGTCAGTGTTCTCTATGGTGTATGTGGCTGGACTAGAGCAAGTATTGTGTAAAAGTTTTCTGTCTTGCTGGGCTGGTCCTTTGGCTAAGACAGCAGGCTTTAGCTAGTGCTTTTTTGGGGTCTATGTCCATTGGTGTTTCTGGGATGCCAGCTTCTTCAGCTCCAGGTCTGAGATATTTGAGGAAAATCTAGGGAGCTCACCATGTGTCATTCTTTGGGGCTGTCATTGTAGCTGATCTGCCTTGGTCTCTTCACCTGCCTTAGACTACTTTTATTTGTTTTATATATGATGCTCAGGGATCTGATTTTATTTAGTGGGAAGAATAGGGAAAAGCACATTTACTCCATCTTCCTGGAAGTGGTAGTCACTGTAGAGATTTTTATGACTGATGTTGACTCAAGTAAATACATTACTAATTTTTAAAAATTAAATAAAAGTGAAAATAATGCAGTTGAAACAGTAAAAAAGCAGACTGGTCTTTTAGGTAAGTGATGTGATGGATTAGAAAATCAATTAAAACATTTACCCTATCTCAGAGGAAAATGGTATGAAATTAATATAATGAGAGTAGAGATAATCAGTATGGAGGGACATTGTGTGCCATACATTCTAATAGGGATTCCAAAAAATCAATGACAATCCAGAGGAAAGAAATAAGAACACACTTGACAATTCACAAAATGACAGAAAAAAGTTGATAAAAATGCATGGAAAAAATCCACAATGTCTCCAGGAATATATATTTAAAAAAATCAAATTAAAGCAAGGAGATAGTTTCTCCCTTATTAAATTGGCTAAATATTAAAATCTGATGGCCATTTAAGTAGCCAGAGTATGAGAAATGGGTACTTTACTATAATGCTATTACTTGTATAAATTGTTGTAAGATTTCTAGAGGGTAATTTTGCAACATACATTAAAATTCCTAAAAATGAGTCTGACCCAATTATTTTAGTTCTATTACTGTACCCTTAGGGAATAGGAAAAAGAATTTTGCAATGAGTTAGTGATAGTATGGTTCATGGCAGCTTTCTGTGTAATAGCAAAAATTTGACACGATTTTATCAGCAAAATCCTTAGTAGTATCTACTTTGTGTCAGCAGTTTCCTATTTTGAATTGTCTATATATTAACTCATTAAATCCTTTCAACAGCTTATGAAGTAGATATTATTTATTTATTTATTAAGGTATCATTGATATACACTCTTTTGAAGGTTTCACATGAAAAACATTGTGGTTACTACATTCACCCATACTACAAAGTCCCTGCCATACCTCATTGCAGTCACTGTTCATCAGTGTAGTAAGATGCCACAGAGTCTCTACTTGTATTCTCTGTGCTACGCTGTCTTCCCTGTGATTGCCCCCCACAGCATCTGTATCAGTCATAATACCCCTCAATCCCCTTCTCCCTCCCTCCTCCACCCTCACCCCTTTGGTAACCTCTAGTCCCTTCTTTGAGTCTGTGAGTCTGCTGCTGTCTTGTTCCTTCAGTTCTGTTCATTGTTATACTCCACAAATGAGTGAAATAATCTGGTACTTGTCTTTCTCCACCTGGCTTATTTCACTGAGCATAATACCCTCTAGCTGCATCCATGTTGTTGGAAATAATAGGATTTGTTTTCTTCTCATGGCTGAAGAGTATTCCATTGTATATATGTACCATCTCTTCTTTATCCATTCATCTACTGATAGACCCTTAGGTTGCTTCCATATCTTGGCTATTGTAAGTAGGGCTGAAATAAACATAGGGGTGCATATGTCTTTTTGAATCTGAGATCTTCGTTTCTTTGGGTAAATTCCTAGGAGTGGAATTCCTGGGAGAAATGGTATTTCTATTTTTAGTTTTTTAAGGAACTTCCATACTGCTTTCCACAATGGTTGAACTAGTTTACATTCCCACCAGCAGTGTAGAAGGGCTCGCCTTTCTCCGCATTCTTGCCAGTATTGTTGTTGTTTCTCTTTTGGTTGGTGGCTGGTGGCCTTCCTGACTGGTGTGAGGTGATATCTCACTGTGGTTTTAGTTTGCATTTCCCTGATAATAAGCAATGTGGAGAATCTTTTCATGTGCCTTTTGACCATCTGAATTTCTTCTTTGGAGAATTGTCTCTTCATATCCTCTGCCCATTTTTAAATAGGATTATTTGATTTTTCGGTGTTGAGGCATGTGAGTCCTTTATATATTTTGGATGTTAACACCTTCTCAGATATGTCATTTAAAAATATATTCTCCCATACTGTAGGATGTCTCTTTGTTCTGTTGCTGATGTCCTTTGCTGTACAGAAGCTTTTCAGTTTGATGTAGTCCCATTTGTTCATTTTTGCTTTTGTTTCCCTTGCCTGAGGAGATGTGTTCAGGAAACAGTTGCTCATGTTTATATTCAAGAGATTTTTGCCTATACCCTATATTTACTTCTAAGAGTTTTATGGTTTCATGACTTACATTCAGGTCTTTGATCCATTTTGAGTTTACTTTTGTGTATGGGGTTTGACCATAATCCAGTTTCATTCTCTTGCATGTAGTTGTCTAGGTTTGCCAACACCAGTTGTTGAAGAGGCTGTCATTTCCCCATTGTATGTCCATGGCTCCTTTATCATATATTAATTAGCCATATATGTTTGGGTTTATATCTGGGCTCTCTAGTCTGTTCCATGGGTCTATGGGTCTGTTCTTGTGCCAGTACCAAATTGTCTTGATTACTCTGACTTTGTAGTAGAGCTTGAAGTTGGGGAGCTTAATCCCCCCAGCTTTATTCTTCCTTCTCAGGATTGCTTTTAGTTATTTGGGGTCTTTTGTGGTTCCATATGAATTTTAGAACTATTTGTTCTAGTTCATTGAAGAATGCCATTAGTATTTTGATAGGGATTGCTTTGAATCTGTAGATTGCTTTAGGCACGATGGCCATTTTGACAATATTAATTCTTCCTATCCATGAGTATGGGATGTATTTCCATTTATTGGTATTTTTTAAATTTCTCTCATGAGTGTCTTATAGTTTTCAGGGTATAGATCTTTCACTTCCTTTGTTAGGTTTATTCCTAGGTACTTTATTCTTTTTGATGCAGTTGTGAATGGAATTATTTTCCTGATTTCTCTTTCTGCTAGTTCATTGTTAGTATACAGGAATGCAACAGATTTCTATGTGCTGATTTTGTATCCTTTTTTTTTATCCAACTTTGCTGAATTCATTTCTTAGTTCTACTAGTTTTGGGGTGGATTCTTTAGGGCTTTTTATGTACAATATCATGTCATCTGCAAACTGACAGTTTAATGTCTTCCTTACCAACCTAGGTGCCTTTTATTTTTTTGTGTGGTTTGATTGCCATGGCTAGGACCTCCAGAACTATGTTGAATAAAAGTGGGGAGATTGGGCATCCTTGCCTTGTTCTTGATCTTAAAGGAAAAACTTTCAGCTTCTCACTGTTAAATATGATGTTGGCTGTGGGTTTGTCATATCTGGCCTTTATTATGTTGAGGTACTTCTCCTCTATACCCATTTTGTTGAGATGTTTTATCATGAATGAGTGTTGAATTTTGTCACATGCTTTTTCAGCATCTATGGAGATGATCATGTGATTTTTGTCCTCCTTTTTGTTGATGTGGTGGATGATGTCGATGAATTTTTTAATATTTTACCATCCTTGCTTCCTTGGAATAAATCCTACTTTTTCATAATGGATGACTTTTTTGATGTATTTTTAATTAGATTTGCTAATATTTTGTTGTGTATTTTTGCATCTATGTTCATCAGGGATATTGGTCTGTAATTTTCTTTTTTTGTGGTGTCTTTGCCTGGTTTTGGCATTAGAGTGATGCTGGCCTCATAGAATGAGTTTGGAAATATTCCCTCCTCTTCTACTTTTTGGAAAACTTTAAGGAGGATAGGTATTAGGTCTTCACTAAATGTTTAATAAAATTCACTGGTGAAGCCATCTGGTCCAGGGGTTTTGTTCTTAGGTAGTTTTTTGATTACCAATTCAATTTCATTGCTGTTAATTGGTCTATTCAGATTTTCTGTTTCTTTTTGGGTCAGCCTTGGAAGGTTGTATTTTTCTAGAAAGTTGTCCATTTCTTCTAGGTTATCCAGTTTGTTAGCATATAATTTTTATCATAGTATTCTCTAATAATTCTTTGTATTTATGTGATGTCCATAGTAATTTTTCCTTTCTCATTTCTGATTCTGTTTATGTGTGTAGACTCTCTTTTTTTCTTGCTAAGTCTGGCTAGGGGTTTATCTATTTTGTTTGTTTTCTTGAAGAACCAGCTCCTGCTTTCATTGATTCTTTCTATTGTTTTATTCTTCTCGATTTTATTTATTTCTGCTCTTATCTTTATTATGTCCCTCCTTCTACTGACTTTGGGCCTTATTTGTTCTTCCTTTTGAGGTTTCATTAATTGTGAGTTTAGACTGCTCATATGAGATTGTTCTTTCCTGGGGGAAGCCTGTATTGCAACATACTTCCCTCTTAGCATGTCCTTCACTGCGTCTCAGAGATTTTACAGTGTTGAGTTATTGTCGTTATTTGTCTCCAAGTGTTGCTTAATGTGTTTTTATTTGGTCATTGATCTATTGATTATTTAGGAGCAAGTTGTTAAGCCTCCATGTGATTGTGGGCTTTTTTGGGTATTTTTTGCACAATTTATTTCTAGTTTCATACCTTTGTGAACTGAGAAACTGGTTGGTACAATTTCAATCTTTTTGAATTTACTGAGGCTCTTTATGTGGACTAGTACATGATCTATTCTTGAAAATGTTCCATGTGCACTTGAGAAGAATGTGTATCCTGCTGCTTTTGGGTGGAGTGTTCTGTAGATGTCTGTTAGGTCCATCTGTTCTAATACTTTGTTCAGTGCCTCTGTTTCCTTACTTATTTTCTGTCTGGTTGATCTGTCCTTTGGAGTGAGTGGTGTGTTAAAGTTTCCTAAAATGAATGCATTGCATTCTTTTTCCCCCTTTAACTCTGTTAGTGTTTGTTTCACATATATAGGTGCTCCTATGTTGGGTGTCTAGATATTTATAATGGTTATATCCTGTTTTTGGACTGACCCCTTTATCATTATGTGATGTCCTTCTTTGTCTCTTGTTACTTTCTTTGTTTTGAAATCTATTTTGTCTGATACAAGTACTGCAACTCCTGCTTTTTTCTCCCTATTAGTTGCATGATATATCTTTTTCCATCCCTTCACTTTTAGTCTGTAAATATGTCTTTGGGTTTGAAGTGAGTCTCTTGTAGGCAACATAGAGACAGGTCTTTTTTTTTTATCCTTTCAGTGACTGTGTGTCTTTTGATTGGTGAATTCAGTCCAGTTACATTTAGGGTGATTATCGATAGGTATGTACTTATTGCCATTGCAGGTTTTAGATTCATGGTTACCAAAGGTTCAAGGGTAACTTCCTTACTAACAGCCTAACTTAACTCACTTAGTATGCTACTACAAACACCAGCTAAAAGTTCTTTTTTCTTTTTTCCTCCATTCTTTATATATTAGGTATCACATTCTGTACTCTTTGTCTATCCCTTGGCTGACTTTGTGGGTAGTTGATTTGATTTTGCATCTGCTTAGTAATTAATTGGTCTACATTATTTCCTCTGGTGACAGCTATTTAGCCTTAGGAACACTTCCATCTATATCAGTCTTTCCAAAATACATTGTAGAGATGGTATGTGGGAGGTAAATTATATCAGCTTTTGATTATCTGGAAATTGTGTAATCCCTCCTTCAAATTTAAATGATAATCTTGCCAGGTAGAGTATTCTTGGTTCAAGGCCCTTCTGCTTCATTACATTCAATACATCATGCCACTCCCTTCTGGCTTTTAAGGTTTCTGTTGATAAGTCTGATGATAGCCTGATGGGTTTTCCTTTGTATGTGATCTTTTTTCTCTCTCTGGCTGCTTTTAATACTGTCCATATCCTTGATCTTTGCCATTTTAATTATTATATATCTTGATGTTGTCTTCCTTTGGTGTCTTGTTGTCTTGTGTTGGGAGATCTGTGCACCTCCATGGCCTGAGAGACTATCTCCTTCCCCAGATTGGGGAAGTTCTCAGCAATTAACTCCTCAAAGACACTTTCTGTCCCTTTTTCTCTCTCTTCTTCTTTGGGTACCCCTATAAAGTGAATATTGTTCTGTTTGGATTGGTCACCAAGTTCTCTCAATATTCTTTCATTCCTAGAGATCCTTTTTTCTCTCTATGCCTCAGTTTCTTTGTATTCCTCTTCTCTAATTTCTATTCCATTTACTCTCTCCTCTATTTCGTCTAATCTGCTTTTAAATTCCTCCATTGTATCTTTTATTTCAGATACTCTATTCTTCAACATTTTAATCCCATTCCTGAATTCCTCTTTGAGTTCTTGAATATTTTTCTATAGCTTGGTGAGCACGTTTATGATTTTTATTTTGAAATCTTTAAGGAAGATTGATGAGTTCAGTTTCACTTGGCCTTCTTTCTGGTGTTTGTGGGATTTGGGGTTGAACCAGGTTCCTTTAATGTTACATATTTTTAGGTGGTGCCCTCTAGTGCTCAGAAACTCTACTTTCTGGATCTACTCAGCCCCTGCAGCGAGGGCAGGGATTGCAGGGGAGTGGCGCTGGTGCCTTTCAGGAGAAAAGAGGTCTTTCCTGCTTCCCGGCTGCAGTGCCTGTCTCCACAGCCAGGGGTAGTGGGCCAAACATGCAGGGAGAAGCCTCTATGCTTTGCACTTGTAGCTGCTGTAGGCAAGGCCACCCTCTGGCTTTTCTGGGGCAATGTTGATGGCTGCCTTTCTCCAAGCTGGTGCCAGCTGGGAGGGAGGCACAGCAGGCTTCATATCACAGTTGGGGGGCCTCAGGGCTACTTTTCCAGCCAGGGTAATGGGGCATTTGAAGCTCCTGGAAGTTCCCAACCTGCTGGGCAGAGTGTGCCTATTCAATTTTGTACAACTGTCCTTTCTCCTGAGCAGCAAGTTCTGTGCAATCCTTGCCCCTTTAGCAGGCCTCTTGCTGTTAGGAAGTCTCTCAGACTGCCCACCTTTCTTTTGTCCCAGAGCAGCCAATTGTGGATACATGGTTTCTGCAAGCAACTGTAATCTCAGTCTCTCCAAGTATTCTTCCTGTCTTAGCTTTCCAACACTCTAATCTCCTGAGCACCATGTAATGTAGGTTCCTGCTCCCAGAGCACATCTCCAGGGCTGGGTGTTCAGCAGTCCTAGGCCTCCATCCCCTCACTGCTCCATTTTTCTTCCTCCCTCCAGTGAGCTGGGGTGGGGGAAGGGCTTGGGTCCTTCCAGATCATGGCTTTGGTACTTTACCCTTTTGTTTGAGGTCTGCTATTTTCCCCAAATGTAGGCAGTCTGCTGCAGCCTTCTTTCCTGTTCCTCTTTCAGGATTAGACGTATTTGTTGTATTTTCATATTATGTGTGGTTTGGGGAGGAGGTTTCTGTCTCACCTCTCACGCTGCCATCTTTAATCCCTCCAAGCCTGAGCTAGATATTATTATAATTCTCATTTTATAAATGAGGAAAATTGAGGTGTAGTGGAATTAAGTTAATTGCTGGGATTTGAGTTAGTACCTGAGCCCATGACACTCTGTCACCCATCTATCTGCTGTCTGTCTAGGTCACAGCTTATGCAACATGTATATAATGGTTTATACTGCCATTAAAATAACACTGTAAATGTTCATATTTAAAATATAAAAATACTTTCCAAATTAATTGTCAATGGAAAACTGGCAGGTTACTAAATAATAAGACAGTCTTGGGGGAAAAAATCTAAGTGTAGATTTTTAAAGTGTAGAATCTAAGTGTTAAAGATTAAAATGATATTGCAAAGGATTAGTGATTTTTCTTTAGAGATGTGGATTCTTGGAGTCAACTTGTTGATTGTACTGTAGATATAATAATTTGCCAAGTATTGGTAAGTTCTGGGCAAGAGCCAGGTAAATTCATATTTACTCCTATAAAAGAGCTCTTTCATAAGAAAAACTGAATTTTCTCCAAACTTCCCTAAAATTGGATGAGTAGAGCATACCTCCTTCCAAAATTGTCTTAAGAGTTTTAAAAATTGAAAACTATGTTTTCATAAAGCTTTGTGAAACTGATCTCATGACTGGAACTGGGTTTGTCAGCCATAAAAACTGAGATAAAGATGTTTTCCCTAAAAAGTTAGAGGCTTATTATTTAAAATTATCTTAAAAATTGTAACCCCTCAGGCATTTCCTGGTCATCTTTGCCTTCTTAGAACTTGAATGTACTTATGGCTCTTTGCACTCAGTGTCATTCCTTTGTATCCCTTTCTTTCTTCTTTGGTCATTTTTTTCTTCATCTTCTGTTGTTCCTGAGAGCACTTTGAGGGATGGACCAGAATCAAGGTGGTTCTTTCTTCAGGTTGCCATAAGCAAAATGAGCTGAGCAGAGTGATGTGGGCCAAAATGATCTTGAGAGTCTTGAGAAGGGGATCTCTGAGTCAGAAGGTGCTGTCAGTGAGTGAAGCTGAAATGAATGAATGTGTGACACTCAATGAACTTAAGAACCTTAAATATAATACATGCCCTCAAAAAAACCAAGATAGCAAAAATGGAGTTGACATTAAATCGGATGTTTAGTCTGCACTTATGTATGGCATCCGTTGAAAGAAGGAGCATTACACTCACCACCATGGTGCTAACATCGCGAAGTCAGAAGGCAGTGTCTTGCCAACACTTCTCATTTTAATCACAGTTTGAAATATTTCAGAGCACACCCAGAAAGTGAGAGTGTCTATCTACGCCTGGTGTTTCGTGTGGTTAACAGCCCTCTGACAGAGCCTTAGACAGGGCAGGCGGTTTCTCTTCTTATGGGCACGATTCTAAATATGGCTTGTGCTTTCCAGAGACTGTGGTTGAAAGAAGAGTAATGATGGCTATGTGTGTAATTACACATATGATGACAAAGCTCATAAGAAAAATATCCTTTGTGAATCTCTTAGAAGTTTTTAGTTAGGAGGGACCCCCCAGGAGGAAGACATGTAAAGGTTTAGAAGTCATGCAATTATTTCCCTTCATCTTCATTTGGTTGCCTTTATACAAGATGACATGATCTTTTGGAAGGCAAGGCAAACATCTAGACCCATACATCTTTGTTTATTATTATAAGAAATGCACTGGCAAAGACTTTTGTTTTGTAATCAGACCCTCATGCCCATAAGTATTCCTACTGATGAACTTTCTGACCCTCTGTACTGAGTAGAATGACTCACAGTAGTGAAAACCACAGGTAAGGGAGGCTATTGTTTCTATGGTGACCTGTACAAAAGGAAAGGTCTATGAGTGCATGTATCTTGGTGACTGAGCTGCTTAAATAGAACTGAAACAAGTAAAAGAAAGGTGACCTGAGATACCTTTGTTGTAAAGATTAGAATCTGCAAGGTTGGGGCAAATTCTCCCCACAATAAGGAAGACTGGTTAACATTGTGAAATGAACACAGCATCAAGTTTCCCCTCCCAGATTCTCTTACAGTGACACACAGACCACGTTAGAAAGGAAACATCCACATTAGCACTGCAAATCAGGAATGGGTAACAGGTACATGCAAAAAACTGGTGAATTTCTGATAGCTGTAATGGAACTAGGTGAGGGTATCAGGAGCTATTAAAATGGACACAGTCTGCCCTCTTGAGAATAAGACCGTAAGTCAGCAGTGCTAAGACACAAAGATTCCTCCATGACATGAAAGGCAACACCAAGCTGTGAGGCAGTTTTCAGCTTCACTCCCAGATCAAGCATAGAAATAGAGCAGAGAGTCTGGCCCTGGGGAGGAGAATTTGAAGCTCTCATCTATAACAGGTAGTTAGAAATATGAGTATGAAGGTAGACAGAAGTTTGAGCTAAAGATAAAAATTTCAGTATGTAGGTGGTGTTTCTAACCACGAATGAGATGGCTGGATGAGATCACTGAGGGGCAGTATAGATAAGAGAGAGATGCTCCAGTATTCTGAGGCTGGGAGAGAGCTGGAGGAAAGAAAGAACCAAGAGATTAAGGAGGAGTGAGCAGGAAATTCCTGAGCTATTTCAGCTATTCCAGAGATGCTTCTTGATCAAAACAGGAGACTGAACCCTTTCCTTTCCTTTCTTCCTAAGATCTCATTAATGTGACACTAAATGTATATGAATAAGAATATGTCTATGTACGTGCTGAAACCAATCTAAGGGCCATTACTTTGACAAATATTTGGAAAGCAGAAGGTAGCTAATGTTCTCATTCACGAATAATGCAGGGCGGAGAACAGCACTGAAACCTGCCGGGCACATGCGCCAGCTGTTGTGGGCTGTGGGAGGTGATCGCCGTAATAAAGGCTCCACGCTCTGAGTCCGCAGAGACGGAGAGCAGGGATGGGCTGTGGGTTGTCAGTCAGGGTAGTCAATGGGAGGCTTGTATGTAGAACAGGTGGACTGAGCAGCTTCAGCAGCAGCTGGAGGCCCATGAAATGCTCTGAATAGAGAGGAAGATCTGCCTGGGAAGGGCTCTTGGTATGAGTGCTGAATCCAGAGAGGGAGGCAGGGTAGAATACGGGGAGAATCTTGCACCCTCACAGGGGATGGGAGGGGTGGGGAACAATAGCTCTCAGTGAAATATGCTAATGTATTATGTCCTCAGAGTAGAGTCTCTCATTACTTCTGTCATTGTGGGGTGCCCTGACACTGCCCTCCCCACAAACGACAAAGGCAGAGCCCAAAGTGAACCAACCCGTTAAAGAGTGGCCGTACTGCATGAACATTCCAGCAGCCCTGCAAAGGAGCCCGCTCCTCTACCGGTGTGAACCACACAAGTCTTCCTTTCTAATTATATACGTTACATCAATGATCATGAGACATTCTGTGGAAAACAGAAGCATGAGAGAGGCGAGGCAGGGGACAGAGAAAGAAAACAATAATGTAAAGAACAGAAAAGAGTATAAATACTCTGATATTTTAAGTGATATTTCATCCATGAAATAGAGGAAACAAGAATTAATAGATATTAAGATATATTAACAACTAGAATAATTGAATACCATTATTTGGCAATGCATATATATTTACATAATCACATTGGTGTAGATATTGTCTCTTTTTTTCATGATCAGAATCAACCTATAGTCAACACTCAGGTCCTACTTTGCTGCCAAACAAAATGCAAATACAGATTCTGACAGCATAGAAACAGGTGTGCCACTGACAGTGTAAAGGGAAGGGAAAAAGTGGTGGAAGGAAGTGTGGAAGCTCTAATTATATCCTACATAGTCCAGAATTGATGGGCAACCTTTCTCTAAGGGTATGTCAAAAAGTTATAATGAGAAGCAATATAGCTGATAACTAGTGTATCGCAAGAAATCGAGAGGAGTTGAGTAACAGTGCTCTAAACTGCCCATTTTCTATGAAGGGAGAGATTATGTACTTTTTAAAATTGATCAGTTCAGAAAGAGACGTAAGTGTATTTGTTAAAACTGCAGTGGTCATTACCAGAAGAACTGAAACCAGAAATGAGTTAAGTGGTTTCTACTCAGGCTGGGACTAGCGATGAAGTGGAAAAGGAGACTTACTTTTTTTTTTGTATCCTTCTTAGGACTGTTTTAAAAACCATGTATATGTATTGCTTTTATTAATAAGTGACAATTTTAAAAAAATAAGCTAACCAAGATCATAGAAACTCCTGTTTTTGAAATTGTCGTAATGCTGATACCAAACTCTCACAGAGAAGGAAATGATGAACTTTTAATTTCATCAACTTATAATAGTGATGCAAATGAATGTTAAAAAATACAGATTTTATAATAAATTAAAAGATTGATGTGGCACACCTGAAGAGAGTTTATTCCCAGAACATAACAATATTTCAACATTAGGAAACCAATGACTATATTTATATATATTAACAAGTTAATTAAGGAAAAAGCCACAATCATCTCAACAGAGTAAAAATTCAATATTCTTTCCTGATCAATAGTCTTATAATAAGAAACAAATAGAAGTATATATGTTTAACATGAAAAAGTGGTTGAAACATGTTTGACAAAATTTAACTCCTTAATATGCAAAGTGCTTTTACAAAGCAACAAGAAAAAGATGTACCCAATAGAAAAATAACATGGGGAGGCAAATCACAGAGTAAATCCACTGACCCCAAAGCACTGAAAAACTGTTCAAGCTTCTCTTATTTAAAGAAATATAAGTATAAACTACAGCATAACAATTAAAATTTAAGTTAAAAAAATTTAAAGCTATTATATTGGCAATTATTAAATGTTAATGCTCAGTATTGATGAAGTTGAAAGAAATAGGCTCTCTTGCCTAGCTGGAAGATCCATACATTGATAAAATGACTTGGGAAGGTAATATGTCAATATATTAGAAAGGATTAAAAGAGTAATATTCTTTGATCTAGAAGTTCTATTTCTAGGATTTACATCTAAAGAAATCACTTGAGATAGATGCTCACAAAATAGAGCAATAGGAGAAATTATCAAATTACTGTACTTTATAGTAAAAAATAGAAATCAACCAAATGATTAACAGTGGAATAATAGTCAAACAAATTATAAGTCCATATACCAGAATATTATTCAACCATCAGAAGTGATGTTGTACATGAGTACTTGTTGGTATGAAAGATGTTTATGATAAATTCAGTGATAGAAATAAAGCCTGAAGCAAAAAAATACTATGATCTTGTTTTTGTTTAAAATGATTATCTACTTATCATCCCTCTATTTACCTATCTACCCACCTACCTATCTGAAAAAGGCTGAAATAATATTTATCATGATATTAATATTAGTTACCATTGGTTGGTGTTTTTTTTCATTTTCTTTATTATACATTGTATATTATCATTGAATATTATTTTTTCTTTTCAAAAAATAAGAGTAAATGATATTGTAAGATAAAGATATGTACATATATTTTCTCTTTTGTGTAAAGTATGACAAATATTTAATATTTTCTTAATAAAGTAACTCATACAAATAAATTAGGAAACAAACACCACAAAAGAAAAATGGCCTGTAGATGAGTCCCAAAATAAAGACTTAAAGGAACAAGAAAACTCAGTCATTTCAAATATAAAATTAAAATGAGATAATCTTTTCCTAAAACCAAATAAAAAAGGCTTCTAAAAATAGAGAATTCTCTTTGACAGCACATGTTGAGAGCTATGAGATCTCTTGTACAATGCAGAGATGGGAACAATATCTCTAGAGGATATGACAACCCATAACAAAAGCCTTAATACTGTGTAGGCCATTTGGCCCAGATACTCCCTTTCTCAGAATTTCCATAAAGAGATAATTATGGACATGTGCAAATAAGGATGACCATTGTGGTATTGTTTGTAATAGTGAACATTAGAAAAACCTCCAATGTTTAAAAATACAAAATTGACTAAATTATATATATTCATAAAGTGAAGTATTTTTCAGAAATTAAATTGGACTTTTAGAAGACTAGTTGATGACATGGAACAGTTGATAGCATATTGCAAAGTGGAAAGAAGTGTTCTTTTTCTCCATCACAATAGCAGGGGATGTGTCCCTTTGCTGCCACGTGCAGTACCCTGGTATTCTTGTCATGTTTGATATTCGACGATTTAAAATGACTTGTTAGTTTCTCACTGATGCCTGTCTTGAAACTTGGTAGCAATGGCACTGTCTCTCTTCTCTCTCTGAATTTATACAACAATGGGTAAAATCTTTATTTAGAAAAGAAAACAATACTGGTAAACAATGAGTCCATGCTCCTGAGATACAGAATCTTGGGATGAACACTGAAGAAATAAGACAGTGATCTTCACTTAACTTGAAAATGCATTTAGAACTAATGGAAAAATAAACATGGCATCTATTTGACTTTTTGATTAAATTGACAATGCTAAAATATATTTTATTTTAAAGACTTGGATAGGAAATTAATCATACAAGGGTTATAGTGTGTGCTTTGAAACTACATGCAAATACAAATCACCTCCACACAGTCATTGAGATTCAGTTGTTCCCTTAAGCCTTCCCCTGAAGTACTGCGGTGGTTGAGAACTCAGCCTCTTTCGGTCCTAAACTAGACTGGGTTGCTGTGTGTGTCTGGGCCAGTTACACAATCTCTCTGTGCCTATTTTCCTAGCCTGAAAATGGGTATAATGATAGTAATGACATCATAGGGATGTTGTATGGTTTAAGCTGATTTAGAGGTCTTGGAATATACATGGTAAGCATTCGGTAAATAAATGCTAGCTGATAGTATTATTTTTATTACTACTATTACTGTAATGGAATTTCTACTTGTTATTTAGTTTTCAGTTACTTAAATATTAAATAAAGTTGAATGGATTCCGTAATATTTACTTGCTTGCTCACTCACTCATTCTCTCACTATTTTTTGCCTCTATCTCTTTGATTTTGTGCTCTGGGATCTGGAATACCACTAGAGCCTAAAAATACATAGAGAATCTGTACGTCATGAGGAAGTGATAGGAAAGTATGGGCAGTAGATCAGCAGTGGGAAGGGAATCAGAGAACAGCTGAACATGGCAGACGCTAGAACTGGGCTACGGAAACCTGACTCTGAGGGGCAACAAGTGCCACGTGGTAGGTACTCTGTGTAACTGTCTTGACCCTGCTTTTCTGTGGGGTAGATTTTTTGATTGGCTTGACTTCCCTATCTTTCTTTTATAACAAAACTCCATCAGCTGATGAAACCTGAAGACATCTTTTGAAGTTTGCAGAGCGTATATGACACACATATGTGAACCTTTTAGAGTATGCTGAGGATTGTGACATGAAAGTTCTAGACTTACGGGTGGCCTCTCCATTTTTTTTTCTTGGTGGCCTCTTGGCCTTCTGTTTTAGATTCATACAGCAACCTCATTCTTCATCTGGCCCTTTGGATGACTGTCTTAATTTTGGACTTACAATCATGACTTTAAAGCACCTGTCAAGGGCTCAATCCTAACGTCTGATTTCCCTATTTATGAATCAAAACTATGAAAGAGCACACACATCCTTACATTGACACAGCCCAGGAAATGGGCTCTGGCCTGAAATGGGAGAAAGGTTAGTTAACAGACAGTAATAGAGTTTGAGTAATGGGCAGGTGGAGTGAAGGGAAGGGGATGTGAGCAGAATTTTTTAAAGTAGAATGGGTAGAATATGAGGGGTGAAGGAGAGAGCCAAACCAAGGGTCATTTCTATGTTTTTGTTTCGGTTGCCTGGAGGGACTATGCAAAAGAAATGGCAGGTTTTCCAACATAGATGATGAGTTGCTGCATGAAGGCAGATTTGGGGATTTCAGGTGGGTCTTTCCAGCAGACAGCTGAAGTCTGCTCTCAAGAATTCAGACCATTTCTTCATTGCCCTCACTACCAATGAGCTTGGGTGAAAGGAAGCTGGTATACAGTAGACTGCTATTTTCTCTTCCCTGTTTATTTGCTTTTCAGGAGAGTTTGGGTTCATACTGGGTCAGAAATAAACTCTCATTATTCACATTGGCCTTAGATAAAGATATATCATGTGGGCACCACAGAGAAATCTTGTGCACTAGGTATCTGAGTTCCAGAGGGTTTTTAAAAAAATTGTAAAATGTAATAAGAGAGGTTAACAGTCATGCAGAAAGTTGGTTTGCAACACTATGCTAATTCTGCTGCATATCAAATTTATTTCTAGAAGGAAAAAAAATGTCAGAATGCACAGAAACATCAAGTTTGAAATAACTCGGGGCCACAAGAACATCTTGTGAAATCACATATTATAAACTCTGGTCTAAGAGATTAGTAGACTGTGGCGAAAACATTAGTGGATGGCAAATGTGAAATGTGTGGCTTCCAAAGCAACTATAGAAGAAAACGGTAGTTCTTTGTTATCAATCTATAACGCTATTTGAAAAGTTTTTATTTCTGCCACAGTGTTTACTGTATATATGAGATAAAAAGAAAAAAAAACTAAATAACCAAAAAAGGAGAGAAAGTTCTATAAAGAGGAAGAAACAAAATAAAAGCAATGGAAGAGATACCGGTACAAATTTCAAAGGTAAAGGTAAACTTGTAAGACATGAAAACTTTTTTCAGAAAAAATCTTTTTAAGAATAAGCAGATTAAGTTTATGCAAGTGCACACACAGGGTAAACTTCTAAAGGCGTATAAGCCAAAGACAGAAATGGGAGTTTAAAAATCACAATCGGAATATAGCCTTGTTGATGGGTCATTTTATTCCTTAGAAACTCCCTGTCAATAAAGTAGAACCACAACTCTGTAGAACACAAACATAAATGCGAGAAAGAAATTCAATTAAAAACTAACACCCGTCTTTGAGCTGGGAGACAATGAACAATTTGGGGGCTTTACCTTAATTTATTACAGGAAGATACACTACTTTCATAATGGATGGGAATGAACTGCATTAAAAATGAAGTTCTGTATCACATTTCACATTAAAATGTAATAGAGCAGAGCCTCACTGTGCTGCCAGCTAATTCAGGAACCGAACAGGATGGCATTATTTCCCGTAGACTGTGTGGTACAAACTTTCCCCGTGAGGAGGAGGAGTCGTCTCTTGTTATCTGGCACAGTGCCCAGCCTTCCTTTCCAATCATCGACTTGGAACAGGTCGGTCTGGGCTCTGCACCGTCTCTCTTTTTTCAGAGAAAAACAACGTGCCACTCATGGGTGCACTACTATTCTGTCCTCCCCGGGTCTGTCGGACCTCGGGCGTTGGACTCCTCCAGCTCCCGGAGTCTGAGAGGAGACTGCAGGCTCTTCTTCGCACACCCCAGACCTCAGCCGCTCGCGGTCCCCTCGGCCCGCTCACACATGCGCTCCAGAATTCGGTGAATGCTGGCGAAACTGGGTCTGTCCGCAGGCAGCTTGCTCCAGCACAGGCGCATGAGATTGTACAGCTCCAGGGGGCAATTCTCGGGGCAGGAGAGGATGTTGCCATCGCGCACATAGTATATGACCTCCTCGTGGGCCATCCCATAGTATGGCTGCAGGCCGTAGGAGAAGATCTCCCAGAGGACCACGCCGTAGGCCCACACGTCAGACTCCGTGGTGTAGCGGTTGTAGAAAATGGCCTCGGGGGGCATCCAGCGGATGGGGATCGCGTCGTTCTCGTTAGCTTTGTAGTAGTCAGCGGAGTAGATGTTCCTGGACAGGCCGAAGTCGGCAATTTTCACCACCATGTTCTCACCCACCAGGCAGTTCCTAGTGGCTAAATCCCGGTGGACAAACTTGCGCTCTGAGAGGTAGGCCATGCCTGCGGCCACCTGCCTGGCCATGCAGAGCTGCTCGGCGCAGGAGAGGGGTGGGGGCGCGGGGCCGGCCGCCTGAGCCCCCGCCAACAGGTCGCCGTCGCTGAGGCTGCGCGCGCTGTGCGGGGACGCGCCGCGGAGGAACGCGTTGAGGTCACCGTAGGCCATGTACTCGAAGAGCAGGCACATGGGCTTCCCCACAGCGCACACGCCTGGAACCAAAACAGTGTCCTTTGTTAGGCTGCGTGCCTGAAGTGACACGCTGGCAAGAGCTCTCCAAAAGGGAATAAGCGGACAGAAAACACGGGGCCCTGGTTGTTTTGTTGACAATATCAGAGTCATACCCCGACCCCGTTTCTTTGTGTGAACATCTCCTATTTGCTGTTTAAGATTCAGCCTATTTGTCACTCTTCCTGGGGTGCCTCAGCTGCCGACCCTTCCAGTACCGCATTTTCTCTCTGTCAGCCTTTAGCACTGTACCCACCATCCTGTCCTAACCACCCACTTATCTGAGGTTTCTCCCCCACCATTTCAGCATTTTGAGAGTATAGATGCTGTCTTACTCCTCTTTAAACTCCACACACCTGCCGTGTATCTGGCAGAGCAAGTGCTGCATGAGTGGTTGATGAATTAACTTATGGATAAGCATTTTTCCTCTGAGAACATAACATAATTTGCTCTGTGTGCTTCTGCTACTTTTCTGGAGAAGGATAACAAGATGTGCAAAATTTGGAAAGGATAACAGAAACAACCCAAGATCTTAGATGATGTATTCAATAGCTTGCCAGGATAAAACATTTCTGAAATTTAGGTTCTGCAGTGTTCATTCTAGAAAGAAGAAAACGCTAATATAAGTAGAGTGATTCAGTGCCAGCAGGACATTGGTAAATCTTAAATTCTTGCTGTATTTGAAAGGGGAAACTGGCAACTTGGAATAGTAGATCATCCGGGCACAACTTCACATCACTGTAAAAATAGATTATTAGAAACATTTTTTTTTTCAGGGAAAGATTAGAGGTAACTGTTCAAAAAGGAGGAGAAATAATACTATTGTCTTGGTTTATTTAGTTTGGAGTAACTCTTTAATTCTAGGGACTTTAACAATCAGGATCTTTATATATACTAGAGAGAAAATCAAAGAATGATGAACTACTTCCCTGAGAAGTTAGAAACCACTGATTTTTGAGCTGAAGGTATTTAATGAAGTATTCCACTCTTTGGTACAGAAAATATATGGAGAGGAACAGAGATGTCTCTCTGATCAAGGAGTGAAGGACAAAGCTTAGGTGAAGTATGTTGGAGCAGAAACGTGGAAAGCCTCAGTGTTTGGATGCAGAGTTTCTTCATTTATATTTTCATACCTAAGAGTTTCACGATGTTAGGGTTATCGAATTCTGCCATGAGGGCTGCCTCCCTCTGGAAGTCTGCCTGCATGTCTGCTGAGGCTTCCTCTTTGAGCATCTTCACGGCTACCATAGTGAAAGGTTCACAGGGGAGTAAACCCGGAGCCCTGTGAGATATATTTTTAGAAAGAAATAAAAAAATCAGGAACATTTACATATACTCAAGTGATATCAACCCACCTTCACTCATATCCCTGCACTTATACAGCCTTTCCCAGAACCACACAAAGAAAGATGCCAGTAATAGACTGTACGAAGAAATACTTGACTCTAGTTAATGAAAATCACTGGGGCTATTTTCAACATCAACTGACTTTGAAAAATGCATATTTATGAATTATAGTAATTCTGAAGTACATGGATCCAATGGTATATTATCATTACCATCCTAACCTCTTACTCTCTGGCCAGAATCTAAATTCCTAGAAAGTAGAGAATATGATGTATTCATTTTTATATCTTCAAAGAGCCTAAAAGCATGCCTTGTATATTTTTGATTCTCAATAAATTTTTGTGTAAGATTTTCATTAATCATGAAACCTCCATGCCAGGGCTACCATGAGTGAAGAAAAGGTTGTGTCCTGTGTCCTACAGCCAAAGTGACAATTGGTAATTAAGACCAAGTCTTCTTTGCCTAGCTGTGTCTCTGCAAGCTACAAACACACAGAGATAATATTTTACTCCAGTTTACACAAAGGAATTATATGGTCTAGTGTTGGTCCTCATACATGCTTCTTTATTGATCTCATAGTTTTCTGCCATTGTTGCATTATTTTTTCCCTTTTCTGTTTTGCCATTCCAGGAAGCTCTATTTAATACTTCTATATGACAGGCTCTGAATTCTTAAATAGAAACACTAGTTTGAAGTAAAATTTAAATGAAGTGGAGAATAGAGCAATATAAAATGGAAGAGCATAAATTTTGGAATTATTTACTAAAAACAATACACGAAATTATGATTAAAATGTATGACAAAATTATTTTCTGAAAAGGAAATATGATTAAAATGCTAACTGCTTGTAATCTGAACACTACCTCAGTGGAGATTCTCTCCATAGACACAGCTCTATTTGCTGGCAGAGAGGGAAAATCACTAAGATATAGAGTAATGTACTCAATACAAATAAGGCTGAAAGTATAAAGAATTAACTAATTTGATAAAATCTATTATACATAGTGCATAGACCTCAAGGTAATGCTCTGGTAAATTTTCAGACACATTTCAATGGAGAGGTTTTTTACATGGGTAACTTTACCTTGCTTGGAAGACCCTTCCAAATGCTCCCTCTCCAATATCTCTCACGTACTCAATGTTATTCCTTGGGTACTCCAAGCTGAGCAATTTGGGATTCAGAAGGAGTGGCATCCTCTGGTACATGGGGTTGGGATGAAGTCTGTCTAGCAAGAGCTCGGAAGGAAGAGTCGTGAGGGTTACTGCTGCTGATTCTCTGCAGGTAAGACAGGTAAGATCAACAGTGAGCTCAGGATCCGGTGAGATTTCCACAACTTAGGTTCTAGAGTGATTTGGCATTTAGGAGGAAACAAAACAAATGGTGGTCAGGCATCCAAAGATTCTTCAGTTTTAGAGCAAGAAATATGTTGTTTGGTCTGAAGTCAAAAGGCACATTTTCTCAGGAATTTTGTCACCATCCAACCTGGCAATGGCCATGGAGCTGCAGGGGAGGACGAGAAGCAGGAATAACCATGTTCTTCCAAATTACTCTTTAGATTCTAGGTGCTGGGAAAATTAACCTTAGGACATGTGATCCTACACAAGAAGTTATTGATATTTTTAAAGATCATGATGGAGATGCTTAATTTTAAAGCAAGGCAGTGGATACCATAAAGGGACTGGCAGTGATATATGTATTCCTCCTTCTACCCCCAATCCCAATATTAAATATGTAGGTTTTAAAATATTACTATGTGTGATTAGCTTAGACTAGAATCTCACCTTTTCTTATTTTTCCATTGTTTTCGTCTTCGGCAGCAATAAAGAGTAGTTATGGTAAGAAGCACAAATATGGCAAAGCTGGACATGATGGAGATTATTACAGTCATTGAGTACGTAGGTGAGACAGAGAAGGAGGCGGCGGAGGAGGGAGGCAGATTTGGAATGTCTGCACTTGGCTTTGAAGACGTCATTGGTGGGAATGCTGTAAGCAAACAATAATTCTTTTCACTCATTCTTAAACTTTTAAGAAGCATTCTTTGTATTTAAGTAATCAGTAAACTAAGTTTAATTTTAAGAATATATTTTCATGTATCAATTTATCCCTGGTTATTTATCTTAGAGTCCAATTGTAAGAATCCAGTGAGGTCCAGTTGGAAGTAAATGCAGTTTATAGAATCATAGAATTTTAAAGATGAGACTCAGAGGAAGGAAATATTTCTTTCCAAGACAAATGCAGATCCTGGGCTCTTTACACTGTGTCACATCATTTATGACCTGACAGAAATCATGATAATTATTATGCTATTAAGTAAAATAAATTTTGTGAAATTATATTTGAGGTCAAGCTTGTCTAAAGCTGAACATTTATACACACTGTTGATTTGCAAACAGAAAAAAATAATGAAAGATGAAATATGGAAATATTAGGACACAAATGAGCAGAATTTCATCTAAAAACTGAACACCTGTCAAACTCCTATTATAAAGGTCAATGCAACAAAACAGAAAAAGACTCAGACACAGAGGAGAGACTGGTGGTTCCCATGGGAGAGGAGTTGGGGTGGGTGGTGAAATAGCTGAAGGGGATTAAGAGGCACCAAATCTCAATCATAGTATAAATAAGTCATAGGGTGAAAGTACTGCAAAGAGAATACAGCCAATAGCTTTGTAAAGTCTTTCTACGTTGACAGATAGTAACTACACTTACTGGGTTAAGCATTTAATACTGTAAACAACTGTCAAATTGCTAAGTTGTACACTTGAAACCATTATAATATTGTATATCAACCATAAACAGAAAAGTCAATGCAGTATGAAAACATGGTAGAGTCTACATTACCCTGGAAACCAAAAGATGTTATACTCATATCAACTTTATTAGTTATATTTTAAATAATTTTAATGGAATAAAGACAAAAACATGGAAAGAAAGTATCTTAGTAATATAATCAACAGGTATGTTCTAATAGCAAATAATGACTTTTGTACCCTTAAAGGAGAGAATAAACCTTATTTTCAAAGAGCTGTGGAACACTGACAGACATGATCTTTTGCCAGGCCACATAAATAAATCTCAATAAATTTCAAAAGCAGAAATTATGCAGATCTATTCATTAACCAAAATGCAAGTAACAATAGGTTAAATAAAATCCCATAGGACATCGGGAAAAGAAAAAAAAATCATAACTTTTCAATCAAAAAGTAAAAAGCAGCCGTAATTACATACTAGAAGATAACTTCCTAATAGTATGTATGAGATTTAGCCAAAGCTGTGCCCAATGATAAGCTCAGAGCATTATTGCTCTCCACTGGATTAAAAAAATGAAAGTGAACCAACTACACTTAAACAGTTAACTCAAAACTTTGGAAAAAAGACAAATACTGTAGAAGACAAAGGAATATAGGTGATAAAGTAAAAGCAATGAACAAGCAGAAATTAATGTTAGAACACAAATACCACAAATGATAAAATTAAAAAATAGGTCAATAGCCTGATGAATATTTACAAAACAGTTTAATCAGTGGAATTTTATCTTTAAAAATATAAGAAAGGCACAAGCACCCAACATTAGGAATGATAAAGGAGTTATGACAACATATTTAAAGGTCATTAACAATGAAGTAATATATAATTATTCAATTACATTTTTAAAAGTCTACAGTAAATGATAGGAACATATTAATTGCCAAATCTGAAGATCTAGAAAATCTGAATATTGCCATAACCATGACACTTAAAAGTCATTATAGAATTAATGATATATTCTTTCAGTCATGGAAGAGATAAAATGTCCATATTTTGTATGTTCCAATAAGAAAAATATTTCTGGTTATTTTAGGAAGTTATTATAATACTAATATCACAACCAGATAATATGAACACAAAATTAAAAAGACCACTTACATAGATTACAGAACATAGATTTAAAAGACTCTAAATGAAATATTAGCCATTTGACTGCAATATAGTAAAAGAATAATGGTTTAATATGAGGAAATAAATAAATATGATGCACCACAAAGTCAAAAGAAAACTTTTATTGCAATAGAGGCCTAAAGCCATTTTAAATAGGACACTTGTAAAAGCAGAGATTACAAGGGGTGTCTATGCATGACTTTTTAGTCTAGGAGTGGACACAGTGCTTATGCCCCTGGGGGCAAAACAAGTGGTTTTCACCACTGTGACTCAAAGAACCTCAGCACAGCAGTAAAACATCCGTGCAGGACCCCTGACAGCCTTTCTCATCAAGCCTCATGGCAATGGTGGGCTTAACAGACTTCCCAGATTCCTCTAGGTTGGTTTGAAAACTGCTCTGACTTTCTTTGGGCTGAGTTATCTGAAGGGGTTTTTTAGTCCATCCAAGATGGGTGGGGAGGGGGCTTTAAATTGGGAAGGTAAACTTCTTGCTAATCATAAATTTGGAGTAATCATTAAAAGACAGGGAGAAATGCTTACTTTTGTATCTGCATTTTACAGAGCAGTTCATACCATATTTCAGCATGTGAGGGAATGTAATACAATTTGTAAAACTGGTAATGTAATCCCTTTAGTAAATATAAGGGTAATTTTTAAATAAAAAATATCAGAAAATAGAATTTAATGGCATAGTAACAGAATAATCCATGATGATTTACTAAGATTTTCAAAATGCAAACATTGGCATAGTTTGAACAATAACTTTGCTTTATGGATTTAATTCTTTCTTCCTTTCGGGATAGTTTTGTTTTTCCTTGTTCAATGCTTCTGAGCTATTTGCTCTGGCCTTCCCTTTATCTCCTTGGATCCAAATGATCATTTTGGATCTCCACCTTCTTTCCTTTTGATCTTTTTCTTCTCTCATCAACTTTATCTCTTTATCCTTTTCCTTTGACCATCAGGAAAGTTTTATTCACTCATTCATCCATACAATAATATGTTCATTAAATTAATATTGATTGTTAGGTACCAAGAATACTATGGTGGACACAAGTCTTTGTATTAAAGTACTGAACTGAGAAATGATTAATAAACAAATAATTAAAATAAAATGTAAAGACTGTTACAAGAATGGTAAGCTTATGAACATCCAGGGCCAGCCAAACTTCAGGTCTAGGCATACCAGGCAGGCTTTCTAGAGTCAGTGGCTTTAAGTTAAATATGAAAAGAGAAGTAAGCAATAACCAGTCGAAGATGTATGTGTATATCTGGAGGTGGAGAAAGGAGTGGGGTGGAGCCAGAGAGGGGAGATACTATTCCGTAAGGAAGGGATGGCAAATACTAGGGCCCACAACAAGCCGTGGTAGTGATTTTCTGAAAGTATCTCTAAAAGTATCTTTGTTGAGTGGGGGAGTGTCTTCAGGTAAGGTTGCAGATATCAGGTCTAGGTCATAAAAGATGTTGCATGCCAAGTTAAGTAATTTAGAATTTGCCCTGCAGTAAATGAAGAGAATCAGCAGAGGGTTTTAACCAGTGGAGTAGCACCACCAGCTTCTTGCTCTAGAAAGATCACCTGGCTACAGCCTGGCTTGTGTGATGACTAATTTAAAGCTTCTAACATGGAGTCTCAAATGTGGAGTCAGACAGGACTTTTCAGTAACACACTGCTGTATGAATTTCCACCATCCAGATAATGAAGGTAAAGAGAAAATCTATAAGTTTTATCTAGACAGAGAGAACAAATTACTTATAAGAAAAAATGAGCAGACTTATATCAGACTGGTCATTTCCAAAACGAGAAGCTAGAAAAGAAGGAAGTCATGTCTATAGTCTGACATGTCTCTAGAGAAAAGAAACCTCATTCAAGAATTCCTGTACCTAGTTAATAGAGATCTCAACTGTCCAGGTAAAAGAAAGCTATTCTGAAGACAAGCAAGGATTCAGACTCTGTCACCATTTCCATCTGAGGAAATACACCAAGTATGAGCAGTCCCACAGAATTCAGGAATAATGAAATGCCTGCTGAGCAGACAAAGTAAATCACACAAAGATGTTACAGGCTCAAAAAGATATTTCACTTCAGGAAAAGAAGTTATTACAATGAAAACTATTGAAATTCTAGCCTGTGTGTTCAAGCAAAGAAAGAAAGAATGCAAAAGATAAACTAATGACTTCAAAAAATCTTCCATCATCCTTCAAAGAGAACTGGTGAGGCCCTTTAGAGTTTACTTAGAAATCAAGAAACTCTGTGAAAAATGGTGGAGGGCTATCCACAGTCCCACACTGTGTCCCATGGTCAGGTGACATGATCTGTTCATGACATTTGGAGTTCATTTTCTTACACGTACCAAAGATTTCATAAATATTATTTTAGACTAGAAAATTGGTTTACTGTGGCTAATTTATGTTGCCTGCAGTTCTTTATAATCAGTGTATAAGGCAGAAATATGGATTTTTTTTGTGCATGGTGTTTCTAAGAGAGGATTTAAGTCAGCACCATCCATATGGTGAACCCTCAATGCACTCTTAAATGGATGAATGAGCAAACGATCAAAGGATAACAAAGACCACAGTCACTAATTAAAAGTCCAATCCAGGTACATTTTGGCCGTGTAAGTAAAACAAATTGAAACATTTTTTTTCATTCCTTCTATTTGGGAATAATCATCTGACAGGCTTCCAGCATAATAGATTTTTAGTGTTTTCCATAACTGCTCTTATTTACTAACCCTGAGCAATTCAGGTGGGACCAGTAGCATTCTTTTAAGACTTTAAGTCTTAGTCCTTTAAGTAAGCTGGTAAAATCAAGTCCTGGTACTTGGCCAAGTGTAGAGATGTTTAGGCTTAGAATCTAAATAGTAGGAGATGACTATGATTTAAGCCTTAGAACACTCAAATTGGAGAAGGGTACTTGAAATAAAAACTTTCTTAATTTCACTTTGAAGATTTCTGCATTCTGGTAGATTAAAGCACCATCTGTTACAATTTAGTTGCTAGGACATCTCTTTGCAAGCAAACTTCTTGAAAAATTAGGGATTTTGAGACAACCCCTTTTAAAACTATTTGATTTAGCTCTGTAAACTTTATACTGGAAATAAGCTGTCTTAAAAAACACCTGTCTTCCAAAAGAAGGATCTGTTGTCATAAATGAAGATCTTGAATTGGCTCAGTGAAGAAATAAACATTTGTTTTCATCAATAAATTAGATGATACAGAAATCATGAATGCAAAATCAGAAGGTGGCAGTTTCAATTTGGCTTATTTTATAGCCATAGAAGGATAAAGCAATTTAATAACCTTGGGGTAGGAGATACTATTTTCATCAGTCACTAAATATTGTGCTCTCCATGGCTTCATTAGAAGCTATAAACTGAGATCTACAATGATCTTCCTTCAAAATGTTCCAGCCAGGGTACGTACAGTAAAAGACCTTTGAGAGGAGCCATACATTGTGTTCTGGACACATGAAGTATGAGTGTAAATACGCATGCATGAATCCAATGACATACACATAAGGTTTCAAGGGTACAAACAGAATTACTTACTTGTTAGGTTTTCTTTTTTATAATCTGAGGGGGAAAGGATAAAAATTTGTTTTAAATGAGCATCCAGATATCTCATATATTCTGTGAGAGAGTGCTAAGAAATACAAGTTCTCTTTCAGTTTTTTAATATACAACTGGAAAACATTCTTTGCATTCAGATGTGAAAGGATTGTATATTTGAAATTAAACCAGCTGTTAGGGCTAACAACACAGTTCCTACAAATGAAGTTCATTAAAGCAACATGCAGCCATTCAGCTTTATTTTGTGAGATCAGCACTTTCCACCACACGGCTTGTCTTTGCATGCATAGGAATCTGCTTCATTGGCTAAGAAGAGCACTTTATTCCTTTATTCCACTCATCTGACAAAATAAGAGGTGTTTCTTAGCCATTTCTCAGCACATTCCATAAAATGTTACAAGCTCTCATAAGACCCCTTTAGGAAATAAGTTTAGACCTTGAGCAGCAGGTTAAAATGCTCTTTAATTTCTTTCAGAACATGAAATAAGTCCTTGAGTTAACCTGTGCAGTTAGGATAGCAGTAGGATTCTGTTATTAGGTATCTAAGGAGGGCAGAACTCAAAAAATAAAATAAAGAGACAAGAAATGCCTGGAAATATTAGGAGATTATAAATTCACACCTCAGTTTCTTCAAAATAGTAAATTTCTTTTAACCTCCAAAGTCTTGAGAGAACTGTGTTACCTAAATATGGCAGTCTGGTACAGGCCATGGGGCCCCAGTGCATGCTGGGGAGCTTGTGACATTCCAGCAGGGAGAACAGATGTATCCCAGATCTGTAGAGTTCTCTGTGGGTCTTTTCTTCCATCGCCAGCCATTCTTTCACACAGAAGAGCTCCTTGACTGCAAGGCAGTATTCTCTAAAGTATTTTATGGAGAACAAAGCTTCATGAATCATAGCATGTGAAAGCCAAATTTGTGGCATATCCTAAATTCTGCATTTTCAAAACATCATCATAGTATATTGTCTGTTCTGCCAAAGGGTTTTTTGACAGGCCCCTTTCATTGTAAGTAATGTGAGACTTTATGAAGTACAGTATAATATCCTGGGAGATGAAGTCCTGTCTTGTTCTGTTTCTAAAACATAATTAATGCTGCTGTGGGAAAGAGCTTTCAAGTTCAAAAGGTAGTAGATTAGGAATCCCTAGGATGTCTTCTCTCAACTTTGAGTTAAAATAACTACAAAAGCACAGAAACTAAGTATACAGCGTTAAAAAAACAAAACACTCAATTAAGGTCATGCATCACTATCAATCAATTTCTAGCCTGAGAGATTTCCCTATAATCTCAGGGCTCAGGGGCAGGGCCTGTGGGACACCGTGCCTTGCTTTGTCCTCTGGAAGAGAAGCACCACCTTCTTGGCAGGTTACAAGAGGGCATCTTGTCCTTACCCAGACCTCACCTGGGAGAAGCTGACTCCTGTCCCATTGCTGTTTGTGCTTCCAACTGAGAAAGACAGAGTCATGTCTATTGGACTATGAGCTGTTATGTTCATCTGTATGTTTTATTATGAGTGAAAAGGCTGACGAAGGGACTCATTGGACTACTTAGAGTTTTGTGGGTTAATATTTGTTCAAGTTGATCCTGTAGAAAATAGGATAGACTACATAGGAGAAACCTGGTTAACTCTGCATTAAGATATTTGGGATTAATAATAAGAGGAAATTAAAGATAATTAAAGAAATTTAAGAAAATAGCAATGCCATTCTTTCAATATCTGAAGGATTCAGAGAGGAGGACATTGTATATATGTGTATGCATGCATATACATGTATATGCCACAATGGTGTTTTTTAATGCTTATGCTTCTACTGCTGCTTTCCCAGGCAACCACTTGCCAATATGGGCCAAGTGGACATGTGTAAATTGAAAAAGCTATGCATATGAACTAATGGGATATAACGGAAGTCATGAGAACAGTAGGACTTAACAATTCTTGACATGTCTGTCAGAAAAGGAGGAGTAATGGGGCTTTCAAAACTTCTGAGAAGTGCAGAACTGGAGGAGCCACGCTTAGTTGGTCCCACCCTTAGGTCACATGAACACAACTTCCTGCTTCAAGCAGCACAAATTGTGTTCTGCAAAAATCAATATGGGACAGATGAAAAAAACTCTGTAGCCCACATTATGTGGAAGAAGCAAAATACCTGGGAATGTTATTTCTTATTCTAAGTGGAAAAACACATTAGACAATTTATTTTTTTGCTTTATGTTCACTGACGTGCATTAAAGCATGACCTCTATAGAAAAGGACAAACATTATTTTCACAAGGAAGAAAATCAAGATGAAATGCAAATAGACTGAAAACTAGGTTAACCTGAACATGGTAATAACTGAAAAAAATAAAGACCAAAAGGAGGGAAACTGACATTGACAGACTTAAAATTTTCATTGAAAACAGGAAAGAACATTGTAAGAAATGGAATAAATAATAGAAGAAAATTGTAGAAGTACTAACTGAGGGCAGAGAAAAAGAATGAAAGGGGAAAAGGATGTGTGAGGCAATCACTGAGATGGGGAAGCAAGCAAGAAATCTAAAGGACAATTCCAGCTGACCCTCAAACCACATGAGGGTTAGGGGTGCCAACCCTGCTGTGGCCAAAAATCCACATACAGCTTTGACTCTCCAAAAACTTAACTACTAATAGTTATGGTAGCCACTATTGTTGATTTTATGGTAGCAAATGGTTTTATGGTAGCCAATTTTATGTATTCACAACATACCTAACCTTTTCTTAATTATTTTGGTATTTCTAGGCCATGCAATTCATTGCACATGTTTCCTTGTTGCAAATTTCCAAAAAAGATTTCAAGATTATTTATTGAAAAACCTATATAAGTGGACCCAGGCAGTTCAAACCTGTGTTGTTTAAGGGTCAACTGTAATGGTTCCCAACAAGAAAACTAGAGACAGACAAAATAGAAAATACTCAGAGATATACTACAAGAAAACATTCTTAAGATAAATAAAGTACATAAACCTGATGATTAGAGTATATTATCCATTATATTTATATTTTTATAAAAAAGAAATAATGAAAATAACTACCCCCAGATGAATTTTACAAATTGAAGAAATAATCTTCCTATCATCTGGCAAGAGACAACTTTTCCCTTCAAATGAACAAAATTAAGGATCACCTTATATATTCTTCATTACAACAGCTGATCAGAGCCTATAGAATTTTGAGGAAAATTGAATGTAATACAAGTAACCAGTCAAACATACACACACACACACACACACACACATATATATATTACAAAAAAAATTTTAATATGTAATCATCTAAAAAATAACCTACTCCAGTGGAATAAGAGATGAATCAAAATCGAGAACTTAAGAAAAAAGAAAGATTTTCTATAAAAGGAATGACAGTGGGCATCAGGGATAAAAAAATAGAGCTCCTACAGGTATTTGTATATATGATTATGTCATCAAATGTAAAAGCTAAAAATAATGGTCCAAAAATTCAGCATATGCAAATCAAACATAATAAATAATGATAATCTGGTTTATAATTCCAGATAAAATTTCAAGGAGCAAGTGTGGAGTATTCAGTAAAATTATGCTATCCTAATCAGGCTTACCCTCAACACCCTGCTTTTGGAAACACAACTTTCTCCCCAAACTTTGGCCCTACTATCTCTTACCCTGCTGCTCATTTTTTTTTCTCTCTCTCATGACACTTAACACTATGTGAGGTAATATATAAGTTATTTAGTTATTTATTTTGTCTCTTTCTCATTGTCTTCTCCTGATGGATTTTAAGTACCATGAACAAATGTCCTAGAATAGTGTTTGGAGCCCAGTAGGAGCTCAGTAAATACTTGTTGAATGAATGAAATGCATTGTCATTCATGGAAGGAGGCACAAATTATTGAATGACTGTTTATGATAAAACACTCTGAGCAATAGTTTGTTTTCAAAAAAAATCTCACATAAGAACTAGAAGTAGAATGTAAAATAGTTGAAGACCTTGGAAGTACTTTGAAGGATAAAGGCAAACAAAACTATTATAAAAGATGTAACAAGAAGAAAGACATAACAGAAAAGCAAGGAAAGAAAGAATGAGAACATTTAAAGAACAAATTTACTAGTTATTAACAATAAGCCCTATTCTAGTTCAAATGTTATTGGTATGAAAAGCAGAAGTTGCCAGAATTGTAAGGAAACATTCTTAGAAAAAACAATTCTTGTGAAAAGTATGTAATCAGCGCATTACTACTGAAACATTGAATCAAATAGACCAGACTCACTTAAGAGCAGAAAGGGTTAGACAGTTTAATTACTGATGATACTAATATCTACAGAATATAGAATGCTGTACCTTAAAAGCATTGTTTTTAAGTGTCTTTTTTGCAGTTATTAATTATATATCAGCTTAAAGAAAGCCTCAATAAAATATAAAAATGAAAACATTTTAGACTATACTTTCAGACCCCAATGGAACAAAATGTTTAACTATAAGGATTTTAAAAAATAGAAACAATTTTCAGATAAAAAATATATGTAAGTGATAAGTGGAATTAGGAAAAAATAAAGTACACTACAAATGACTTACAAATTTGGGATTTGAAATCTCAATGAAAGGTATTTTTTTCTGATAAAAAACAAAATGTTAAATTATTTTCAATCTTAAGAACACCTATAGCCCATGCATGTAAACTGATCTGGGACATAAATGTTGGAAAGTTAATACATTTATTTTGTGCTAGCATACAAAGATCATATTCACTTTTAATTCTGATTGTCCTTAGAGAGTTACTTCGATGTCATGTCTGATGAAAATATAAGCTTCTTATATGAAGGAACAACAAACTATATTACTCTTACAGTGTCTTCAAACCCTAGGATCTGCAGTAAGTTCAGTAATAGAGCATTCTAGTTTAATAACCTCACTGTAGTCCTCTTATGCTAAATAGAGAGTGCCCTAAAATTATTTCAATATTTAAATAGTTCATGGTTTTATCAAAGCAGAGGTGTAAATGTGCTGTGTTGGTGGTTTTGTGTTTTTTCCCAAAGAAACATTTTCTATCTAGTTTTTAATATATACAGTGGGTGCAATTTATTTTTCAATCCTTTCACCTTTATTTTGCTGTTGAGGAAACTGAAGTTTAGCCAAGATCACATACATCTCAAAAGAAGTACAAATAGTAATTGAACTTTGTCGTATTTGGCTCAAGAGCCAGATTGGTTCCTGTCTTTTCTATATAAGAAGTAAATAAAGGCAAAGATAATTCTATTGAACATGGATTTATGATTTAATGTTTACAGAATATGGGGATTTTAAAGGAATAGCTATTTATTATTTATCCCCTCCCCTCCAAGAACATGAGACAAAGAGTGTCAGCACTTAAATTGGAATGTCAGGTAGAATGTATTTCAAAATAATATACATTAAAAATAATAATTCTGAAATGCTCACCGTAAGCTCATATTTATTGGCATATAATGCTGAGCCACCAAAACTGTAGCTTCATTTTCTTTTCTCTATCTCGGGTTACTAATGAGGTCCTTGTTAGTTTAGGATTTCGTGTTTACTTCACAGAATGCAGGGATATTTGTGAATAGGATAATAATGGGAACAATAACAAAAGTAACAGAATATTTTACCTTTCCAGAAACTTAGAGCACTTGAATTATAGGGTGTTACCAGTGATTTACATGGGAGGAATTCATCCCTTGAATACTCTTCCTGCTTGCAGACAACAGACAGACAAATGAATGTTCCCATTTATTTGTTTTAAAATTTTACCTGCAAATGGGTGTAGAACTAGGTACTACTCCAGGGTTGCATTCCTGGAAGATGTGGTTGCACAGCAAAGCTTCGGCAGCTGGCCGGCAGAATGGGCTCACTGCCTTCAGTTCATTCCAGGCCGTGTGGACCAGTAGTTCTTGGGCCTCCTCAGGATCTGCGTAGGAGTTGTTGAAGAAAACAAGAGCATCTTTTGCCAGGACAGCATTACACACTTCCCCTCTGTACTGGGCACAGTAGCCTTTGTTCTCTTTCTGTGATTTGCTGAAAGAGGCAATGAACAATGTTCCCCATCATATGCTATTCACATTTGGTGTGATACCTTTTTTTCCCCCTGTTTCCATGGAAACAGGAGAAGACTGTACTAGCCAGTTCATCAAAATATTCCATCTGAATACTGTTTTCATTTCTAGCTGTCATTATGTCAACTCAAGAGGGCTATTACAAGAATCAAATGAGATAATGGATGTGGAAAGTTTTAGGAACTATCGGAGATAATAGATTTGAGCTTTCTAAAATTATTTATATTATAAATAGAATTTAACTAGTCTTGGTTAAGCTGCCTCTCGTGCATCTTACAAATGAATTGATTTAAGCAAATAAAATAATTCTGAAAAATATACTCTTCATGATGATTATCAAATGCTTAAGCTTAATAATCACTCTAATCCAGCTTTACGAACATAGTTTCAAATTCTCTCACTTGCACATCTTCCCAGCATTCCATTAAAGAATAAAAAGCAAGCCACACAGGGAGGGGAAAGCATGGAAAGCCACATAGGGAGAGGAAAGCTCTCAGAGGAGCTAAGGTGCATCTTCGGCTTCATTATTTCCTCATCACATGTCTTGGGGAAATTTGTCCGCTCACTTAGAGGGCCAATGCCCTGATCTGTGGAGTGATATAAGTAATTATCTTGACCTCATATTACTGTGTGTTAATGGATAGCATATGTGGAAAAACTGTAAATTCTATAGTGCTAACACAAAAATAAGATTGAAAGCTTATCTGTTATAGTAACTAAAGATGCCAATAGAGAGAATGGGAAGTTTATACTACTGGAACCCTCTCCACATACCCACTGTCTCCTTAGTGGAATGCTGGGAATCATCATAATAACTCCTATACTCACTCGGCAAATATTTACTGAGTGCTTATTATGTGAAGGCACTGTGATGGTCTCAGCATATCCTTATGCGACATTGTTAGCAACGTACAATCAGATCTACATTGTTAGCAATGATAAAAAACTCCTAAGTTGTATTCTCTAAGATTTGTACAACTGCTGGAATTTGGTATTTCCTTATTTTTATACAAAGAACTTTTAAGATAAGAAAATTAAACAAATTGGACTTTGTGGGAAATTTTTAAATTTTTAAGAGGCTCCCTTTGAATTTGAAATATTTGTACTTTAATTCAAAACCATCATTGACTAGTCTTTAAAGCCAATCTATTAAATGAGATACAACTCTTTCAGGTAAATCAGTGAACTTCCAATAAATACTATACTTTAAAACAATGTTTTGTAATATAGGATCTTCCTCCAATTCATATTAGTCCTTTACTAACTAGCCAACATGAATTTTGTTGGATTACTTGTAGTTCATTGGGTATTTAAATAATGAAGTCCCATGAAAACTTGCACCAGGTTAAGGCTGAGAAAACACCCAGAAATAGCTCATGATACAGCCTCTCAGGGAAGGGGTTTATGATAACACTAAGGAAGTTCAAGAGAAGCAAGGATGCCTTGCTTTAAGAAAATGAACAGTAATACCCAATAACCAGACATACCTCAAATTGGTTTATAAAACAGTCCCATATGTTAATATCTTAGTAAAAAGAAAAGATGGATAAAAGCCAATGTGACTTTCCACTTAACAGAAAAAAATTGTATATGTAAAAGTTAAATAGCCCCCCCAGTGTCTTTGAGTTGAGCATTACTCATCCAGGTTCTGCTGGTAACATGGTGACTATTGAATGACCCTGTTCTTTATTTTTCTGTAAGTACTTTCTAGACGAAAATAAATTCATGATATTTCCTTCACTTACACAAGCAAAAAACATTTGTTTAGAAAACATTTGAAACCAAGAAAAAGTACACAAAAGAAAAGTTAATGAAAATAACCTCAGAGATAAGAATTATTGATGGTCAATAATCAATATCTCTCTCTCTGCATTTCTGCTGTCTCTGTTAATAAAAGCCCTAGAAAAATCTTTGGAATAACACCAGTTGGTGTCATAATATTGAGTCCTTATTTATTTTTGATCGTTAGCTACATAATGCAAAAGAAAACATAAACAACAACAAAAAAAGCAAAATAGGTTTTAAATAGCAGTGAAATCTTGGTTGTAATTTTGGGTTTTTCTTCCTACTAGCCTGTGAAAACACTGCATGCTGGGAAAAAAACATAAAATAAAAAATACATGATTCTTTTATATACAGAGATTAACTGTATTCCAGATACAAAGAAAGAGAGAGAGAGAGAGAATGAGAGATGCACCAGTCACAGCTTCGGAGCTTCAGCACCTTCCTTTCCCTTTTCCTCTCTTCTTTTGCAGACCTATGAATCTCCAATTTTATGCAGTGGTCAAATTTTAGAGGCAACACACAGTGGCACATTGGGTCATTTTGTCCCTCAACCTCTTAACTCTCTCACTTGAAAAACATTTAAAAGGAGCTCACAGCAAAAACTGGGGAACAAGGTGAATGCAAAGAATTTCCACTGGTGTCTTCCGCTCTCTTTTCCAAGTGAGGAGACCCGCCCTGTTTGACTGAAGTTGTGTTTCTCTGCTCACGATTCTTGGGACTGCACACGGAACAGCACCAGGAGCAGGTGGTCCTGTTGCTCGTTTGAACAGTGGGGCAGAGGTCACGGGGATCCATTCATAGAATGCTGGTTATTTTGGAATGATCTGCTGGCCTATTTCCAAAAAAGCTAGTTAATAATGCACATGGAGCCAGTCCCTCTCTTGCCTCCTGACAAACGAAACCTGGCTGACTTCTCTTCCTATAGTTTCTTTATTAGAGGCAGAGATGGATATTGATCTCAAATTCCCCCTTCAACTTCCTTTTTACCAGACCACTCTCCTTGGTCAAATGAAATATTTAAAAGATTCTCACTACACCTTTTATTCTATTTCTCTCTGTTTCAACAGGTATGAATCACAGCCAGTAGAATATTTTAAAATACCATCTTGCAGTTTCTGTGATGGAGACCTCTTCTCCCTTTGAACACATAGTGTTTTGTCCAAGTCCGTAGCCAGACAACCAGACAACCAACCAGTTGAAACTAGTCTGGGTTCAGACAACCCTATCACGCCAGTGGAAATGCCACACCTTTTCTCACCCTCCCTAGTGGTGGCACCCCTGATCGCTGCTGGTTTTATCTGAAGTTTTGTTTTCTGCAGTTTCAGTTGCCAGGGGTCACCTGTGGACCAGAAGCAGATGATCCTCTGGCGAATCATCAGAAGGTCAGTAGTAGCCTAACTCTACGTCATGATGCTGTGCCATTCGCCTCACTTCATCTCATCCCACAGGCATATTGTCATCTCACATCATCACAGGAAGGGTTAGTACAGACAATAAGAGATTCTGAGAGAGAGAGCACATTCACACAACTTTTATTACGGTATATTGTTATAATTATTCTATTATGTTATTGTTGTTCATCCCTTACTGTACCTAATTTACAAATTAAACTTATCTTAGGTATGTATATACGTATAGGCAAAAACAGTATATGTATAATAATCTGGTGCTATCCAGGTTTCAGGCATCCACTGGGGGTCCTGGAATGTATTTCCCATGGATAAGAGGGGACTGCTGTATAGACAGATCTTTCCTGATACAGCAACTGCCTGGTTTCCATCCCATTTTGCCAACAAGTGTGATGACAGGGTCCTATGCCATTTCCAATCGCCAAAGCAAACTGGGTTGTTTTTACTCTCTCATGCCCAGTGTCTTAGCGTACGATGCATTCTCCAAGGCCGGGGTCAGCAAATACGAGGTCAGATTCAGCCTGCTGCCTGTTGATATTGTCCATGGGCTAGAATGGTGTTTACATTTTTAAATGATTGAAAAAAATAAGTGAACACTTATGAAACTCAAATTTCAGCATCCATAAGGAAAGTTTCATTGGAACAAAGCCATTTACAATTTCCTATGTCTGCTTTTGCCAAACGCAGAGTTGAGCAGTCGCAACAGGGACTCTACGGCTCCCAAAGCCAAATACATTTAATATCTGGCCCTTCACAAAAAAAGTTTGCCAACCTTGGCTCTAGGTCATAGGTCAAATGTCATTTTTCTGAAATGCTAAACCCAGTGTCCTCAAGCAGAAGGACACGGCATTCTCTGAAAAATACCTCTTATGTTTCTTCTGACTAAAATGAACACCTATTGATTGTGAAAAAACAGTGATGTAAAGACAAAATTAAAAATTTTTTAAACATTTGAAAATTTTAGCCAAACATATAAATACTTTATGTATTTTATATATTTGTACATGTATCTATTATACTCAACATACGCATAAGTATAATATACAGTAATATATAGTATATATACATAGTATATAACTATACATACAGTATAATTAGAATTATCCTGTAAATATACTTTTGTATCCCACAGTTTCTCTTAGAACGATAATAGAAACATTTGCCTATGCCATTATATTTGTCAAAAATGGTTTTTAATCACATCACTTCCCTTATCAGGTAGATACTGACATTGCTCATATATTTTTCTAATAAATATAAGGTCGTTTTGTATTTTGTTGTTCATACACTTATTTCCTTGACATAGATTCCTGAAAGTGGATTCATACAAACAATAGATACAAGGTTTTAAATGAAAATTGTCAAACACTCTCTAGAAAGGTTATACCTATTTCCTTTCTTCCAGCAGTGTTTGAGTGCTTGTGAAAAATGGTATGGAATTTTTCCCTAATTAGCATTTATTTGACCACTACAGAGTTGAAAATTTTTCATTTGCACTTACTTACGTGTGAATGATCTATTTCTGACCTCTGAGCCCTTGGAATTTGTACATGCTTTCCATATTATGTTATCTTGTAATTAATCTTTGTGTGTGTGTGTGTGTGTGTGTGTCCCCTAGAAAAATGTAAATTCCTTGGGGGCAGGGAATATGTACAAACTGTTTTGTTTCTCTACTTTCTAATATCATGCCAAGGATAGAGTGAATAGTTTAAAAATGTATAGGGAGGACAGGAGTGCTGAACAGTGCATGAAGGAAAGATGACACCTCTTCTGTTGGTGGCCTGCATTTTAATTTAACTGTTACCACATTTGTGTCACATATGCCTTCAGGGGATAATCAGATCATCGCTGCTGAGCCCTTAAGGGTTAGAACTCTGTGACTTGGGACTATGTTAAGTAAGTGAATGCATTAAAACTATGTGAACTGCGAAAAGATTAAGAACTAGGCACATTTTCTTATGCATTGAATTATTTCATTCCATGGAGTTAGAATCAATGCGTGGGGTTCTAGGTCCTGCTCAGTTACTGTGCCGTGGGTCAGTGTAGTAGTTCCCAATCTAAGTTCTTAAGTCTGTCTACCTGAGATCAAATTGAAGCTTTGTAGTTTGCTAGTCATGTGGCAGATGTTCCTCCTACAGAAAAAAATATGGATAATAATCATTCTTCCCCCATAAAGTCACTGAAGTTAATATGAGAAAAGTGGTGATTATAAATGTACCAGAAAACTTAGCTGCTGTTATCATTATTACTATTGTTAATTATCCATTCTGAATCTGTTTCATTATTTGTAATATAAGATAAAAATAGTTATCAAAATTCATAGTTTTTATGAAAGTCAATTTTGCTGCAAATAAAACACTAGAAATTGTAAAATGCTGTATTACAGGTGATACTTACATACAGGATAAAGCTATGAGGGAGAATTTGGGAGTCAGTTCTGAGTTCCATTTCCAAGCCTATCATTAACTAGCTGTATAAGTCACTGGAACTCCTCAGTTCAAAGAAACTCTTGGTTTCTTTTCTGTACAATAGGGATATTAATAATACCTATTTCATAGGAATGTCCCAAGGATAAGTATAAATAACGTATGTAAAGCTCTCAGTACAGTGGCTGAGATACCATAAGTATTCACCAGATGTTGCTTATCTTCATCTTCATCATCATCATCTTATAACCGTTGGGTTTCTAGATCCTCAACTAGTAAGAGGGTTTGAAATTAGTTTCTGAAAGATTACAGTGCTCAGCAAACAGACAATAAACAGAATGTCAAAAACAAACAACAAAATAAAACATTGATAGAATAACAGTATCTTACCTCCATTCTATTAACAGGAAAGGAAGTTCCCACAGGAAAACACATTAAAAAGGAAAAGAAACAGTTAGTACATTTTTCATCTTATGTTTTGCAAGCTTTGATACCTATAATCTCTAAAAGAAAAGTTCTGAAAAGCTCTCTCCTTCTGCTAGGAGGCCAGAATTTGCATGAACAGGCAGCCTTAGAGGAGATGAAGAAAATATTGAGGGTCTCCAGGAACTGAAATCTTTTCAAGCTGAGGTAACCATGGGCATCATCAGCCCAGGCAATGTTTTAGCTCCGAATTTCCCTCTGTTGGTCACCATGTGGCTTTGCATCAAGAAGGCAAGATGTGGAGGTTAGCAGGAGAGGTGAGATGTGGGAGGGCTGGAGGAGAGAGCAGCGAGTTGAACAGTCCCTCAGACCCACTGGCTTCACAGCCTTGTGACCTGTGGGGCGGCACAGGGTCCTGTGCTCAGAAGGGCCCTGGGCTTAGTTTACTGAGTGGCTGTCACCATCTTGAAATGCTCAATAGTAACAAGGGTCTCTGTAAATTTTTGCACTGGATTACGCCCCCAGAGGTGAAATCTCAGGGCACTGCGGGAACCACGCCTCTCAGTGAGTTATGGGGCTCCCAGCGTGCATGGTCCCGACTTGGACTCTCCCAAGGCACGAGGGTCCTTGGGAGGCTGTAATGTGACCAACATTTCTGAATGATTCCATCTTTTTTATATAGCAAATGTAAAACCCCACACTCTTTACCAAGCACTGTGTGGTTTACTTCCTCCTGTCCCCCCAGCTCCCATCATTAAAGTGAGAAGTAAAACCTAGGCTTTGTCTCAAACCGATTTACCTTACGCAAATTGCTCTCACTACCACGTTCTAACTCCCACTGAAGGTTTTAGATCCATTTGGGTGTTACTCTCTTGACATTTTAAGGGTTCTATAATGAATTACTCCTAGAAGTCAATCTGTTTGAAAAACCTCATAAACTCAGGGTACAAATTTAAAATCCTTTTCTTTTACATCTGTGGGTGTGTGACTATGAGGCTTTTGTAACCTTGAGCATGTGGCTTTTTTGTCTTTGTGGACTTCTTGTTCCGTGAGCCTGAAAGATGAGGCTTAGAAACCAACCTACAGCAGGCACCTGCATGGCCCGAACCTCGTGGCACTTCCTCCGCTGTGCAGAGAGGACAGACAGAAAGTGACAGCAGGAAAGTCTTCCAGAGAACGTGGTATATAATTTGGAGGGTAAAAGCAGATTCTAATAGCAGCTGAGCAGGAAAATCTGTTGAAATGTGAGGAGCCCAAGGTTACATATATGAAAGAACCTTCAATTTGAGATAGAAAAGGGAGATTCAATCCCATGGAGATGCGCTAGTGTCAAAGAGAATCCAGCCGTAGTCCTTGGCAGGAGATGGTAACACAGGTTTCTGTCTCAGGGACAAGTAAGGAAAGGAGAATGAGATCAAGTTAAAGATGCTTGGTTGTCTCAGGAATATTGAGAGAATCAGACGGTGCTCTCATTCATTAGGCTTCCATGTGTTTCTTACAGAAATGTTTCCAGTCACGTTTTCTTTTTAGAGGAGGGTAGGTAGCCAGGAAGGGGTCCAAGAACTTTGCAATTATAAGCAAGTACTTTTATCTTGAAACTGGAATTTTTAAAGTTCCAGAAATTCCCAACAACCATCAATATGGGTAGTACCTATAAAATTATCTGGAAAATGTCTTTCTATGTCAGTAAAAGTGGCTCTGTGCTGAAACATATAGAGACCCTAATATGAGAAAGCTGCCTGGTTGAAAAAGGTTGTTTGCCTCTTACACCTGAGTGCAGAACAGGCTGGTAAAAAGTTAGTGTGGCTACTGGCTGTTACTCATTTATTCTTTTCCCTCTTATTAAAAACAAAACAAACACCCTCAATCAGTTTGAAACCAGATAAAGCCACCATGAAATGGCAAGGGACAGTGTCTGTTTTGTTGAAAAGAACACTCTCTACCTTACGTGGCTGAGTGGTACCACCACTGAGTAAAGGGGGTCGTGTGCACCTGCTACATACCCACATGGCTCATAACTGGGAAGAACAGTGAGCAGACGTGGGAGTGTGACCATCATCCATGAGCGAGAGCATGAAGCACGGTAGTACCTTCAATCAGCTACATCAGTTATGAAATATAATTCAAAGTTTTATGGGTTTTTTTTTTAGTAGTGTGAAATACCAACCCTTAAAATATGCAAAATAAAAATACGTGCTCTATCTGGGGGGTGGGGAACTCCAGTACCACCACATCAGATTTCTCCCTACTGCTCATTTTGGGTTATGCTATATATATGTATTTGAGTTTTAGCTTTAGTGATCAGAAGTCCCAGACCTTGAGGTCAATCCAGAGAAGGTACATTGCACTATGGGGGGATGTTGGTAGAATGACAGTGGCTTAAGTTAGAGGAGGGATGTGCAACAGACTCATTCCTGTCCCCTCAGACTGGATAAGCATAGACAGAACTTTAGACCCTAGTTTCTCATGAAGGACCTACTAATGCCACTGAGAACGGGAAATACAAACATGTATTTTCTCTACTGAATCCTTCTATTTTTTTCCCCATCTTTTTTGAGATATAATTGACATAAAACATTGTACAAGTTTAAGGTGTAAGACACATGGATTTGCTACAGTTATATAATGCAAAATGATTAGCACCATAACATTAGCTGATACATCCATCATGTCACATTATTACCACCTCTTTTTTGTGGTGAGAACATTTAAGATCTATTCTCTTAGCAACTTACAAGTATGTAATAGAGTATTATTGACTATAATCACTGTGATGTATATTAGATCCCCAGAACTTCTTCATCGTAAAATGGAAGTTTGACCTTTGCCTAACATCTCTTCATTTACCCTGCCCTCCACCCCTGGTAACCACCACTGAGTTAGACCTTTTCAGATTCCACATACAAGTGATAGAATACAGTATTTGTCTTTGTCTGACTTACTCCACTTAAAACAGTGTCTTCAAGTTTCATCCATGTTGTTGCAAATGGTTCAATTTCCTTCTTTATCATGGCCAAATAGTATTCTGGTTTGTGTACACACAGACACATACACACTACATCTTCTTTATCCATTAGTCTATTGATAGAGACTTAGGTTGTGTCCATATCTTGGCTATTGTGAATAATACTGCAGTAAACACCAGGGTGTAGATATCTCTTCCATATCCTGTTTTCATTTCCTTTGGATTTGTAACCAGAAGTGGGATTGATAGATTGTATGGTAGTGCTATTTTTAATTTCTTGAGGTACTTCCGTACTAGCTTCCCTAGTAGCTGAACCAATTCACATTCCCACCAATAAGACACAAGGGTTCCCTTTTCTCCATATCTTCACCAATACTTGTCTTTTTGATGATAGTTATTCTGACAGGTATGAGGTGATATCTCATTGTGGTTTTGATTTGCAGTCACCTGATGATGCGTACCTTTTTATGTACCTGTTGACCATTTGTATGTATTCTTTGGAAATATGTTTATTCAGGTCCTTTGCCCATTTTGTAACTGGATTGTTTTTTGTTTTTGTTTTTTTTCTAATGAGTTGTATGAGTTCCTTGTATATTTTGGATATTAACCCCTTATCAGGATATGATTTGCAAATATTTTCTTGCATTCCATTGGTTACCTTTTCATTTTATTAATGATTTCCTTTGCCGTGCAGAAGCTTTTTTGTTTGATGTAGTCCCACTTGTTTTTTTGTCATTGTTGTTGTTATCGCTGTTGTTTTTATTTCTAGTGCTTGTGTTTTTAGTGTTATATTTAAAAAAAAAAATCATCAAGTCAAGGAGCTTATTGCCTCTGTTTTCTTCTAGAAGTTTGGTTTCAGGTATTATCACCAAATCTTTAATCCATCTCAAGTTACTTTCTGTGAGTAATGTAACATGAGTGTCTAGTTTTATTCTTTTGCATGTATTATCCAGTTTTCTCAACACCATTTATTGAAGAGACTGTCCTTTACCATTGTATGTTCTTGGCCCCTTTGTTATAAATTAATTGACCATGTATGTATGTGTTTATTTCTGAGCTTCTGACTCAGTTCCATTGGTTTATGTGTTTGTTTTTATGCTAATTCCATACTTTTTTTTATTACTAAAGCTTTGAAATATAGTTTGAAATAAGGAAGTGTGATGCCCCAGCCTTGTTCTTTTTTCTCAGGATTCCTTTGGCTATTTGGGATCTTTTGTGGTTCCATACAAATTTTAGGATTATTCTGTTTCTGTGAAAATGCCATGGGAATTTTTATAGGGATCACCTTGAATCTGTAGATTGCTTTGGGTGGTATGAACATTTTAACAATATTAATTCTTCGAATCCATGAACACAGGATTTTTCTCATTGCTTGTGTTTTCTTCAATTTCTTTCATCAAAGTCTTACAGTCTTCTCTGTAGAGATCTCTCACTTCTATTGCTAAATTCATTCCTAAGTATTTTATTGTTTTGGATGCTGCTGCAAATGGGATGGTTTTCTTCATTTCTTGTTCAGATGTTTTGTTGTTAGTGGATAAAAGCACAACTGATTTCTGCATGTTGATTTTATATGCTGTGATTTTACTGAATTTGTTAATTAGTTTGAACATTATTTTTGGTGAAGTCAAGGATTTTCTATATAGAAGATCATGTCATCTGTAAAGACAGCATCTTCATTTCCAGTTTAGATGCCTCATTTCTTTTGATTGCCTTATTGCTCTGGCTAGGACTTCTAGTATTATATTGAATAGGAATGCTGAAAGTGGGCACCCTTGTCTTGTTCCTTAACTTTGAGGAAATACTATCAACTTCTCATGGTTAAGTATGATATTGGCTATGGATCTGTCATATATGGCCCTTACTGTGTTGAAGTATGTTTCTTCTTTACCCAATTTATTGAGCATTTTTATCACAAAAGGATATTATAATTTTCAAATGTTTTTATGCATCTTTTGGGATGATCATATGATTTTTAGCTTTCATTCTACTAGTGTGGTATATCACGTTTATTGGTTAACATATGTTGAACCATCCTTGCATCCCAGGGATAAATCCCACTTGATCATGATGTATGCTCCTTTTAATGTCCCGTTGAATTTGGTTTGCCAATATTTTGTTGAGAATTTTTGCATCTAAATTATCAGAGAAAGTGGTCTTTAGTTCTCTTAAAGTGACCTTATCTGGCTTTGGTATTAGGGTAATTTTGGCCTTGTAAAATGTGTCCTCTTCTGGCTTTGGGGGAGTTCCCTCCTGTTCAATTTTTGGAAGAGTATGAGAAGGATTGGTATTAATTCTTCTTTAAATGTTTGGTAGAATTAATACCTATGTCTATTTAGATGGCCTCTGGTTCTTCCAGGACTGTGCTCATTATAGGGAACATAGACTGTCTTCTGGACTCTGTCACAGGGCATAGTGTTCTGATGACAAAGAGATGTCATCTTGCCAAATACCCAGCATCCTGGTGAGTTTAAATTGCAATTTGAGTCTTCCAAGGTTGTGACTGGAGGGGAAATGGCAGTTTCCTGGTTCATAGGGAGAGGTTCCAAAAGTTTCTTTGACTTCTTTTGATGACTAACAGCAAATGTAAATAAGTCAGAAAGAAGTATATCATATTTCTCAAACAATGCATAATGATTTGGGTATACACATGGAAGAGTTTTGGGAAAATGAAGGCTGATCTTTATTTTTTGTTGTCCTTCAAATACTAGAAATATCATTAGACATAATCCTAAACAGTAGGCCATATTTTTCCACGTCTGGTTTTCCTGCTGGGATGAGTAAATAAACCGATGGAGTAAAAGCTTCAAAGTGAAACACAGAATGTGACAAAGGGGCCTGTTGACTGCAGAACCCTAGGGGACCCTGGGAGTGGTTGAAATGAGAGAAAGGAGAATTTGGGGTAAGGAAGCACTGCCAGAATGTCAAGGTGAGGCACCTTATCTGACTCAAAGCTCTGGACCCCCGGCCAGTCCCATCGGAGGCCAAAGAAGAAAGCAGCTGAAAGAGGAAAGGAAGAAGGCAAATGCCACCTCTGAGTTCTGGGAAAGCTGGGGAGCATAAGACCGTGCTTCTTTGAAATGGTTCTGAAATAAAGTGGCTTCATAGACCTCTTTTTCACCCAAGTGGTCTTACTTCCCTGGAGTATTGGTTCAGGGAGCATCCCAGTGTCAGGAGGTTTCCTCAGTGATAGAAGAGGGACCTATATGAGGCAGGCAGCAGGTTTAACTGAAAAGAACAGGTCACAGAGAGAAAGAGAATATGGTAGGTGTTTCAGGGGGTTCAGAGGTCTTATTCCATTGCACTCCCAAGATACCCTGATTAAATCTGCCTGGGGAGGTGCTAGATAAAGCAGGGAGTTCAAGTCTCATAGTCAGTGAGACCCAGCAGGAAAAACTTCTCAGGGGAGGAACAAAAGCGTCTTGCAGCTTTTTATAAATTAGCTTCTTGGGGGAGTCCCTCTTTGCTCATCTTAGTAACTTTCTTACATGTGCAGAAGGAGTCACATTTATTGGTTCAAATGCAGGACCTAATACTTGCAAAACATGCTTTGCCAGGCCCACTGGCTAAAGTCAGTTATTGCTGGTTCCAGTCTGCACGACCATTGCCCCACTGAGGCCACTGCCTTTTGTTTGCATTCAACTCTGCTGCTGCAAAAGATTTCAAACTCTCTCTGCCTCTACATGCCAATCCATGTATTGCTCCCACCATCCCTTTCCCCTGCAAATTCTATTGCTGTTTTTCCCAGGTCACCACTACGGTTGCTCTCATCTTCAGTCCATTCTCAACACTGATGTCTAAGACCACTTCTCCCTGCATCCTGGGGCATTACCTTTCTATGCTGCCTGTCCACACCTTAAGGCTTTTCTTTTTAAGCCCATAAGATACCATTACTTTTTTGAGGACTAGAGCTTCCTCTGTTGGTATATCCTATTTAGTAATGGAGTTGAATCTGGTTGTCATTTGGCCTAGGCCAGGGATGGTGTGTGATGTTGCTGTATACAGTATGGTGGCAGTTTGTTCTGTAGTCCTTTCAATGTCGTAGAAGTCATCTCTGAGCAAGGAATCAGCCTTTGTGTGGGATAGGTATATCTATTTGATTAGGTTCTCCTCTTCATTGGCTGTAGCACTGCCTTCACACCCATTTTTAACTTATGATGGTAGGCTCTGAACACTAAAGGGGTGTCCCTAACAAGCCCCTCCAGCTTGGTATGTTGTGGAAGGGAGGAAGGTAGGGGAATAAAGATTTCAGATACTCATTTTATAGATTCCTGAGATGTATTGATAAATTAAAGAAAAAGCCAAAAACAGAGGGAATTTTCCTACTTATCTGGGACTCTGGAAGCAGAGAACCTTACAGGGTAAACCTTACAGGGGTCCCTCACCCTCAGCTAGGGTGGCCACATTAGTGTAAAAATGGTAGCGCGACCTGGTAGGCTAGACAGCAGAACTGAGTTAGCAGGTCTGAATGACTCTTGGATTTGTATAACATGAAAGTGATCCAGAAATTGCTTCAGGCCCCATGAAGGATGAGGAAGGAGCTGAGTTGGAATCTAGCAGGCCTGCCACAGTGGGGAGAGACAGGGTGATCTCACTGCAGAGGTTGCAGAGAAGACTCTAGGGAGGAGCTTGATGAAGGATTTGACTGAGATGTAGGCGGCTGTGCTGGAGCCTCGAAAGGGCTGAGCCGGCCAGGGAGGTCCTCGGGGTCCTAACTGAGCCAAGAGATGAGATCACAAGACGTCCAGCTGCAAACTTCACCAGAGATCTGGGGGTTCCAGGGGACACCACTGCATGAATCTAAGTCCCTTTCTCCTGGCCATCTAGGGGAGAGACAGAGGGAGCATGGGGACAAAGAGTCCTGGCAAGGATCTGATCTTTAAATGACTCATTACCTGAAATAACTCTCTTAAGTGAGTGACATTTATTTTTCTCTTCTGCCTAGTGGAGTTGTAGGTTAAGCTAGATTATATCATTTTATTTTCTTGGATTTGAGTATTTGTATTTAAATGTTTCTCTCTGCACACACACATTATATAAATTTGTCTATCGACCATCTATAGATTATATAAATATATATTTTTCAACATTGTGCTGATCAAAAAAACATAAGATAGTAAGACTAGAATAATTCCAAGTAATTCAGTGATATCACAAGTTTTAATTATTATCTTTTGGACCTTCTCATGTTCTTATGTTTTGTTATTGTTTGTCCTAAACACCTTCCTCAAAAACTCTTCCTTCTACCATATTGCCACATTCAAGCACTTCCAAATCTTATCATTTCTATTCTGATAGGTCCCAGGCAGCTCTCTTTTACTCTCTGTACCAATTGCTATTGTTTCTCAGACTCCTGGAATAGCTTCCTAACTGCATGCTATGCCTCCCGATCTTTTGACACCTAACCTCTGTTAGGTTTGATAAAGTATATATCTGGCCGTATTACTTGTTTCCTTTAAAATAATTAAATGACTTCCCACTGATTGGAAAATACATTCAGCCTACTCAGATTCTTAATAATATGGCTAGCGCACACGTTTCAAACCTTCCTTCCCATTCTCCACCTTACTCCCAGTCTCCTTTACTTCCACCTCTTCATCTCATACTCACATCTCCTGTTTAAATGGTACCTCTTTCCCAAAGATTCCCTTCAATCCCCCCTCCCTTGTCCTGCTATTGTACTTTATGCTACTGCAACAGAACATAGTCCGTGCTATAATTTCCATAGCTGACCGACTTCTTTCTAGAGTGAGAATCCCTGGAATACAGGATCTCCACCATTAATGATCTCATCTGTTAATTAAGTTTGAGTCCTTCACTCAACCTAACACTTGGCCTGAATCCAGTGTATTTAATAAATGGATATAAGAGTGCTTTACAAACGGAAAAGGGCAATGCAAATATAGTCATTTTATTATTGTTTGTTAAATTGAGTTGAATTCATTTTTAGGAATTCTCACCATTCTCTGGGAGAAATGATTTCCAATTTATGGAAATTCTGGAATAATGGATATGAATTATGTCTTAAGATATGATAAGCATATATATTCCTGGAGGAGAAGACAGAAGGGATCCTTTGTTCTGGAATCTTCTCTTTCCTTAATGGGCCTGCCTCAGAGGGCCAGCCTTGTCCAGTGCTCCCTCTATATTTCTCTGTGGACTCCATTCATCTCATGTTAAGTCATAAACATCTCCCCATCCAGGAAGATCAAAGAAGTAGCGCTGTAATAAGAAGCAGCAGCTCTGGGGAGCTGGCCCTCAGTATAAGCTCCACCAGCACTTGCCTTACATGAGAGGCCAAGCATCTCTCTGCTGACCCTTGGGCAGTAGGCAAGCTATGAATATAACAGATCTGGCATTTCCTGATGTGGGGATTAGTGCCATCTCCAAGAATTCCACAAATGTTCTCAGGAGCCATTGGGATATTTCCATTTTAAAAATAAACCTTTATAACTCAACACAAATATCCTAGAAATCCATGTGTCAGCCTTTTTCCTTGAAAACACTTGTATGTCCTGATATCACTTTCCTTCAGGAAACAGGAAAGGGACACCCCACAAGTGGATCACATCCTTGTAAGTAAAAATGCCCTCAGTAAGTAGCCGTGTAGAAATAGGCACAGCCATGTGGATATCTGCTCACTTACTGTGTGAGAGCTTTGGAAAGTTTGAACAACCCTGAGAAAGAAAGAAAAAGGAGGGAAAACAGAAAAGAAAGAAAGTGGAAGAACCAGAAAGAAAGGAAGGGGGCAGGGAGGGAGGGAGGAAAGGAAAGGAGAGAGAGAAATGAGGTCCTAGAAGCCCAAGTTACCCATCCCTTGGGCAGTTATTGGAGGATTTTGTTTCTGAGGTAACAAAATAGCTAAAATCAGTTATCTAGGTTGACCTTTGGAGTGTCCCTAGGGAGGAGGAAATAGCCCAAAGGGGACTAGAGTAAGAGATAAAAGAAAAGAGATTTTTCCCAATGCAAGATGTTATGGAATAAAGCCAACTCTCCCCTGTCCTGGAGCCATACAGTGGTGACAATCCATCCTACCTGCTATACTGATGGTGGCTGCAGCCTTTGCAGTACTGAATTTCTCGCCATGCTTATTCATAGCTATGCACGTGTAGAGTCCTGGCTTGGTGATGAACAGCTGCAGTTTTGAGTCAATCACTCGGTCTTTCACACTTTCTTGAATGGTCCCGGAAGAAACCTGGTGGAGTAGGGAAAAAAGCAGATAGAATTAGGTCAATGATTCCTTAATATGTTGCATTAGTAGACTTGAAAGAAAAAGTATTAGGATTATGGTCAAAAGGCATGTGATAGATGGCAAAAATAGACAAAAGTATTTCCCTCCCTGTGCCAACAACCTTGCAATGTGACTTTATAGCTCTTCACCCAAGTAGCATCTCTCTACTTCGAATCTAGATTGGCCTTGTGACAAGTTTTAGAAAGGCACAGAGACTTGTAAAGTTCCTGGACATGGTGGCTTGCTTTCTTGTTCTTGGAACCTGTGATCCCCTGTGAACAAGCCAGAGCTAGCCTGCTGGAAGATGAGGCACACATGGCTCAGTCACCCCCACTACCCCAGCTGGGAACCAACAACGGCCACTAGATCTGGCCAAACAGCACTCAGTCAACCTGCCTATCACAGGAGCTAAAATCAGCCAAGATCAGGAAATCCTGGCCCAAAACAACCCAGCTGACCCACAGACCTGAGATCATTAATGAATGGTTATTTTTTAAAGCCACTAAACTTTGAGTTGGTTGTGATACAACAATAGATACTAACATAGGTAGGAAAGATACTCAGTGGATCCTCCAAGATGTGTTCTATGTCTTGAAGACAGAGACAGTCGATTGTGAGAGGTTGCAGACATTTCAGCTTATTTTCATAGCTCCTGTTTAGTTCTCCACAAATGCACATCATATAAATAGATAGTTATTAAAAAAATGGTTGTAAAGCCAATTCTGTTTCTGAGGTGTTACTTACAGCATGCTGCATGTACTACTTAAGTCAGAAAGTTAAAATGTCTTTGCAGAGCCAGAATTCCACTGCAATATTGTTTATAACTGACAGAGAAATTTATGTTAGTGCTTATTTATTAGTCATCATCATTCCAACTCTGTGGGAAATACAGCTGCTCAGCACATTCTATTAGGTTGCAGAGTTAGAATTCATACGCTGGTTTGTTTCATCCCAAAGCCTGTGCTTTTAATCATTATGCTACAGTGCCTTCCCTAGTACTAGAAGACAGACACATGAAGAGTCATTAGACAACAAGAAAATCCACCATGAGCAATGCAAACGTATGACAATTGTCATTGTTACTGTGGTAGCATTTTTAAAAATGGTGATTCTTTTTCAGTGTTTATTAAGCACTGTGCCATCTTTTCAGTAATTATTCTTTAATGGCCACAGCTTATATGAGGGGAAAGTGCCAGTTTGAAGGAAATTTGAATGGAATCACACCAGGCACTCAGCCTCTGGTTTGCTGTGACCTTATCTCAGAGGACAGGAGGTGGTTACCATGGTGGCCATAAAAGGTCCAGTATTTGGGAATGAGAAATTTGGAGCTAGTAATTTTGTTATTTTGCCTGAGGGAGGATTTTTACAGATAGGCTAGCCAGGGGGAGGGAAACTTTGGGGTGCGACCAGCTTTCTTCCTGCTGCCAGGTGGCTGGCTGGCCTTGGAACCAAGCATCTCTCTGCAGCAATTAGGCAGTGAAAGTTTGTCCAGCTAGCTTCTTTGTCTTTTAATTCTCTACCTGCACTACTAGTTTCAATCCTTATGATAAAACTGTTTTCTGTGAGCATCAATTTTCCTTAACTGGGGAAACTTCCCAGATCAGATCAAGTATTGAGGCATTTTCCCCAGATAAATAGCATGGACTCCATAAGAAATTGACAAGGCAGAGAGAAAAATATCTTTAAGAGACATACACTAAGTTGGGAATGAACTAAGTTGGGATACATTCAGATCGAATTCGTCATTATCATATTTATCAGAAGTACAGCTTCCTATGGATTTGAGTGTCCAAGCTGATAAAAAGGACTGATCAGTTTGAAATATAATTTTGGACTCTCCCTGAATTTTTAATACAAAGCAACAATGAGCAGAAAGCAGAAGACCTCTAACTTCTATACTCAGTCAACGTGCCTCATGCTCTAAGGGTCTTAGGTTTACAAATATAATCCCTCTCCAGTTTATAGAAGTGAAATCTCTTAAGGCAGCTGCCTTTCTCCTTCGTGAAGTTCATCGCCTCCTTCAACAAGTAGGTCCGAACCGTGCCTAGGAGACAACTCAGAAAAGAGGAATCCCCCAAATGCTGACTAAACTCAGTGTTTTCATGTTCACACCTAAGAAAGTCATTCCTAAACTTCTCCTCAGGGTCACAGAAAACATTCTTGGTAGGAAAGAGAAGTGAGTTTTAAACAGCCTAAAGGCTCTCCTCCTGGACTTCATCCAGGTGTTGAAACAGCTCAGCGAATAGACCAGCCACTTAGGAGGCTCATTGCTTGATTACGATGTGGCTCCTGAATGCTTTTCCTCCTGTTTCCAGAGGCCTTGCTTGATTCAGTCTGTGACTCATGCACAGCAGGCCTTGTTAGTCATAGTTGGAATTTGTTTTTCTTTCTTCATGGATCATCCTGACCAACAGTTTCGTATTTTTGATGACCTAAATATAAAAACAATTCTTTGCTCTCCATTTCCCCTCAGGGTTAGAAGATCAAAGGGATGAGTTCAGATTATTACTGTGACCTTTGATCAAGGTATGTCTTGGGAAAACTGCATACTTAGTTGCAATGACTGCATCTGGTGTTTACAGTGAACATGTGATTTTCTCCAACACCTCATGGAACTGTTAGGCTATGGCCCAGTAATGCCCCTGTTTAGGGAGTGGTAAAGTCTGTCTATGTATCATAGAAAAAAAGATAATGGACTGAGAAAATTTTCCATATTGCTTCTGATTTACACAGTCATACATATTGACCTCTTTCAATCTGGCTGCTGAAATATTCCACATAGTATACTCCACTTGATATATGTAATTACTTTAGTGTACATAACTAGTAAGATAGGATGATTTATCCAAAGCTCATGTGCTTTGAACCAAAAACACTGCCTGTTAAAAATATGTGCAAAATATAGGTGAGCCTCCCTTAAGAAAATTCGAAGATACAATCCTCAACATAGATGATCTATTGTTTTTAATTATTCTAATTAAAATGATTCAACTTTTAGAATATATACTTGAACTATATTTGTTGGACAAAGCAAGAGAGATGCCATTTTTCTACATTTTTTATTTGAATGCCAAAATAAAAGAGATATTATTGGTATAACTAAATAAATCTGGTTATCAAAATAAAAGAATTTTTTTTTTGGAAAAGTAATTTCTGCTCTGTCCACACCAAACTTTTTCCAGTGTTGCCAAACAAACGGAATCTTACCACTCACCCTGAAGTTCATCTAAGACTATAGATTTTCATGAAAAATAAATGACATTTCTATAGGAAGAAAGCAAAATAATTCTTGATCACTCTGGGGCATGCTGTTTGCCTTTCTCTAACTGTTGCTCACCTTGGCACTAATGGATCAGGGTTTAGTTTATAGCACATTCACAGAGGGGGAGAAAGGGGCCTTCGTATCTTTTCGAGTACGTGTTGTACTTAGTAGAGTGTTAGTGAGGTTAGACTTGTAGTTGGTAAAGACCACAGTTCAAACTCTGTTTTATTCTGTGCCAAAGAGTTCCCAGCTCTGCATTCCTCTTCATTCTAAATGGTATCAGGGCTGTGGGCTCTTCCCTGTTTTCCTCAGTAGACGTTTCTGGTCTGCTACTTGTATGTCACTGAATGCCTGAAATTGCCTCCATGTCCTGTGATGTGCTTCTGGATGGGCAGAATCATCTTGATTTTGATGGGGACTTGGTAGTATCCCCAAGAATGAAACTTGGCTGTAAGAGCAGCCCTCTTTCTGACCATGAGAACTCCAGATGGACTTTGGCTTTCTTCCTGGAAGAAAGTCACTATTTGCTTTATTCCTGTTTTAGAATCTGAGGCAATGGATCTATTTTGCTCTCTGCTTTTTGTGAATCGCATCTTAAATGATTAAGCTGGGGTCTCAAAAAGACCAAAACTAACTCAAACCATGACTTTTTTACTACTACTCCTGAACTCCAACAGAGAATAATAATGTAACTTCTAGTTCTAAACTTGTAGGAGCCTTTTGAAAACACTGAGTTTTTTAAAGCATATGCCTTTTCCATTTTCTTTATTGCTGTTTTCATGGAGTAAGACAAATTAGTAAAGTCATATCACTAATGTCCTGGTTTTCCTAGGGCATGTCTTCACACTGCCCTGAGAGCCATAAGATAACTACAACAACTTCCATAGAAGAGCCACAAAAACAAATTGCCAAAAAAATTCAAATTTTAAATGACACTGGAATTTAATTAAAGAGCAAAAGAAGAACAGGGACTACAAGTTACTTTACTGTAACTTAACAAAATTGGATAACTTTAGCTCTGATGTCATTCTTAGAGATGATTTCCCCCAGATACCTAACATCTTTGTCATTATAGACATGGGGGGAAACTCTGAGAGATAACTGGACTCCCCTACAATTACATTAGCCCAAGAGGGGCATTTGTAATGGACATCTTCAAACTCCTCACCTAATTCTCATTCTACCATACCTCAAGTTACAAGGTTATAAAGTGATATTAGTTTGTTTATTACTGTTTTGAAGGGATGAATGATAAACAGATAAGAAGAGCCAGAATCAAGTTCAATAGTAAATCATGAGAAAACCTGGTTTAAGGTGATCCAAGATTAGTGGGAGTTCCTGGTCCCTGGAAGAAACAAACAAAAATTCTCTCTGGAAAAATGTTCTTTCATCTAGACTTCAAACTAATCCCTAACTTTTTTTTTTTTTCTCAAGAAAATGAACAGCCGGCAGTCAGAGATAACTAGGCAGACAAGAAAGCAAGATACAGTGAACAAGAGTCAGCAGGGAAACAGACAAGAGCAGTAGACCTGCAGTAGCATCCCATCTCATTCAAGTAAAAGTCAAAGTTGTTTCGGTGACCTACACAAGCCTCCATGACCCACAACCCCTCACCTCTGTCCTCTTCGCTCACTCACCTCTAGCCACACCAGGCTACTTCCTGTTCCTCTGACCTACCCTGTGTACCCTTATCTCAGAGACTTCCCCTGGTTATCTTCTCCCAGTTTTCTATATAGCCTTCTCTTTCAGCTCCTTCAGATTTTAGCTCAAATGTCTTCATGTTAATGGGGCTTCCCTGATCCCTCTATTGAAAATGAAATCTTTCTGCTGAGGTTGTACTTTGTCTCATTTTCCCACCTTATTTTTCTCCATAGCACTTGACAGTATCTGCATAGAATATACATTCTCCTATTTGTTTTATTTTTTGTTTGTCTTTCCCTATCATAATGTAAGCTGTTTGAGGGCAGGGAAATTTACCTGTTTTCTTTTCTCCTGTACCCACAATGCCTAGAATACTGTCCAACAGCCAGGAGATGCCCAGTATTTATACAATGAGTACATGAACGCTTTACATGTAAAGTGCTTAGAACAGAGTCTGCCTCAAAGTAGTCATTTCACATACATTAGTTGTTACTACCAGTATAAAAAAATTGGGAAAAGAATGTTGAACAGATATGGGTTCTAATTCTGGATTACTTTTCCTCAGAGTGGCCTCCAACACTGAACTAATTCTTAAGCTGATTATTTTTGTGAAAATTATTTTACTTGTGTGGGAAGGAATTGTTATCACTTCCCTCTTACACAAAGACATAGAGAAAAATTTGATTTTCTACTCTTCCCTATGAAACAAGGAAAGAAGCAAATCCACAGAGTTCTATTTTTATGGCAGTGACTTCTAGGGCAAAAATATTGGAAGGCTTTGAAAAATGGAGATGCAGTGGGACCAGTGAAAGAGACCAGGTTAGCTCTACAAATCTGTGGTCTATCCTGAAATTCACCAGCAGTGAGTCTTCCTCAGACAAGCCCCATCCAGATGGCACTCACAGCATTTCCGTTTTCAATCCAGGTGATGGTGGGAACAGGCATGCCTGTTGCTGTACAACGCAGGGTCACAAAGGAGCCAAAGGTGACATTGTGGGATGCAGGAGCCCGCAGGATTCTGGCAAAAACTGTTAGGAAACAGAAGTGGTGAGTGACTCTCCTATAGGGAGTGGTCAAGCTGGAGTGGTCTTTCAACAATGCACATCAGTGATACATATACATGATGGAGTATTATTCAGCCATAAAAAGAAAACAAAACCTACTGTTTTCAACAGCATGGATGGAGGTAGAGGATATTATACTCAGTGAAATAAGCCAGGTGGAGAAAGACAAGTACCAAAGAATTTCCCTCATTTGTGGATTATAACAGCAAAGAAATACTGAAGGAACAAAATAGCAGCAGACTCACAGACTCCAAGAAGGGACTAGTGGTTACCAAAGGAGAGGGTGGGTGGGGAGGGAGGGAGAAGGGGATTAAGGGGCACTGTAATTAGCGCTCACAATATATGTAGGTCACGGGGAAGGTGGTACAGCATGGAGAAGACAACAAATGACTCTGTAGCATCTTACTACACTGATAGACAGTGACTACAGTCGGTGGCGGGGGTGCAGGCGGTGAGGACTTCATAATATGGGTGAATGTTGAAACCACAAGGTGTTCAGGTGAAACTTTTAGAAGATTGTATATCAATGATACTTTAATAAAAACTAAAACTAAAAATAAATACACATCAGGTCACGTTCTTTTGCATAAAATCCTTCCATGTTCCTTCTGTCTTAAGGATAACATCAAGGCCATGCCCTGGCTTCTAACCTTTATGCTGTGACCTTACATTTCTCACCACTGCAGGGTACTCCAAGCTTGTTCCCAGCTCAGGAGCTTGCCCATGCTGCCCCTCAGCCCAGAGCACAGGCCCCCCCAAGATCTTCAAGTGGCAGGTTCCTTGCATCATGCAAGTGTCTGTTTAAGTAACATTTACTCAGAAAAGCTCTCCTTGACCACCCAGCATAAGGTATAACCCTTCCCCCATTGACTTTTCATCATCTTGTTTTATTGTCCTTACAGACCTTTCACTATCTGAATTTATTTATTTTGTATTTGTCCATTTTCTGTTATCCCCCCCCAATTAGATTGTGAGCTCTCAGCAACAAAAAAATCTTGTCTATTTTGTTCAGTACTTAGAAGAGTGCCTGACCAAAGTAATAGCATTTACTTGAATTAATGAAGTAACTAATTAATACTTTACACCTTCAACTGTATCATAGTGGGAGGACAGACAAAATCTGTCTAATCAAACTCTTCAGAGAATAGGATAAGCATACTAGGCCTCAAAGAAAAGGAATATTTTTGGGAAAGTGTGGGCAGGCAATAGATAATTAGTATTCCTTTCTGAGGTTAAACCCCTCCTGATTAGATAAGAGGAAGTTCTTTTGATGTGAGAAGAAATTTCATCTTTAAGGAGTGGAGTATGAGGCTCAGGATGTACAATAGATTGAAGTATGCTTAGAATCACAGAATCGCTAAGCTTGTAAGAGTTTTCAGAGATCAGTGAGATTCCTGCTCTTATTTTATAGATGTAGAAACCAAATCCCAGTTCATTTAAGTTGCTTTCCCAAAGTAATGAAACCGATGGGCGAGACACTTGAACGCAATTCTTCTGACTTCAAATCCAGTGTTCTTCTGAACCTTTTAAATATTTTAAATTGCCCATTGTATTTTAAATATAGTATTTCATGCTCTTGAATTTTGTTTCCAGGACTTAAGCACATATATTAGACTATGATACCCCAACAAGTACAATGCTTTTGAAGCTTAGTTCTTCTATTTACTTGAAATTTATGGAGTTCAGATTCTGAAGGAAAGTACAAAGGAGGTAGTATATGCAAGACAGGAAAATGATAGATCAGGTTCAGAGCTGTGTCAACAAACAGAAGTTGGTCTGATTGTTGAATACCTCTTGAAAGAGGATTACATAATTCAAGGAGGGCAAATGAGTTAGCTTTCTTAAATAAATGGCATCAGGGGAAAAAAGAGGAACTATTATAGATTAAAAATGACTTAGGAGGCAAACCCCAGATACAATGTGTGGATCTTGTTTGTATCCTTACTCAATGAAACTGAGGTAAAAAGATATTTTTGAAACATTTGGATAAAAATTGCACAGTCCTGGCAGCCAACTGCACTAAAAAAATGAGTGCTAACTGGGGATGGATGGGGTAATGAAAATGGTAATGTCATTAAAAAATTTACGCTGAGTACATATAGATTGATTGAACTAATGTTTAGGGTTTGCTTTAAAAGAAACCAGCAACAGAATAAAGTAATGGGATAGATGAAACAAAAATGGTAGACTATCGATCATTTAGCAATAGACTTTTGCTTTTGGAGAATGGGAACATGGGAGGTTACTCTGTTACTCTATATACTTTTTCGTAAGATTGAAAATTTTCCAATGACATTTAAAAATATCGCAGCAGAGCTCCAGGAAAACATATGATAGACACATTGAAATAGCATAAATTCTAGAAAATAAAACTGAAGAAAGGTAAGGTTCTGAGGAGAAACATTTGGCAGTAGTATCCATCCTAAGAGCTTCAGAAATACCTTCAACCATTTTAGATGAAAACTGTGGGGGATGGTTCTAAGTTGAAACAAACTTTGGGACTCGGGGAGGTATTTACAGCCTGAAAAAAATGCCATGGCCACAGGAGTGGCAGAAGGTCCACTCCAAGGTCAGCTCCAAGACAAGGGACCTGTGTGCTCTGACAGGGCACTGCGCTTCGAGGGCCTCATGCTTGCTGCTCTCCAGTTCCTGAAATTATTAATCAGTTTTCAACTAGTGGCCTCACATTGTCATTTGCACCTGACCCATAGATTATAGAACCAGTCCTGGTAGTCAGGCCTTAAAGTGCCTGCTTAAAAGAGGCGGTGAAGCTTGCATCTCCATGGCAGTTCCATAAAAATAAGGCTCAGAAGTGAAATGAGAAATAAACAGTTGCAAATAGGAAGTGTCCATCAAGACTAGGGACAGAGGTTGTCCCCACTGGAAATTCTAAATATCACAAGAAGACCAGCCAGCGAGGAAGCAGGGTACATTTCTTCCAGCTATGCCAGACTGACAAACACCATGCCCCCATTTAACCACCTGATAGGTGTCTCCCAACTTAGCCTAAGTTCACAGGTTATGGACCTTCAACAGCTAACACAGACTGACAGCATTCCAGCAACGGCGCACCTAAGTATTCTCTTTTCTAACATTTTTTGGGCAGCAGTAATGGAGACCTAGATTGCACAACGTATTTGAATTCACGTTCATCACTTGGCCGAAATAACTCTTGTTGGTGCTTTACCCACATGCCTTAAATATTTTTGAGTGTGAGACTACTGCCATGATCACTTTATGGGTCTCCTTGCCTCTGAGAATCTGAAAAAAAGCAGGATCCTTGAGAGATCAGGAGTGGAATTATTTCAGGCCCATAGGTGTTGAAAACATGTAGACAGCAGTTGCTGAAGATAATACTGACCCTACCCTTGAACCTGAATGAGAGAGCCTTCTGGCTGAAGATGAGAGTAAGAAGATGGAGAAGTATGAAATCTAGGTTTTTTCCTGCTATAATTTATAAAGGCAAGAGTTTTTATCTGGGGACTTTAAATTCTTCCTGGAAATTTAGCAATAAGGGGGGGGTTTATTTTGTTCTAATTTACAGCTTTTTTTCCTATTTGGGCTGGCATTTTTATTATTTGGAATATCACTGGGGCCCATTGTGAAGCCTTTGAAGATCTATATTGCACAACACCGCTAAGCATAATGTGACATGCTAAAAAAAGTAGAGTCAATTATCATTCTAGAGGTCAACATGCCTTGGGGTTTATCTAATTAATATACTGCTCCGTCCCATGTCAGAACCTTCTGTGGTGTCCAGTGGGACAGGAGGACACAGAGGGGGACTCTCAGCATTACAGGTGGTCTCATGAACAGGAGACTGTGCTGACAATCTTCTGGTTTCCTCCTCTTGAGAGGAGCAGATACACCCTTCACCAGTCACGGGTTTCTTAACAACTTGTGAGGAAAACAACTTCGATTTTCTAACTGGGGTGTTCAGGTATTTTACAATATGATGGCCCTACTCAGACCCAGAATCTGGCATTGAATTTAGGATGCCTGCCGCAAGTTCCTGCTTTGCTCTTTGAGGGCACGCTTTAAAATGACCACTTGATGTTAAGCCTGGGAAGAGTTCATGACCTCTGTCCCAGTCACCGTGTAAGTAACAGGCGTGTGCTCCCCTGCTGTCTATCTCCTGTTCACCCCTGCACTGGGCTGTTCATTGCACTACTGGCTGCCCACCTCCCTTGCACCCCCACATGCCCACACACACACACCTTCTGGGGTTCGTACACAGTAAATCTTGTGACTCTATGGCCCTGGTGAGGGTATACTGAAACAGTGCCTTCTATCAACATGACTCTGTGGGCCTCACTTCCCCAAAGTGGGAGCACAGATGCTGAGGGAGCTACCTGCCTACCCCTTGGGGTGGCGGTTCATATTCAAGTCATAATCTGCATATTCTCATTTCAAAACACCAGCCCTGGCTTCTCAGCACACATTGTTAAATCCAATTGGCTAAGAGAAAGAAAAGGTCAGGGAAGCTGGCCTCTCCTGCACTGCCACATACTCATCTAAAGGTTAAATAGAACTTGCCCCCTCTTTTCAGTATTGAAAGGGAGCCTCCACCTTTCCTGCCAGTTTCCTTCCGTCCAAGAAGGTTGCAAATACCTTTTGGGTTTTAACTCAAAGCTCTCCTTATTATAATGCCTTCACCACTCTTTACCCTTGTTTATATGTCTGGATGACACTTGTCACCATGTTAAAACTATTGATTTGTTTTTTGGGTTTTTTTTGGCTGTTCCCTGAAATGTAAGCATCACAGGGGCAGAGAGCTTGCTTTGTCCATTGACATAGGCTTATTGATAGACAGATGACAGACAGATGGATCCAGAATCCTGCCTAGTACATGGTAGACACTCAGTAAACATTTGTTGAGTGAATAAATGAATGAATGAGTGAGTGGTTCCTCTGGTTGGTGAGATTGGGGAAGGGACTTGAATATGTTTTGAATATCTCAGCTCTCTCTGGTCATCATTCTTCCAGCAGCCCTTCAAACAAGAGGGTACATGGTTAATGTGCAATAAATTCCCCAGGTCCGGGGTTCTCCATCCTACAACCTGGGATGAAAGACAGAAGACTGGGAAGGGGCTGAAGAAGTGGAGGAAACCTAAGTTGTGTTGGCCTAATTCTTGGATGATGTCATGAAAAGCTTTATTTCTTCAATCCAGCTTTATCAGCAAGGAAGCTGGTATTTTTATACCAGTCTGTATTTGTTACTAGTTCCAAGCACTAAAGGTGAAAGGGTGGTGAAAGAAATCCACCACATTTGTCAAACTGAAAACAGAAGAGCCAGTTGCAATTAAAAATAAATGCCAGATTGATCTCCATGGATAATCAGGCACCTGTAGTAATAAGCTTAGATGTGGTTCAGTAATAAGCTCCTGTTCTTTTACTGGTAGCCACAAACTGAAAATGCATTGTAGGTCATCAAGTTTTAAAAGCAATATAATATGTTCCACATCAAGTAAAATGTCCATTGAAGCTCTCTATTTTGCATGTATTTGCACGAAAGACAATATGAAAGTGTTTTTGTTACATAAATAAGCTGCTTAATAGAGGGGACCTGACATTACTTAGTAATCTGGAATATGTTTACAATGTTTTAATGTGAATTTTTAAAGAAAAAAATGATTAATCTCACTTTTCTATATATTTTCTTACCCATCATTTCCCAAATTGCTGTGAGCTCTTTCCCGTGGGCAAGGAAGTTATTGTTCATCTGCAACCTGGAACATAGACCTGGGCTATCTATTTTTCCCTGGGTTTTGTCTCATGGTATCTAATCATGAGTTCTGGGCTTTAAGTCCTCTTGGGTAAGTTCATAATGCTACCTTCAGGTTGAGAACCCTACATTCAAGAGTGGGCTTTAGCAGCCAGAGATTCCAAAGTTCTTTACAACATAACCATATTATATTCTCATTCTCTCTCTCTGTCATTTTTCAAAGCCCCTTCAGATACATAATAAATTTTGTGATTGATTGTCATTTGAAGGGGTAATCTGAATTTGTAATATGGAGGTAGAGCTATTATTCATTCTGGAATTACACTGGCGGTATAATGGAAAGCCTAAATGGGCAGGGGGCCTAAATTAAGTCCTGAAATCAATGAGCATTTTGGCTGACGATGAATTACCTCTCTGTTCTTGGTAAGGGAGTAGGACCAGAGGAATACTTAAATCCCTTATAAATTCTATTACTGAGCAGTTATTTCAAAGGACACAATGAGCTCTCATAGGTTTTATTTTCTCTTGTTCTTTTCCTTCTTTAATATTTTCTACCTTTCTGTAAGGAGGATTTTTAGGTTTCTTGATTCAACCAACAAAGACCAATAGGAATAAACTAAAAACAAACGAAAACTAAAACTGAAAAGAAAAACAAAATAACCCAGGAGCAGGTGAAATGATTTTATCTAAATTTAATTGTAAGCAGTCTAAGGTTTAGAAATAGGAAAACATCTCAAATACCATATTTGAGATATGAAGATAAGGAGGTGCTGTTTCACCTGCTTCAAACAATAACTAGCCTGAAGTTTATTCTTGAAGACAAATTGTATTATATGAGAACTTGTGAATTTTATTCAAAAGTATAGAAGTTTAGGTTAGAACAGTATAAAATTGAGTGTTAAATCAGAATAGAAGGTGCTTTCTTGGAGGGAAAACTCTTGTTCTACAGTAAGGTTTGCTCTAAACATATTCCACTAAACATGTATCTTTGTGCCGTTAAAATTAAATTTGATTGATGTGCTTTGATTTGGAGCAATTGCATAATATCTATCCTTTTAAAGTAATAACAAAAAACCCTAAGCTGACACCTTGATATTTTTACATTTCTCCAAAAATTGTAACTCCTCTCCCCTCCGCACAAAAAAATAGCTTTTAGAAGTTGGTTCTGGGAATGGTAGTACAGCATGGAGAATATAGCCAATGATTCTGTGACATCTTCCTGTGTTTATAGAGAGTAACTGCACTAGTGGGGGTGAGGATTTAATAATATGGGTGACTGTTGAACCACTGTGTTATATACTTGAAACCAATATAATATGGTATATCAACTATACTTCAATTTTTTTAAAAAGGCTTTTAGTCAGAGTAACTTGCTATTCCGGTCTGTGTGAGATTTATGTTCTCATGCTGATTTATGTCATTTCATTTTGGTTTTTTTTTTTTGCACTTTCCGAGTTTGGAACGTCTAGTTTAAACATATCTGTTGACTCACTCCTTTCTTGGTAAAAGCTAATGGTCAATAAGTATACAATAAAGCAGCCCATCTAGTAACATTCTGTGAAATGCTGACTTACTGTTTCCCATATGTCATTTATTTCCTAACAAAATAATGGCGTTTACAGTTGTTCATGAAGTCAGCGAAAGTAAACAATTGAACAGAACCATACATTTAAAAAGAAGCAATGGAGAAAGAAAAAAACACCTTTAGAAACAAAAAAAATACCTTTAGTATCTTGCTCGGGTTCAGTTTCTTCTATTAACAGAAACGATAAGACAAACGCACACATAATAAACACAAACAAAAACTACACATCATGAAAAGGGAAATTTTGACCACAGAAACATCAGTTGAGCAACAAGATTAATTAGAATCTACTTGTTTCTTATTTCAATAAGAAACAAATGCAATCCAGGGAAACTGCTGACTTTTTAAAAGCAAACTGTTAAATGATATAAAGTTTCAAATTCTTACTTTCCGTCAGGCAATACTACATAGAAAATAAGCTGCAGCATACCCAACAACATAGCTTGTTCATGCATTTTTTATTTTAATGTGGACAATTACCCTTTCTTTCAAGGCAACAGACAGCCTACTATTCTGATAAATTGTGTTTCCCTTTGTTAGTTTGGCTTCTTCTTTTACGAGGCCCTGCTGTGAAGTCAGTGATGTTGAATCTGGGATCTCAGCTATCATTTCCATGGCAATAGACTCATGTTGCGGTAAACAGGGATTAGGGGGTTTCTGCAGAACACGGCCTACCACCAACAGAGATTCTCTCCCCTGGATCAACTCCCAGAGGCTGCTCAGGGAACAGAGAAGCAAATCATCTTCTAGGAACCTACCAGTGAAGCAAGCTACAAAGAAAGATGTGAAAATGTTTAAATTGGGTATACAGAATTGAGAATTTACAAAATTTTTATAAGCCTAGAAAAGAGACAACTAACTTATTCCAAAATGTTTAATGTAACCATATTAGACGTAGCTCCCACACGGAGCTCAACTTTTCTTTCCTGATGGTTTATTTTCTCATGTCAATTTAGATTTCCTTGGAATTAGTGATCAGTCAACTGCAACATTTGTTTATAAGTATAAAAGAGCAATGCTCTTGTTAAATACTTTAAGAATACATTTGCATAGTTCTGAACAGACTATAGATACACATTGTATATGATCTTGTTTAACCCTGGCCAAATCCCTGTGATTGTATGTAACTGATATTATTCAGCCCATTTTCCAGACAAGGAATCTGAGACTCAGAGATTCGCTGCATGAGAGCAGAGCCAAAAATTCCACTCCAGTTATCAGACATCATCTTCTGTTCTAATCTAGCATCATAGTGAGAAGGCTTAGCACCCAATTTTTTTTTCACTTAACGTTTTTACACTTAGCACCCAATCCTCTTAAATTTAAGTGAACTTATAATTTCCCCATTAGGTTTTACTCTGAATTTTTCCTATGTCCACCAACCAAGTTAGTGACACATTCTTGTTTTATTTTTCTAAGTATCAAGGTCAAAGACTACTTAAAATTTCCCAACTGAATACATTTATGATTAAAAGAAGAATTAAATCTTGTTTGTCAAATGTACCTCTCAACAAAGAAATCATTTTTTTTACAACATCCCTGACAGTGCCTGGTAAAGTGTAGGTATCAGATAAATAGAAGTTTTTTTCCATACTTAAAACTGGTCATCTGAGCACCTAAGGCTGGAGAGATTCCCTGTTTTGTAACAGAAACCTTAATCTGAAGAAATAAACGAAGGTCCATGGTTGGAACATATTGGGCCTGAAAATTTTCATCTGAATGCTTTGGGGTTAGGCATGTCTTTCTAGTTCTTCAGTACAATTTGTGCTTATTTCCAAACTTGGAAAAAAATCTTATTTATTTCTATGTTCACCAGCTGAGTACCTATGTATGAGTGGCTGAGATGGGCTAGTGGATGAGATAAACTGCAGCATACCCAACAGCATAGCTTATGGGAATACTAAGTGTCTTTTTTTCCCTGGATACAATTGCTCTAAAATTTCATCCCACTAAGGTTGAACGGCTTCAGGAAGTTTTGAGTATCCTATTCACTCACTGTTATCTTCTGCTATACCACTTTTTTCTGGGTTTGGAGCAAGTGCAGGTAAATCCTGCACCTCTTTTCAGCTTTGCTCCAGTGATCTTTTCCTGGACTGTATACTTCGGACAATAGCCTGAGGGTAATGCTGGCTTTCCTTTGCTGTTTTCCACTTTGTTGTTATTTTGTTATCACTACTATTGTTCATTTTGCTTGATGTGTTTGCAATTGGAAGCAGTGCGAAGTTTTGAAAGAATACGCCCACGCCCATTTCCTGCACTCTTCTTTCAAAAGAAGAAAAGAATGCCTAAGATTTGCCATTTTCCTAGGGGAAGACCTAGAATTTCTCCCAGAAATTGTATCTTCATATATAGACCCTCAAAATCTCTCTACACACAAATGCAAATATACATATTTGTACATACATATTTATATGTACTTATATGTTAATAAACATATATGCACACACATTCACATACATGCACACACAATTGAGATTACTTTAAGTTAGAGAAAATTCTGGAAGAATAATCAGCAAAAGCTACTCCAGCTTAAGTACACTCATTTAGTGGGTGAGGTGTATTTTATCATTTCAAGATCAGACCGTACTCCTGGTTGTTCCATGTATTCAGCTATCTAGCCTACTAGGATTCTCTTGACTTCTGAACTCACTGTTTTACCATTTACCAATTTTCCTTCTCTGCTTTCTTGGGATTGTTCAGTAGGATGTTTAGGAGAGTCAGAGATTCATTGAAATAATCTGAGATAAGATCAACATCCAAGCTAAATAGTATACCCATCATTTTCTTGAATATTTTGGCTTATGGGGAACTTAGTACTGTCATAACAACCCATTTTAAACAACTCTGCTAAAAAATAATAAAGAATAAGTTCTAAATCAGACCAACACCAGTCTCTTTATAATTACGACCAAAAGACCTCATTTCTACTTGTATTCACTGGACAAAAATGAAGAAAGAAATCCATCAAATAGTTTCATTTTCCCGAGGTTGTTAGTCCCAGTCCACCATTCTGATTGCTCCGTTTTGAACTTTTAATGCTCCTATCTTGATGTATCCTCTTTATCTTGCACCCAGAACTGAAACTCAAGCACACATGTAGAGTCTTACAAATTCAAAGAACAGCAGGACTCTTTCTAAATACTCTACCTCTATTAATATAAATTTGTACAAGTTTTTATTTGCATTCATATAATAATAGAGTTAGATCATTGATTCCATTGACGATCATGGCTATCCAACACTTGTCTCTATACTTGTTCTTGTAAAGGCCTATCTCCCCAAGTTAGAATGTGAATGTGAATATGAGTGTGTGTGTGTGAATACGGTTTGATTCTAAGAAAGATAAATTAAGTTTTTCCTACTTAATTCACCTTACTAGTTGGTTGGGGAAGAAATTTGGAGGGGAAATGTATTGCTGCATAGGAGAGAAAGTAAAATCATACAGGTTGTGTAGACACTGGAGAGAAAGAAACAAACTCAGAAGAAAAAACAGGCAGAACCGTGGGGTGATTTCTGGTCCTTTGGCTGGAAGAGTGAGGAGGGTCAAGATGATAGGAATTTGGCTGTCTAGAGCTGGAGTCTCAAGGGAGGCTTACGAAATATACATTCTTTGCACTTTGTAGGATGGCATTGTTTATAATTTTCTTCATGGGCAATAGCTTAAAAAATCTCTGACCATCTGGTACTTTAAGAACACTATTCTTGGGCTTTGGGGAAATCAAGCCATATTAATAGGATCATTTCCTTGCAGTCATATACAATACCTCGACAACTATCCAGGCAGGAATATCTGGTTAGAATCCTCACTCTACTGCTTAGGAGCAGTTTGATCTGGGCTGTTGCTCAACTTTCTGAACTTCAGTTTCTTCATGCAGAACATGTAGGTATCAACTTCAACTCACAGAATTATGGAGAAGATTAAATGAAATAACTTGTACAAAGTATTTAATATAGCAACGAACACATAGCTAGAAAGTATTGGAGGCTAATTTTGAAGCTAGGTCTCCTCCCTTGCCCTTCCTCTGTCCCTTCCTCCCTCCCTCCCTCCCTTCCTTCCTAGAGCTATTTCTATCTCTATGGCATCTTCCTGACTGGTAAAAGCCCTCTACCTGACTTCAAAAGAAAATGGTTATTTTATTATTTTACTTTAAACTGTCAATCTGCCTTAGCTGGCTGCATCCCAGGAATTGCGCCTATTGAGTACCCTTTTTGTAGGCATTAGAAGCATGTACTTAAATCCATTCCTCAACTATCTGAGAGGAATCACTTTGTAGAAATAGAAATCCACTCTTCAGATCCTATTATTAAAACATGGATGCTAATCAATACTAGATTATTTGACTGTTCTTCCAGGCTACATTTTGTCTCAGCTAGCATTATATTTTAAGAATTATTAAGTCAAAGACACCTGTTACAAGATGAGCCCCACAAAGAACAAAAAGGGTCAGTTTAATTGTTTTATTTCTTATTTTATAAACAAAAACTGGCTAGGGGGTAGTTGAAAAGAAATCCTATTGAAGCCCTGTGGTACTTCATTTCTGAACAGACTCTTCTTTTGTTTTCCAATCATTAAAAGAAAACCTGACAATAATAATGATAAACCCAAGTAAATACCTGCTTTTCCTTTCCTGGCTTCTTGTAACTAAAGCAAAGAAACCCGATCCTGGGTATTGCCACTGTTTATACATTTCTCCCCTTTGATGCAGAGCAATGCATGAGGAGGTTGATCTACGTGACTCCATCTCCGAAGGAACTGGAATGCAAGCTCCTTTAGAAAACATATACAGCACCCCCCAAACAGTGAGTCTTCTCCAAGTCCTCAGTGTAAGACTTGCTTGCCTCTGTGACATCACGCTTCTCTAAAGCATCTTGGGCTGGGAAGGTTTCTGTGGCCTTTGAGATAATAACATTTTCTTAGCTTGTAAATATGTATGTTGAATAATGACTATGAGCAAGAAGTGTTTACCAAGTAAATCAAACAAGAGCCACATGAAGTTAAGTTGTTTTTCTTTCAGTCCTGGACATAGATAGAGCAGCTCTTAAGAATATTTTTGTTAAAATGGTTCTGAAAATATATTAGGGGGTTAACTATAAATCAATACAGAAGTTGGACTTTGGTTCCCATTCACTTTTTTCATTCTTTAAAAATTATGGTATTTTCTGGTTTTAATGGGAAGAGATGCTAAACTGCTTAATCACCAGGACAGAAGCCTTTCTTCGTTTACTCTTCTAAAAGGTTTTTAGTTTGAAATAACTTTAGATTTATAGAAGAGTTACAAAGTTAGAATAGACAGTTTTCAAGTACCCTTCACTCAACTTCCTCTAATGTTAGCATCTTACACAACCATGGTACATTTATCAAAATCTTAGTTTACTTTTAAATTATATATATATTTACCTAATCTCATGAAAAGAAAGATATCTGACTTCTGATAGCTAAGAAGCTGAAGTTTATTAAGAACCAGAAGTTTTTAAATTTTAAATTTTGTATTTTTTTAGCTAACCAGAATTTTAGCTGGGAAAAGAAAAAGGAGCCATGATCTGAATTTTAACCTTAATCTTAGTATCCTGGTTGTCTAAAGTGGCTTGGATTTGGAACATTTCTGTGGCTTTTGAGATGGGATTCTGATGTCCAAATAGGATCTGTAAGTCCTCAAACTGTAGGTTCCCAAGCTGACAAGATGGTAGAGATACACCCATTTAAAAATCATGTCCAGGAAAGAACAGCATGCAGTATAATCCCAGTGTTAGCCTGTGAGTCAGATTGTAGCTCATTCCAGTTTTTATAGCACCACTAACACATACTGTCCTAAACTCTCTAGTTTATCTTTTACTTCTTGGTTATGAGTCAGTGTAAGCCTATGCTTGTATGATAAATCTGCGTTTTCCCTTCCTTCACTGTGGTATGACCTGTAGCATGAGCTGCTATTCATCCATCAAAGCCCTGTTGGACCTCACCTCTCTGAAGCCTTCTCTTACCTATCACACCATCTCCCCTGTCCTGTGTATGTATTCTACACAAACTTCAATCATTGCAATTCTATTGAACTGTGATTATTATAATTTCTTGCTTGCACATCCATCTTCCTCACTAAATTTGAAAACTTGTCAAGAAATGAACCATGTCTTATTTATCTCTGTGTCTTTAGGAGTAACTCATTATATGGGATATAGTAGGCATTCAACAATGAATAAATTTGAAGCTATCCCAATCTTTATCTACTAATTATGGATAAGCTAACTTTCTTCTTAAGACTTTAGCTTCATCTGGCATAAAGACAGTCCAAGTAGAAATCCTCAAGTCAATGTTTCTCAAAGTGTGGTTCAATGGACTACTTACATAAGGATCATTTGGGAAATTGTTAAAAGGCCCTACCAAGACCCATCAGATCTGATTCTCTGAGGAATCCTAGAGCTATGACTTTTAATAAGATCTGCAGATGCTTCTGGTGTATACTGGTATTTGAGAACCACTAACTTAGAGGGAGAGTTCCATTAATCCATCAACTTCATTATTTCCATAGAGGTTTCAAAGTGAATATAATCAAGGATGTGACAATACATTAAATGAAATAACAACACACTAGTTTCAGGGAAAAGGAGAGTTCTTGTCAGTTTAGTATAACAGATACTATGACTCGGCTTCAGAATGAATTCTGAGGTATATGCCAAGTAAGGCAAAAAATAAGGTGAAAAAAAGTACAGTTTTCACTATTTGAAACCAAAAAAATGCCAGTTTCTCAGGAGAGACCACTTTTTCCCACAGGCACAATTTTTAAAATTTCTCACTTAAGGTTTACTTCAGAACAAGGAATGATGGAATGATTAGTATTTCCAACAAGATTTCTGGAAAACAGCTCTTTCTGTAGTGAGTAAAATACGATGTAAGCTCAGGATATGCACTGAGGCTGCTTTGACTTTCATGTTGTTATGCTGGGTTTTGGACAAGCTGACTCCAAACAGCCCCTCTCCAGTTTACCAGGAAAGGCACGTCTTCATAGTGCTCCTGAGGTAAGCTTCCTAACATCACTTGTCACCGTGGGGCCAAACCAAAGTTATAATCTCTAATCCAAGAATGCAGATACAAAGCATTGCTGATTGAGGGTAGATTTATGTTCTTTGGAAACAGAGGAGCAGTTGGTAATGTTGACATTCTATTTATGAAATTTGAGAAGCCCAGCCAGCAACATTCTCGCTGTAGAAGTCATCCAGCTTTATAGCAATGCAAACAACAGATGACAATACCAACAAAAGCCAAAATGTTCAAAAAGCTACCCTGTAGATGCTCTAAATATGCTGTCTACTTTAAGGACTCTACATGCTAAGGAATAATGACCCCATTTCACAAATGAGGAAATAGACTTGCAGAGATTAATTAAATTATCCAGCCTCACAAAACTAGTAAGTGCAGAGTCAGGATTAACCCCCAGGTTTATATGATGTTAATTGAACAATCCAGGGTCCTGATAATAAACATAGAGAAAGGAAAGACTCAAGATAGGCTAATGGAAGATGTCCTGGCTTAGGAATGGAGGCATCCAAGCTCCTTGCTAACCCGGGCAAAGAAATGATTTTTCTGGTCTCAAGTTTCCATGATCTGCAAAATAAGGGATTGAGCTACGACTTCTGGGGCCCATGCTGGCTTTAAATCCTATGGTTACTCTTGTGATAGATCCAAAGTTAATAAAAATCAACTCTATTTAAATAAAATTTAGTTTTTGCCATTGAATTTCATTTTTTCTACCTCAAAGATAAAGATGACATATCAAATAAAGAACTACAATTATCTTTACAAGTGCTCAAATCATTGCTTCTGTTGTACAGAAGTTACATTAGTCTTAGAACTAACATTGGTAACCACTATTTGAGGGATTACTCTGTGTCAAGCATTCTTCTAAGAGCTTTAAATATGTCATCTAAGTTTATCCTTTAGAATTTCTGAGGTAGAAAGTATTATTAGCTTCATTTTGTAGATAGGGAAACTGAGGCACAAAGAGACTAAGTAACTGATCTGAAATTACACAGTGATGGAACCAGGATTTGAACTCAGGCAGATTACTCTAGACTCCAGAGCCATGTTATTAGCTAGTACATTAAGTTCCCTCCCAAAATCATGCCTTGTATGGTTAATCATTCGTGGAAGTTCATATATTACTTAAAATCTGGAAGTCGTATCTTTGGTTTCTGAAGGAAATAACTGAATGTAATGTTATTTAAATTCCATGTTGCCATATAGTTTTAATAGCTTTCTGTGATACCCTCCCATGATTCAAAATAGTTATATTTTGAAATTAAGCCAGTGAAGGTATGACCTTCTCTGTCTTTCACAATGCCTGAAATATCACTCAATGAATCTTTGTTGAATAAATTAGCCATTAAAGAGAAAGAACTTTTCCTGTTTTGTGTATATGTATTTGAACTTGTGCAGCTCATTTTAATATCTGAAAAGTGAACATAAAAGCTTACTCATTAGAGTGTGCATTTTCAGGTCACAATAACTTTACATCTCAAATAATATAATGTCAACATTATATTAAATAATTTGATTATCTTAAGTAATTTAAGACACATCTTTGAAACACATTTTTCTTCATACCTGCAGTGAAAGAGGGCCTACCTATTCTTTCACTCAAATTGTTCTCTGCTCAGGGCTAAAATCGTACTATAACTTCTTTTTCCTTAGATAATTTTCCAGGCAACTCTTCAACTAAAGAACCACTTTACCACTGTTTCTTGAAACACTATAGAACTTTTTAGATGAGACTGCAACATAATATTCCCTAAAGTGGAAATCAATGGGTCAAACTCTTAGGGAACATGCACCCCATTAATCATGCAGATTTAATTTCTCCCCCTGCTAGCCCCCAGGGATATCAAAGGTTTATGCCTTATTCTTTTGTTTGGTTTTTAAATGCACAGTGTACTCATGACAGCAAATCAAACCTGTTAGTGGCATCAAAACAAGTAGAATTGATACCGGACACAGGACCACTGCAAATTTTATTACAAGTGCAATCGCTGAGAGCACAGCACACACTGGGGTTGGAAATACCTCTCTCTGTGGCATTTGTCATATTAAGAGCTGCAGCATAAACAAAGGAAAGAGCAAATCAAATGTTGTGTAAACATTACATGATTGCTTCCACTTTTCTAGATGCATTAAAGAAATCTGATCTCTAGGAAAGAAGGCAGCCAGAAGTCTAATGTTTTCTAAACAGGGCTGACCTCACATCGACATATTGACATTTGATTCTGTCATATCACATATATAAATATGATGTGACTTGTTTTTGTCTTTTAGAATTCTACTAGTTGTCTTATATACCACATAGGCCTGCAAAAAAAAAAAAGAGAGAGAGAGAGAGAGAGAGAGAGAGAGAGAGAGAAATACCTCTGATAGACCAGGTCAGCCCTAAATGTACATGGTGAAGTCTGTCAGCCTGCAGAGAAACTGACTGACAGCACCAAGTACCGTGACAAGTGATCACGTGATGGAGACTCATGCAGGGAGGCCAATTACATTTGCCAAATGGCTCATCTTCCCTTTTCACTTCCCAAAATTCCTTTCCCAAGTGCTGAGACAGGGTTCTGCTTTTTGAGGGCCCTGCAAACAAGGAATTGTTTAAACACGAGGGAAGTCGGCAGGAACCCTCTATCTAGAAGGGTTGCTTGATCTTGGTCTTGATACTGGTCTGCCTCTAGAGCTCTCATCTGCAGCTCTGGACAGTGCTGAGCCTCTGTGTCCCATGCTGATTGCTGACTGAGAGCCCTCCTTTGGTTCCAGCTTCTCTTCTGGCCGGTTTTTTCCTTAATGACTTATAGCTCCCAGGGTAAACAAGGTAATAATAGAAAATGCAGTCAACAGGGAGCCCAGTATATTTCAACATCCATCTATTTGAATTCTAGTCTCAAGTATTCTACACTTAACCAGATTCTATACATAAAGCAGGATTGTCTGAATGTGATCGCCACAGAATACAATAAGACCCACACTCAGCTCCAAATAAATAAATCATTTCATATTATTTAAGTCAAAGACTATAAGTGAAATAAGTAAGAATATAAGGGAAATATAAGAAATTATGTACATGTAAAGTTTTAAATGGTTCTTTCCCAGTGTCTAAAAAACTTGTAACATTGACCTTCCGGCTATAAAACCAAGAATTACATTACATATTAAAAGCATCTAATTTCTATAATATAGTGTTTATTAAACACATTTTTTAAAGGGAGAATACCCCTCTGGTCAAGAACAGGAAAGTAAAATCAGAATCTTGCACTTCAGAGTTCCTCCAAGGTCTCCATGAATCAGCATCTCCTTCAAAATAGCCTTCGAACCACTCAAATGATCACATTCTATTGTCTTATTGCTCTGCCCCTGAGTGTCTTCCTGGCCGTTAGAGTACTCAGGTGAAAACTGTTTCAGTAAAGATACATAAGGTAAACAGTACGGATCTTCCTTCGGATCTTACTATATACCTAAAGGAGAACATGAAGCAGATTAGAGAAACAGATGACCGTCTCTTGACTTGGAGAACTCCTTCCATAGGGCTGTTCTTAGCCTAACAAAACTAATGTATAGCAAATATAATTGTTAGGGGGAAAGGGCTACATGGAATCGTGCTACTTTCATGTCCATGGGAGCTAATTGAAATAAATGATCTCAAGCACAAGGAATATAAGGAAATCTTTATGAGCCAGCATGATGGATTTCTCTTTGCTTTATCATTGTAGATTCATTCCCATATCTGGAGAGAGCTAAAGAATGATCTTAGCTAGAGGGCAGAGGCCACAAACAGGTGTGACTGCCTTTGAGACCAGTAAGACAAATCTCAATTTCAGAGATATTAAAATGCACAACGAAGAAACAAAAAAATCAGCCAAGGGTGATTATAAGAAACCAGTGGCTCTGAAATTCACCCCCGATATGGTGAAATATTTTAAAATGAGCATCTTACAGTCTATGAAATATGACACATAGATTTCTCTGGGCGTCCTCACCATCCTGCCATGAAACCTATCCTGAAGTCCATTGTCACAGGGATACCTGAGACAGGAGATAACCTTTCCAGAGGAAGAGCTCCACAGATGTGAGACTGACAGCTCTTTTGTGCATTCCCGGTGACCGTGCAATTTGGGAAGCCACAGAGACTCCCCTGTCAAAGTCAAATCAGAGCACCTATGTAATTCCCTCCTAGTAGTGCCTCGCTGTTCTGTGGGAACTTTGCTTCATTTTACTTTATGAGTCAATAACACCCAACCAGTATTGGAAATTTTCACTGAGAAATCAGAACCCAAATTGAATTTTAGCATTGGATGGTCCAAGCAACCATAGAATCATAAATTCCGGGTTTCTGCCCGTAAGTAGGGAAGAAGAATCAGATGGGAGAGAGCCCACCGGCAGCTGCAGCTCCCTAGACCCCTTCAATTCCCACTCCGGCTGGGTGACTCCCTTACTTCCTCTGGCAGGTCTCAAACTTACTATTTTTATGGATTGATTTCTTCCCTGAGAAAATGGCATGCTCCCTGTCTGTTTATCCGGACCTCGCTTTCAACTCCAGTGCTTCAGCCAATTGTCAGGTGTGAATATCTATCTAATCAACATAGGGATTCAATTGATCGCCTTCCACAAAGCTTCCCATCCTGAGTTTGTCCTAGGGCAGAACCGAGATGCAGAGCTGCAAAAGTAAAATATCAGAAGAACGGAGAGGTTGATGTGACTTTATCAAAATAGTATAATGTTTAGAAGAAATAATTTCCTAAGCATGATTCATATTTTAATTCTTCCTGATTATACAGTTCTCTCTGAAAAAGTTCAAAATATACAGAGCCATATAAAGTATATGGAAGAAGTTAAGTCCCCGTGTAATTCTACATGCAGAGATGATGACGATGAACAGTTTAATATATATATTCTAATATGTAATATACTCTTCTTTATCTTACTTTTTCATTTATGAACACATTAATATTTCTAAAGAGATAGAATAATACTTTGTACATGGCAAACACTATGTAAGTACTTATTAAATTAAGTAATGATAAAAACAGCAAATAATTATATACTGTTTGCTGTGTGCCCTTATTAATTCATATAATCATCACAACAGTCTAACAGGTAGGTGTCATTTTTACCCCTATTTTAGAGATGAGGAAAGTGAGGCTCAGAGATAGGGAACAGATTCAAGTCACATATACAGTGGATAATTTTAGAAGTGAATGCATACAGATCAATCTCATTCTGTTTAATGGCCACATGGAATTTCATCACATATTTTATCAGTCTCCCATTGAGGCAAATTTTAATTTTTAAAAAATTTTACTATTATAAACAACTTTGGGATAATCTTGAGCTGATACTTGTGTAACTAATTCCTTTAGAGAAATTATCAGAAGTTAAATTATTGAGACAAATCTATACACATTTTAAAGTTTGATTTTTAAAACAAAAACAAAACAACCTTTACTAGGCTATATCAAATTATAAGGATAGTTGAAAGGGCTGGTTTTGCCCCACCCTCTCTATTGCTGTCATTCTAATTGTCCTTTATAAGTCGTCTGTCTTTTCTTCAGTAATTTAAGATCACCTCTTGGTCTTTGGTGTCATAGTGATGCATCTGGATGTGAAACTATTTATATATTTGCTTTTTATTTTTACTCATTGGGACTTTATGTGCCTCTCATACTTGAAAATTTAAGTTTTTTAAATTAATTTTGTCAAGTTCTCAGTCATTATGCTTTTGAGTACCACCTCTCTTACATTTTCTCTATTTCTAATTATATCCTTAATTATTTCTTAAATTTGGTTTCCTCTTTCCCAATAGCTGACTTTTATGCATAAATTATCTCTTCATCTCTAGTATTCCATTACTCACTAATTTTAATTATAATCATATTTTTCATTTGTTAAGATTATATTTCATTCCTTGTAAGAACTGGCTTTCTTCTTCTTAATGGATTTTTTTGTTGTTTTCTCTTTGCTCATTTTGTATCTTTTGTTTAAACACATTTATTCTAGAGTCTCTATTATATTGTGTGGTCAACTGAATTTCCTGGGGTTTTCTTCCCTTTGTATATCGTGTCAGCTCACTCTCACTCAAGGTAGGTTGTTTCCTATGGATGCTGTAATTTTGCATTGTGAACTCAGCCTCAGTGTGGCTTTATGATGAAAATCCCATGTAGCCTGAGTAAGGTATTTCTTTTCCAGCTTTCTGCTGTCAAATTTTGAACTGGGACCAAGTTTTATGTTAACCTCTCCAGCCAGCAATTCCCAGACTGTGCTGGTAGTGTGAATTCAATATCAAACCTGTGTGAGATACAGTCCTGAATGGTGAATATTCACTCACAGAAGACCTGTGTTTTGCTCCCTTATACCTAGAATTCAGGAGGAGACTGATGAGCCTCTATCTGCTTACAAGAACCTCTTATTGTCTTTCCATGCCAGTGAATAGAATTTTTCTGGCCCATCTTTTCACTTCTGTGATTCTGTTTTATATGAAGGTCTCAATGCTAACCTCCACTTCACAGGGCCCAGAACTTGCTGTCTCCTGTCCCTTATGAGTCTTTAAACCAGTATTCTAGGTTATCTTTCTCATTACCTCCAGGACAAGGCAGAACTGTAGCTCATGAGTTCACTGTTCTTGTTTTTCAATTCCTATTGTTTCCTGGCCTTTGGAGATTTACATTATATTCTTGTGAGCTATACAACTAACCCAGCATTTCTGGGTGTTTGTAGCAGGAAGCTTTTCATATTTTCTTGTCTGTCATCTTATAGGAGCTATGAGTGTTTAATCCTAGGTTTGTATATTTAGTACATAAATATTCCATGATTCATTGATTTAACCATTCTCTTTCAATATTCTCAAATCCTTTGTGCTATTTTCCTTCCTGGCAAAACTCCAACCCTACATCTTATGTATAAGCCTTTGGATTTGACTTTTTACTTTTTCTGAACTTATGCCTGTATTTCTGAAGAACACGGGGGGGGTGATCCCCCGAAAATAGGGACACTGATGTAGTCCAAGTTCACTGTCCTATTCTCTACTAAAACCTTAATGGTGCCCAGGAATCCTCACATCCCTTGTGAGTCATCACTCCCATTTCCATAGCTATTTTAAAACCTTTCCACTCTACTCATCCCCGTCCCCTTTTACAGAGGTATCTTCAGAAGATAACCTTACTTTCTACTTCCTAGAGGAAATAGAGATCATCAGAACAGAGCTTTCTCCAATTCCACCAAGTTCATTAACTCATTTATACCGGAAGGCACCCCGTTTCTCCCTTCTTCCTATCACAGGGAAGGAAGTTCCTTCTTGCTAAATAGAGCAATCCTATAATTTATCAGCAAAGCCTGGGTACTTTTGAAAGTAAAAGGGGGACCCTGTTAATAATTATTCCAGGACAACAGGTGTGAAGCAGAACTGTCCTGGGCAAAGTGAGACACTGTGGCCACCCCGTATATAAAGTTCATCACTCCACGTACTCTCTGAATACACTGCTTTAAGCACCACATCACTCCACCACTGTAAATGCCACATTCCCTTGAATATCGCCCCTTTCCTGTATGTTCAAATGGCCTTCTTTTTGGTTCCTCCTCATTCATGTCTTAAGATTTTCAATATGTTTTTTAAACATTTCAGTATTTCTAAAAGCATCTTACAAAGTAACATTACCTATGTACCATATATACCTCCAGCCGCTGCTCGCTTTTTTGACTTTTCCCTTTTCTTTGACAAATTTACTGAAATATTTGTTTATACCCCCTGTCTTTCTGTTTTGTCAGCTCCCGGTCTCCATCATTTATACAGAGTTCTGGCTTCTTTCCACACACCCCCTTCTGACACGTGGCAATGTCACACCTGATTATCTGTTCTTTAATAGTGCAGATGGCATTCAGCATTTCTCCATCCCTTGGACACCTCTATCTGGGAGGCCTTGAGGGAGAGGGTTATCCCCTCTGTTCCTCAGTTCCCTAAAGTGGCACAGTGATAGGACCTTCCTCACCGACTGTTAGGATTAAATAATATAATCCATGAAAACCACTTAGCATTTTAAAGTGTTAGCCATCCCCACTGCTCATCCTTTTAGAAAGATAGCCACATTTGGTCATGCTTGAATTAGATGTTCCGTCAGTAATTTTGTATGCCACTGTTTGAACCTTTTAAGATAAGACAGAAAGGTAGAATACCGTTGCATTGCCGTCCCAGAGGTCCAGCAGCCTGAGGGTGGCAATCTAGAATGGGAGCTTTACTTCTGTGACCCAGCTGACTTTGGCTCAACTTCATCTTCAGCCCTCAACCATTGCCAAGCTACCAGGGGTTTACAGGCACCCTGGGGGTTCTCCAAAGTGTTTTTCAGTTGGCTTTTCATCTGTTCTGAGTTGTAGGTTGAATTGGCCCTTCCTTTATGTAGGTCATGTCTGCATTATATCTTGTGGAAATGCCACAACTATTTCTTTAAGTGGAAGCTAAACTTTCAGACCTTCAAGAGAAGCTGAACAGATTTGCTGCAATTTTTAATGTTCTCATAGTACTAATTATGGTGGATGCCATTTATTAAATGTTCACCATGTACCTGCAACTGTGCTAACCACATCGCATACTTTCACATACACTGGCTACTTTAATAGAGATTAAAATGGAGCAGGAATAGAAATGTGCTAAAATGATCACCTTACCTGCTGTTAGAGGAACTTTTAATGGCATTATGAGCTCTCAACACTAGGAAGTTTAATAAAAACCTCTACATATATTATGTGTTAAAGCAATGAGCATGACCATTTAAATGACAGGAAGAAGGATGATAATATTCTGTTTTACTGATATATTTGATGAAAATTAAATGGCAAGACCAGACTGTGCAATTGGACTCCAACTAATTGAGACTTTGTTAATTTTCTTTAGGCCAAAGCTAAAGGAAATAATTTCAATATCTCTGAAGACAGCAACCTAAGCAACAGTATGAAAGTAAAGAGAGTTTGTAATACTTAATATCTTGAAGAGAAAAGTCTTTGTGATATTGTATACAGATGGGTAGCATTCCTTCTGCATCATTCCTAAGATAGTTCAAGGAGACACTGAATCGGGCAGATATTCAGTGTGTCTGAATGTGTGACTCAATGTGTTTGTATGTTTGTTTATTTTACATTGAATAAGTCACATCAGCTGCTTATTGTGTACTGAGCTTTAATTAGCATTACCAATTTAGAAGATATTAAACTATAGCAACTATGCTGAAAGCATACATTTTTTTTACATTTGAAAGTTACTGTTCCCACCAACCTCATTCTTTTTCAGGGGGGATTAATAAAAATTTTATGAGCAATTGATATAATGACATAATAAAAATGTTACCTCAATTAGAAGCAAATGTGGAACATGAGATCATTAATTATTGTAATGGAAGGAAGGTCTAACTAGGAAATAAAAATAATCTAAAAGGAGCTAATGAAAGACTGTATGATTGAGAAGGAAAAGAGGTAGGGAAGGATAGATTTGGGGCTTTAGAGAGTAGGGTGGATTCAAGATAAGCTCTGGCAAACCCTTGAAGTCTTCCCTGATTGAGCTACAATTTGCGCTGGTGTGTGATAGTCCAACCACTAAATCAGATAAGAGAACAGCTGAAAAATAGGTGATGATTCTTATAATCAACATTTATTGAGTGTTTACAAAGGGTCAGACACGCTCTGCTAAATACTATCAACACCTGACCTCACTGAATGCTTACAGCAAACACCACTTCGTGGATAAGAAAACCGGGAGCCAGAGAGGTTAACACTGTAGCTTTATAACAGGAAGAGCTGGGAAGAGGTTTGTTTACACTTAGTGTGTTTACCTAGCACAGGCGCGCTGGTGGTTTCTATTTTTAAGAAAAACATGATGCAATTTTAGGTCAAGAAGGATCTGACAGCCAAATGAACAGGAACACCTAGAATTTTCTGGATTCTGATTTCTCAGTGAAGATGACTAGCAGTTGAACTGATGAACTTTAAAGAACATAATAAAAACTGAACAGTATTTTGACAGTGGACCTCATAAAACTAGGACAATTTTTGGTTATACATTTGAGTCGGTATTTTATTTCTCCCAACCCTTTGTAACAGATTACAATCTGAAAAATGTTACTTCTTTTTTTAAAATCTCTTTTTAAAAGTCATGTCTACATGCTGAAAAAGATTAAATGAATGGTTTTGAATTTATCTTCAAGGGAGAATTGTCCAAGCCAGGCCAAAGTTGTAAAATGATGTCCTATTGTTTTAGTATTATAATGAAGTTAGTCTGTTTTGGTCAAAATTGCCAGTGATTGTGGGTGGATTGTGCACTTACTCTACTGGTGAAAACTTCTTTCTCTTTTGAATTCTTCTTTTCATAGTTTTGCCCTGCTGGCCTAATATCTGGGACAGTTGAGGGAACTGGACTAAGCACATCTCTGCCAAAGTCCGGCCTTCAGAGCACAGAAGGTGAGGCCCTCTGGTAACACTGTAGGGAAAGGGGTGCAGTTCCTTACCCTCAACTTCCAGCTTCACCAGCTTAGAATATGCCATCCCGAGGCTGTTTTTTGCCACACATCGATAATGTCCAGCATCTTCCTTTTGCACATTATGAATCCTTAAACTCCCAGATTCAAGAACTGCAATGCGGGAATTTTCCTGCCAGGGATAGGAACATGAATTTTTAAATGTCCATGGCTTTATCAAGGACATATTTGCCACTTTTCATCTCATCATCATCAGTGTTATCATCAAAAATATCACTTGAACGTTTATTTGGCTTTTATTATGTGCAACATACAGTATTAAATGAGACAGTACAAGATCACCTAAAGTCGTTTTAACACTGATCCCATAAAATATAGTTTATTTTTATTTTCTTTTATCACGTGGGGACACCAAGGCTTATTTGATTTCCTGAAAGTCACACTCAAGTCTGTTTAATTCAAAGCATTGTTTTGAAATACCCTATTTAAAGCACACAAGATAAAGTATCCTTAGGGGGATATGTGTATTTGGAAAAATTGGAAAATTCTACAATTAATACAAAAATTGGTCTTTGAAGTTAAAATATTACATCTATCTTCTTTTCTGGGACTCTAAAGTCAATGTCATACAAAAAGCCACCCTTATTTTCATTATAGGAAATACATCAATATTTATGGCAAAAGGAAAATTGGAGAATTATATAGGTTGCCATAAACAACACTATGTGTTTTATTTTAAATAAAACAAAGCTAATCAGTTTTAGACTCCATTTCAGTTCATTGACATATATCAACCCCTATATATTCTCCGTGGAATATTCCGAGCATAGTAAATGAAAACCACAATGTCTGTGGCCTCACAGTGTTCACAGAGGTGAGAAAGGATGCAAAGAGACCATGAGGAGGTAGTGTTACGATTTATCGGTACATGTAAGTGAAAGATGCAGAAGCTGCATAAGATATGCATGAATAATCCATGTTTAATTTAACTCCTCTTTGTGACTGAGGTATTTGTCAAGGTGCTTGTTCACCAGCCTTAAGTCTAAATGCTGACTTCAGCGTGTCCTCGCTCCCTTTCTTCCGAACCTCATTTCTCTCTCTCCTTCCAGAAACCGTCAGGGCTAATGCCTGGATTTTAGTTCTGTCTTTCATTTCTCCTAAGTCTCAAAGATTCCATATTAAGCAGTAAAAGATTCAACTAACTAGCCAACCAACCAACCAACCAACAGAAAAAGACTCCTGCTTTGCCTTTGTTTCACCTCCTTCTCCATCCCTAAAAAGAACGACTGGTTTCATTTCTCTTTTTTTCCTAGCTAGCCACAACTGGAATGCATTGCAGTTTGTGTATATGGAAACATAAAGAGTTAAGTTTGGTTAAAATGTTGGGTACATAAAAAATATTTTGCTAGAAATTTTTAGTCATGTCATTGAATTTGCAAAGGATTGTTGTATTTGAAAATCTGTTGTATATACATATTGTGTTTTATATAAGAAATCACTTACCCTGAGAGCACTGTCCCCCTTAATCCACGATACTGAGGGTTTGGGGTTGCCCATGGTAGTACATGGTAGAACTGCCTTTAATCCTTCTATTATTTTTACATTTATGGGAGGACGAGTTATCTTAGGTTCTAAGGGGGAAGAAAAATTTAAAATGAAAAAGACAATATGAGTGTATTAAACTTAGAGGTATTAACTTTCTATTTAATCTAAATATCCTCTGGAAGAATAATATATTACATTACAAAATTCACCAAAGGCTAAGACAGGTTATTAGATGATATCAAAGAGAAATTATTTTTTAAAGTTCAGGTTACTTCTATTTTTTATTTATTATATATTAATAACATACAATATTAATATTCTAATAATTATATTATTAATAAGATATGTTAATATCTTTCCTAAAAACAAATTCATGAAACATAGTAGGAATTTGAAGTTACAGTATTCTTCACTTTAAAAGGTGGTTAATTAAAAGTTGATAAAAACAAGCTGTCACCAGAACAATTCAACATTATTTAAATCATACTAACAGACATGAAAACAATTGAAAAGACATTTTTGTTATAAGTTTATATTTTTTATACAGTTCTGAGCTATGACCTACTTTTCCTTTAGTTTTCCTCTTAATTCAACTATTCGATTTGGGGATTAAGAATCAGATATGTTTATGCTCTTAGTTAACCAGATGTTACTACTTTAGCAATGAGAGAAATTCTGTCGTACAAGTTACAATGACAGTACTCAGCAAAGCAAACTTTTGTAATTTACTGTTTGGTGAAACACTCTTAATTCTTTCAGAAGAAATAGCTAATGTCAGCTAATTGTTACTCTCCTACAATAAGCTTTCAGAATAAGTCATTAAATCTGTATAGAATTTTTGGATGCCAGTTATTTTACTACTTGAAACATTCATAAAATAATGAAAACCACGTTTATTTCCTTTATAATCTTATGTTATAGATACAAAAAAAGGGAGGAGACTGTCTTTGCAGGAGAGATTACTGAGAAATGGATGCATCTTATTTCTTTAGGTCATGCACCATAGTCAATCTGTTACTTTGACAGAGGTGAACATGGCATAAGGATGTTTTCCCTTCCACTGTAATTGTGTGTGTGTGTGTGTGTGTGTGTGTGTGTGTGTGTGTGTGTGTAGAGGAATGGTTTCATGGTGGTTGTAAATGATATTTGCAAAGGCTGCATGGTCTACTGATTTTTAATCTAGACATTCATTGCCATTTAGAGTTGGTATGAGTCTGCATTGTGGCAAAAATATAAGACAGGCTTTAAATACGTTATAGGAAAATGTCAACTTTGTTACTTTGCCTGCTCTCTAAAGCATACAATTCTCCAAATCAACAATGGTGAATACCTACATTTAGATAAAGACCAGGCACCTCAACTGTGAGTTGGATTGACATACAACTGCTGGCAAAAGCTTGGGAGTTGACATTCCTATAACATAGTCGGGAGGTGTGTTATCCATTCCTTCCACTGGGTTCTGTGAACCGATTCCTATGACAAACCTGAGTCACAGATAATGTCTCAGGGAGAAAACCTTTGCGTAAAGCAACTAACTCCTATCTTCTCAGTGAAATAGATGTCTTGGTCATCTGTTGGGTCAGGGGTGATGGAAATTCCCTTGATGGAAATTGAATATAAAATGAGCTAGAAATGAATTGCATATTGGTGCAGAGTCGTGGACTCCCCAGTCTAAGGGAACTTAGTGCAGGTGAAGCTAAGCACACTGACTAATCCAAAGTGGTCATCTTGCTGAGGCAGGATTCTGGAAGTATCTTACTGCCAGCATTGAGCCCTTGCTGGTGGGCCATCAGGAAGCTGGGGGAGGGAGCTCTGGTGGAGGCCCTCGGGTAGTTGGAAGTGAAGCAGGCATGGGTCTTGGGGTTCTCAGCGACAGCCCTGACATTTTAGCAATTGGATGGCCACATGAGTATGCCGCACGAATGGGTGAGTTTTCCTAAAGAGAGGGTGGAGGAAAGAGGAGTGGAAAGAAGAAAAGAAGAGAGTTTACCATAGAACCAAAGTAAAGAACATTTGGTGCCAGAGAGAATATGAGAAACAGCCAAAGGAAAGGAAGCACCACAAAGAAGTGGAAGACTTGAACATGCTCTGGCTTCAGAATCAAGCCTGCATCGCGGAGCAAAGAGGTCATCCCAGCTTCCTGACTTGATGTCTCACTGCCCTACATGCTGAAAAATAGGCTGCTCGTGGGTTCAGCCCTACCTCCTTACTCACAGAACACGCCGTGCCCACCCCATCAGCTTGCCCACAATGTGCCACCAGCCCCACTACATACCTGTCCTAATTAATCTAAAACTCCATTCTCAAATATGATCAAACACAAAAGATTAACACACGGTGGACAAAAAACATGAACAGGAGAGAGAAGAATGACATCGAATCAAAGCTTATCATGAGGAAAACAGGAATACAGTGGGGAAAAGAAAATGTTTCTAAAAATGCATTTACTGCTATCCTTCAACTCATGTAACTATTGCATAATACAACACAGACAGTGTGCTATAAAAAAGGGAACAACCAGAGAAGAGATAATTCTCAGAAATTAAAAATAGAGGTTTTTAGATCACAGTACTCAAAATAAGGGCAAAAGAGCAGAATGGTCATACTGAAGACTAAATTCATGACAGGGAAGGCAAAGTTAAATAAATCTCCAAGAAGGCAGAATATCAAGATTGAGATGTAAAAAACATAAGAAAAAAAAAATGGACTTGAAAAAAGAAGTGTAATAGTTGTTCATTAAAAGTTTAAGAATGAGATAGAATGAAGAGGAAGAAAAACAGAAAAGTGTACCTTATTCTGAAAAAAGAAAAAAAAACCCTTGGTTTTTCTATTAAGAGGCCCACCTAAAGCCAAGTGGGAATAATTTAAAAAAAACACCTACCAAACATATTCTTGTCAATTTGAGAAATTTATGAATTTTAGAAATAGAGCAAAATCCTAAAAATTTTAGGAGATAAAACATCAGATCTACCTGTAAGGGAATAAGAAAAAACTTTTCATCTGCAACATAAGAGTGTCATATGACAATGAATAACTGTCTACTAAAAGCTAAGGGAAAAGCCTTTTAAACCTTCATCTGTACCTAGACAAGTTATTGTCCAAAGTGAGAACCACATAAAGGCTTTCAGCCACGCAAAGATTCAGAAACCGTATGTCATGTGCTCACCCTCTGAAAAGAAGAAGCTAATGACTTCTTCCAGCCAAACAATAACAACAAAACAGAAAGATGAAAGATACAAGAGACAGTGATGAAAATCATCAACGACAACAAAACTAACAAAAAAGGCCCCAGGTGGAAGTGGACTCCACTCATTTGTGTGGCACAGTATGCATGTTTATGTGACTTTCCTGCTCTGTAGTGTGGTGTCAGAGAAAAGAAAATAAAGGCTTACATTATTGCAAGGTCCACAGTTTGCAGCAGCAAGTGCATACAGCCCATGAGATTTGAGGATGCTGGTAAATGAATACGTGATGATATAACACCGGGTAGGAGAGACATCTAAGAGAACAGAGAATTAAATGAGGTCCTGATGGGGGTCAGTGGAAGGGAGAGCAGAGAGGAGCTAAGGGCCAGAGAACTTGATTATGTTGGTGATGGCTATGCAGTGGGAGTGAGGGGCCAGAGAGCTGGACTCTGTTCTAGCTGAGAGACAGATGGAGTTCGTGCTTTCTATGTGGAGGCTGATCATGAGTGTGGGAAACTGCCTTCTTCATCAGAATTGGATATAAGAGTGTCCATGTTTAGAGTGTGACATACTGGAACTTAAGATTTCAAATACAGGCCACTTCCTGGGGGTGACAAGGTCATTAATCGGGTAGGCTGATAAAGAGTTCAAGTAAACATCACTGGACTTGCGGAGGTCAGAGGTATAAAGATGAAGTGGCTAGTGGCTTTGTTTCATGGCTGTTCAAATCCATGTAGATGATGGTAGGAGGAGAGGTGGAGAGAAAGATAATGAGTCTGGAATCAAAGTATTTGATAAATAGTGGGGATGCAGTGTGTGCCTAGAATGAGTAGAGGACTTTATGAATAGAGTGAAGGAGAGAATGATTAGAATAGGAAAAACCTTCATGAAATGAAAGATTTTGCACAGGAATGCAAAACACAATGGCTTAAAAGCAGCAACAAGGGCTAGGAGATTAACCATGAGTGCTGGCAGGCTTGTAGACATGAAGTGGAGAAAAGAAATAGCTTCCAGTTAAGCAGAGATGTCGATCAGGTTTGAAAAGTTGCTCAGGAAAATCAAGTTTGAAATAAGGCAAAAGGGCAGAAGTGTCTGCAAAGAGGTTAGAGATAAAAAGTATGTTGGGTTCTACCAGAATTGTTTTAAAGACACAGGGAAAAGATTTTAGAGGGAAGTCCCTTGCTGAAAGAAGTCAGAGTGGAGCAAATAAAGATCTGCATAAAGGCAAGAAAATGGGAATGGATAGTGCATTGAAAGGCTCGCCTTTAGTTTATGTCAGAAATAGGAGGTGTGGGCTGAACTGCCTCAAGGTTGTGTTTTGAACTGAACCACTGCCGAACCTTCCGGTAAGCGGGAGGCTCTACTGCCTGCTTCAACGTGTACCAAGTCAACTTTCAAATTGGGAGATGATCGTTGCCCCCACTCACTCATCTTCACTTGCAGAGCCCCACAACTCTCTGCAGCTCCTCCCACGCCATTGTTGGCTATGCAGCAGTAGATGCCATCATCACTGTCCTCCACGCTCAGGATGGTGAGGAGCTGCCCATTCTCCCGAATGCTGTACCGGGTGTCAAAGAGCCTGCAGGGCACAGAGCAAGGTGGCAGGTTAGGGGCACGTGTGAGATTTTCCTGCTATGGTTAAACGGATCAAACAGATGACTTGCCAGGTGGAGGAAGTGGATGCAGAGTAAGAGGAAACCCGAATGAGTTCTGAATAATAGAACAACTTTATTTGGTAATAGAAAACTAACATTACATTTGAATCTTTCCCAGGCTCCAATAATCAAAGTACCACTGGGTCCTTCAAAAATGCTTTCAAAAGGTGATGTCCATGGATAAGACCAAATGTAAAGTTTGTTCAGGAAGGCATGTTATTACCAAGTTTTATGAGTTTTCTCCCTATAACTACTGGGAAGTAGTAGTCAGATAATGAACAGGCACACACATAAATGTGACTGGCAGAAAGACTTAAGTATTTGTAGAAGTAACTAACAATTAACTGAGTATTTATTCATTATTAAACAAATATTACTTGAGTGCCTAATAAGTGTCAGGCACAGTTGTAGTTCCTTGGTATACTTAGGGATACAAAACAGCTTCAAGATGTAAAATTGTGTGTTATGTATATTATCTCATTAAGTTACAAGCAAACCGTTGTGAAGGGAATTGGGGAAACAGAATCCTTGAGGGAAAGCATCAATATAAAAGTGGGTTTTATGACCAAATAAAGATTCTTTAGGCAAAATGTGTACATTAGGCAGAATAGTGGTCCCCCCAAAATCCATGTCTTAATGGCTAGAACCTGTACCTATGTTATCTTAAGTGGCAAAAGGGATTTTGCAGATATCAAAGATTTTAAAATAGAGTATCATGGCTTATCCAGATGGACCCAATGTAATCACAAGGGTCCTTAAAAAATGGAAGAGGGAAGCAGAAGAAATCAGAGAAGGAGAGGTGTTAATGGAGGCAGAGGGCAGAGTGATGTGACTGTTAGCTTTGAAATTGGAGGAAGGGCCCCAGGAATGCAGGCAGCCCCCAGAAGCTGGAGAAGGTAAGAAATGAGATTGTTCCCTAGTGCCTCCATCAAGAATGCCCCCTATCAACGCCTTGATCTTAGCCCAGAGAGACCTATTCCAGACTTTTGACCTCCAGAACTTTAAGATAATAAATTTGTGTTGTTTCAAGCCACTAAGTTTGTAGTCATTTGTTACAGTAGAAATAGGAAACTAATGCAATGTGAAAACAAACAAAGGAAAGGAAACAGATTCTTGATTTTCTATTCTTGATAAGTGGCTACCTTCATATATTGATCCTTAAGAGGAGCAAAGAGATGTATTAAATTTTGGTCTAATGCAAGGAGGATAATACAGCCCTGGGTAGTTCATGAAATCACATTAAATAATTTAAGTTTTCATGGAAAACATTAAATAAGTTTTCATGGAAAAAATATAACTTTGGAGTGTTTTACAGTTGTCCTTGTGGGCCAAGAGTTCAGCCATTCTGGGAAAAAGAAAGTTTTCCAGACTTATAATCTGTTACATGAGGGATACTCAAGTATTGATAATTAAAATAGAAAACTTTTAAGAACAGTTGTAGATTTATAGAAAAACTGAAAAGATAATATAGGTAATTCCCATATATCCACCACATCAGTATCTGCTATTGTTAACATCTTAGATTAGTGTGGTACATTTGTTACAATTAATGACCCAATATCGATACATTATTAACTAAAATCATAGGTGACATGCAATATGATCCCATCGTGGTCCCATGCACTCTACCAAAGAAACACACTTAAAATCAATGGCTGCTGAGCAGGCTAACTGGCAAGCCAAGCCGTGGCGAGGTGTACTTGTTACTGCACCCCTCCAACAGAGCAAGAATATGTCACTGGCTTCGAGGACCCTTCACCTGGAGGCCCTTGCTCAACAGCACCTCTGGTCTTTGTAAGAACAGCCCAGTGGGGGAGTCTGAGGCATGAGAGAGAGAGACTGAACATAGAAACATGGAGTGAATGAAGATTCCTAACTTCCCTACTTCTTTCTCCTTGTTTCGATGTATTTTAAATTGATTTAATAAACTTCTCTTCAAGACTCTTAATTTTTGCCTTCCTATTCTGGGACAGCTTACTGGGTAGAGGACTTGAAAGCACAGGGTAATCCATATTATAATGTATATAAAAGAAGAAAACCTTAAATTTCAGTCAGAGGTGAGTGAAAAAAAGGATGTAATTTTTCCCATCCCAGTTCACGGACCCCTGTCTAAAGGTGCCAATGTAAGCCCTCTACCCCTAAAGCAAGCCATGTTGTTTGCTTGGAAGCCAGTGTTGTCCTGTACTATAGATTTTTTAGAGTATTTTTGATCAATTTTGATTATAACTATTGTAATGAGGAAAGGACAGCACAACCTTTATATGCCAAATGGGAATTTTATCTGTTTGGGAGGCTGCCTCACTTATAGGTCAGGAATCTCTTTTGATTTTCAGAAAAAAAAGTCAGCCCTAGAGGCCAGATTCCTAGACAACATACTTCACTTTATTTGGGATATCAGAAGTACAGGAGAAGAGGCTGGTCCCTGCGAATTCCCCTGCATGTCCTGGAACATGAGCCTCAAACTCAGGATATCATGGTGCTTCCTAATGACTGTCAAACTTCCCCCAGGCCCTATCTGGGTCCTCATCTGTGATCCCTGACATAGGTCTGGCTTCCCCTTGTCAATTAAATCAGTGTTTGGCTTTGGGCAATTCTCCTAACCTCATTGAAGATCTCATATTTATAGAATGGGGAAATTTGCATTTTAGGTATTCTAGGTGAACTTTTGTACTGCCAAGAGCTGTAATTACATTTATGACAAAGATAAATTATAAAGCAGGAGTGGGCATTCTTACCAGAAAAAGGCAGAATACTTACTTAATGAGAATTTTATTTCTGGTCCAGGAAATTTCAGGCTGGGGATAAGATTCCACAGCACACATGAAAGTAGCCACTTCTTCCACTAAGGCATCCACTGTTTCCAGAGGAGTGGTGATGACAGGAGCTGAAAGGAGAGGAGAAATAAAATGAGAACATTTAAATGTTGTTTACTAACCCTTCTATAGGCAGTCAGAGGCCACCACATACCTGAATGAGAATTATACTCCCCATAACATTTGCCTAAAGGAAGGATGATTTTACCTAGAGAATTTTGTTTCTACTTCCAAGCGAGGCATTTGAGAATCAAAAGAGAAGCTCTCAGGAACCTTCCGGTGGCAGCCAGGAGGCATCTTTGGAAGATGTGATAATCTGATGGGTTCTCTCCTAAATGCTCAAAAGGCAGCCAACTGCACTGGAAAGAGAATCTGAACTCTTGTATGGCCAGAAGATCCTTCATCTTTTGCACCTCTGCCTCTTGTCCTGTGCTCACTCCAGCCACTGGACCCCCTGCAATTACTGAGCTCTGCAAATACTGAGCACACTCCTGCCTTCAGGCCTCTGCCTCAGCAGTACCCCTGCCTGGCTTATTTGTACCCCCGATCTCATGGCTCACTTTAGTTTAGGTGTAAAAAAAAAAGGACTTAGAATTTATTTTATATAAGTAGGGGCAGATCTACTCATTTTATGTGAAGCCCAAAATTATATAATTTGGGGGCCCCTTTAAGCATAAAACAAAATTAAAAAATGAATATAAAATATCCATGGGCCACCTAACACCAATCGACTCAGAGGGAAGTCTTGGTAGAAAGAGTAGCAGTCTTAACAACTGTTGTTTAAAAATAATTTTCCCCAGCTTTCATGGTAATGTATGTTCATATAAACACATTGCTAGAACCCTCTGAGGGTCTTAGTAGGGGTTCTTAAAAATAAGAGACTTCAAATCTTAAGCTTCATCAGATGTATAAAGAATTCACATCTGCATATGTAGAGTAGAAAATGATTCACTAATAAGAGGCAAAAGTCTCAAATAAAAAAAGGGGAAGGGATCTGAACAGACATTTCCTCAAAGAATGGACAGTAAGTATATGAATAGATGCTTGATATCATTAACAGGGAAATGTAAATCAAAACCACAATAATTACTTCACACATGCTAGAATGGCTATAATAATAATAAAAATGATAACAAATCTTGGGGAGGTGGTGGAAAAATTAAAACCTTTGTGCATTTCTGGTAGGAATGTAAAATGGTGTAGCCACTGTTGAAAACAGTATGGTGGTCCCTCAAAAAATTAAACATAGAATAACCATATGATCTAGCAGTCCGGCTTTTGGATGTATACCCAACAGTACTGAAAACAGAGACTCACATAGATATTTGTACACCCATGTGCATAGCAGCATTATTCATAATAGCCCCAAACTGGAAGGAACCCAAGTGTCTGCCAACAATTAATGTAAAAACAAAATTTGGTATATCCATCTAATGGAATAGTATTTGCCAATAAAAAGGAATAAAGTACTGAGACATGCTACAACATGGATGAAACCTGGAAACAATGAAGTGAAAGAGGCCAGTCTTCAGAACAACATACAGTGCAATTCCATTTGCATTGAAATGTCCAGATTAAGCAAATCTATAGAGCCAGCAAGTACACTAGTGATTGCCTAGGACTGGGGGAGAGGATGGAGGGATTAGGGGGTGATGGATAGCGAAGGGGTACAGGATTTCTTTTAGGTGTAATGAAAATGTTACAAAAATTGATTCTGATGCTGAATGTATGCTATGAATTGCACACTTTAAGTGGGTAGAGTGCATGGTAGCATGGTATGTGAATTACCTCACATAGCTGTTATATTGCTATTTTGTTGGTGTGTGTGTGTGTGTTTCACAAAAAGAAAGACACAAGCAGGAGAGCCTGTAGAAGTTGTCCCTACTCTCTTCCTGCCCGCCTATGAAATAAGGGTCACTTGGATTATAAGAGGTGGGGAAGGAAAAGGAGTTAGAAAGGCAGACAATGGATTGAGATGGGATGCACCCCTCCTCAATGCTTCAGGAAACCCCAAGCAAAAGGGGCAGGGTCCAAGTCCCCTCAAGGGCTGGGTGGTGTGAGAAAGAAAGTGCCAGAAGCATTCAGGTGAGTCTGGAAATCTACCCCTTGCATAATATGATTTAAAATAATTGTCATCATCACCACTTTGTTGTCATTATTATTATTTATCAGAAATCTATTTACTGTTTTCCATGTAACAGGCAATGAGTTGACTAGAGGCAAAATTCTGCCTTATAAAGCACAATCCAGATGACAAGTAGGATAGATACATAAAGTGATCAGCTATAAATAATCAGTTATGCCTACTTTCCTGGCTAATTTATTAATAATGCCCCTTATACTCCCCCAAATGCCTGAGCCTGGACAATGAATTATATGGTCATTTTAGTTAAAATGTAAGGTGCAGTCGAAAGCCAAATAAATAATATGAACAGTGTTTTAGACGCAGGGGAGGGGATGAGAGCTTCATGAAACACCCAGAAAAAACTGGCACATTGCCCACAAAAAATGCATCCACTATCTAAACGAACCTTATATTTTCAATAAATTCAAAGGCAACCTCATCTGCTGAGAGTAAGAGAAAATGGTGGTTGGGAGTATTCCACTTAGCCCATATCTCTCTCATCAATGTTATTCTTTTCTTAAAATTCAATTTAAGTGTCATTTCTCCCCAACTTCCTTGACTTACTAGACAGACCCAAATGCCCTTTTCCTTAACCTTAGATCATCCTATATATGTCACTCTTACAGCACTTGTCATACAGATGCTATTTAAATGATCTGTTTTTGTCTTTGTCCCACATTTACTTATAAAAACCTTGAGCTTTGGGGCCAAGGACTATATCTTAGACCTCTCTATCCCCAGGGTTAGCACATTGACTGATGTATTGTTTAATTGAGCTAAACTGTGTTTCTGAGGCCTTTTACAAAAGTCATTTATTTTTTAAGAAGGTTGAAAGAGAGCAGAATTTTTAGGTAAAATGACATCTTTTGTATGTAAGTGTCAAGGCCCTCCTTTTCCCAACTTTCCACTTAAATAACCATTAAAATATACAGAATACAGGACAAAGAAATAAAGAAGTGAGAAGCATTAAAGAATAGTTAAGAGACATAAAGTGTAGATTGACAGGCACCAATATGCTTTTAATAGGAGTTCCAGAAAAATAAACTAGAGGGACTGACCTAGAAGTAATGTGTAAAGGGATAAATACCTGGTCATTTTTCAAAACTGAAAATAAAAAAGCAAATATTCAGGTTGAAAGTTCCCACCAAGCATCAAGCCAGATAAAGAAAAAGATAAATTGGTCCTTAGATACATTGGATTAAAACTATAGAACGTTAAAGATAAAATAAAATCTTAAGCCCAACTAGAAAGAAAAGATCAGTTACCTTAATAAGAATGCCAGTTAGGGTGACCTGAGATTATTCAGCAACAACTGATACCAAAAGGCAATAGACTAATATCTTTAAAGGGCTGAGAAAAAAATAACTATAGATAATCATTTTTAAATGAAGACAAAATAAAGACACAAATGAATGGTGAGAGTGTTTACCACTCAGATCTCTGAAACCATTGCTAAAGTATATAAACTCAGTAAGAAAAATTTTATACCCAAAAGAAAGGGGTGAAGGGTTAAAAACAATAGTAGGCAGAGATGGTGGTGAAATATAATTGTGGTTTTTTAACCTACTATGGAATAGTAAAACACAAACCACTCATTTTTGTCATTAAAACAAAGTGGAACTAATATTCTAGACAAACAATAGAAGATGAAAGTTCAGGGAAGAAGTTCAGTACATAGTTAAAATATGCTAAGCTCTTTACTGTAAACAGGAAGATGACAAATACTGAGTAACTACAAACATGGGCAGAAAAATATACCGTTCAACACATATGTGAAAATTTAATTAATAGAATAGATTAAAAGGCAAAGTCTCCAAAGAAGCAAGAGAAAAAGAAAAAAGAGGGACTAGAACTCTATCAACCAGAAGGAGAAGAAGAAAAGGAGACTAAGTCAAACCAAGAAAAGGCATGATTAACAGATGACAGAAAATAATGTGAAAGAAACATGCCCAAATATGTCAGGAATCATAGCAAATGCCACTGGTATAAACTGACCTCTGAAAAGACAAACACTATCATACAGGATAAAAAAACACAAAAGATACACCTAGATAAATTAATACAGAAATGTTGAAAATAAAGAAAAGGGAAAATGTATACTTCTATTGTTTGTCTAGAATTTTAGTTCCACTTTGTTTTAAAGACAAAAATGAGTGGGTTGTGTTTTACTATTCCATAGTAGGTTAAAAAATCACGATTATATTTCACTACCATCTCTGCCTACTTATGTTTTTAACCCTTCATCCCTTTCTTTTGGGTATAAATTTTTTCTTACTGAGTTTATAGAAAACAAACACTACTCAAAGTGAAAAAGTGATAAAGTAGTGCTAATATAAGAAAAGTGGAATAGAAAGTCATAAATGTTTATAGGATGAAGAGAAACACTACTTAATTATAAAAGGAAAAGTCCATCAGGAATGTATAACAATATGAAGCTTAATTATTTTAAAACATAGACTTGAAATAAAGAAAGCCAAGAGTAAAATTAAAATGACCAGAAGACATTACAATGAAGTAATAGGCTCCTAAATTTGAGAGAGAATGCAAGCATGAATGAATACGAAAATGTTACAAGTATTTATCCCTAAGTATGAGCATTATATATAATTTTGTATTTTTGTTTTTGCTGTCTTTACAGGGCTAAAAAATGAATACCTATTATATTTATAATAAAGTTACAGCACATAAATTCAAGTGCCACACAGAAATATTAACTTTCCAAATGCAATGGAAGCAACCGTTCAATTGATAGCAGAGTTTAAGAAAGTCAATCTCTTAAGAAAAGGCGTATTTTTCTAAACAACAAATGAATGAAATAAGCAATAAGTTGTATAGTCACATGGATGTCAAGAAATAAAAACAAAAATTATTACATTTAGTTTGTGGAATGCAGATAATAATAGGCCCAAAGTTTAACTGATAATATTGAATGCTTTCATTGTTTAAAAAGTAACTAGGCAGTGAGAGGCTGTGGCACAGGGCTTGAATTCATCTCCCTGCCCTATCATTTCCCATTTCCGCCAAGTCCCATAACTAGTGCCTTGGCATCTTCAGTGATAGAGATGATAATAAAACCACCACATAAGCTTGTCATAAAGATTAATTAAATAAATATATGTAAAGCATTTAAAATTGTCCTTGGCCTATATGGAATAGTTTGTGTTGTTTGATTCTATAATTTAGAAACAGAAGCCTGAGCTGTGCAATTGCTTTCCTGGTCTCTGGATTACCTGCAAATTTATCATTAATATTTACTTCTGGGAATCTATCCCAAGAAAATAATCTCAAGAAGTTACATAGATGACTTTCTTTGCACCAGATTGGTTGTACTAAATTGTACTAATCTTACTACAGTAGAAGAGGAGTTAAGCACACAGTTTTGTCTTCTAACTGTGGTCTGCTGGAGTGGCATGTACTGCCTTGCAAGAGCCATAATTTTGCAGGAATTTTGTAAGACAAAGACAATTGTTAAGTACAGCATTATAAAAAACTAAAGTACACAAACTTATAACAAATAAATTAAGTTAAAAACAAAGTCATAGTACTCAAAATTTATCACTTCCTAGTTTTTTTGCTACATTTTACTATCATCTATGTTCTTGAGATTATTTACATCTACACAAATGCAGAAGTGACAGAAATAGCATACTACTAATACATCCAATGAGGTGACACAAACTCTGTTGAGATAAGTTGAGATCAAACAAGTAAATCTTACAATGTCTTGACAAGCTTAGACATGGAGAAATATATAAGGTGTTATTAAGAACTTTATTAAGTTAACACCTACCCACAATGTTCAGTGACATAATAGTCTTACATGATGTTTGACTGTTTTTTAAAAATTTTAGCATCTAAAATGATTAAGAACCTGGTATGGGCCATGTATTGTATTTTCCATTCATTATCCCATTGATTTATTGCAACAGACATAAAGGCAGATACTATTATTACTGTCATTTGCAGATGAGGAATAGGGGCCAAGAATGGTTAAATGAGTTGTCTAAATGTAACAAAAGTAGGAAGTGATGGAGCTGAACTTCAAGGTTGAGGCTGGCTTTGAAGTTTCTATCTCTTAATTCTGAGCCATACTATGTCTTTAGCATAGTACTATTTATGCACAAATGGGGAAAAAATAAGATTTACATCAATATCAATTTCAATAGGCAGAATAGACTTGGTTAAATCCACTTTGCCCATATTCCAAAATTACCCAAACAAATCTGCTTTCAAATTTTTATTGACACAATCACACAGTTGTATTTAATGACAGTTGTTGACTTAGCAGACTGTCTCTTATTTACTTTCATTCTCCTACCCAGCTTTCATCTCAGCCAGAGCCTGTTTAAACTAGGACACGATTTCTTCCTTCAATCCAAGGACCACATGAATAACAAATACATGAAAATGAACAGAACACTTTTCTGGACCCAAAGAGTAACTTAACCTGAATACTAACTTCTTGATGAGAGGACATGATATTACCCTTTTAGGGGCTCTAGCACATGGCTATTGACATACTTTCTGATTGAATAGTTGCTGATTAACATGAAGAATGAGTGAGTGAACAAAGAAGTCAGATGTATTTGCTCCTTTCTGTTTTAGCAAAATTAGGGCTTGGAACATATGCGTAGACTTGGAAACATATTCATGCTTTTCTAAATCATGAATACAGTATTGCTTTTTCAGTATGAGAAAACACTTTGGTATCAGAAATTTTTTAAATCTCCCAAAGAGGATATTCGGTATTGCTCATCAATATTTTTGCATCTTAGAAACTGACACATTTATTCTATTGGTGATAAAATAGAATGTTATTCTTTATGATGATGTCTTAAGAACATGCAAGGTTCATTGATGATCTCAGTAATCACTTATTAATGCTGTGTCATTAATCCCTTGTCACAGAACATACTCTCAATCCTTCCCTCGGGAATGGCACTGGACCATTCAGGAGTTCCAGTTCAGCCTTTTAGAATATCTGACATTGCCTCTCCTGGGGGCATTCCTTTGGGTTAAGACAGGGTCTCATAGGGACCCAGCTAAAATGTGCATGCTACCTAGCAGTGATCATTTCACCAGTCATTGGCAATCCTGAGCACAGTACATAACGTTATATGTTGAGCACTGGTAAGCCCTTCTTCATTTTATGAGAAAACAGGCTCACAGAGACTCTGCTTTTGTTAAAGACACACAGAAAGACAATGGAAATCAGGAAAGGGAACTTTATTTTAACATTCTCTTCCAGGCTTTAAATGTCCTCATTTCACTTTCATTATACAACCTAGACTGCATGGCATGTTGTCATATAATTTCAACTCCCTTACTCTTCAGTCCTTTAGCTGCACTGACTCTGGAAAGCATCAATCTTGCACTAATCCTACCAGGGGTCCTTGCTGTCCTTGCTGCTCCTATGCTCACATAGTATTGTTGTATAAAGTGCAACAATGGTGCAGATCAGGGCCACTGGAAAGGCTCAGGCCCCAGCCCCAGCTGGGTGCTCAGCACGACCCGTGTGTCCTACATTCTCCCGTGCCCTCCTCTCATCTTCCCGAAAGGGACCACTTCCTTCCTGTCTTCTAATCAACTCTCATTTGTCACTTCCCCCCAGTGACCTCAAGTCATATTTCACGGAGAAGTTGCCTACTTCACCTTTGGAAACATGTTAGAAATCCTGACATTTCTGCTCTTTCTTTCTGCTCTTTAACGTCGTTAATATTTAAAGCAACCATGTTTCTCCAAACATGCAATGAGTTACTCTTTCAATGCACAGCAATATAAAACATTCACCCAGGACTTGGTGTCCTAGATTTCAGTGACAGCTGTGCCCACTCTGACTTAGTCATAAGTTGCATCAGTGAATCCTATCCTTGTATACATATGATTTAGAAGAGGAAGTTACTCAAATATATCTAAGGACAAATCACTTAGACTCAAAAATTTCTAGACATGGTAGTCAATGGTATAATTTTAAAAGGGAAATTTGGACAGTAGTTCTTTGTGCATATGAAACAAATTCAATGCTGCTTCCCTGAATTCCTACACTCCTACAGAAATTAAATCACACCATACACTTAATACTCCCTAATAAAGCCTTAAATATTGAAGTACGTGGTTAAGGCAAGTATTCCATGAAACACTGGCTACTTTCCTATACGCTGGTTTGTAAAATTCTCTTATGTGTAAGTTATGGCATTGAGTTCATCACTGAGGATATCACTAGCCAAATGGTTCAGAAAGAGTGACTTTTCTCTTTGTCTTAGAACATTAGGAATCTCAAACTATAGCAATAAACTTCCTCAAAGTTGATTGTTAATTTTATTGAGAATATGGCATGCTGATAGCTAGAAAAGAATCCCCTTAATGCTTTTGCACTATCTTAAAATCTGTTCATCTATTTTGTAATACATTATTGCGTGGATTCCTTGAATCATTCATGATAAAGGACTTAGGAAAAAGATATTCCATCTAAAAAAACTCTTTATTATTGCCTTCTGCCAATAGAGAAAACAACTATGAGATACTTTGTGTGGAATCTTTCTTTACTTTCAGTAATATTAAAATAAGAGCATATCATCATGGATTTTTGATATCAATGTATTCCATGAACTTTAACATTTAAAATTTTAGGGACTGTGTTTTCATAATGATGTTTATTCTCAGAACTGGATGTTTGCTTTGGTAGGCCTGGTGCTTTTTGGGTAAGGTTGATGTTAAATCCATACCAATTGAGATTTTACAATAAATGCAGTAGAGTAGGCAAAAATAGTGTTTTAACTTCTTGAGTTTACAATCTAACTATATCAGTAAATAAATTATAGACAAATAAATTTGAATGGACAATTTGATTATTTTATTTAAAAGTCATTTGGCTTTGTGACCTTTGGGCCACCATATTATGAAGTTTTCAAAAAAAAAGGGAGTGTGCCTTTGAATTAAGTGCTTTACCTGTAATGTTTGGAAACTGAAAATCATTTCTTTATGGAATTAAAATTAGGTTTATTCATATACAGAGGCTGTTTTTTTTCATGCAACAAATTCGAATTTGAGTCATAAAAATCAATTGTCCTGCTCCTCATAATAATGAAATCTAGTAAGTTTTAGCACTTCAGGATGCTATTTTTATATAGCTGAGTGATTTCGAATTCAGCGATAAGACTTGTAACAATCCATAAGTCCAAACATTCAGGTGCTGTTTTACTAGACATCTGTTGAATGATCAGGAAGTATTAAAATAATCTGAAGCCTATGTTGTCTTTCTAGCTATTATTAGCTCTTTGAAAAGATCTAGATTCTCTTTTATCTGCAGCTACCTTAAAGTATGAGTTGGCAGTCAAACATTTAAGTATATTTGAAGATACCATTCTGCTCACATAAAATAGAAAAAGAAAACAAGGCAACACAAGTTCATGAAATGAGACTATTTGAAAGCTCTATCTTCTGAGCATGTGAACCTTGACCTTGCAGCTTCACAAGAAACTTTCAGAAACCACAAAATGTAAAGCTATGTTTCCAACCTACAGACAGATACTACTCTTCACTTACCTGCACACTACAAATGCGTTCAGTTTTTTGGTAAAGTTATAGAAAGGGAAAATAATTCATGAGTGTGTCATAAAAAACACAGGACTCTTTTTACTCTACTGTAATACACTTAATTTGAAAGCTCTGTAATTGATCTAATTCAAACTACTTTCTCATGTCTTTTCAGAAGAGATTTCAGTGAAGCCCTCAGTCACTTCCCAAACCACCTATTTTCCTATCTTTCTTCTCGATTTGAAATACAGTAGTCTGAGCTTCATAATAGGCTGGCCAGAAACCATATCACTGTGGACATTCTTGATACTGCAACAGGTGGTTGTCAGTTTCTTAAGTTGCTTTCCTTTCCCCTGAGGTGGTGTTATTTCCGGTACATTCCAAAGACTGAAAAAAAACGTCCATGGTCTCCTGCCAGGCCAAATCATGACTCCGGCCTCAAAGCTGTTGAGAAGCCATTGTCTCCAGGCTTTTTATTATGCAGGCAAATTGTGTATGTCTTTCTCTAATTCCTATTTGTAGGAACTAAAATAGTCATTAAGAGTTTTGCAAAACCGAAACTGAAAATGGAAATGATTTTTGTTCAGAAGCAAACACTCTGGATGTCTGAGAGTTGGGTTGATTATATTCCTGGCAAACCTGATGTGAAAAGGTTGTCATCATCCATTTAGACCACCCTGAAGGTTGACATGCATATAAACAAAACAGACCTTGATAACTTGCCGTCTACCTGCTAACGTTTCTCCTACAAGTGAAGGGCTCTGCATGCACCCTATAGCTAACCTTTTTATTGAAGAACTTAAGGCAGGGAGGAATACCGGTTGAAAGGAGATGATCAACCCATTGCTTATTTGTATAGTTGTCTCTCTCTCTGTTCATTGCACCCCTGCTTCACCAAGTAAAACCCGAGCCAGCCAGACTAGGAATCAGTCATCATCAGCGCACACACAGTTTAGAACTGTGACAAGGCAACAAGAAGACGAGATTGCTCAAACCAACCTTTTGGAAGTTTCTCAGTCCCGCTGAAGGCAACCAAAGTCAGAATATGTACCAGTGGAATGTTGACAAGTTCTCTCATGGTTAATCCAGGCTCACTCAGCAGGAGAAAGTTCTTGCTGGAGAACACGAGGAAAATGCCCCCTGCCCCCAGTTTACATTTTAAGGCGTAGTTTGTTACAAAAGGGTCGTCTGCTAATGACTGTTTGTCTCAACAGCTCCACAGGCTCTAAGTATAATCAGGAATTCTCAGACTTGGCTGTAATGATGGACACGGCCAGCTGGTGCATATCCACCGAGGCCAGTAATGCAAGTGTAGGGCTGGAGGAACAAGGGAAAGAAAATCCCTGCAGAATCCCTTTTAAGACAGTGGCAGAAGGACAATACCAGATGCCTCTGCAGCCATCCCCGTATTCCCTGAGGTACAGGTCCCTGATCTGATTCAGCTCACCACCTCCCCCACCCCACCCTGCACTCATACCAGAACCTTGGGTGTATCTAACTGTGACTCCGCCCCATCTCTAGGCCACCTCCCAGGTCCAACCATTACCAATTCCTACAGATTGTACCAATGTAATACTCCTTGATTTCTTCACCTCCGTAGAGTCCAACTAGTGTCACTCTGTCCCAACCTCCTTTTCAGACATTCATTTTCTCTGAATGGCAGTAACTGCCTCCAGGCTGTTCTCTCTGCCTTGTGCCTTACCATCCCCTAATTGCTTCCCGGATAGCCTCTCCTGCTCAAAAACCTTCAATGTTTCCTCGTCACAGAAACACATATTCAAACCTCTTTAATATGACATAGAAGGCCTTCCGGGACTCTGCCTATCTCATTAGCTTCTATTCTGATAGATGTTTCCCGTATATAGCTTTCTTGCCCCCATGAATTGTTTATGCTGTTCCACCCTCTTAGAATGCTTTTCTCTCCTCTCCACCCAGTTAATACTTGTCCCAGCTTGATCATCATCTCCTCCTGGGAGCCATCCCAGACCAAAAATCCCACATCTTCCCAGAGTTAGTTAGGTTTGTCTCCCCTGGGCTTCTGTAATGTGTTGTGCACGTGTCTCTCATTGTACTTACAGCACTGCTTTAAGATTTTACCCCTTGCGTTGGTGGGTCCCCATTCTTTGGCCTCCTGAGTCCACTGAATCGGCAGCTGTGGGCTGTCAGCAAATCATACTGCTTGCAGCAGGTGCTCCTGAAGGAGCACCTCCATGGGTTCTAAACGCTCTCCTATGTGAACTGTCTTCCCACTGAACCGCGTGTCTTGGAGACTTCTGTGTTAATATATACCGCACTACCCCACTGTTTCTATTAGCAACGTCGTCTTTTAAACCATGGATGTATGGTGGTATATATAACAACGCCCCAGCATGTATGAGAACCCGTTTGCCCACACTCTCATCAACACTAACAGTATTACATTTGACTAGGACAAAAATCATATTTCATTGTTTTAATTTACATTTATTTCATTGAGTACTAGGGGTAATGAGAATCCTTCATGTATTTGTCATTAGTCATTTTCCTCTTCTGTGGCTTTTGCCTGTTTTCCTCTTAGGTCATGTTTCCTTTTATTATTAATTTAGAGAATTTTTTTTAATACTCTGAATATAAATAATTTATAACCTTTGTCATATATTTTGGAAATATTTTCTACATAGAACACCTCTATTACCTAGCTATAATGACTGGGTCCAAAAATGGGCTTATGACTCAAGCGAGCCAGTCCAAGGCCTCCCTGGTCTTTTACTGGACCTAATGCAAAATAAGTTCTTTCTTCTTAAATCTGACCTTCGAGGACCAGGTAAGCCAGGGCTGCTGGAAGTTTTTATGCTCCGGTAACAAGAAATAATGTGCAAGCAAGACTACCCACTGGATTTCTTTATTTTTTAACTTAATTAATTCTTTTTTCTTTTCTGGCTTGGTGAATATGAATTTGACTTATTAAATTATAATCAAAAGAATCCTAGTGTAACTCTATTAGAAGAGATATAGATTTGATCAGGTTTCTGCTCTGAGATGATCCTGCATGTGCCATATATTTCAGGGGAAACTTAGTCATTAGCAGGATGAGCACATTTTTTACATGAGATTTAGGAATCAGAGGGTTGAACAGTATAGCTACTCATCATTCCCATAAGTAGCAGTAGGTAAAATGCAGGGTTCTGGGAATTTGGGTGGTGTATGCATTGGTGAGCTAGCGTTCAGCTCAGGGTCAGTACCAGCCATCAGTGAACAGAAGTCCAAGGTGAGCCTCTCCATGGGGCTCTTCATTCACACGTCCAAGAGGAGGAACTGTGAGCATGTATTCTTCATCCTCTTTTCCCTTTCCACCAAAATACAGAACAAGTATTGATGATGCCCATTTTGAATCCAATAGGATTCAAACCGTTCACCCCAGGAAATTGTCCCCTATTTCAAATTCCACCATGACCTCAGTCTCAAGGTGACCACAGTACTGTGCAAAGCTAAGGGGAGAAAAAACTCTATTGAGGGAAAATTCAAACCAGACTTTGAGGGTGAGTGCTGGTTCACAGTGAATCAGTCATTGGCTGAGAGAAGCCAGGGAAGAGTGGGGCCTGGGCATGAACCCTGCAGCAGATCCGGAATTGTAGCAGCTAGAGGCTGTCCACCAATTCTGTTCCTTGCAGCAGTCTCTTGGAACCCTGATACAGAATGACCTTCCATCCTACAATACAAACAAATCTATTCCTTCTAACAGCAGGCCCATTTATCCACAGAGAGTAGAGACTGGGTGCCAGCCAGTTATTTGATTTCTTTCTGGGCATGTGGAGAGCATGGGCTGCTGGCCTGTCTTCCCTATAATAAAATACACTCAGCTACCAATTAAGTTTGCCTCATCACCTCTGGTATCTTTGTTTCCCCATCTCAGCAGCCGGCCAAGACTCCTGGGCTCAGAGAGCCCAGGACTCAAGTAGGCTCAGAGAGCAGGTAGTACCATTCTGAGCCACATCTTGAACTAGACCCTGGATTTCAGCTGCAGAGCCAGCACATCACCGGGTTAGTGCTTCTAGTCTGCACCATGCTTCCATACATTTGGTGAAGCTGGCAAAGATCCCCTTCTAATTTATGAAAAGCAATGACCTAATTCTCTATCTCACTGGTCATAAATGCCACATGGATTGCCCTTTCCAGAAAACTGGGGGAGTCAAAGAAATATTTTAGGGTTGTATTTTTAAAAATGGATGGAATGTTTCATTAAATATTAGGATAGAGATTAGAGGAGCTTCAATATTTTGGGGGTCTATACCCTATAAAATTGGGAGAGAATCCTGAAAGGAAATGTTCAGTGAATGAATGAATGATATTGAATACCTACTGTATGCTGGGCATTGAGCAATAAACAATAGTTCAGACATATGAGTAGGTTTAAGCTGGTTTAGGAGTTCACCTTAGGAATATAGCCTATGACCTGGGGACATTTATGTAGTTAAGCCCATGTCTCAGAGTGGAGATGAGTTCTGAGGCCATTGATACTGCACATGAGGGACAGTGTGGTTATACTAGTATGGACAGAGAGCAAACAATGGATTTGAGACAAACAAGAAAAGGATTTGGTCATAAAAGCAAGATTAATACTAGATTTCCAACTTGAACAATTAGTGGAGCCTGGCTGCTGGAGCCTGGCATCCCTGCAGAGATCTGGAGAGCCCTGGGGAGGGTGAGCTGGCAAGGGGGTGGTGGTCACGGGAAGAAAACTGAGTGAATGTAGAAAGTGGAGTATTTAATTATATGCTGGCAGGAACTTCCAAAAGGAAACTTTGTCTACTGAAAGGGTCAATATATATCCTGTATGTCTTGGGCTGCTGTCTGGGTCGCAAAACAAAACTGATGGCCCTCTCAGATAGAATAAAGGGAGACATACAAAGGGGAAAGGTGTTTGGCAACCACAAGAATTGGGGCAGAAAATGTGAACCACTAGCAGTTGCTCTTTGCCATCTCAAGGACTGAGGTTGAAGGGGCAGGATATCAGTTACTGGAACCTAGAGGCAGAGATGACTGTTGAGAAAGCTTCCTAATAGGAGCTAAGACCTTTCATTGAGGGATTTGGCCAGCTCATGAGGATGACTTGCTATCTGGCAGATTTTCACTATTAGGCAAACCCAATAGGAAACTGAAGGGTAAGAAGGCCCATCAACAGAGTTCAGACAAGTCAGTTTCCACAGGCACTGAGTAGGGAAGAAGTGGTTCTGGAGGACAAATAGGACACCCAGCTGTCCTCTTTAAGGAGTTCCAGCTTTTCCGGGAACACAGCAACAAATAAGAAAGGCGTGCCAGTACTCCCATTTGTTGCAACAATTACTTTTTGAATCATTCAATCAGTATGTCACATGTTCACTCACCTCTCAACTTTCTCTTAAGATTGACTACACTTCTTCTCTGTCATACCACCCCTTGTCTCTTGAAGTATATCTTTGATAACTCCAGTGTGTTACAGGGGCTTTTCCAAACTATGGCTCTGCTCCTCTGGCTTTTCCAGAGTGTAGAGCAAAACTATTCTCTGAGACCTCTGAACTGTTGATCACATGCCTGAATTCAGTCCCTCTTCCTGGTTCATCCAGCCCCACTGGCAATATCAAGATATCATCTGAAAATCCTATGGAGAACTCAAATATGCCTATAGTTCAAAGACCCTGGAGTTCTCACAGATGGCTTAAATAGCACTGAGAGAAGACGCTCTCTACCACTCCTACTGAGGCTGCCAATTTCATCAGCCACCTGCCAGAGAAAGCTGTGCAGTTGCTGTCACTCTTACAGGCTTCATCTCCGTTGCCTTAATCTGCTGCCGCAGCCTCTCCAGACCCTTAATGCTGCAGCCAAAGGGATTTTTCTTTAAAGAAAGTATTCACTATACACCCATTAGAATGGCCAAAATCTGGGGCACTGACAACACCAAATGCTGGTGAGGATGTGGAGCAACGGGAGCTCTCATTCATTGCTGATGGGAATGCAAAATGGTGCGGCCACTATGGAAGACAGTTTGGCAGTATCTGACAAAACTAAACGTGCTCCCGTCATATGATCCAGAAATCACATCCTTGGTATTTACTTAAAGGAGTTGAAAACTTATTTCCCCACAGAAACCTGCACATGCATGTTTATAGCAGCTTTATTAATGATTGCCAAAGCTTGGAGGCAACTAACCTGTCCTTCAGTAGAAGAATGGATGAAATAAACCGGCACATCCAGACAATGGAATATTATTCAGTGCTAAAAAGAAATGAGCTATCAAGCAGTGAAAAGACACAGAGAAACTTAAGTGAATATTATTAAAAGAAAGAAGCCCATCGAAAAGGCTACATACTGTATGATTCCAAGTATATGACATTCTAGAAAAAGCAAAACTATGGAGACAGTAAAAAGATCAGTGGTTTCCAAGGGCAGGAAGGGAGGAGAGAAAGAGATGATTTTCGAGCAGTGAAAATTCTCTATATGATATAATAATGATATATATCATTGCACATTTGTTCAAACCCATAAAGTGTACAACACCATGAGTGAACCCTAAAGTACATTATGGCCTTTGGGTGATTATAGTGTATCAGTGTAGGTTCATCTTTGCTAAAAATGTGCTATTCTGGTGAGTGATGTTGATAATAATGGGGGGTATGCATGTGTGGGGTAAGGAGTATATGGGAAATCTCTGTACCTCCTTCTCAATTTTGTTATAATCCTTAAATTGCTCTAAAAAAATCAAGTCTTATAAAAAAGAATTTATAGCTTTGTGCAGTGGCATTATCAGAGCCAGTGATGTTTATCTGAGGTGTGATTATTGCTAATTGGAAAAAAAATTTAGAGTCAAATACAGCAATGATATTCAGGTTTTCATTGAAGCTTTGTTTATATAAAAAGTTATGACAACTACAGACATCATTTTATGACCAAGTAAAATCATAAAAACATCTTTGCAGGGAAGGTATTATTCTGTCTAGTGAAGTTTTATTTTTAACTCCATGTTTGAACCACTTCCTATGTTTGTGCGAGTCAGTGCCTGAAGGCAGGCCTCTGCTCTCCCTACAGACATGGAGGACAGTGAACACGGACTCCCTCGTGAGCACGGACAGCCTATATGGATTAGTGACTTAAGCTCAGACAATCAGGCACCTTTGCTGGAACTTTGCATTTGGAGCAAGTGACTCAAAGAAGGAGGTGGTGAGAATTCATGCCAGGAGTGGTGGCATCAAGTGTTAGTGGCAGTGGTATCCAGAGCAGCGTGCAGCCGTGGCATTGCCTCGGGAGTATCTGGTTTCTGGTGATGGCAGCACCAGTGTCTGTGCCCAGTGCTCAGCAGCAGAGCTGTGTCATCCTGAGCAGGCTGTTCCTCTGTGAGATCTTGGCCGTATTGCTTGCCACCTGACGGCCTCTGGGTCCTGCCTGGCACTCCAGCATTCCCAAGTATTCCATAAGCTATTCAGTCTCCTTCCAAAATATGCCTTTTCTCCCAGGTTAACCAGATCATTCTCTGTTGCTTGCAACAAGAAATGTCTCTTTTGCAGATAAGAAAATTAAAGCTCTGAAAGGTTAAGAAATGTGGCCAAAGCTTTGTAACTAGTAGGTGATGGAGGCAGAGTTCTAACGCAGGTCTCCGATTTCTGAGTAGAGTTTTTCCCCTGAACAACTGCATCTACACTGCAGATAGACACTTCCTAGTATAAGTGGGTGTTTTATTGACCTGGTGATTTTACCTTGTCCGATGAGTACAATGAGAAATCTGAGAAGCAGCAAAAACAGCTATCCAGCAACTCTGGAAGGAGAATAGGGATCATTTTGGCCTACCATATATGGATGAGTTATCCAGACTTCTTCATAAAGTGGTGTGAACAGTCTTGACAAAGAGCCTGGTGTAGATGGGGACCCAGAAATGTATGCATATCTACTGATGAGATCAATCAGGGTCTAGTAGCACTTAGGCTAATAAACAAGGAGAGGCAGGGAAGTACGTTTCCTTCTGTCTGGGACCAAGAGTGACTTCCTTCCCAGGCACAGCAAGGGTGTTTCTGAACTTCAAGGAGACCAGACAATTTGTGCAGGGTTTTCATTCAAGCCACTGCCCCCCTTCTACTTCCTAGTGCTGCATAAAAGAAAAAAAAAAAGCCTCAAGATTTATTGCCTTCAAACTTAACCTCATCCCCCAAAGTATTCCAATTATCTATGGAGATGTAGGAGGTAATAGCTTTCCTGCAAGGGCAGGAGATGACAGCATCAGGAAATATTGATCCTAGAAATCTGAGCATTGAATACCTAAGATGTTGGACAAGTACACAAGCAATGGAGAGGTTTGGGGGTTTGTTTTCTTTTTAACAGAAAGGAGAGTATATTTCCCCCTCTACGGGGACCTCAGTTTTACCTCAACCCTAGGCATGTAGCTTCAGTTCATGTAACCTTTCTGATAGCTAAACATCTAGACACTAGGAGAGCAACCTATGGTAGAGTTTCATTTTTACTTCAGTGTCTCCAACCAGGGTCTTAGTGCAGTTTTTAAAGAATAAAAATGGAAAGCCACAAGGTTAGCAAAACTATTGCTCACTGAGACAGTAGTCTACACTTAAGTTTAGCAAAATAAAATTTCCATAGTATTTTTAGAACTAGAAAAACTGAACTTAGAATGTATATACAAAAAGCAAAGATAATCAGGGAAAACTGTGGAAAAATAGTATAATGAGGGGTAATTTGCCTATGAAGTGTTAAAACACACTGTAAAGCTATAATAATTGAAATAGTGTGGTAACAGGCTATAAATAGATAGGTCAGTGGAAGTTGAATACATGATACAGATGATACTTTAAATCAGTGGGAAAAATGACTTAAAAAGCCCACAGGGTAGCCATCCAAAAAAATTAATTACATCTGTATCTCATATATTACACCCAAGTAAAAATTCAAATAAATCAAAAGTACTAGAAGAAAACATGAAAGTGAGTGTGTATGTCTATGTCTATGTACATATATATAACTTGCAGGAAGTATTTACCCCATACTTGTGGGAAAACATTTCTTATGACACAAAACTTAGAAGTCATATAAAGATAAATATATTTGATAACATAAAGTTTTAAAATCTGCCTGGGAAAACATATGCCCAAAGTTAAATATCAAAATGGATAAAAAACCTTGCTAAGCTAATAGCTATCTCAGTAAGTATCTTCTTTGAATTATCCTCAGCATAGACAGAACTGGCCAGTTCTTTTTACTTGAAGTTCTTCTTCACTTGGTTTTTTTGATAGTGTTCTTTCCTGGTTTTCTTCTTATTTTTTTGTTGTATAAAATTAATAAGAACCCTTTTCTTCTATGCAGAATTTAAATGTTGATTTTCCCAAAGTTAAATCCTTGGCATATACTCTGTATGCATACTTTGTACACATATTCTGAGTGGTTTTAACCATTTTACAGCATTAGACAGTGTCTGTCTATGTATGACTCCTACACCTGAATTCATCTCTCTCTTGGAAGCACCTGCATATATAGTCATCTACATGACTATCCCACAAGCAATTGAAAATCAACAGTGGAGATATAATATTATTAATCTTAAAAAACACTTAGTGTTCAACCAGAACTGATGATGAGATCAGAGAGGACAGAAAGCCTTCCAACTGCTATCTGTCCCCATCACAGCAAGAGGCTCTTTAAGACCAAATGCCATTTACAGGCTGTATTGCATAATGGCTTTCCACCGCTCTCACTGAGCTAAATTATTTCTCGAAACCAACAGGTCTCCAGACACTGGACTCATTTCCAAACACCTATAAGTGAAGGTGCCAGTGAGGAAGTTGGAGAATATGTGCTTCCTTTTGTTGAGGAGTTCTATGAAAGCAAGTACTTTAGAAGAATCACTGGCACATGGAGTATGTTCAATAAATTAAGAGTTGTATATAAATTCAGAACTTTTCAAGTAGACATGTCTCTAAGTTGACATAAAACATGATTCTCAATATTAAATGGATAAAAGAGTATGAGATGAAGAGGTAATCATATGTAGCTAGCTGTGTTTTCAAATAAGGTACCATTCATTCTTTCCTCCCCTTCCTGCCCCATCTTTATGTGTGAGAGAGATGTTATTGTGGGCAGTTGTGAGAGAGAGCCTGGGAAGATAATATAATTTCAGAGCTGGTGAAATATGATTCCAACTTTTTTTTTCCAAGGCTCTCCAAGACCTGGAGCCTAAATTTCTACTGACCAAAGAGTCTGTCTTAATTTAAATGAATTTAAGATCCTAGTACCAGGGGAACTGGGTCCTGAGTTCCTATAACTTCAATATGTTCAACACTAAACTCATCATCTTCTCTGAAACCTGGGAATTCCTTTATCTCTTGTTTCAGTGAGTATCACATTCTTCTGCTCTGTTTCCCAAGCCTTTAAGCTGTGAATCATCCCCGATGCCCTTCTTTTTCCATACCCCTTTATTAAATCTGAGTCTTATCAGGTCTACATTCTGAAGGCCTTTCTGATTTGCCCCTTCCTCACTGCCCTCAACGCCTTACATGAAGCTCTCCTTAATTTATTGTCTGTGCACCATAGCAGCTCCCTAATGGGTCTCCCTGCCAATCATTTCTCTACCCTGATGTCAGAGAGCACCTCCCGGTACATAAATTTGGCTACATCATTTGCCTGCTTGGGGTTTTATGACTTCCTGCTGTTTTTTTGGATAAACTCCACAGCTCCCAGCGTGGCTGCCCTCCGCTCACCCTCCTCCCTTTTCTCTCATCTGCCCTCCTCATACTCTCTGTTCAAGGCATGACTTAGTGCTTTAAAATCACTAGTCTCTTTCTGACCTCCATTCCTTTTAACATGGTTTCCTTTCTGCTGGAATGTTACTCCCTTGTTTATTTTTAGCCAAACTCGGCTTGTTCTTCAATAAATATCCCACTGGTTCTTCCTTCCCTGAGGAGTCTCATTTGCTGCATGGGTCTGTGTGGGACGTCTCTGCTCTCCTCCAGAGACCCCACTCGGTGGTCATCCCTCTGCACTCACATCACACTGTCCAGTAGAGCTCTTTCCTGCTCCGAGTCCCTCTCTCCACAACCGTGTGAGGTTATTGAAGTTGAGTTTTGTATCCTTTAGCTCTGTGATTCCTGTGCCTTGCAGAGTCCCTGCTGTATTGTAGGACTTGGTACCTATTTTATGATAAATACAGGAATAAATGAAACCATATCCTCCATTCTTGTAGGAATTTTAGGCCTTGGTGGTGGATTCTTTCGATAAGGGGGTGAAGCATTTAAAGAGATTTCCTTGGCTTACTCTCTTAGGTCTGGTTCTTTTTCCTCTAGAGTAGCATTTGGAGTGGTAAGTCATGCAGAATTGCACTTTGCAGCCTGGGGAACTGATTGTTTGAAGGCACACTCATGCTAGCAAGAAGGCAGGACTGGTGTGGCACAGTGCTGGATACTTGAAGTCCACGTTTTTAGTAGAGAAGAAAGATTATCTACATCATTTGCCCAGCTAATTAGGGAGGAAATGGTAGGCAAGAATTCTGGGCATATTCTGTTTATGGGAAAAGAATGAACATGTTTTGGACCTTCCCTGGCCTTTGTCATTTGGAACCTGAGGGTGGTGGTAAGCAAATGGCCTTCCTTAGTTCCTCTTGTAATAAAACTGGTACCTGAGTACCCTGTCAATCTCTCTATAGACCCTTATCTCTATATCTATCTGTCTATCATCTATCTATGTGTCTATCTATGTATCTATCATCTATCTCTATCTCTATCTCTAACCCTTATCTTTGCTGCTTCCCTTACACACAAATCTCATCCAGAGATTCCTGAGGTACTATGAAGAGACACAGAGCAGACTGAAAACCATCATTGGAGCACCTCTCTGGATGACAGATTCATTTCTATGTCTCACTGCCCGACTCCTTCCTCCTTCCTCCTTATGATAAATGGAGTGTTCCAGACCCTTGCCACATATTACTCAGAAACATCAGGTATGATTTTAGGGCACTATGGAAAAGATAGGAAAACACCGAACTAGATGGCCTCCAAAGGAAATATCCCATTTTATGAGCTTTATTTCTCAGTTAATCCCAATGTTTAGCACTGTTTATATGTTCTGACCATGGATAAGAGACAGACCATTCACTTCAGTTCATTAGGTCACTGCTAGGCCTCATGCCAGGCACTGGAATCCAAAAGAAACACCAACTGCTTCCAGTAGGCCAAGTGGCAGTGTAAGGAGAGAAGCTCTTGGCAGGGCTGAGAGTACCACAGGAGGACCAGAGCAGCCCTCACCAGGCCTCCCCTCACGGTGGTGGGGTGTCATAGGCAGCCCCTACGGCAGACCTGAAGGGGAATCCTCTGTCTTTGAGTGTGGTCCAGATTTAATGACTCACTTCTAATGAACAGAATACAGCAGACAAGATGGTATGCACTTCCAAGATTAGGTGTTGAAAAGACTGCTACTCCCATCTGGGTATTAGGACAACAGGACTTAGGGGAGCAGAAGGAGGGGCAAAAATGAGGTGCAAGTGTTTGGAGAGAATACTTGGATGGACGTGGTGTCATTTATTAAAATGCTGAAGATTGGACTAAAAAAGCCATTTGAGGAAATGTTCTTAATCATGATTTGGATTCAAATGTGAAGTTTCAGATGTCTATGCAACAAGCCATATAAAAATGTCTGCTAGGCAGGTTGGATTTAGGTCTGGGGCTCAGAAAAGAAGTTCAGGCTTGAGTATAAATTTGGGCATTTGCAGATGTTGATGTTGTCTGATCATGAGACATCACAGATTGTCATGGGTGAGCACAGATGGAGCAACATTGAAGTCCCAGGACTGAGCTCTGAGTAATGCCAACTCCTGAAGGCCATACTGAGGAAGAAGCAAGTTAATAAGGCAGAAAAGTGTGAGAAACAATTGCCAGAGAACCTGGAGGAAACCGAGGGATGTGCTTGCTTGTAGGCAGAAGAAGGAAGTTCTTCAAGAAAAAGGGAATGGGCGACTTGGCCAAATGCTGCTGAAAGGATGGGGGAGTGTAGCAATGGGATGTGTCCATCTGATTTGGTCACACAGTGGTGACCTTGACAGGAGGAATATTTCAGACTTGAACATTTAAGGGCTAACTTGAGCACAGAAACACAAGCTTACAGATAACATGTCACATGATGTATCCTTAGAAGAATTTAATCCTATTAAATTTCAGTTTGATTTAATTTGATTTATGGAATCCTTGTTTCAGAAAACCAAAGCCTAATATATTTGAACTGTTAACATCATATTTAAAGTAGCTTTGCAGATTGCTTCCCCAAGTCACTAGCCTTCTTTTTTGCCATGTGATTGAAAGATTGGGAAATGAATGCAGTCAGCTCACCCTTCTTTTTATCTAGCAATAATTGCTAGTTGCACACACAGTTTATGAAAATATTTCTGTATATTCTTGAATTCAATCATCTTGAATGAATTCTAGAAGATGCTAGATGCATCTTGCAGCATCTTCTATAAATAGTGTGATACACTCATAGTGACTATGCTGGATAAAAAAGGGCCCAGGAAGTATGTACTAATGTCAAGGCTGCCTGAAAAGTTTTGAAAAATATACCACTTTAGGGAAAGAGAATCCTTCATGCAGCCCATCAACAGCTCAGTGGCTCAGCAGCACAAAATAACACTAGGAAAATGTTGCTGCACACCACTGAGTACCTATGACGCAGTCAATTTATTCATGGTCTATTTTTGCAGTGATCCCTTTGAGCTGTGCAAGGATTCATAAGTGTGGTGTATGCATAACCCTGATGCTCTCAGGAGATTTTAATTTAATAAACTCACAGATAAGTCTTATTTCTATAATGTTCTGGTAATCACCAGGATTAGGGTGGCAAACCAACCATGCTTCTGGATCTTTCTCAGAGCCTGGGTGTGTGGCCTACAGACCAAACAAGAAGTTGCTTCAGGTTAGTCCAGACTCAATTGTGCTGACTAGGGAAAGTCCTGGCGATTTTGAGCTGTGATTTACACAGGCCTTTTTGCATGACTAAACTATGTACTCAAGGAGACATTTTCTGCGGTTTTCTATCTTCGTGAGTGAAGTAAGATTTTTGAGATGTTTTCTTTGGCACTAGTCTAATAAAACCGTTGTTGGTTGTATCTACCTGGATGAAGAATGTTTGAGGACTGCAATAAATTGATGTGATTTTTAGGCATCTTCTTTGCTCTCTGTCATTTTCTTTTTAAAATCTTTTCCTGATTTTAGCCATTCATTGTAAAAAATAATGAGGAAGCCATAAAATCTTGAGAATGATGAAAATGATAATCATTCTAAGTCAGGCTCGGAAAACAAACATTATTACCATGTTGGTACATTTGTTTCTCAACTTCTTTCATACTAAATATACAGAAATTATGTTAAATAAAATTTAAAGCACACTGCACATCGTTTTGTACACATTTCTACCATCATCGATTATTACAAATTTTATTTTAATGTACAGTTATACTATTACCTGTGTAATTTTTCACCCATTTCATTACTTCCCAGTTCTGACCATTAGGAATAAAATGTCAGCATCTCATCCATTCTATTTCATGTGATCCTCTGGTTATGGCTTTCAGATTATTATAGAAATAGAATTACTGAGTCAAAGTATGTGAATATTTATAAGGTCCTTGGTACATGTTTCCAAATTTCCTTCCAGGTATTTTTACCAATGTGTACTCTATCAGGATGTTACCAGTTTTCAACATCTCTCTGATAATTTGATGGATTAAAAAGGGTATCTTGTGTTATTTTGTTGTTACTGTGAAATGTAACACTTAGCAATATATGTATTCGTTATTAATACTTCTGTTCTTATAAATTATATGAATTTATTCTTAGTCTATTTTTCCTCTAGGATATTTCCCTTTTTCTTATTTAATTTATAAGATCTTTTATATTAACTACCTGAAGTATTATAAACATCGCTAACCTTTTCCTTATTTGTTTAGTTTATGATTTATGGCTGAAAAAAGATATTAATTTTTATAAAACCTTATCTGTCAGACTTTTTCTTTATGTGCTGCTTCCCCAGCCCCTGCTTTTATGGCCATAAAATCTCTCTGGATCTCAAGAAAAGATAATATTTGCCTATATTCTCTTCTAAAGCATCTAGAAATTCATTATTTTTACACTGAATTTTTCAATCAATCCAGAATTATTCTCAGCATATGTTGGAAAGTAGAAATGTGACATTATTTTTAAGTATTTCAGCACCATTTATTGAACAGTCTTTTATTCTTCCCATTGATCTGAAATCTCATCTTTTTAGTATATTCTATCCTTTAGGACAATAATATAGTAGGGCAGGGAGAGACAAAAAGAAATTACTTTAGTGACAGCTAAGATGATTGTGCAGAGCACTATTTTAAAACATATTCTAGAACAACTGTAGGATCAGATTGGCATGCCGTGACTGATTATTGATCTCTCACATGAGTATACAAGTGGGCGGGTAATGGTAATGATGCTTTGTATTTACATGTGTTTCATTAATGTCTGTCTCTTCTTAACCCACTGTCATATACTGTAGTCTTATGCATCTAATAATATAACCCCAACATACATAAAGGAAAAGTTTGTGGTATTGCTATGAGAAATTGGCAAATCAACAGCTATTGTGGAAGATTTTGACACCCCTCTCTGTAACTGATAAGTCAGTGGAAAACTGTAGGATTCTCCCCAGCTTTAAGGAGGTGTAATTGACAAAATTGTAAGATATTTACCGTGTTTATTGCAGCACTATTTACAATTGACAAGATAATGAAGAAACCTAAGAGTCCATCTGTAGATGAATGGATGAAAAAGATGTGGTACATATATAAAATGGAATATACTTCAGCCACAGAAGAGAATGAACTCTTATTTTGCAACAGCATGTATAGACCTAGAGAGTATTATGTAAAGTGAAAGAAGGCAGAGAAAGACAAATTCCACTTATATGCAGAATCTAAAAAATAAAACAAACAAAACAGAAATAGACTCATAAACGTGGAGAACAAACTGGTCATAGGAGAATGGGAATGGGGATATGTGAAAAAAATGAAGGGCAGAAAGGGAGAAACTTCCAGTTATAGAATCAATCAATCACAGGGATGAAAAGTACAACATAGGGGAATAGTCAACAATATTGTAATACATTTGTATGGTGCCAGATGGTAACTGCACTTTTTGTGGTGAGCATTGATACCACACAGTATTTATCTTTTTCTATCGGGCTTCCCTCAGCATAATATCCTATAGGTTTATCCATGTTGTCATAAATGTTTGGATTTCCTTCTTTTTAAAGGCTGCATAATGTCCCCTTGTGTGTATGTATATACCACATCCTCTTTATAGGCTCATCGTTGATGGACACTTACTTAGGTTGTTTCCATACCTTGGGTATTGTGAATAATGCTGCAATGAGCAGGGAAGTACAAATATCTCTTTGAGATGCTGATTTTGTTTCCTTTGGTTATATACCCAAAAATGGGGTTGCTACATCATATGATAGTTCTATTTTTTAATTTCTTGGGGAACATTCATACTGTTTTCTGTAGTAGCTGCACCAATTTACTTCCTACCAAAAGTGCACAAGGGTTCCCTTTTCTCCACATCCTCGCCAATGCTTGTTCTCTTTTTGGTGATAACCATTCTAACATGTGTGAGGTGAAATCTCACTGTAGTTTTGATTTGCATTTCCCTGATGAATAGTGATATTGAGCACCTTTCCACATGCTTGTTGACCATTCGTATGGCTTCTTTGGAAAAATGTCTGTTAGTTCCTCTGCTCATTTTTTTAATTGGATTGGTTTTTTTGCTATTGAATTGAGTTCTTTATATATTTTGGATATTAATCCCTTACCAGTTATATGATTTGCATATATTTTCTCCCATTCCATAGGTTGCCTTTTCATTTGGTTGATGGTTTTCTTTGCAGTACAGAAGCTTTTTGATTTGATGTAGTCCCATGGTTATTTTTCCTTTTGTTGCCTTTGCTTTTGGTGTCAAAGCCAAAAAATCATTCCCAGACCAACATCAAGTAGCTTTTCCCTCGCTTTCTTCTAGGAGTTTTACAGTTTCAGGCCTTATGTTTAAGTCTTTAATCCATTTTGAGTTGATTTTTGTGTAGGAGTCCAATTTCATTCTTTTGCATGTGGATATCCAGTTTTCCTAACACTGTTTATTGAAGAGACTATCACCATTGTGTATTCTTGGTGCCTTTGTAGAAAATTAGTTGACAGAATATGCATGGGTTTGTTTCTGGACTCTCTATTCTGTTCCATGAATCTGCATGTCTATTTTTAATGCCAATACTGTACTGTCAATGCCAATACATACTTGACCACTAAAGTTTTGCAATATAGTTTGAAATTAGGAAACATGATGCCTCCAGCTTTGCTCTCCTTGTTTAAGATTGCTTTAGCTATTCAGGATCTCCTGTGATTTTAAATCCTAAAATATGAATTTTAAGATTATTTCTTCTATTTCTGTGAAAAATGCCATTGGAATTTTGGTAGAGATTGCATTAAATCTGTAGATCATTTTGGGTAGTATGGACATTTTAAACATTAATTCTTCCAATCTGTGAACATGAGATTTTTTTCCCATTTATTTTTGTCTTTTTCAATTTCCTTCATCAATGTTTTATTGTTTGTTGTTCATTCTGTGGGAGAAATTTGGGAACAGATGAGTAATTGTACAATATCTTTGAGTGTGGTCCAATTTTTTGATTCAGTGCATAGGTTTAACCTATAGATATTTATGTGAACATAGGCTAAAATCTTAGCTTATAGACAGAAAACAGCAGAACTGATGTGTGAGACAATAAGATGGAGATTCCAAACAGGGAGAAGATGGACAATTTAAGGCTCCAGTATAGAAAGGCACATCAGAAAGGCCTGATTTGGGGTTTAATACCATAATGGCCTTAAATGTAAGGAAGGGGTAGGTTTTGTCATAAATGCATTTTAATTTCGAGTAAAAAATACTCAATTGTGCATGAAAACAGGCTCTCTGAATAGCACCTACAGCTAATGAGCAAAGGACACACTCGATGTGTCTATCGTGTGAGGGAAAAAAATGGTTGCCCCCCCTTAAGTTGCTTTAGCAGTACATTCTTTCACATTATCATTGTCAGAATTTTATCACTGAAAAGAGCAGACAGCAATATATAAAAAATTTATTAAGAGTCTGATGACCAAAATATCAATCCATCAAATAATAGGACCTATTTGGATCATTCTTCAGTTCAAGCCCAGTGTCACAGATCGCCCCTAGTATAATGGCTGGCTCATGCTAGACACTCCACCAATATACTCCACCAATACAATACAATCAGACAAATGAACCAGATATTAGGACTCAATACCATGTAAGTGTTTTCCTTAAGACATCATAAGATATAATTGTTAAATATGGCACTTTTTCCCATAGTATTTAGCAGTAAAGTCTTTAAAACAAAATAAAACAAATATAGCAATGATTACCTCTGTTGTTACAGAATTGTGCATTTATTGTGTTCTTATTTTTTCCTTTCTAAATTTTATAAAATTTCCACATTGAATATTGTTGTCCATAATTTACTGTTACAGAGATGGTCCTCCTAAGACTGAAAAGTAAGGATAATATAGCTGTGGTGAGTTAAGCTCTGACATCCATGCATAATGGATCAGAGACAAAACACCATGAGAAGGCAAAGTGGATTCCAGGCTGGGGAGGGTATAACCTGCTTGAATATATTCATATATTTAAAGAATTTTTAATAAAAAAGATGGTTCTGCTAACCCATGTAAACATAAATATCTTCAGAGCTTAGTATCCATTGTATCCATCCCAGTAATGTTCCAGGGAAACTGAGTTTTAGCAATCAGGCTTTTAATTTTTCTTAGAATTATCCTTTTAAGATAATATCGAGAGCTACCTCTGCTTGAGGGTTCACTCTGTGCCAGTCACTCTTTCAAGTATTTTACGTCTATTAAGTTACTTAATCCTCATTAGAATGCTGTGAGGTAGGCACTGCCACTGCCCTCATTTTACAGATAGAGAATCTTATTTTGTAATTTGCTTAATCTCACACAGTGATCCAGAGGCAGAGACAGGATTGCAATTGAGGGCCTGAATCTAGCACCTGTGCTCTCAAGTCACTACCCTGTGCAATTCCTGGATGAGGATTCGCTTCTTCATTTAATAAATATGTACTGAATGCTTGCAGATGTGTGAGCCACTGTGCTTTGGTGCTGAGAACCTAGTGGGACTCAGTGCAAACATGGTGCCTGCTCCCCTGGAGTTTACAGTCTGAGGGTGGACAGAACGTACAGCAATAGATAAGCATGTAGGTACACACTGAGGTGAGAGCTATAAAGGGAAATTGCAGCGTGCTTTGGAGTATACAGCGGGCGCCCTTCCCTAGATAAGAAGGCCAGAAGAGGTCTAAGAAAGTGATAATGAAGCTAGGAGTAGATGGATTAGTAAAAGTTAGTGAAGAATAGGGAACAAACGTGCCAGGCATTGGGAAGAGCATGGCAGAGTGTTTCTGATCCTTCTGACGGGAACTCATAGGGAGATGGACCTATCAGTGCCACTAAAAATAAATTTCTTTGTGTCCCCCCATTAACTTTATGATTACTAAACAATCTCATTATAATTTGGCTTCCCGTATAGTTTAATAATGAGAAGAGAACGCACTGATTGGGCACACTTGTATTTTGGTTAATTTAAGAGTCTTTTCTCCTCGTAAATTAATCAATTCACATTTATATCAGTACATTCTCTTCTTGTTACCAAATTTGTCGAACTGCGTCTCAGAGACTTCAAAGCAAATTCTCAAGTGGACTGACCTGCAATCCAAATTAAATTGAGCTCCCGCCCAGCTCCGACCTGCCATTCCTTTGACAATTCAAATGCTTATCTCCCATAAGCATTTGTGAAGTTTTATTTATAGGCACTATTTGATAAAGTAAAAGAAAGATGATTGTTTTAAGAACAACAGAATAGATGTAGCGAGCACACAATCCATGGTCATTCAGATTAGTTTTACTGAAAAGAAAGTCCATCTGGGAAAGAGTGAATGAAATCATGTTTTGAGTATTTGGGGAAAAACAGACACCATCTTGTCTTCGCAGTCATGTGCTGAGTGAGTAATGCTGATATTCTTTTACGAGATTGTTTTAGTCTAAGACTGTAGTAAACTGTGCTAGTAAGTGTTTCCCCACTACAAGCATGGAAACGAGACTTACTCATAATATTTATTCCTTCTCCAGAGTGCCTTTGCAGACCTGAAAACATCTGAACTAACAAAAGGCCTCCAACTTATAATATAACACAGCTGCTCTGGGGACCGCGTGCGTGCATGTGTGTGTGCACCATGGAAGGGGATTTCCTTGTGTTTATTCATTGATGTGCCCTCTGGAGAAGGGGCAAGTTCAGTCCCACTGGAATTCTAAGTGTCTTTTACTGGGCATTTGTTAGATGTAAAAACTTGGCTCATGTCTAAAGTCTCCTGCAAGCAGTGTGCAGCTGAGGGCCATAAAACCCAAAATTGTATATTGTTGAGTAGCAGTGATGCTGAGGGGTAGCATTTTCACACTGAACAACTTTTCTATCAATGCAGAATAATGCATTTTTTACAAAAAAATGGGATTATATAGAAACTGTTGTCAAGCTACGTTGTATGGTTATTTGCTATTAGTAATTATTTACAGTCAGTAAGTTAACCTTCAGCACATGCACTATGCTTTTAACAGAGCATAAACAAAAATGGTTATCAGCTCAGTAATTCTGCTTTCTTTATTCTTCACATTGTCATCCCAAACTGGTCAAACAAAGGATGAGAGATCTTAAATGTTACCAATTTAGGGACACTCTAGAGGGGCCAAGAAGACCTCTTTTCTTCTTGTCTGTTCTGTCTCTTCTCCAGACCTGTTCATTTAACTAACTGTACTCAATCCTGGAAATACTGTGATGAGTAAGTCTCTTCCAGGGAACTCACAGTCTGGCTAGTGGGATGAGTGAAAACATTCACAACTAGGAAGGAATGTAGTGAGTGCTCGAGAGGCATTGTTAGAGCTCCTTGGGGGAGCGTCCTTCCTTACGGGCGTCCAGCCCTGGTGAGGACAGTCTGCGAGGACCCCCCAGAGAGGACAGCATTTGAGCTGCGCAGGTGTTAGCCAGGCTGAGGTGAGTGTGGGGAGAGGAGTAGCACTCACACGTGTCACACAGCAGACAGCCTCTCCAAGGTGAGGCGATGTGAGCAAGACACGTGATTTTTCTTGCCTAATTCATTTTTGTCTCATACTTTTCCATCAGTGGCAAGAGAAAGTAAGGAGACAAGAATTCAAAGGACCAGGGGAAGCAAATATGACAAGAACAAATGCAGATCATGTTGCCATTTGTGGGACAGGCTGGTTACCTGACAACAGATGCCCAGCATTTCCCTTCCCAGTAACCAGTGGAAGCATCCAAGAAATTGAGAAACAACTACATTCATATAAGAAACTAAGAAGGGTACCTTCCAAAGGCTAGAATTTCTGTTAATTACTTGGGACCTGCTTAAAGAAGATTAATCAGGATTGACTTGAAAATCATGTGCTTAGAAATTAGAGCCTTTCAAAATTAAGAGTGCTATAAACATCCACTGTTACACAGTCTAGGGCTTGAGTTGGAAATGGACCATCAGCTCATAGGAAAACTCTCCTCCTGGAGGGCCTTCAGCAACTGCCACTCACCAGACTTTGATAGTATGGGTGCCCTGGGGGTGTCCTACAGGATCCAAGAGCAGCTACCCTGAGTGATCTGAGGTTTGGACAGCTTTATCAAGCCACTGGCTGTTGACAATAGTGACTTGGAAAACTTTTGTCAAGGCCAGGGCACTCACTGTTCCGAGTGCTCAACTGGGGGTGGGCAGAGGAGGGGAATGGCCTCCCATGGGTGGGACACTTACGTCAGGTTCACATGGCTTATGCCACACCAGGACTGGGGCCCAGTCAGCCAGGTAGTGGCATCTGGCATGTAAGTTTTGAGAGACACAGATAAGAAACTCTCCAGAAATGAGATTTCCCTGCCAGGACTGCCCACTACCCCATTCCTCTGCACTCAATCTGGGGTCCTGGATCAAAGAACTGGGGATCAGCTATTGAATCAGCTGGACCCAAAAACTCTATTTCTAGGAGATATCAAGAAAATGAGTAAACAGAAGATATTTCTTTCACCAAAAGTAGAAAAAAATCAGACCTTAAAAAAGTACTTTTCAAACCAATTATTGCAGAAGACAGAAACAAGTTTTTACTATAGAAATACAAATATTCAAGGTTGACATTTCAGGTGTAGGAATCCATTGCTGATACATCAATAAACATGTGTCCATTTGTTCTTTTACTTTTTTCTTCTTTTTTTTCCCCCTGCTACCCAACATTCCAGATTCTCTCCCCTTCCACTCTCAGAGTCTTGCTGAGTAGTCAAGTCTTACTTAACTTAATAAGTCTTACTAATTAAAGAAGCCCAAGGTTCTAGATTCTTCCCCCTTACCTCCAAACCAGGTGGGCACATGGCCAGGATCAGCCAATCAATGCTCCTGACCAGGACTTTGAGTTGAGTGAGTCAAGCAAAAGCAGAGGCACTTTCGAATTCATTCAGTGTCACGGTGCCTGACAGTGATGAAGTCCAGGGCAGAAGTGCTGGTGTTAATATGTCACCGAGTCCAACTGCTCCTGAGGCTTGACTTTGACATAGTGCCCCCTGCATAACTTTCCTTGGTTTTACCCATTTTTCAAGTTTGATTTTCTAGCCTTCTGTTGATACTGTGAGCTCCATGATATTCTTCCAGTATTTACTTTTCAGTCCAAATTACACAGAGGTGGTATTAATTGGTGATATCCAATATAACTTACAGATCAGGAAATAGTTTTTTTTTTTTTTACAAAGCTTAGCCTGATGAAGAGGTCCATTTGCATTCGCTCATAGACATTTAAAGTTCTCACAGATATAAAAATGTGACAACTTCTTGTCATCATTCATAAAGGTTCAGTTCTGGGGTCTCTTCGAGGTTATGTCCTCCTGGTTGGTGCTCAGTTACCCTGCATTGTTCATGTCTGTCCTGTTTGGTGTCTTGCTACCCACAAACGGATAACCAAGATCAGAGCTGCTGCTCTCCCAGTATACTCCTTGGTATCAACCAACTACAGCATTCTTCGTTGATGCTGTATTCCTCTTATGTGATTGAAAATCCTACTTTCAACAGTTTTCATCATGATGACTTAAATGCTAAGCCCTGTGCTGTATCTCACAGCATAAGCAGGTTAAAAATGGGACCTAATTAATTATGTGGAACAAACAAGACTAAATTCTCTTTTTGAATGCAAGCCAGTTATACTTCTCACAAATGGGTGTCATAAACGCTTTAGCAAGAGCTTCTCATGGCACGAAGAGAGACATGCCTGATTTATGATTTCTTGATAGCACTTAACATTTTATTTGGATTGGGAGATAACTCTAGACACATCAATCAAGCGAGCTGTTTTCAAATCTTTCTTCTCAGCTGTTCCTGGTGCCAGATTGTCTAACAAATAGACGCACAAACAGATGTAATTTGTGACTGGTGGTGACCATTCTCTGTCATGCAGCAGGCCAGCTGGCAGCACAATCCACGGTACAGTCTATGGTCTAACTCACAGGCAGTAGGTTTCCCACTCCTCACACATATGAACAATGTTTAAATGTACTACTTGTAAAATAATACAAGTTTAACATTTGCTTGCCAACTTGATGGCTGACAAAAATTTTTTTATAACATGTGTTCACATAACCAGATCATACTTACCTGATTAAAAGAAAATATGTAGCAATGGTAATTGAAAAATTAAACTTTGTAAAATAATCAACAAGGCATATAATTGATAGTCCAGAGACATGATGTATACTAGTATGTGGGCAAACACACACATCATATATGCATATATACATAACATACATGTGTTTGTATGTACATACACATATGGGCATCTTATCATACAGTGATAAGATCATTGCAATTTTGTGAATAAAAAGGATTAGTGAGGAAAGTTGTGACAGGGTGTTTTCTTAATTCTTTGGAAAATAAATCTTTACATCATGCACGTTCACAATTTCACATGGATTTAAATAACAAATAAAAAACCAAGCAGTGTAATAGTTGGATGGAAAATATAGATAAATCTGAATGATCTTAGCATTGGAAAAGATTTTCTAAGGAAAAAAGCCATGTAAGGAATAAAGGAAAGCAGTAATAAATTTGACTTCACAAAAATGAAAACATTTTATATTAGAAAAAACACATCATGAAGAAACAAATGCCAAATTATTGAAATTCAAAGGTCCCATAAATGGTACCTCTCTACTGGTCCAACTTACGAGTTGTACATTGAAAAATAAAGGAGATAAGTCAATAGACAGAGGTCAAAATGTCACCTTTATTATTATTAAGCTAATGTTGTTAGACAGCGATAGATGGGTGAGTTTACTAATAGAAAGCCTCTGAATTAGGCAGATATGCCTATCTACCCATAGGCAGCATTGGACCAACCCAGGCCTTCACGTATGGGGCCTGCTGCTGTCAAATTACAGCATGAAACAGCAAAACAGAATTTGTCCCTCTTGTCTCACTGGGGGAAGTTTTCCCCCAAATTAGAAAAAAACTTGCAAAGTATGCTGAGCTATGTATGCCCAGATTCTGCTCCCAGACTCACATATTGGACCATGATGCACCTTCTCCCTTGGAAAGGAGTAATGACAAGGTCAGAAGATGTCCAGGAATCTTATATAAGTAGAATTTACACACAGACATCAAGAATGGGGTTGAACCATTCTCTTACCTAAGAGAAATTATTTATAAATAATTTGTTACAGAAATTATAATTGGTTACTTACTGAAGAGCACAAAGAGCTTATATAAACTTCTGTGCAGCATGTCTATGACCTTCTGTGCACCTGGCATGGTGATAATAAAGTACAAGCAACAACTCGGTAGCCATCAGCCACCAGTGACTACAAAAATGCCTTAATGCCTGATATGATTAAGGTTTATTTCATCCAGAAGTTAAAGGCACCAGTAAAAAATGGCTCCCTATTTTTCATTAGTAAATTGCAGGAAAATGTTGGTCACTGAGCAGCACTTACCAGACTACGTCCCTCACTCGAACACTAACTTGCTTTGCTCCAGTCTGAAGGGCGGGTGGGAGTGTGGTGGGAAGTGGGGTTGGTGTAGTTGACGGGTGTGTGCAGTTAGGATGTAGACAGTTTATTTAGATAATGTATTGAGATAGAACATGACTCCTCGCCTCCTTAGCTGCCACATTCATCCCAGGTAGAATGCGCCAATTTGAACTCTGTAGATGACACAAGGCCTAAATGGAATAAGATACGATGCCACCATTTGCCTTTAAAATTGGAAAATTATATTTTCTAAAATGATAATTGCTATTAATGACATAGACTGACACTCATACACATGGTGGTTGTACAAATTAGTTGAAAATTTTAATCAAGAGCTTCATAAAGACAATACCTCTTGATGTACTAACCCATGTTCATGACTCTGTCCCATGCAGAGATAGGAAAGATATTTATAAAAAGTAGAAATGATCTGAAGGTCCCCGAAAGGAAAACTTCTGAAATTATAGCATATTTGTAGAATACAATTATGTGGATATAGTAAAAAATCATGTTTTAGAAATAAAGACTAGTAGATTTTATATTTTATTGTTACATATTATTAATTATATAATGAATTAAATGTATATGTATTGTAGTTATTTGTTTATATGTAATTTATGTATTATTAATAATTATTATATATTGTTGTTTTAAAAATACAAAAGTTCCCTTATATAGTATGGCTTGCCTCATGCATATATGCAGCAGGAAAAATGTTAAGAATTTTTTCTTGTAGGTAGAATTACAAGTGATTTTTTTCTTTATGTATTTTTTTAACTACCTAAATCATCCACTATGATTTTGGGCTACTTTTTGCATGTGGAAACTTGTAAATAGGTATTTAGATATAATTTTTACATGTCTGGTTTTATAAGCATGTTTACAACACTCTTTAGACAACTCTGTACATTATTTGTGTGGTCATCAGTTCCTGTGTGTCTCAAAAATCACCTTGACTTGTGAGTTTTGATTTATTTTTCTATTGAGTAAAATATTTTTTCTTTCTTTTCAAGAAGGAAACATTTAGGTATGTTTTCTGAGGGTTTGTGTAATCAAGAAATATCTACAGAAGGCTCTGTATGGAGAAGGCTTTGATTGAATGTTGACTGTTCTTCATGGTTGTCTGACATTCAATTATCGCATAGAAGTTTGAGGTAAATCTAATTCTTGTGCCAATGAAAGTCACCTGCTTTGTTTTGCCTACTTATGCTAACAGAATTTCATTATCATTAAAATACAAAATCCTTATCACTAATTTTGCCCCTAAGACAGGGTCTTGTTTAATTCGGTCAGTGTCACCTAGAACATGAGAGGTTTTGTGGTCCCCCTTGACGGCTGCACCAAGGTTATCAGACATATGCTTTCCCTAAGATGACACTAGTGCTGTGACCCTGAGATGAATTACAGATACTCTGACTAGTTTAGTAATCATCCATAAAAACTCTGATGTGTAACCCACAAGTGATTCTTTTTAAATCCTGCATTAACTGTCCTTTGAGCCCTGTTTTATCATTTGTAGATGCATTAGTGAAAAGATTACTAGATTCAGGATTGGGATAACTGGATCTAAGACATTATAAAATTTTGAGGGCCAGCTATGAACTATGGCTGTGCAACCCAGCCCTTTGATTTTGCAAACATGGCTCCTGCCAGGTGGGTTACATTGTCTTTTCTTCTCCATACAGCGTTCCCTCCATTGTAGAGGAATCCTGTATTTTTGCAGCCAGACTAGTAGACAGGTTAAAATAGAAGTATTTGTCAAGAAATAAGAAAAACTTTCTGCTTTCAACTTCACCCTCTCCAGTGACATCAGGTCCTTTTCAGAATCTGCCATTTCATTGGAATCCCCGGGGTGGGGCAGAGGCAGGGGGAGCACTTGGATTCACAGCTGTCTCTTCGACTCCCCCCATACCTGCTGTTCTCTTCCTGTCTTGCACCAGCCTTCTCAGTGAGGTGTCTGACCAAACCTCAGTTGTAGGAGTCCCTCATCACTGTCACTGCTTCCACCGCTGGCTATAATAATGTCACCAGGGACTCCCAAAGGGACTGTCTTCTCCTTACACTGTCAAAATCATCTCTACTGTGGTTGCCTCTGAGCATCCCAGCCACAAGGCGCCAAGCAATATGGTGTCACACTCCATCATCTTACAGAGTCTTAGATGAAATTAGCACTTTCAGATTTTATTTACAGGACTCTCTCCCTTGGGCATGATTGTGTAAATAAACCTCAAACTCAGATATTTTTGGCGTGTGGGTTTGAATCCTGGCTGTCTTGGGCAAGTAACCTCTGTTTCCTCATTTCTAAAATGTAGTAGTAATAGTAGTAACACCTACCTGGTGTAGATGTTTTGACAAGTAAATACACCTATGTATTGCTTAAAGATTTAAATTGTTCCTGAAAACCCTGTCATTGAACGAATGACCATTATTTTTAAAAATCCATTCATTTAAATGGGAAGTACCCTATCCCAACTCGGCAGCTCCCTAAACACTGAAGGTAAAAGAGACACTCACATCCTCCTTTACAGCATTTACATCATGGAATTCCAACCCTATTAACCCCCGATGTCTGCTGACATGGACCTGTGGTAGAGCTACAGTTGGAAGGAAGCCATTGAAAAAAAAATAGAGGAAACATGAGTAAAAAAGCAACTAAAAAGACCGAACTTCTCAATCACTTTAGAAGCATCTATTAACTGACATATAAATATAGTAATTGATACATTAATTAGGATGTATAAAAAGTATACTTTGAGATTAAACAAAGAAAAAACTGAAAAAAGGCAGAGAGCTTTTTTTCAGAACAATTGCAAAATCCACATTGAAAATTCGAACTATAAGCTTTGATGTATCAAATAATTTAATGATCAAATAAATAAATAAAAAACAAATGTAAGTAAGAAGAAACACAATTGTCAGAAATTTTAGCATTTTTCTCCATGAGAAATCCAGAGGTCAAAAAATAAATATTACATAGAGAAACTGAGAAATATAACAGAATAATAAAATTTGAATTCTATAACGTATAATTAGACTAATTCTTTTCATAGTCCCTGTGAATATTTATTAAAACTAATCTTAAAATGACACTCAAACAGAAATTCAATGAACTTTAAAAAGAAGAAATATATTCTTTCTAATGTAAAATACTGTTCTCTTAAATAACTTGGATTAACGGCATTGGGATATTTAATGCCGTTGGCATTAAATCACCTTAATGGCAGTGATAACCTTAACATAAAAAGAATGCTTACAATATAAGCAGAGAAATTATGAATTATTCTGTTTCTTAAGGGGGTAAAAAACCTGAGTATGAAATTCACAAAAATCAAGTAGATCATAAACCTATAAAATGTTTGAAAATATTTAATCGGAGATAATTTTTTTAAAGTATTTTGTATCTATTTTGAAACATGATTTTTTAATGCAATATTCAGTGTGTATATAAATCAAAGGAAAAAGGAGACTGTAGATTAGTATATCCTTCTTAGGAACAATTTGAAAATAAAACTTTAAACATATAGATATGTTTTAAAACAGAAGTTCTACTTCTAGGAATTTAGCCTGTGGAGGCAATTAAGTCCATGAAGCTCTAACTTTGGAACTAGGCACTAGGATGTTCATGACAGTATTATTTATGAGAATCAGAAATTGGAAATAACCTAAATGTCAGACAACATGTTTTTGGTTAACTAAATTAGGACATAGATTTATAGCCATAAAAAATTATATTGCTGAGAAAGATGACATGCAAATTTGTTTAGAGTACATCATTCATTTTGAAAACCTGGTTACTAAGCTCTTGCAGGGTATTTTCCATTTTTGTTAAAATATGAATATAAATCTTGGCTCTGCACTAAAATGTTCATAGCAATTTTATCTGTAATATGAGTGATTTTAAATTTCTTCTATCTGCTTAACTTTAATTTTCTTATTCTTCTACAGTATACATACACAATGAAAAAATAGTGACTACTAATTTTTTAATGGAGACATTAAAGTTATGTCTCCAATTTTTAATACAACTAGGAATTGATTCTTTAAGTTAGCAGTGCCACCTGCTGATCATTTGGGGAGTGTTTCTTCACAACAACAAGCAGTGTTCAGAAATTAAAGAAGTTGGCAATTATCAAAATTAAGCATTATATTTTTAAAAAGAGTAGTATTGAAGAAGAAATCATGAAATTTGCTTAGCTGTATGTTATCATTAAAATGGTTTTTTAAACCTGAATATATACTCTTATCATCCTTTTATCCCTTCATTTTACGGTATAGTTTTATTGTCTTCAGTTTATAGTCATCCTTTTCAGAGAAGTAAGCAGAGAGAATGTGAATTCTAACCAAAGACAGCTGCTAGCCAGCAAATCGTAATGAGAAATAGCTCTAAGGCTCAAGGTAAAGTCATAAGTAGGTAAATGAATCCTGTCAGAACTAGGGGTAAAAATAAACATGAAATAAATGGTAGTGAAAAAGACTGTGTTGATGGACATCTTAGAGTGAGTATCTGACATAAAAATAGGTCTATTTCTTAGAAGAAACATTTATCTCCTAGACAGTATAATAAAAAATTTGTCAAATGTCTGCACAGTTCCAGGTACATTATATTTACAGTAATTCCCAAATCTATCCATCTTGTCAAAAAAATGTAATCTGGCTAACCTGAGAGTACTTCTTCACAATGAACTCATGTTCAACTAGTATTTCACCTTAGCAACTACAAACTACATTTTAAATAATCATTATATAACCCTATTTAGGCTTCAAATAAAAATGGCTATAATTAGCTTACCTAATACATCTTTTGCTTTGTGAAAATTTCTGCAGTGCTTACCTACTTGCAGTGTCCTGGTAACTGTCCCATGTCCCTTTGGTGTCTCAGAGATGCTTAATAGTGATTCTAGTATCTCAATAGCCAAATTCTCTTTGAGCACAGCCTGAAGACTTAAATATGTCTTTGCTGAGAAGCATTTCATGCAGCTTTGTGAGATTTTTTGTTTTAAAAAAATCCATTATTTTCAATTACTTTTAATAAAGTTGATAACATATTAAAATCCCCCACATAAAAATAAAATTGGGGTAATTGGGGAAAACCAAAGTAAAGGAAGTGGTGTAAATTCAAATCTCCCAACTCTCTTTTAAAAAGTCAGAACAAGAAGAAGAAATAAAACTATGCAAAATTCTAGTAGTACAGAAGATCCAAACTTTAAGTTATGTGTAAAATTAGAAGAAAAAAAAAAGGCCAGTGAACTATATGTCATATTCCTGGCAGAAGAGTTCGTTGAAGGCAAGAGCAGCCCATTAGACACTATATGCAAGTGAGACAGGGGAACTGGTGGTGGCCCTAAGTTTCATCTAAAAACCCCTTCCAGAAAAAGAATATTATCTCTAAGTGTAAAAATACTGAAAAAGAGTACTTGACCTCATGGGAGGAACTTAAAAAGTACAGAGGATACACGGAAGCAATTAGAAAAGGGTGAATTTGGGTGGAGGGAGATAAGGATTTAAAAATGAGATGCCTCTTGGAAAAAACAGAGTGACTGAGAAAAAGAAGAAAGGGTAATTTAAGATCCTGGAAGGCAAAAGGACATAAAAATGTCAAAGAACACACCTTCTCCCTACCCACTACAGAAACACAGAAGCCATCTAGAAAGAAGCTGTACTTTCCTATATTGACAGAGGTGTTTTGAATTAAAAATCTCATAAACTATCCCACACTGGGACACAAACAGTCTTGTCGGTACAAATTGCTATTAACAGAAAACAGAAATGAAAATCAGAACAGTTTACCTGACGAACTTTCTCCAAACAGGAGGAAAAAAAAAGCAGAAGGAAACTATAATGCAATGTTACAAACTGAATTAAATATTCTCAATCATTTGGAAATTTTTTTTAAAAAAGCTACCTTGCATCAAAAATTCAAAAGTCAAGCATAGGAAGAAATTAAATGGGAGTTGATTGAATTTGGGCTAGGGGTGGTTCATATAAAAAAATAAAGCCTAAGTCATGGTACACCCATGGAAGAAAAGATCTAAGTGAAGATTTAATAAAATGCAATGAATAAAAGTAGGAAAGCAACCATCAGAATGAAAAAATAGTTTTTAAAAAGCCAAAGAAAAGTGGTTGAGATAGTATTCAAGAAAAGAAGAACTAATTTACGTATAATTGGAGTTTCAAAAGACTAAAAATGAAACAATAAAGAAGTACTACTTAAAATTGTAAGTTAATTAAACTTCCCAGAAATAAATAAGACCTGTATTTACATATTGAAAGGACCCATCAGTTATAGTTAGCAGGGAAAATTGATCCACAATGATCAGTGTTGTGACATAACTATTAGACTTAAAGATGAAAAAAAAATTCTCAGGGCCACCAGATTAAAAAAAATAAGTTATAAGGACAAGATAATTAAACCAGCACCAAATTTCTTAGAAACACATTTAAAAAAGCATTGTGTCAATGAGGCAACAGTTTCAAAAGCTCAGGAAAGGATATGTGAGCCAAGTTGTCTTTCAATGTTTTAAATATTTAAGAGATCAGGACATTCTATAATTAACAGCCTTTCTTGAGGAATATACTAGAGAAAGAGTTCCCTCTAACCAAGATATGACTGGTAAACTTCAGGAAAAAAGACTACTGGGATGCATTTAATATATTCAATTGTAGATCTAAGTAAGGCTAAAACAAGTGAGGGCAAAATGGTAGAATAATATGTTGTACGCTGTATACTGTAAGTTATCCTTTGATAAACATAAATAGTGCAACCAAGAAATGAGAGAAGAAGGGTCAGCAAAAAAGAAAGTAATTTCATTTTTTTAAAATAAAGAGAATAGGTCAGAGTTAATGGATAGCAAGAAAAACTAACAAAATATGAGTAAAAGGTTAAATAAGAAAGCAGAGGACTAAGGGCATTAAAAGAGACATGAAGACAAAGATAATCACTAGAACTTTCTAAACTGCAAAAGAGATCTCCAAAGGCAAAAGAGCAAAGAAAAGATATAACATTTAGAAAAAACTCAGAATATATAACATACATAATAATTATAAAATAATATAGTATGATTGACTTGAGACCACAAATAAGATAGGTCTTCAGGATATATATAAAGCTTTAGACTCTGATAATAGAGTGTACCCACTCAAGTGCACGTGCCAGACACAAAAATTGATCATATAATATGTCACAAAGAAAACATCAGAACAATAAGTACCACAAAGTAGAAACATTATACATTGTCTTATCATGAAGCCAAAAACTAAAAATTGTTAACAAATAAATGTCCAACTGGAAATTGAAAAGCTTTCCATTAAACAACTGTTGCTTAATGGCTTAAAGAGGAAATACAAAATGAAATTACAGAATTTTTGAAAACTAATGACAATGAAAACACTGTGTATCAGGATATATTAGATATATTTAAAGTACTGATCAGAGGAAACTTCATAGCCTTAAACACTTTCATGACTAGAAATTAAAGAATGAAAAAGCAATGACTTCTCAGTTCAAAATGCAAGGAAAGGAACAAAGGAAACTAAAGATAAAAACAAGGAAAAAAGATAAATAACAAAAATACACTAAATAAAAAAAATGAACAAGGAAGTAGTCAAGATAAAAGCAGGAACTGTGGTGTTTCAGAATAGGAAACAATAGATTCAATTCATAAATAAATTCCCCATTTTGAGTTGAAATAAAACAACAAACAAAATACTACTAACCGAATCAAGGAAAAAGAAAGTAAAGAAGTACAGTATGAAAAATTGAGTGCAAACAATACTGAAGCAGAAGCAATTAAAATCACAAGAGACTGACTCATAGAGCTCTATGCAAGTAAAAAAGTTAACACCCTTCATAAAATGGATAATTTCCTAAGGACGCTGTATGAATTCCCTAGCGCTGCCATAACACAGTACCACAGACTTGGTGGCTTAACGCTAACGCTCACTGTGTTCTTGGCTCATTTTTGTTGCAACAAGAATGGAAACACCATAATTGAGTCGTTTTGTTTTCCTTTCTGGTGTGTCTCTCCATAAGCTCTCAGTAACAAACGTCTTCCTCATTTATCTAGTGTATTTCTTTTTATAGCTACAAACCAAACTTGATGTCTTTTGCTTCTCAAATGCAGTACATTTCCACTTCTGAATTTCCCCTTACTCAGTATGCCCATTGGTCAATGAAGTTATCTTAATGTTCTACTAATAATTCTACTTATATTATATTACTGTAAATTTGTATTATACTAATAATTGATGAGAAATTATAGAATAAAGATAGTATTACAATGTGTAAGATTTTACTGTTACAATAAAATTTTTGGAAGTGTTTAGGAAGTTGTATTAAAATATTGAACTTTAAGACCCAATTGGATTAGATTTAAGGTCTCATGAAGAATAAAGAGAACTGGGATTTTTTAGTTATAGAGTCACATAATGACAACACACCATAGATAAAATCTATAGCTGCTTAGATTATATTCTTTCAGACATTTATGTGTGCATATATCTAACATATAAACATACATGTAATGCATACAGGCACCATTTCTAAAAATGGAAAAAATACTGTATATATTTTCATTTTTTAACTTACAAAATATCTTGTAATTTTAACTTTTACTTGATATTTTATGGACTTGTAGCAAACAATGGACATTTAAACAAAACACAATTTTAATTACTGAACATGATTATATTTTATGTTGGCATTGAATTTTCTATAAAAACATATCTTCTTGTTGGACATTTATTTTAATTTACTTATTTTTTAAAGCTTCACTGTTATAAAAACATGCTTTGGTGAAAAAAATTAAAATTTGGTGAAAAATTAAGAAATTAATTCTTAATTAAAAATAAGTTGCAGAATTTCTGTGAAGTACAAAATACACAAATGATAACAATTATTAAACAAGCCCAAGAGTTTATGAAAACATCAATAAAATACACATAGTGATAGCAATCTAATTGAGAATAAAACACAAATATTCATTATTATGAAGGATAAATGGGAGAGACTACAGAAAAAGAAGAAATCGTTTAAGCAAGAGACATAAACTAAGGGATTTAATTCATAAAGATAGACTGCAGGTGAACAAAAAGGTGGGAATAATCGCATCACCTAGAGGTATGGTGGCACACTAGAAGGAATCGAGAGACTTCCTTGGCTAACACTGAAAGGATTTCCCTGAAGAACTACAATGACAGGGGAAGGTAAACAATTTAAGAAGTCATCTAGAAGATAACTCAATTGGAGATCATAATCTAAAATCCCAGGGTAAGACTGGAAGTGCAAGAGATCTGGGAATAGATCATAGCCAGTGTTAAATACCTATTTTCCTGTAAACAAAAAGTTTCCTCCTGTGCCCACTCTAGTTGAATTGAGGATGTAACTCACAGGCCAGGTCAGAACAAAAATATAGTTCTCATGTTCACCCAATTGCAGCACTGATGTCTGTTGATAATATTCCCTGCTAAGTAAGTGTTTTTCTACAGTACTACATTTCGATGGTATGTACATGTAGAGTACCAGGTTGCTCACAGGTGTAGCATTTATGTGACCTTCATGCTTAATAGCACATGACAACATTATCACCCAGTTTATATGTCAACAAGGGCCCAGAGCTATTTTTAATAAAATAATTGCAATTATTATCATTATGAACACCACTACTTCTTACCAGACGTTATATGTGCTGTCACAAATGAAAAATCTCTAGAAACTGTGAACATACAAATGTTAGTGTTCATTGACACCATTTATTACTGTTATTGCTTTAGTTTAACCTTCTGCACATGGGAGGAGGTGGTAATGCATTTGGTCTTGGTCTGCCAAGGTAATATCTCAGAGGACAAATATAAAACTCTATCCAAGAAAAATACCAAGCCCCCAAACATTACCTGAGCAAGCATTCATACTCCCTCTAAATAAGGATCTGGGAATGGGAGGCACTTCATTTTCTCATTTGAAGTCATTCAGAATAAAGCCTGTGAGCCACTGGAGGGCAGCAGAGACAGAATTTTTAATACACAAATGGCCTGTAACATTCATTGACCAGTTGATGAATTTACTCATTAAACACATAAAAAAGTGCCTACTATGTGCAAGCCATTCACCTTTTATTACGACCAAAGTCATATGTAAACCTTTTCATTAAATATTGCTATTGTGAAAGAACATTTGACAAACATTTCTATTTGAATCACTACTGTATCTAGCTATTTTTGCATAGTACAATTGAAAAGTCATAAAATTATAGATTTTTTAAAGGTAGCAAGAAAATTAACACATCTACTAATCTCTCTCTTGAATGATGTCATTATCTTTTCTATTCTTTCCTGTGTGTAAACATGTTTAATGATTTTCTTTTTGACTTGCTCATTATCAGCTCGGGAAGGTGTAGAGAAGTCAAAAATGAAAATAAAATTCAACCACAGATAACTGTTGTTAGCATTTTGATGTAATTCCTCCCTGTCAAATATGCATAGATGTAGATGTATGATTACTTAGCTTACAGATTTGATCTTGGAATCTATAGATATAGCTTAAAGTCATGCTGTGACACTTGCATATCACATCAATGCCAATAAATAAAGAAAAGATTCCATCAAATAAAACTTCTTTTTAGAAGTTCAGTGCTCTTTATATGTTATAGTGTGCAGACCAAATAATTTATTCACACACAGATCTCATTTCTCTACTAAGAGCAAATTTATTTCTCTAGATGAGTTAATTTTGACTTTCAACCCTGCTTTAAAAAAAAAACAAACAAAAGAAAGAAACAAAAAGATTTAAGTAGTTTTTGGAGATGCCTTTTATTTTGCTCCATCATAAAACTTCAAAGCAAGAACAAGCCACTTAATCTTCTCAATAAGAAATATGAGGTGTTACTGATTTCAATATAAAACATTTTAGAACTAAACAAATTAGAACTAAAATGTGTTTAAAAAAAAAGATTGTACTTATGAATATGTTTATGTATATTTACCATTAAATATTTCGATCCATTGTGGTCAAGTAGCAAGGCTAAGAACAATTCCCCTAGCCTCATGGAGTTGCCACTGTAAAATAACCTCACCAAAATAAATGGGGAGAATGAGTGGTTAGGTTTCCCACTACTCATTCAGCAAATTATCAGCAAGATGTGCCAAAGTGCTGTCTCACATAATAAGATCTGCAGAGCCAGGAAGGCACATTTCCTATCCTTGAGGGTGTACAGTCTAGTAAGAGAGGTGGACAAGAAAACAACTTGCTGTGTCAGGCTGGAGAGCAAAGCATCATGTGGTGCATAAGGGGCTTGCCTGGGGGCTGTAGAGCAGGGCTAGAGCACTGAACTGCGTGAAAGGCTCCCCTGGCCAGGCTTCATTCTTCAGAGAAGTTTTAGCTAAGGAGATGTTGAGGCCAGGAACTAAAAGGCAAGGGAAAAAGTTATACCAGGAGAGGAGGAAAAGCATTTGGCCAGGGACACAGCATGCAAAGGCCTGACTTCTGTGAATGCTCATTAATCCAGTATGACTGGAGACCCAGACGGAGTGGCGAGGCCAGAGGGATTACAAAGGTCTTTGTAAATCATATTAGGGTGTTTAAACTTTATCATATAATTTTAACTTTACAAGGTTAATTCTGGCTAGTATGTGGAAAATGGATTAGAGTAGAAAATACTGGAGGTAGGCAGTTGAGTTGCATCTGTAAGATGATATTTTATCAAGTATTACAAGAAAATTACTTATTCACTATAGAAACTAATACAGAATCTGGACATGGCAGTGCCTAATATATATTGAATAATGACTGCAAGGATAAATATATTTGTAATCTATTTAACACCCATACTTGGGCTTCCCTGAAGAGACCATTGGTCTATTGTTATTCCATCTACCACAATATCAATATCTACCTTAATACCATTTATTTGTATTTCTAAATTGATGTCAGGGACTCGGAGTTGTACATATTGAAAAAGTAAGCCACTTAATCTTCTATTACTGCTGCAAAATTATGAAAAAGTCTGATTTTTGTCTAACTACATGCTTCAATTTCATAAAGGAAGAATATTTACTTTATTGGATTTCTTCTGCTGGTTTTATTGCTTCAGCCTATCAACTTCCCTTGGAGAATTTATTTTGGTAATCTAGTCATGTGTTAAATGTTATCCACAAAATGAATGAGACTACATGGAAATTCATCATGTTTTATAGTTCAGATTATAAAACTAGAAGTGCATATTTTAAAGGAAAATTATTGCACAGATTGTGCACATAGCACATAAAATATTGTTTCCTTGGGCACAATACAGACACAGGGTCAGAGGGGAAATCAGAAGGGAAATTTCTGATTATAACAAAATATGTGTGCAGCTCTGTTTCTCTGGTAATTCATCTGCTGTTTGTTAAGAAACAAGCTAGAAGGAATGGAAATTCTTTTTCTAATTTATTTTCTTTAAGAAACTTTCATGGAGGTATTTCAAAACTGCAGAGTCTGGAAGTGGAATTTTTTAAGCATGCCAAGGCACTATAGAAGCAGATGGTGCCTGAGGATTTTTTAAATATGGAAGAAAGTTACATCAGAACAAAAAAAAGTAAGTTAAGGAAACATTTGAGTCATCTACAGCTATTAATATTTTAGTTTGATCATTTTGGTGTCTGTGATGCTCACTTGGAACTTCTTAAATATAAGCTCTTCAAGTTTTCCTTTGGAAGTGCTTATTGATTGTAATACATTGTCAGAAAAATAAAAAGGAAAACTAATTTAGTAAGTGGCATTCCTTAAGTAATTTTTAAAGATGCAAAAAAATAGTTTTCACACATAATTATCAAAAACACGTGATATCTCCAAGACCTAGATGGCTGGAGTAAAAATATTAACATTTTCTAAGCCAAAGTAAAGACCTGGCAGAGATGGAATATTTTGCATTTTATACTTAAACTCACTCAAACGTATTCCATCATTTTCATCACACAAAAGTATATTTGAAATGGTCTTAAATAATCACAAAAGCCCTGCTGGGATAAGTGGATATAATTCTTCTAATATATATATAGGAGATGGTAATTAATGATGAAAATACCACATGGATCAATGAATATAAGTGATGCTGAATTACACACGGATAAGTTAATGTACAGGATTGCTATGGGGTAGTGAGAAACATCAGAAGTTAATTCTTTATGGGTGAGCGGTGGGAAAGAAACAGATGGGACAGGAGATGGAAGGGAACTTCATTTTGAACATGCTGAGTTTGATAGGCCCATGGAAAACTGGATGGTTGATCCAAGTTACAAATGATTAAGAAAGTCAAGAGTTTGGACAGAGGTCTGGGCTGAAAATGGAGATTTGCAGATCATGAATTCTTGCAAGTGGATGAGAGTGGATGAGGTCACTCAAGAAGAATGTGTAGAGTATGTAAATATGGGCCAAAGACAGGAATATGCAAAAAGATTTTAAATGGTGTAAGGAAAAAGCCTAGAAGACTAAATGGAGAAAGCAGATGATCCCAGTGGGAACAGTTTACATTCCCATTGATGTTAATGGCAAATATTTACCAAATAAATTTGGGCAGGAAAGTTTTTACAAAAATCATGTTCTTTTCTTCATAACCTTGCAACAAACAATTTGCAGTGGTAATTTTCTGGCTAATTTCATACTTAGCTTGAAACCAGGATAAATAAGAAACGAAGGTGAGCAGGCATAGAATATAAGGTTCAATTGATAATCAGGTAGCAGGTTCTTGGGGGAAGCCAAAGATAAGGAAGCCAAATGGCAATGTTGAAGCTACGCCATGGAAATGATGATTCTGGTCAGAATGGTGGATAGTGGGGCTAAAATGCCTCTGGCTAAGCAGCCCCTAGTTGACCCTGTAAACTAAAGTTCCCATTAAATATCAGTGAAAACCAGACAATAGTGAGAGTCCCAAATAACAAGCAGTAATGATTAGTATTAACAGACTGCTGCTAGAATCTAGAAGAAATTTAATGCAATTATTGGGCCACTGAAGGTGGATATATAAAAAACAATGATTTGTGTTCGGCACATTCTTTGCTTCATGAAACAAAGCTGTTTCAGCCACATAATAGTCTGTGGGACTATTGGGAATTACTCAAAATCTCAACTTCACTAGGAAAACCTACTTATTGGGGTTTGTTCAGATTAAATGAGGTAATGCGGACTAATTGTTTATCTGAGTGCTTGGTACAAAGAAATGAATAGTCCGTAGTTTCTAAGTGGATAGAAAATTACCAAAAAGTACTGATTAAAAGCAGAAAAGAATAAGCATTCAAAATTACAAACACTGAAATAAAGGTTGACAGCCAGCCAGTTGCTGGAATCTGAGATGAATCCTCATTAATCATTAACTTGAATGAAACTCCATTTATAAAACACATGTTTTTTTCTTGTGCTTTACCTCATGAAACAAAGCTATTTATTATCATCATCACCACCAGCATGTGTAATTTATAACATGCCGAGTACTGTGTGAAGTTCATGCCTGACCTGGGCCCTAGAGGTCAGCATCCATCAGCTGTCTTCAGGGCACCTGGAATCTATGGAAAGTGTAGGCCAAATTCTGAATTTTCTGGAGTGAGCATCTGTAACTTTCATAATCATTTCAAAGCATTTTGTCTGCTGCTCCCCTGCCACTGCCCTGCCCACCAAATAACCTAAGAAACAGTGTCTATTAGAACCTTCTCACTTCACAGTGTCCAGAAGGGCCATCTCCCCACCATGTCATTACCCGCTTTGGTCACCCCCAGCCTCTCTATCCCTTCAGACATGAGCTCCCAGACCAGTGAGAATCATCCTAATTTGAAAGAGAGAAAAACATACATTACTAACTTAATTTTTACTCAAATCTGATAAGAATTTTATTCCTAATTATGAAAGATGGCCTTATCAAATTCTTTAACATTTTCTAATCTCTTTCTTGTCCTTTTTATATCTGTCACTTCCTCTAATATCTAGAATCTTAAGTCTAAAGTTTAGCTATCACACTAAAGCACCCTGTTCTTTGGTTATTCATGTATTACCTTAAAACTTGGAAATCTCATATTCAGATGTTTCAAAAACTTCAGGAGTTCCTAAAGCTGAAGCCCTTGCTTCAAAATGTGTATAAAATGTATGCAAAGGGACCTAAATGTTTTCTTTCCACCCTATTATAAGATCTTCACTACCCAAAGAATAAAAAGTACTAAACAAATTCAGAAGTTGATTTGTCACTTATGTAAAAATGGATCAACACTTGCAGAGTGGGAGTATAAAAATTTAAGCCTATGCAGTTTAAGCCTAGAAAATAAAAAACATGAAGTAGTCCTGAAACACAATGACAAAATTGTAGTATTAGAAATCTTTTGTGAAAATGGCCCCAAAATAATTATTGATGAACCCAGTAGCTCCAATTCTTACTCTAATGGGTGCTTTTCAGGCACTGATCATGTGAGAGGGGTGGTAGGCAGTGCCTGCTAGCAGAGGGGAGTAGGAGTTATATTTCACTAAAGAAACAAATGCTACAGATTCTGGTTATGGGGGGAAAAAATAACAGGTATGGGCTCAGCTCAGAGAGGCACTGATGCCAGCATTCAGGTGTTTCTGCAAAGTTCGAGATCATTTCAATGAGAAACAAGTAGTCAACATGTAACTGAGAGAAGTCCAATTAGACACCAGAAAGACCATGTCCTCCTGGTCTTAAATCATAGGGAAGGCCTTGGATGGGAGTCAGAATTCCCAGGGAGGGTGGAGGGGAATGAGGCCCAGTTCTGGTGGTTTACAGAAATCCATGTTAATTTTGGGGGTGGCTCCCAGGATGTTCAAACTTTGTAAGTTTTTGACTTAATTAGTGAATCGATTATAAACTCCATTGCTTTTGGATTCTCTCAAAATATTGCCAGGAATGTACCTTGTCATGCCTGTCAAGGAACTGGCAAATGCTGCCTGTCCCTCACAGGTGGTATTAGTTTGAAAATACCACTCCAAAATTAAAGAAATTGGTAAAAATGACTTAATCACTTTCAGATGGAGATGAGAACTATGCTTTTGGTATATGTATTTTCCATCTTATAAACTAACAGAAATTACCTGGAAAGCTGACAAGAGAGGAACGACCTTAGATATTAATCCATAAACCAGAGACACAGACATAAGTTGTAAAAAACACTGAGCTCTTCCCTAAATTAGAAGATGTCCTTTTAGTCACCTAACCTTGGCACAGTTATTTGGGCAATAAATTCCTCTGAGGACTTTGTTGGTCAAGGGGGAAATAAAGCTCGTGAGATGCCGCATACTACTGAAAACTGGTTGATTTGGGGATAGTGTTGCTGGATGAAAGACTCTTGACTGAGGGCTTGGCTAGGTACAGAACAGCAGGAAAGTGCTTTGAACCTTCCTGCATGTGCACTAATACAAAGTACACACACAGCTGCTGAGAAAGTTTTGGCAGAGGGCAATGGAGAGAAGGGCTCCTAGAAAATAGACTAATCAGACCCTGAAAATTTTTTCTGCAGAAGGATAAGCAGCCCAAGTTTTCTGAAGAGTATCAATTCTCCTCTCTATAAAAATAGTCTGGGAAGGGGAAAGGGATGGAATTAGAAGTTTATTGGGAAAAAAGGGTAGACCAAACAATTAATGACCAAGATCTGGGACAAAGCAAGCTTTGATGTGTGGAGATGGGAAATCAGCCTGAGGCTGGAAAAGTAGCACAGCAAAGCAGACAATGATTCTGAATAAAGCCTGGAGATTCTCTAGAGATCGCCCATGGGTTGTTTAATTTCCAAATGTCTTGCGAGTTTTCCAGATGTCTTTACGTTATTGATTTGTAGTTTAATTCCATTATAGTGTACACAAACTTTACATGACTTAAATTCTTATAAACTGATTAAGGCTTGCTTTGTGCCCTAGAATATGTTCTATCTTGATTAATATTCTATAAATACTTGAGTAATGTGTATTTTGCTAGAATTCAATAAATAGCAATTAGTTTTAAGTCTTCTAATCCTTCTGATTTTCTGTCCAGTTTTCTACTGACTACTGACTATAGATATCTCTAACTTTGTTAATTTGTCTCTTTCTTCTTTCTGATCTATCAGTTTTTGCTTCATGTAGTTTGATGCCTGTTACCAGCATACACATTTAGGATTGTTATGCCTTGTTGGAGAATTCACCCCTTTATCACTATTTAATAATTAATTTAATGTTCCTTGTTATCCTGATAATATTTCCTTGTTCTAAAGTCTACTCTGTCATTAATATGGTTACTGCTGTATGTTTTGATTGGTGTTTTCATGACATGTTTTACCTTCCTTTTACTTCTCTCAATCTATATATTTAATATTTGAAGGGGACTTCATGTAGTCAAAATAGAGCTGAGTCTTTTAAAATATATAATCTGACAGTCTCTGATTTTTAATTGGAGTGTGTAGAAACGTAGAAGCCTTGCATCCACATAGGCTCTTCTACTATCCTTTCTTTATGGTGTAGTTGTAGCATATATTCATATATTCACATTGCAAATGCCACCAGACAATGCTATAATCTTTGTATTTGATAGTTATATTTAAAGAATTTACAAGGAGAAAAATAGTCTATTACATCTACCTTTATATTTACCATTTCTGTCACTCTTCTTTTATTTTTGGATTTTCATGTTTCCCTCTGATATTATTTTTCTTCATCTTTAAGAGCTTCCTTTAACATTTGTTTTAAAGCAGGTCAACTGTTTACAATTCTTCTAGTTTTCTATCAGAGAAGATGTCTTTATTTTGACATCATTCCTGAAGAGCATTTTCACTGGATATAGAATTTTGGATTGACAATTCCTTTCTTTCAGCACTTGAAAGTAGTTATCTAACTGTATTTGGCCTTCTTGGGTTTTAATGAGAAATCTGTAGTCTTTCAAATTGTTTCCCTATATGTAATGTGTCATTCATCTCTGATTTTGTGTATTTATATATATATTTCTATAGCATATATCTATGTATTTCTTATGTAATATATATAATATGTATGTCTGTTTATATAAATACTATATATCCATATATTATGTAAATAAATAGTATATATTTAATACATATTATTAATGCATAGTTTATATTAAATATATTTTTATATTATTTATATTTATATAAATATAAATATATATAAATATGAATCTTTGGTTTTCAGTAGTTTGATTATGATGTGTCTGGGTATGGTTTCCTTTGAACTTACACTGTGTAGGGTTCTCAGACCTTCTTGAATCTATAAATTTATGTCTTTCACTAAAATTAAGAAGTGCTCACCAATTTTTTCTTCAAACGTATGCACCAATCTATTTCTCCTCTCTTTCTGAGAGTCCAACAACATGTCAGAACTTTGATATTGTCCTACAGGTATGAGAGATTTCGTTCTTTTTTTCCCCTCAATCTTTTTTTTGACTGATTTTCAGATTGGAGAATTTCTAGTTATCTATTTTATGTGTACTTTATACATACGTGATATACTTATAAATTATATATATTTATAATATAATATAAAAGTATGTAAAATATAATGTACATTTTATATTTATAATATGATATAAAATATTTTATATGTATAGAGAGGAAGAAATGTAGAAGCCTTGTATCTATATAAGCCCCTTTACAGTTTTACCTATTTTCAATTTCACTGAATATTTCCTCTGTTATCCCCTTCTACCACTAGGCCCACCCAGTCATGTTTTAATATTTTAGATCCTCACATTCTTTTTTGTGTGTGTGCAGTTTTAATGAAAATTTTATTACACAGCCATAATGTAATCAACACTTTCCCAAATTTAGATGATAATAAATACAGATCTACATGGTGGATCAGAATGACTTCAGCAAAATATATGGAGTCTATAATTTCATGTTTGTTAAAACTAAGAAGCAAAGAATAAGTCCAAGTCTGTTATGATAGGAGAGATCCCAGCAGCCTCTGGGACTCTGCCAGAGTCCAGGCAGTGTTTAACAATCTGAGATTCCACATCTACACAATAGTTATAAAGGGTTTTGGTGAATGGACTATTCAAGTAAATATGATTTTAATGAGTCCATCATCTCTCCTTTGCCCAGCCAAACTATTTCACAGCTATCACATAGCTATGTTACAGTCATTGTATTTTTCAGTTTTTAAAATTCCATCTGGTTCATTTTGACAATTTCTCTGCTCAGACTTCTACTTTTCTATACATTTTAAGAGTTCTACTTTACCTTATGGAAAATGTTATAATAGCTGCTTTAACATTTTGTCTTATAATTCAAATATCTAGGCCATCTTGGGGTTTGCATTTGTTGATTGTCTTCTCCCTTGAAAAGTAATCAGATTTTTCTTTTTATTTGAAAGAATTTTGGGTTGTATCTGGGACATTTTGGATGTTATATTGTGAGATGCTGGGTACTGTTAAAATCCTCTGGACACAGCAATTATTTGGCTTTGTTTTTTTTGTTTGTTTGTTTAAGCAGACAATCAGCCCAGTTAGGTTTAGACCACAAGTTCTGTCCTCCCTCAGTGGATGGCTATTCTAATGCACATTCACTTTTCAAAGACTTTTCTGTTCTGCTTGGGTCTGCCCATGCCTACACCTTATAGGGGTTAGTTTGGGATATGGGCGGTGGTTTATATTGTAGTTCAGTTCTCAAAGCTCAGTTTCTTTGTATCTGTTCCATGCATTTGCAGCTCCTGAGTAAGAATTTGTGTCAGTCATATAAAGAATTAGAGGATCTCTTTCTCCAGCCGTCTATTCCCTGGAATTTCCCCTGTACTCTCTTTTTCTGGTCCTCTGACTAGAAATAATATTTTTCATGGTCTTAGCAACCCCTACCCCTAACCTGCAGCACTCCCTATGCACCCACCTCACACTCTGTGTGCAGTTCATGCTACTGAGACTGTCCTCAGGGTGAAGTAGCAAGAGAAAAGAGGGGGAGAAAAATAATGGCAATTCTATCCATACTCTTTGGACCATAGGACCATTTTCTTTGTTCTTCTAGCCAAGGACATGAGCTTTCTTTATGGACTTGAGGTGCCCACATTGCTGCTGCCATGGCAAATTACCCTAAAATTTAGTGGCTTAACTCAACAAACATTTAGTATCTGATATTTTCCATGGATTTGGACTCCAGGTGTTGCTCAGCTGGATTTTCTGGCTCAGATTGTCTCACAAGGCTGCAGTCACGATGTTGTCCGGGGCTGCAGTCATCTCCAAGCTTGACGGTGGGAGGGGCTGCTTCCAGGCTCACTCACATGGCTGTTGACGAGCTTCAGAAGTTCCACTTTGAAGCTCACCACATTGTGTTGACAGGCTGTAGGCCCTTGTTGGCGACTGGCCAAAAACGAGTTCCTTGCTCTGTGGGCCTCTCCGTGAGGCATCTCACACATGGCAACTGGCTTTCCCCAGAGCAAGAGAGGGAGAGAGTGAAAGAGAGTGAGCAAAATGGAAAACAGTCTTTCTGTAACCTAATTTTGAAAGTGACATCCCAACACTTTTGTCATTTTTTATTTGTTGGAAGTGAGTCATTAAGCTCAACCTACATTCAAAGGGAAAGTATTATAGAAGGTCATGAATATCTGGAGTCAAAAATCCTTAGGGGCTATTTCAGAAGTTGCCTACCATACTTTCTTAAACCAAATGCCGATGTTTGTGATTTTTAGGAGCATGGTATATCTTCAGACCGTTCCCATTTAACATGGAAGAATATAAAATACTGTCCCATTGTTTGCTTTCTTTCTTTCCTGGCAAACATAGATTCCATCTGGGTTCAATAGAAACTAAGGATGTTGAAAAATGCAAGGCAGATCTAGGAAGAGCCAAGGGTATGGGTAATAAATGTGGGTACATTTGGTGCCTCATTTTAATGCTAGAGTGGTTTCCTAGTCTGAATATTGTTAGGCAAATGAAGTATAAGAAACATCTGGCTGGAAGAAAACAAGGCACAAATTAACAAGTTAGTGGAGTATGTTACTTCATTTTAAACCATTCAAGTTTGCAAACATTGTAAGTCTGAGATCAAATACATTCCATAAGGTATAAATTAAGCTAGTGTAAAATGGTCCTTTATCAAGTAGTGAAATTGGAGAGAAGTTTATCACAGCTTAAGACCCATTGAGTACATTAAAGCTTTTTGAAGAATTAGAAGCCTTGGTTATGTTGAGGGGAAGTTGAAGAGTAGTACAAGATTCCTAAAAGTGACAGATTTGCTTCTAATATTGAGTGGCAAAGTGTATTTTCCAAAGAGGTCCACAATAACATTTTTCATTCCATGTGACCATGTGCAATGTGATCTAGCTACTGCCCTATTAAGGAGCCATTTCTCCACTCCCTTGAATATGAATAGGCTTTACATCTGCTTTGACCATTAGGCTATGGCAGAAGTGATACACCATGCAATCTCCAATTATAACTCTTAACAGATTCAGGGGTTTTTGCTTCCTGCCTCTTGGAGCTGTGAGCCCAATATAAAGAGTCTGGGCTATTCTCTTAGAGAGAGAACCTCATGGGGACGCACTGAATTTCACACATGTTGTGAAGAAGCCATCCTGGATGCCCTGCTTGACTGAGCCTATAGGTGACTCCACCCACAACCTCTGTCTCCCTGCAATCACATAAAAACCAAGTGAGACCAGTTAACCCAAAGAATCATGAAAAATAATAATGAATTATTGTTTTAAGTCATTAAGTTTTACAGTGGTTTGCACACAGTACATCATCAGAAACCATTCTTTATATAAACCCAGAATTTGAAAAATACCTATTATACATAGATATTTTAGGAGGTTTTCCACATTTCATTATGTAGCCATAGAATACCATTGATAGATATTTCACAATATCTATTTTATTGGTTCTCAAACTTGGGAACCTCCCTGGCGAAATCTGACACTAACATCCAGTACATGGAAGGCAGGAAGCAGACCACTCCAGATTGTGGGTTGCAGGATTAATAAGCAAGGGAACTTACATGCAAGGCTTGTCTTAGGCTGCTATGCAACATCTCCACACCCACCTGTCAGAATCTTAAAAGTGTGTGTAGAGGTTTTAACTGGCTTTGGTTACATAAACCATCCAGGTGGTCTCAACAATACATTGCTTTCCCACAGCTACTTATTTGAAAGCCCTTCCCACTGTGGGAATGGTAGGCAGAAGGTACATTCCAAGGATAGGACAGGGGATGAGAAGTGGCTGATGCTCAGGAGCAGCCCACAGATCAACGAGTGGTCACATCCTTTCTGTGATCTCTTCCAATACTCTGGATATAGATGCAAAGGTGTATTTTGTAGCTTAACTATCTATATTCTGTAGCTTAAAATATAATGTATAAAATAAACAATAGTACTTGCTGCACCCTAAGATAAACTTTATTACATATTTGTGTTTCCTTTCATCATTTTTTCCTATTAAAAAAAAATAGAGCATTAAAAAAGAAATTCACATTACACAAGTTTGTTTCTTGCCTCCCTCCCAACTTAATAGGATGTATTGAGCATTTTTATAGCATTAAACTTTTGAAAATATAAGCATAATGACGGCATAAATTTTTGTATGCATTTAATGTGCCTTAACGATTTTCTTGTTATATATTAAGATTGTTTCCAACATTCCCAACATTTCACTTTTATAATTTTTACTGTAAATTCCAGCTTTGTGCATAAATGTGTGTGCTCATCTCTGATGATCTCCTTAGAAAGGATTCCTAGTTAAAGGACATGATCATCATCATACTTAAGAAATATTAAATGGGTCGACCAAGGGCTAACCATGTAGAACAGCTCCACTTTCATCAAACTTTAAGGATGGCAAATAGAGTGCATCTGGAGTGCCAGTGTCAATTAGTAATGGTGACCTGGTACTTCTTGATGAGAAGGACTGACTGCAAGACCACATCTGGGTCCAGCAGCAAAGAATGCTAAGATAAATTAATGACGTTCAGCCTCTCAATGAGGGATGGAAGAATGGAAGCACATGTGCTTCATGTCTGCTAACGCAGCCTTAGCCAATCTGGGACTGAATATATATTCATTAAATTTTGCCAACATGAAATGCAAAAAAATCTTGTTTTTGTTATAATGCCTACTTCCATAATTATAAATGTGGTTGAATCGTTTCTCATATAAATCTGAATTTATACTTCTGTGAATTACTTTTCCATTAGTCTTTGACCATATTTTCAATTGTCTTACTGATAGAGTTATGATAGTGCTTTATATATATATATAAGGATATTAAGAATTTTTTTCTGCCAAATTTCCAATTTTTCATTTTCCTTTTAATTTGTTTATGATATTTTATGATGAATAAAAGCATTAATTGCTATGTGGTCAAACATATTAATGTTTCTCTTTGTGGTTTCTCCCTTTGTTTGCATGCTTAAAAACATTTTCCCCACCCTATTATCTTATAGCTACTCATCTGTATATTCTTCTGATTTACCTATGATTTAATTTTTATTTACCTCTCAAATACATCAGAAATTTAACTTTACAAGCCATCTCCAAGAGAGACAGATTTAAAAAAGGGGACAGAAAAAACTAAGGAAGCAAATTGTAAATAGTGATATTGAAGATAATACTGTTAATAGTAAGAATTATAATAAAGCTGAGGGGCCATCCACATATAGTAAAAATCAAAGTAAATGTATTAAATTAAGACTACTTTCATGGTGTTGAAGTTAGGAAATTACTTTGTTCATGAGTGACTTTTCATTCAAACAGAATCTATAACTATTATGAACATTTATGCATAAAATTTAATATATCACAAAAATATAAAGCAAACCCTCAAAATACAAATGCAAATTCTCCAAAATGACTGTACCAGATTTTAACATACTTTCAGTCTTGAACAGATGGAACAGATTAAAGTGAATAAGGATATAGAGCATTTAGATAATGTATACAGTAAAGTTGATTTATACAATAAAAGAATTTATAACTTACAACCAAAGATGCTTATTTTGCTCAAAATCTAGTAGTATGTTTCACTGTATGTCATATATTAGGTCATAAGGAAGCTCAATAAGAACAGAAGATATACAGTCCTGTTCTCTGACCTCAATGAAATAACCTTGGGTATTAACTTAAAAATAGGTTAACAAAAAAATGTACAAATCCTTGGAGTTAAAATAATAATATTAAAATAAAATAAATCACCCATTTTAATAACTTCTGGGTCAAAGAGGAAATAAAATCCCAATTATAGGTTGTTTGGAAAACAATAATGACACTACACACGAGATTTACTTAAAGCTGTACTCAGTGGAAAAGTATATCTGTAAGAGCTCTATTTAAAAAACAATAAACAAAACAAATGAACAAAGGATTCAACTCAGGAATTATAAAAGAAATTATTCAAGATAAAAGCATGAATTAATGTCTCAGAAAACAGTGAGTCTGGAAGTTGTTTCCCAAAAAGCACAACAAAATGGATAAAATGTTCATGAGAGCAATCAAGAGGAAAGAATACAATTACCAATATGCAACATTAGAAAGAAACTAAATAACATATATATATATATATATATATATATGATGAATAATATAATAATTGAAAATGTATGCTACTTAAATCTTTACATTAATACATTTTAAAATCTTCATTTAAATTAAGGACAATTTCCTAAGAAAATATAAATTACTTTCTTTCAAAAAGTAGAAAGAAAAGAAAGAAAACATATACTTTCTTTTTTTTTTTATTTTAGTATCATTAATCTACAATTACATGAAGAACATTATGTTTACTAGGCTCCCCCCTTCACCAAGTCCCCTCCACATACCCCTTCACAGTCTCTGTCCATCAGCGTAGTAAGATGCTGTAAAATCACTACTTGTCTTCTCTGTGTTGCACAGCCCTCACGGTGCCCCCCAAGCACTATGTATGCTAATTGTAATGCCCCCTTTCTTTTCCCCACCCTTATGCCTCCCTTCCCACCCATTCTCCCCAGTCCCTTTCCCTTTGGTAACTGTTAGTCCATTCTTGGGTTCTGTGATTCTGCTGCTGTTTTGTTCCTTCAGTTTTCCTTTGTTCTTATACTCCACAGATGAGTGAAATCATTTGGTACTTGTCTTTCTCCGCCTGGCTTATTTCACTGAGCATAATACCCTCTAGCTCCATCCATGCTGTTGCGAATGGTAGGATCTGTTTTTTTCTTATGGCTGAGTAATATTCCATTGTGTATAAGAAAACATATACTTTCTTGAGAAGAAGTATAAAACTTTAAATGAACATATCACCTTGCAAGAGTAATGGAGGAAAAAAATTGTCATCCAAAATATAGGATAATGATTCCAGTTAGGAGTAAGATAATGAGTACATCCCACTGTCTCTCCCACTGAATACAACTATGAAATCTGTATAGGGTGCATGGAGTTGTGATTTGAGGATTCAGAAAAGTTCATTGTAGCAGGTGGCTGAGGAAAGAACATTAGAATTCAAAATGCCTCTGAACCAGTAGCAAGTTTACCTTACTCTTCCCTTCTGGGATCCCCTGGGGCTGCATACAACAGTCTGATACCCCAAAATAGGCCTTGATATAGACAGAATTCCAGGAAAGGCATCGTAGCTCAGAGACTGAGAAAAAGAGAGTGTGTATTTTCCCACTCTGTTTGCATACCTCCCAAACCTCAGGCAATCTCTTGGCGGCAGCAATGATGGCAGAGGCGGCAATGTAACATGAATCTGCAGGAGCCAAAACCTGGAGGAAGAACCTTCTCTTCTCATCTGAGGAGCTGTAAATCCAGGAGGACGGGGCAGTCTCCCTGTCTTCCTACTGTTTGGCCCAAATGCAGACACAGTCACAGAAGTGTCCAGGAAGTATGGGTAACTAAATTCTCAGCTTTTAGGGTGGAGGCCTGAAAAGGGGAGCCCCAGAAAACTGGAAATGTAATGGGGAGGCCATGGGGAGTGAAGGGCTTGGGAACTTGTGGGCTCTTCATGCAGGGATCTGATCTTAATTAGTAAATGAATACCACTGAGGTCCCATATTGACTGCACTGGAAAAATCATAAGAACATTGCAAAACTTTGAAATCTAAACTAACATTGGAACTAATGTCCACAGAAGGCTGGTTGGATCTTGTGACCTGAACCTCCCCAGGTTAACTGCCAGCTTAAACAAAAATATCAGCACTTTCTATGGGACTTAAACAAAACCCAAAATCTTATAATATTCAAAATATTAGGGATATAATTCAAAATTACTCACCGTACAAAAAAAGAAATCACAACTTGCATGGGAAAAGGCAAATGCCAGATGACAGACACTGGAATTATATCACAAAGACTTTAAAGCAGCTATCATACAAATACTTCAACACAGTTATAAACACTCTTGAAACAAAGGAAAAATAGAAAGATTGTTCCAACAAATAAAAGAGATAAAGAAATAATAAAAAATTTCAGAACTTAAAAATACAAAAACTGAAATTTAAAAATGACCAAATGACTCAGTAGTAGACTCAAGATAACAGAGGAAGTTGAGGGCATATTAGCAATCTAGATTTATATATAGTTACATAAATAAATAAATAGAAAGATAAATAAAAGATAGATGACAGACATCTATAGTAAAAATATCCTTCAGAAATAAAGTGAAATAAAAACGCATTTTCAGATGAAAAAATATTAAGAGAATTTGTGACCAATAGATTTGCTCTACAAAAATGTATGAAGGCAGTTCTTCAGATAGAAGGAAACAAATTCAGGAATGAAGAAAGAATACGATGTCCAATATTACTAACTGTTTGGAAATGCAAATTAAAACTATGACGAGCTATCACTACACACGTATTTGAATGGTGACACATATCTCATATACCCTGTATATCATATATAGACACATATACATGTGTATACACACACACAATACCAAGTGCAGGATGGGACACAGAATGACTAGAACTCATACATTTCTATCGTGAATGAGAAATTGCACATCTACCACTCTGAAAACATTTTAGTCATTTCTCATAGTGTTAAATATACTTTTACCATATGATCTAGTAATCCCATCCCTGGGTATTTATCCTAAATAAATGAAAATGTAAGTTCACACAAAAACCTGTAACAAACATAGATGAACCTCAAAGTTATTATGTTGAGTGAAAAAAGCCAGTCTCAAAATTACATACTGTATGATTCCATTTACACGATTCTCAAAAAGACAAAGCTATAGTGATGGAAAACAGGTGGGTGTCAGGGGTCAGGGGTGAGGGGAGGATGTAACTGTAAGGGAGTTTTGGGGAGTGATGGAACTACTCTGTATCCTGAGTGTGGTTGTGGTTTCAGGAATCTGTATGCGTGTTTGAATTCATGGATTGTGTCAATTTGTATGATAATTATTAAAATAAAGTTTATAAACTAATTATAGCTGTAGTGGCTCCAAAGGGGTATGGTGGTGGTATAGCTTGTCAATAGGAAATTAGTTCTCTTTACTGATCCTTTTGCATTTCACAAACTGGTGGGAGAAGGAAAAGATAAAAATAAGAAAGATATGCTGTTTTAAAACTTTTATCATTACTATTACTATTTGTTTCTAGCAGAGCAACCTCTAGAAGTGTGATAAAGATTACAAATGGAGTTTGATTGAAACCTTGCCCTTGGATATAATGTCTAGATGATATTATTTTATTTTTTTACAGACTGAAGATGATGAAAGATGAACAAATTCAGCTGCTGCCTCTGAGCGGACACAAGGGCTGGTCCTGCCACTGGATTTAAAAAGGTAAAGGAAATGGTCTGTGTGAACATAGTAGCCAGCCCAGAGGATGTCAGCTTATTGAGGACATGGGGGTGCCTTGCAGCACCACATGAAAGATTATGAACACATGTACCTTACACCAGTTCAAGATGCAAAGCTTGCAAACTTTAGCCAAGGATAACCCCAGCTGTTTGCAAATGTGCTCATCGTGTTTGGATCTCCTAGAAAGAACACCCGCTTTCCCAAAGACTGTCTGTTTTGAGATTAAGCTACTTTTCACTTAAAAAGGGAGGCAATCACACAGTAGATGCGGTGTTGAGTCAGGAGACAGTCAACGCAATGCACCCCGGACTTGAGCCACATGAACACAAGGCAAAGGTGATGGTGTGGAGCGGCCTGGGGAGAGAACATCTTGGGACCACAGTCCTTGAAGTGACATGTCAGCAGAGATGTATCTCATCAGGTAAAGTGACTGATCAATGCCCAGATATGACAGACTAGGGGAAAGGTGGCAGGAGTGTTTCCAACAGGCTGGCCTACCTACCACCCCATTAAGACAGAAAAGTGAGGGACTGGTTGGATACTTTCCAAAGCTCGATGGGCTGATGTAGTTGCGTGGAGTAGACTGCCAGATCAAAAGCCGCTGATTACTCTTTTGGTGTTTGTTAAAGGCTCAGGTTTATTCTGTGGAAATTAGAGCCCAAATTACCTGAGGCAGTGCATCACAGATACAACTGCAGAGATTGCCACAAACGAGGTATTCATGTACCATCCTACAAGCAGGCACTGCTAGCGAGGGACAACATATTGAACATGGCATGGCTTGGAATGTAATAGCAATAAGCATTCATATTTCCAGACTTCACGGTCACCTTTATAGTTCCATTTCTTCATCTATAAAAATACAGTAACTGTTACGTTTACTTCAGGATTAATGGTAGGATTAAGTGAGACAAAGCACATAAAATGGTACATGTTTTTTAAGTTTTTTTTATCTGTATCTAGTGTTATAACCAGAACTATTTCTATCATTTCTATTTATTGCCTTTTAATTGTTTGCAATGTCCACTGCTAGGGCTTTTCCATCACGAACTTCATCCTCAGGTAATTCTGGTTAAGGAAGCATACAGGGTGGCATATTTTCCCAACCTCTGTATGTGGGAGAATGTCCCTGTTAAATTCACAACACAAGATATTCTTATAAAATATAGTCACAAGGTGGCATCTTTCTCCTATCACTACAGCCTGCTGTGGCTCGTGAACAGTGTATTACCGATTTTAAAACGAAACAAGACACTTCCTAGCACACATGGAAACTGAAATTCTTCCTGCCTCTGCTTACATTTACGGCACTTGAGTTTTGACATCTCAGAAGGATCTCTGCCAGCACTACTCTATGCTCGCTTCTATTTGAATTGCCCAAACACAGATGAGTCCTACCTTTTTACAGCACCTGCTCTCATGTAGAAAAATGGTGTAGTGAAGGGTGGGGTACATATGGATACCCTTTAGCACAGGTCCCAGTAGATAGGCAGGGATTGAGGTTCCATTTCTCATCAAACTGTGGGACTCTGAATCAGGATGCAGGTGGTGAGAGATGTAATATATCCCCCATCCCTGACCCCACCAACCCACGTTTTGGATTTTCTCATGAAAGTCTTTATTTCTGAGATAAAGCCAGGGTAGTTTTTTTGTCAGTTCAGCGCCACGTTGTCATTTCGGTATGTTTAGGTTGCTTTGCAATCTTAGTTTTTGGTATAGTGAAAGTTTATCATTTTCTGTATCTGTCATGTATTGTAGTAGAGGCCAGGGTTTCTGAACCATGGAATTATTGACACGTTGGCCTGATGATCCTTTGGTGTGGAGGCTGTCCAGTGGATTGTAGCATGTTTAGTTGTATTCCTGGCCTTTACAATAGATACTAGAAGCACTGCTTCCCCCACAAATGTCTCCAAACATTGCCCAATGATCCCTGGGGGAGGATGTGTATAAAATCACCTCCGTTGAGAACCACTGCTTTCTACTAGAGGGTCTGGGGAGCAGAGTCAAGATTGGAGCAACAGCCTCAATTAATGTTAGGGCAAGACTTCTCTTTGTCCCCACTAGCTTACCACAAAGACACTTAAAAGGCCTGACTGCCCTGCCCATTGGAAATACACAGTGCCAGAGTATGTTGGCCTTATGCTCTCACCACTAGGACATGTGTCAGAATTAGCTAGGGAGCTTTAAATGTGCCAAGAGCCATGCCAGATATCTCAGAATATTATTATTTTCATCACCATTTTGAAAATGAGATGTTTACTAGAACAGTTGATAGATGATGTTTTGATGCAATCGTGAAAAAGTACATGTATTACTCTATGACAAATATAGTTTTTGAAAATATTTTGAGAACTGTATTTTAATATAATCAAGTGGGGGTTTTTTTGCAAAGAAAGTTTGAAAAATGTAGAAAAGAATTTAATCTAATTCGCAGCTGCGCAATACGAACTCCTGTGAGAATAGGCCCTGCTGCATAATGCATTGCAGTTAAATGTCAATAAAGCAGTTATCAGGTAAACTTACTGTCCCAAACTAAAGACCAAAAAGTCCTCACAGAAACTGATTTAAAACTGTTTCCTGTAGGAACCTCCTAAGTTTGAGGGTAGACTGAGCTTCCCAGAACTTTGTCCCTCCTTTGCTTTTTAAACTCAGCTATCTTCCATTGTCATGTGACTCTATGTGCTAATTATTTGTTCTGTTCATCAAATACTCCTAGCTTTCTGCATTCTGGGAATATGCTAGCATTGTACTTCCCTACTTCCTTGGGGGTTAAAGATGGCCGTATAACTTTCTTTGGCCAGTGAAATGGAGCAGAAGTGACATGTGTCACCTTTGGGAACAACTTGAGGAGCCAGTGAACAATTAATTATGTCCTCTTTTCTTTGCCATTGCATTTGTGAAAGCATGTATGGAGATGATGGCCGCCATGGCTGCAGGTTTGGTTTTATTAGCCAGGAACAGGTTCAGATGAATGTCTCAAAGAAGTCAGTATCAAAGGGTAGACAGGCAATCTGAGATGAGTACAGCGGTTCTGCTCCAGGAAGTCTGCAGGAACTCAGGCTCCTTCCAGTTTATTATTCACCCATTGCTAGGATGTGACCATCATCCTCATAGTCCAAGGTGGCTGCGAGAGTTCTGCCACCATATTCATGTTTCAGGCAGAAAGATGGATTAAAGGATGAAAGGAAGAGGTACAGATAAAAGTCAGCAGCTGTCTTTTAAAGAGGTTTTCTGGAAACTGCCAAACAAGCCAGCACTCAGATATCGTTGCCAACAATAGTTATTTTCATCATCATTTTGAAAATAAGATGTTTAATAGAACAGTTGATAGATGTTGGCCACATCCAGCAGCAAAGGTGGCTGGGACATGTAGTCTTTATTTCAGGCACCTTTGTGCTCAGCAAAAACTCAGGAGCCCTATTTTCTATTCAAGAATGGGAGACTAGATGTAGTGGGTAAATGGCTAGGAGTCTCTGCCACAGTGAGCATAGGGCCTAAGTTAGGACAGTTATAATGGCCCATCTGGTTAATCACAGTCTGGGTTAAGGGATGGACAGATAACCCACGCCTGCTCTAGTGGAGTCCTCCTTTAAGGTGATGGTGATTGTTAATTGTTTAAACTTGAGCTTGTGGGAAAGCATTTTTCCTTCTTAGATCATAAATCTGAAGGCAGAGACCAAATCTAACATGCAAAAAGAAGCAGAAGTGAGAGACAAATGGGAGACCTAGCTAGTTCTCAATTTTCTTTCCATGTCTTTTTGAAATCAGCTCCACCCCTGCCTTCTCCAAACTTAGTTATCCGAGCCAAGAAATCCCATTTTGTTTAAATGAGAAGTTGGGTGCCCAATGCTTACAACCAGAGTCCTAAATCAACTGTCTGCCTCCTTGGGTTTTTGTGGGAAACACACGAGTTAGTACACACAGTAGTTGCCATGGTACCTGGCACACAAATGTCCTGAAATGTTAGCTCTTAATGATGTGTTTAATTTAACACAGAGTAGGTGAAATTTGAAAAAGAGTTTCCTATTTTAAAAATCTTAGCTCAGATGGGTCTTGCTCATTCCCCAGGAAGATTTGGAGCTTTCTCCTCCTTTCTCCCCCTTCTCCATTCTCGTAGTCATCCCTATTGCTCTGTAATTATTTGCAAATCTATGTTCTCATATGATAGCCTTTGAACTTCCAGAGAACTAGAATTGAGTCTTACTCACCTTTAAGTCCTTGGTATCTGAAATTCTGGTACCTATTGATGGTTAATAAATATTGTTAGAAAAATTATTTGAAGATTATTCATGGTTAAAGCAGGCAGTAAGACCAACTGCCATTTATAGAGTGCATGCTGTATTCTAAACTGTCCTAAAAACTTTATATTTTTATGGTTAAGTCCTCACAATAACCCTTAACATGCTATTATTATTATTACTTCATCTTACTGGTGAACAAACTGGTGTCAAGGTCATACAACTACTGAACGACAGAGTTAAGATTTTATCCCAGGCAAACTGACTTCAGAGCCCTAACATTTCAACCAATACACTGTGATATCTCTCATGGAAGGGTTTTCATTAAATATAGATGGAATTAAATCAGCTCATATTAGGGACAGAGGAAATTTTGAGATCATTGAATTCCATCATGAAAGAGATGCAGAAAATGGAACCAGGGATTGGAAGTGACTTGGATCGGGTGGTTTATATAACTGCAGAGACATAGCTACCCAGGATTCCTGACTCCTAGTTGGAATCCTTTAACCAAAAACCCTACCTCTTAATGCAAAGTGTGCTCCTTCTTTGCACTTGCGAGGAGTCCCTTTGTGATCTTGCTTTGGAAAACCACCCCCAGGTGGCAACTTGTTTCAAAGTAGCTAAGTGCCAAATGCCCTTGGAAGGCAAGGAAGCAGACCTCTATGGATCTCACCTGTTGAAGCAGACCAGGAGCACATGAAAGGGCTGAGGAAAAGGGACCCCTCCCTATTCAGTCCTCAGATTTCAGCACAAACTTCCTGTCCTCAGAGAAGGCTTCTCTGGCCTGTCCAAGCTGAAGTCTGTGTTCCTAAGATCTCCTTCATAGCACTTAGCACAGTGAGCTGCAATTATACATATTATTTGTGGAGTATCGGCCTAATTACCACCTCACTTGTTATGCTGTAAGTTCCTTGGGATAAGATCCATGTCAGTTTGTGTTCCTCCTTATACTGCAGAGGAGGCATGTCATAGGTGCTTCAATGTATTTGTTGAATGAAGGATATGATGAATGGATGAATAAACAAATGCATGAATGAAGCACCATGACAAGTCACCCCTATGGAATGCATAGAAGTAGATGCAACCCCTCTATGGTGTGATCTGACAGGGCCCACAGACACATACAGGCACACACCACTGATCAGAAATCCTCACGAGGAAAGTCAAATAAGCATCTCTTTGGTGAGGACTCTGGGGCACCAAGGAGGGAGAGGAAGAGACACAAAAGGTGAGCAAGCAGTTTTCAAAGGATGCTTGCAAGTGGCGGGCCAGTCCGTGTGTGTTTTCCTCTGCAAAGTGTTTCCAATTACTGTGGCACTCTCGGTATCTGGATCCATCTCCAGTGAATTCCTCTGCAGCTCCTGCCAGACATATGGGATCAATCAGGGCTTCAGGCTGGTGCTCTTGCTGCGGGAATGTTGACAGCCTGACAGACGCGGGGTTCTGGTGTCATGGAATCTCCGAGTCTTTGGCTTGGTCCCGGGGAGCGAATGAGAGGGGGAGGAGAGAGATAGAGGCAGAGATAGAGGAAGGAGAGAGGGAGAAACCGAGAGAGGAGGAAGAGAAGGAGGGAAGCGGGAGATCTTTCTTGACTGCCCCCTTTCCTTCAAACATTTTATAGGCTTCAGGGAGCGGGCGGAGGCGGCGAGCGGGAAGGGAGAAGACCAGAGCGAGGGGGCAGAGCGCGCGCCGTCCGCCGCCGGGTCCCCGAGCTGCCGGAGGAGCCTGGGCTGTGTCCCCAGGGGCAGATGAAAGGGCGCTGAGCTCGCGGACGCCGCCCGCGCCCCGCGCCCCGCGCCGCGCACGCCCCTCCGCGAGCGGGGCCGCCGAGCGTCTCTCCGCGCCGGGCCGACGCCTGCGCTCCGGGGCGGCCGCTCCGTCGCCTGCGCGATGTGGCCGCGCCTGGCCTTTTGTTGCTGGGGTCTGGCGCTCGTTTCGGGCTGGGCGACCTTTCAGCAGATGCCCCCCTCGCGCAACTTCAGCTTCCGCCTCTTCCCCGAGGCCGCGCCCGGAGCCCCGGCTTGGCCGCCCGCGCCGCCCGCGCCCGGCGAGGACGCGGCGGAGAGCAAAGTGGCGCGGCTGGGCCAGGCGTTCCGGCGGCGCGTGCGGCGGCTGCGGGAGCTCAGCGGGCGCCTGGAGCTCGTGTTCCTGGTGGACGAGTCGTCCAGTGTGGGCCACGCCAACTTCCTCAACGAGCTCAAGTTCGTCCGCAAGCTGCTCTCCGACTTCCCCGTGGTGCCCACCGCCACGCGCGTGGCCATCGTGACCTTCTCGTCCAAGAACAACGTGGTGCCGCGCGTCGATTACATCTCCTCCCGCCGCGCGCACCAGCACAAGTGCGCGCTGCTCAGCCGCGAGATCCCTGCCATCTCCTACCGCGGCGGCGGCACCTACACCAAGGGCGCCTTCCAGCAAGCGGCGGTAAGGCGCCAGACCCCCGACCCCGGCCCTCGGTCCCGCTCCAACCCCCGCCCTTGCCGCCCACCGCTGCCTGCCCATCCCGGACCCGGGTTCCAGCCCGGGCGAGCCAACCTCCCCGTCAAGCGTCCCCATCCACGAAATCTAAGTCATACCTACCCTCCTGTTGTTGTGGGGGGTCCATGGGATAAGGGATTTTAAATGCCTAGCCAGCTGTCAGGCTCCCTAAGTGGACTTGGAGGGCCCTCTTAGGAAGGGGTCTTTAAAGAAGCTCACATCCACGCTTGTAGCGACAGATCGTGCACAAGCTGAAACAGGTAGGTTTTATTAGGTGTCTCTCTAAAGGTAAGATGTAGAGTGGCCTGAATATTGTCCCAATTCTCTTTTACATTATTTTATGCTATGTTTTATTGCATGCCTTTCTATTTTGCTCTAAGTCCTTGACAAAATTTGTAGCATCTGGAAGAGGAAGTCAGTTTTAGATGATGGACTTTTACAAAATTTAACTTCTTCTGATTATAAAGTACTACAATTCAGTTGAAGAAAATTTGGAACACATACAAATGTCTGACACATTACAGCAAGCCAGTGTTTGTGGAGTGAACAAAACAGAAAGGAGGAAAAGGGAAAAAAACTATAATCCCATCATCCTCAAAAGGCCACTGTTTACATGTTGCTGAACAGTTGCCCAGTGTGCACATCTGTATATACTTTAATCAAATTGGTGTCTTGCTGTTTTGAAGTCTACATTTGAAATGAAATAATTTGAAACATTAATTGTTTTATGTCTAATATAATATAGATATTATATATCTACATTATTAGCTGCATACTATTCCATTGAATATGTGCACCATAATTTATTTTGCCAATTACCTATTGTTGGACACTTAGGTTTTCTATTAACTAATTATGGTAAACACAAATATTTGAGGACCCCTTTGATTACTTCTTCAGAAAAAAATTTTATAAACTTCTTGAATCAAAACTTCATGAACATTTGTAAACTTTTAGATATATATTGTTCAGTTCTTCTTTGGAGGTTGTATACATTTACATTCCAACAGCAGAGTATTACAGCAGTAAATTTGCCACACTGTAACCAATAATAGATACTATTATTAAATATCTTTGCAAATTTGATAGGTGAATAGAGGTATCATTTCAGCAAATTCAAAATTTTGTTTTACTAAGGATGTACATTTTCCATTACATTTACTGGGCATTTGTATTTTTTCTTTGACAATTAACCTGGTAACAATTTTGCCCATTTTGTAATTGTGGCATATGTTTATTTTTCTTAATGGTTTGTAAAAGCTCTTTATATATAACGCTTTTATAAAGATATACTGCAAATGTTTTTTCCACGTCACTACTTTTACTTTTGTTCATTGCAGAGTTAGATGGATGATTTAAATTTTTTATATATTCAAATCTATCAAACTTTATTCTTAAGAGCTTATATTTGTTTATGTTCTTAGATTGACCTACTAATTTCCCAAATTGGAGAAAGTTTTCCACTTAACAGTTTAATCCATCTGAAAGTTACTTTAGTACATATATGACAAAGATGCCTCATTTTATTTTTTAATTAGTAGCTAGCCAGTTGTCCCAACATCATTTGCTTAATATTCACCCATCATTTTCCAGTTTAATTGAATGTCACTTTTCTCATATCATAAATGATTATGAGAATTTGATCTCCTCTTGTCTTTTTATTAATTTTTTACTATCCTAGATAACAGGATAGCTTATCTATTATCTGTTATTTTTAAACTTTACAAAAATGATTTAATTGTAATTTTATAATATGTTTAAATATCTGATAATACAAATTCTTCTTAGCTTTTCTTTTTAAATAAGCTCTTAAGTATTTATTACTTAATATGAATTTGTAGTTCATTTTTACATATTCCAAATGAAACCAGCCAGGATTTTTATTTCAATTAATAAATATTGAATTAAGTTGGGAATAGTTTACATTTTGTATAATAGTCCTTCCAAGTCAAAAATATGGTATGTCCATTTATAGCCAGTTCTTTTTATATCCTTCAGTAAAATTATAGATTTCTAGTAAATAACTCCTGCATATATTTTCCACATCTAGACCTAAGTATATTCTACTCAACATTGCTATCATGAATGGTATCTTTTCAAATTAAATTTTAAACAATTACTCCTGATGTATAGAAACACTGTTGATTTTTTAAATATATTGGCTCTATCTGGATCCTTGTTGAAGCCTCTGATTCATTTTTCTTTTCAAATACATTTTATTTTACTTATAATACATGTTTATTGTAGAAAATAAATTAATCAGAAAAATTTCCTGTAAATACACTGTAATATTTTGGTATGTACTGTTTTTGGCTTGTTGCAGGTGTCTAGGTTATAGGTATGTTTTTACACATGTAGTATATCATGCATCATGAATGTTTACCAAAAAAAAGGATGTATTATTGGCCATACATAGCGCTTCTCTTTTGAATACCCATTAAAATATTTGGGGATGATTATCCATTTCTTATTGGAGCGTAGTTCTTTTTCTTATTGATTTGCAAATGCTCTTTAAATCTTAATGATATTAGCCTTCCCGCTGCTAAGTATGAGGCAAATAGTTTTCCTCAGTCTTTCACTTGCCTTTTAATTTTGTTTATGATGCTAGCAACTGTCATTTTACCAATCTTCTGAATCTGTTTTCCTTTCATTTGTGCTTTTTTTTTTCATTTCCTGTGGTATTTGAAAGGCTTTGCCTTAAGATATGAAATAATTCCTTAAAGATGCTCTCTGTTTATTGAAGTCGTTGCTCCAGGTAGGGTTCAGTTTTGCAGACCTAGTTCCCTGCTGGCCTCCACTCCAAGTACCCAGTAGTTCCAATGGCTGGTCTTACTCCTGATGCCAGGCCCATGCCATCATGCTGTCTCAGAGAAAAACTTGCCATATGCCAGGTCCTCTGTTTGGCTTGGCCAGGTTTGCTCTGGGCCTCTGAGGACTGCTGATCCAGTTAAATGGGTAAAGAGTCAAGTACACACTGCTTCCCTCAAAACCTACTTTGTCTTCAGGTTTCTCCTTCCAAATACTACATCCTGTCTTGGAAGGTGAAATTCTCAACAAGGTTTCCCAGTGCCTTTCTTTAGTCTGGATCCATTTGTAATCTAACAACCAGAGAAATCTCAAAAGTTTGTGTTATCTGGACCTCACCTTATTTTGTTTTTCTTTTCTCATTTTGATAAGGTTATGAGAGGGATAGGAGAGGGTCAGCTGCACCCAGTCCCTGTCTAACCTGGAAACCTGTATGTCTTTATTGTGACTTTTCCAGACCTCTGATGAGCATCCTTAGGTATTAAAATAGGATCTTTGGAGAAAATTGATAGAAGATGACCACTTTTGAGAAATGGCATTTACTGGAGGTTTGAATATGGATTTTTGCATAGAGATCAGGCAAGTGTGTTTCACAGAAGAATTAGTTTGAAACAGTAAGCTGTGTAGGTTGGGTTTGGAGATGAAACTTAAACATTTCAGCATGAAAGCGAGGCCATTCATCAGATTTCCATGTGTGTGCTGAGTAGTAATATTGAAACTGATTGTGATCTGGCCTTTATGTGACATGAAAAATCTTAGGGACATTTTTTTTGAGGTTATGAATTACTTTCCCCAGAAAAATTAGTTTTTCGAATCTTCTCCACTTGTAATTGAATGCCCATGCAACTCTACACAGACCCACAAATGCAGACAAATATGCAAACACTTCAACACATACATAGATACACGCTGCAAATCCATAGCTACCCCTCACAATTCAGGCTCCTTCCCCCTCTTATGTAAAATATCAAGATGTAGAATTTCCTTACCAACGTGAAAATTGCTGTTATCTTTCATTACAGATGATTGACTAAACAAAACGCCTAGCAGTGCTGCTCCATTTCTTTAATTTGGTGTTAGAATTGTACAACTTAATGGGGAGTGCATGTATGGACACTATTATCCCACTTTATTTGAATTGATGAACTGCAGTGTGCACCTTTTCTTTTTAAACACCACCCCTAGCACTCATCAAAGAGTGCAAGGACTGAAGCATAGGTCCTCTCAGAGATGAAATCAGGAGAATGGGGGAAAAGATTTAGGGCCCTGAACTTAATGATATGAAAACCTTTAACAAAATAACAAAAAAGCTCTTCCGCTTTTCCTTTCCAGGGAATGATTGTTTCATAACAAGCTTTCTCCTTGGTGTTTCTCCCCACCATGTGCTTATGAATTACCTTTCCTAAATGGCATACTTTGGACTGGCCCCACTATGAATGCCAGACTCTCCGTCTCCTAAGCGTTACATGTCATAATAAAATCAGAGCCCCTCATTCCTACATCCCTTTTGCTAGCTATCTGTTAAACATAGCATGAAGCTTCCTTTGAAAAAAATTTGTTTCCTTCATTGTTCCAGCATTCCAGAAATATGATCCTCTGATGGGGAATGTGCTGCCTCACCAAAAATCTGAGCCGTAGGTGACCAAAAGACTGGAAATAGATAGGCAGGAGCTCTTCCTAGCTTCCAGAAAGGGCATTGTTGTTGTATGTCCATGCTGCCACACATTCACCGGGAGAGTAATCGGATCTGTCAGCCTCATGGGAAGAAAGTTTCTGCTTTTAAGGTTCCTAACGAAACCTGTAGATGTGTGAGATGACTACTGGATTAAAACCCTGATGGGTAAAATTAGGGTCACGATTAGGTCAGAATACTACCACAGGCATGAGACCAAGTTTTCCCCAATGACATCACCACATAGATCTCCATGTAGATCTCATTGGGGAGAACTTGGTCTCATGCCTCCCCTTGCAGAGGAAGGAGAGGTTTGATGCTGAGGAAGTAACAAGCAGTCTTTGCCATTCCACCCAGTGTGTCAGGAAGAGCATGCGCCTGACCAGGGAAATGTTTGGAAACTCCACTTGATTCTTCCTTACATGGCACTGGCCTGACCCATCTCAAGATGGAAGAGGCAGGCCTTGCCTCACTAAAAAATACCTGCCTCCTTGTGCTAGATTATAGTTCTTTCAGTAAAAACTATCAAAAGTGCAGAGAAAGGCACTAGAAATTTTGGCAACAGAAACTTCTTATGTTAGTTTCCCAGAAGCCAGAAGCTTCTAAATAAAAATGGTACTTATTCTCAAATACAAGATTATACTGAGAGTAGCAGGGAAAAAATGCTTACTACAAAATCAAATCAGTATTTTATTGTCAATTTAGTAAACCCTACTTAACATTTCTCAGGAAAACATGGTGCTTCTTTAGCCTTTCTAGAATAAGCTGTCAGGTTGAGACCTCTACATGAAAAGGAATTTCCTGTTCTGTATTGTGTCTGTCTTTCCCATAGATTTTTAAAACTGTTCTCTAAAGCTCCCCAGGCCATATGAGAAATGGATTTCTGGCATAGACTGTGCTTACATACAGTAACCTGCTCTGGTTTAGAGGCCAATTGTGTATAGGAAAAATTGTGAGAACTGTTGCTGTATGTTGAATGTTGTTACAGTGCTTCACTTGAAATGAATGACACTGGTCAGAAAATGAAATCTGCAACATATTAGTCGGTGCATTTTCTTATCAATCTTTATGAAAAGATTTTTAAAGTATTTGTCTCTGCTATTGGTCATTCTCATGTGGTCGTTTAAGCCGTTGCTGTTTTATTTGTGTAGAGTGAAGCAATAAGATTTTTCAAATTCAGAGCATATATTTCTTTCACAACGGCAGTACATGGGAAAGCTATAACTTCTTAGCTGGACTTATTGCATGATTGAATCATTTACTTAACAAAAGTTTAGTTAGTAAATTTCTTAGTCATTTACTAAGTCAAGTCCAAGTTGGATATTTTTCTAGTTGTCAGTTATTGCTAGGGGATATAAAGTATATTTTTAGATACATGAGTTTGAAGCACTCTTTTCTTAATTCCCGCTGAAACACTCTCAATAGGCTTCATTAAAAAGTTGCCTTTAATGCCCACAGCACCTTAATACCGGATATACTGGTTGCTAATACAAAATGCAGTTCTTAAATTTCAAGATGATATTTAAAATCTGTATAGGTGTATGTGGTTAAAATACATACACTTTAATTTTCTCAGATATGAACTCTCTTAAATTTCCACTAGTTCTTCCTATAAACTTATGTGCATGTGTATTTAACCATACTTCATACGTTTATTAGAGTAAGGGTCTCTTCCCTCAATCAAGGAAGAATTGCCAAATATTTCCTCTTTATTGTGTCTTCAAGATCTTCCTTTTAATAGGCTCTTTTCTCTTGTTGTAAAGCATTCACAGTACATCTACATGTTTAAATATTGGTAGCGGGTTGCCAGAGCAATATGGTAAATTGTCAGTATGTTTGCAGAATCTTAAAAGTAAAAGTCTTAAAGCTAAGTAATTAACAATCAAGGAATTTCTTAGTTAAAAAAATCTCAAGATACAAAGATTCCTATAAGGGACTTTCATCCCATCATTCCTTGGAATAGGGAACAATTTAGAAACAATGTGGACATGGTTTGGCAGGGCTTAATAAATCACACCTTTCTTCATCTCTCCGGAGTTGTAAATTAACTGAATTGTAATGCAGCAGAGAAGGCAAGTGGAGAATCAAATGTGCCCTTGTCTCCTCTTAATGGAGAGTGTGGTTTAGGCGCACAGCTTCCTAATCTGCGAATCCTAATCTGTGTATCTAAATTTAGATTGACTTCCCTCCCCAGGAATAGACAATTCTGGGCATGTGGGAGCTGCTCGCCTCTGTAAAATTTAGATGTCTCCTTCCTGGCAGCCAAGGGCCAAAGAGAAGGGGAGTGGGAGGGGCTGAGGAAACCCTCCCCCCCAGGGGAAGAGTGAGAAATGGGGTCAGAGGGGGGCCAGAGGGTAACTCTGATGGCTGACACTCCGCACAGAAACTAGAGGCAGCAACCACCCCGTTCCAACAACTCAAGACTGAACAAAATAACACAGCCCCACTGGAATGTATTATGGTCAATAAAATCATATTTTAAGAAGTTATTTAATGACATTGTAAACTGGCCAAATGTCATAGTAAATGAGCTGAGACTCTGTGTGTTTACCCTCAGTATATAAAACTATATATATGTTGACACAAATCTAATTTCATAAAATCTGTGCACTCAGAAAAAGTGGGGAGAAAAGTTTTACAATATTAACAGTTGTTATCCACAGGTAGTATATTGACCTACCTAAATATGTCTACTTCTTCTGCATTTGAAAAAGTAGTTATAATGAACATGTATTACTAGGAAGTGACATATCACTGTCTACCTGGGCGCAGGTGTTTGAAGACATACCTTTGGGGCTTCTGGAGGCATAGCCTGAAGTGATAGGTCTCAAGTGTAAAAATCCTTGTATCTAAAAATATGCATGGGCTTTTGTGTTCTGTTCCACACTACAGTTCTGCTTTAAGAAATAAAATGGCACTTTAGTTTATTATCAGGAAATTGAAAGGAAACAATTCCTTTTATTGTTTTGTTTTGATGATGGTGCATGTTTCACAGCTTGGCAAGCTGCCTGCAGGTATTCGCTGAAGAGAGGGCCTGGACGGCCTGCCACAATGTGACAGAGCCAGGTTTTGAGGCTGCAGATGGTGGAAATGATTGAGTCCGTCACCTTGCTGAGAGATCAGGAGAATGTGGCCCCCCTTTGGCTTGTCACACATGGAGAAGGACGCTGACCCTTGTCAGCCTTTCTTACTCTCACTGGTAATATTCATCAAAGAACATTCTCAGGGAAGAAAGGTGTTCTCTAACCCTCTAATGTAATCACATGTAAATGAAAGAGTTGCCTTACAGGACCTCATTCTCCAGCTCTCAAGCTTTATTTTTTATGTGATTTTTTTTTCTTTTCCTCTGCAGTAAAAGACAGACTGTTTACCTGCTGTTATTGAGGGTGAGGATTCAGGCACATTCAAATGTGTTGTTTGATAGTGTGTTTTGATAATGGCATCTCTTTCCAACTTGGCTCACTCATTTTGACCTACACTAGTTGAGTCAGATCTGGAAATAAGGCTGTATCATTTTAATCCTATTTTATAGGCTTTACCTTTCCAAATGAATCTGAAATTGAGAGAAATTAAGTGATTTTTATTTGTGATTTTTCACAGTAGTTTCTAAAGCCAAGATTTCTTTTTGTAGTCACAATATCCTTCAAAATATGCATGCTTGGTTTTTAAGTGTTGCTCCAAAAGTGATTATTTCAAGCAGTTATTCTTGGAATCTTTCTAGCAATAAAGGTATGAAATTTTAGGCTATTTGTGTCTAATCGGTAGTAAAAGATCTGTATCTTAAATACTCATCTCAACAGGATGTTATGTGGGACTTTCTTTGTTGTCCTCGATTTGGCACCAGGACCCATGGCATAAACACTGAGTCTTCCACATTTAAAGAGAGCCACCACCCACAGAGCATGATGCACTCCCTCACTGTTCATGGACACCGTGCAGAACAGGCCCTAACGGCCAGTCCCCCCTCACTGCTGCCCAGCACCCTACTCTCGTTTAAGAAGTACTAGCAAAGAGCTGGGGAGAAAGAGCAAAGCAGAGACAAAGAGAAACAGAGCAGGCCCTGGGATCTTAGGGGGAAACCAGTGTTCATACTGAAAGGTGAATCTCTCCTGTCCTTCCAGCAGCTGAGAAAGAGACCAGCATTCTATATACTGGCTGGAAATTTACTTGGGGCGAGGCTTTGGTTTGCCTCTGTGCCTATTTATGGAAAAGAGGCAAGCCAGAAACATGGCCAGTGTCTCAGTGTGGGTTCAGCCAGAAGCAGAACCTGAGATGAGGATTCAATTGCAAGTAGCTTATTTGGGAGGTGATCCTAGTAAACACTGGTAGGAGTGGGATGTGACACAGGAAGAGAATCAACGCCAGAAAGGGAACTAGTGCTTAATCCCACTGGAAGCCAATATAGAATGCAAGCCTTAGAGTGATTCCAACTGAGGGATTTGGGCATTATAGACCTAGTCTCAGCAGTCACTGTTGAGAGTGCTTCCTGGAGGGCATTTGTTCTCTGTCTCTCTCAATGCCCCTGCAAGTGGGCACAGTGGTCTTCAGGCACCAAAGAAAGCCCTCAAAGAGATGCAGATGCCAGCAGTAGGAAGTCTGGGACATGGGAGAGGGGAGGAACAGACAAGGTCTGCTGTCGCAGGCAGAAGGGCAGCCTCGGAGGACAGCCTTCCCCACCAACATTCGGCAAAGCAAGGATGTGTGAGTTTTCCATGGAGGAAGCAGAACCGTGGAAAAATAGCTGGACATGAGTCACTTTCTTGCCCACTAAGCAAGACAGGTCCAGTGGTAAGAGACTGTTGGGTGTACTCGTGGATGCGGGGTCTGAGCAAAGGTGGAGAGTGCTCCAAAGAGCACACACACAAGTCTGCACTTGGTAGTCCACAAACAGCGAAAGCACCACTGGCTTTTTCTTTATTTCCTTTCACTTTTTGCCCTTTTGAAATTTCCTCTTTCTCCTGTGGTTTGAAGGCATGAGACCTACTATCAGAATTTAGTAAGCAAAGGTAATTCAAGTCCCAGCAGTGTAGGTCTTTGCAGGAATTTGCAGAGTAATCTGTATTCACTTATTTGATATTATTCCATATTGTGGAGAAATACTGTGGGGACTCTCTAATTAAGGAAATCATAGGGAAATGTGACACATAATGCTTTCATAGCACTTGCTGTCAAGGAGACGTCCGTCTCCCCTCTGCTTGTTGAGGACAGAGATTATTTCTTATTTGATTTTATATCTGCTACAGGACCTAGAAAATGGTATTCATTACAACTTTGGAGTTCTTAAAAAGATATTTATCTTATTCAGTATTTTTAATTTTAGTCTATCAAGGATAGTACTGTGCTTCTCTGATTTCTTTTCTAACTAAAACAAGGATAGTTATGACACCTTGACTATATCCAGTGGGTGCTTATCTTTTTAAATGATTGATGGTTTGTAATAATTTTAGCAAATTCAGACCACTTTCCCCAGGGAGCGGCATAAAGTGTTAAGTAGAATCTCAGACAGATAGGAATCCCTGCCTTTCTTTCTCTAAATCTGGTCAAGGAGGCAGACCCCACGGCACCTCTGCAGAGAACCATCCAGTGAGTTCAGAAGGGACTCGGCAGGTGTCTGGGTTTTGAATGCCTGTCCCCTCTCCATCTCACTGTTAGTACTGCCCTTTAACCAGTTCTGCAATGTCATCCTCCTAACAGTATAAGTTCAAGTAATTTTTCTTTCCTCTGTCATGGATATTATCATCTCCTTGGCTCAGGTGGAGTGGTATGGTTCATAACCCCCTGACCTGTCTGGTCAGCCTCCACAAACATGATTACTTGTTTGCATTCTCAGCTTTGAATGACATGTTGGTTTTGTCGTAGCTGGTTTGTCCACTTGACACATACTCTAGCAACATGTTGAAAGTTCCTTTTACTAATCCTGTTGATGGTAATAATTACTACTTATCAGGGACCACTCTAAGCACTTTTCCTAAAATAATTCATTAAATCCTTGCAACAGAAAAGCCTCCTCTGTTAGGTTATTATTATCATCCCCCAAGTACAAATGGGGAAACTGAGGCACAGAATGTAAGTAACTTGACCAAAGTTACAGTGCTGGTAAGTCAAGGTGCTGGAACTCAAATCCAGGCAGCCAGAGCCAAAGGCTAAATTCTTAACCACCGTGTAATATATCCTCTGTGCTATATATATACTGAGTAGCTGTAAGACCCACTGATACACTGCCATCAGTGAAGTTCATTGCAAAGACAACGTAACAGAACATATGTGGACAACCAAGCAGAAGTTCAAAGGGAGCAGACACAGGACAAAGAAGAGTAAACATCTGGAGGCTATCATATGAATGGATGCTTTCTAATAATAATGATGATGATAATAACAGCCACCTGATAATCCCAAGTGATCACCCTTACCCCCCATTCAGTCCAGGGAAGTGCCTCTCAGATTAAATTTTTATTCAATAAAATTACTTTAGCTACAGTACCTCCCACTTCAGGTACCTTAGCAGATATCTCAACCAATCATTGCAGAGACCAAGACATGGAAGCAGGGAAAATCCTATATTCTGTTTGCATGTGCCTCTGTCCTCTTCATTATTCTAGTCTTCTGAAGTTTTAGGTTTCTCTAATCCAAGGTCAGTAGTCAACCTCATGCCCTTTATTAAAATAAAAATGTGACTCAAGCAAAATTAATTTTTCTAGTCTTAGAAACATCTAGTCCTTCTCTCAAAGTATCATGCAGCTTAAACAAGTTTATAAATTTATATGCCAATCTGCAGTACAAAAGTTGGTCTTCCAACTAAATTCAGTTTTTTCTAATCTGGGATACTCAGGGTTCCCCTTAATCATATTCTTTTTGTTAATATGCTTTTCACAAAAGTAATAAAATCTCTTTTATGATCATTTTAGTAGATTTTTCCATTAAAAAACCCTTTCTTTAGTAATCAGCTTCATGATCATCAGTGCTTAGAAAAATCTTCCTGTAAGTAGCTTAATGAACTAGACTTATTTATATATCTAATGCATATTTAATATCACTATTCTACTTGCAAACAAATTATGCATTTCCAAAATTAAATTATTGGAATTGGTTAGTCCACCAGAGACAATATTATACCCAGAGTAATTTTAATAATTTATGTATGTAAAGAAAATCTTCTATGAAAATTCAACCCAAAGTCATTTGGGGCTTAATTTCAGTTTGTTTTAAGATATGAAACAGACTCTTTTGCTCTACATTGGTAATTGCTGTGGTCATTCATACAAAACAAAAAGAAAAAACAAGTGTCTAAATGTCATTTATTTGGAATGCTAATAAATGTCACAATTAAATGTGCTTTTTGATAAATTTAGGATTACTACAACAAATAAAATACACAATAAGTTCATGAACTTAAAATCTCCCCCAAGCCCTCATCCACTTTGAATCCTCTATGTGTCAGTAACGTTGATTTGAAATATATGTGGCTTTTTGAAAAGTTGGGCTGTTCCTGAAGCCCAAATATTTCCAATATAATGGTTAGAGTCTCTTTATCTTTCATATATATGCTGAACTCCTGCTAAACTTTTCCTTCATCATCACTGTTAAAATACCCTGTTAAGGTGACATCATTTCTTTTCTGACAGCTTTGAATTATTGCCTGGCATTTGGTGCTTTCTTAGAAGGACAATTTGACCTGATATATTTCCAAAACATTTTTTCTCATCTAGAACAACTTTTCTAGATAAGTCTAGGCATAACATTAAACTATCTTTTCTCTGTAGCTCGTTTCTTGTGTGGTCCATGTCAAGCAACAGCCATTTTCACTGAGAATTTCACCCATCCTCCTTCCATCCTTGGCCCACCTGTGGAGGTGGTCCCTGTCTGTTTGGATTGAGGGTGGCAATCCAGAGGTGGAGGTAAATCCGTTATTTTCTTTCTCCTGGGAATTTGGACTGGGGACACAAAGACCTCTGAGAGTAGGGATTTTTGCCAGTAGGTAAAGACTGTGCGCAGAGAACCCATCAGATTCCCATCAGAGGAATCCCATTAACATAAGGCAGAGTAAATGAAGAGGATGTGGAGACAGAAACTGAGACAAGATACAACAGATGGAAGCAGATGGAAGTTGGGAGGGAGTAGCCGTGGCTCCTGTGGCTGCATGGTTCCTGTGTTCAGTCCCTCTTGAGGCCCAGTTCTTCTCCGGCCTCTTGGGTTTGGAGAGATATTCCTATGTGTTTCCAGTAAATACACCACTTGATTTAAGCTAAGTAAGTGGAATCTAATCTTTATTGACCACCATGTGTGGTTAAAACATCTTCCATACATTTTCTTATTTAGAAATTGTGCAAATACCTTTAACTCAAGGGTAATATTCAAAGTCTTTATTAACTTCCATTTGCAAGTGTTTCTTTAAAAATGATTTTTGCCTCTTTTCCTTATAATGGAAATAATATACCTATTAATAGTTTTAGATAAAATAGGAAAACATAGTAATATAGTTTTTGCCTTATTCTTTTTATGTACCTGTGTGTATAAAACTCCACATACATATATATAGTAAAAGCACTTCCTATAACTTTTCTTTCTAAAGCTGCATAGTGAAAAATTTCCCATATGGTAAAATTCTCCTTAAACTACCTTTCAAGTATGTTGTATCATGTAGATAACATCACAGTTGAATTCTTAATTACTTGTTGTTCCTGCAAAATTTTGCAGTTAAAATATTTTTGTATGTAACTCTTTCTCAACATCTGTCAATATTTCCTTCCAATTTGACTTTTTCCTCTGAAATGTCAATAATTTGTTATTACACTTAGTTCTATTTCTTGCCACATTCTATTATTGCCTTACTAGCTAGACTTCCATCTTCTAAGTGATGAGGTATTCTTGCCCTGTTCCTGAATTTAACGAGAATTTTGAAGCATGATTTTGTGCATCAGTTTATGATCGCTCTCATTATCATATTAAGTGTCTCTATATACTTTGTGTGAATTATTTGTAAAATCATAAACTATTGTGCAAATATCATTGGAGATGGTCGTACTTTCTTGTTTGACCTCGATGTGAAACGCGTGAGTAAATCTTCTAATACCTTTAAGGGCTCAATGTCACTTAGTCAGATTGGATGGGCATTTAACATATCAACTGAAATTATTTTAAAAGTTTATTCATAACAATATTAATAAAAGGTTGCATTTGATTTAATTATCTTGTAGTAAGTTAGCAGTTTGTTTAAAAGTGTTACGTCATGTAGCCCTCTTTCATTTTCATTTGGATTCTGATGGCTGTACTTTTTGCTCTCCAGATTTTCTTTATTCCTTGTGTGTTTGTAGAATAGATGGTGGAATTTGGCATTATTGGAAACCTGTTTGGTCTCTTGTGTGTTTATTCTGTTGTTTTTTGCAGTCTGGATTAAGTCTGCTATTCATCAACCCCTGTGCACACCATTTTCCAATTTGAGGTACTGTCCCTATGGGTCCATTTTAAAATGCTTTGTGTCCATGTTTAATAACTAAAGCATGTATGTGGGTGGAAAAACTCTGACCATAAATCTGAGATTAAGTTCTTTTTGACCCTCTGGTTCTTCAGTGATTTGGCTAGACTGTAATAAATAGCCCAAATGTTACTTGAGTCAACATTTTTTTTTTGTCATTCTAGAATTTCAGTCTATGAAGACTGAATAAATACTTAAGATGAATGAGACATACTAAATATGATTGATTTGATATTACAATATCAAAAGGAAAGCTTAGTTATTGAAGAATAGTTCTCTCAGTTATACTTTTGTCATTGTCTTAGTTTTTATTTGTTTTTAGTTAATGGTTCTATTGAATAATCAAATGATATAATCAAGAATCCCTAGCCCAGTGTTTGATATATAACAGAGGCTCAATATCGATTTGGTAAAATAAGTTTAAATATAATACTTACAAGAGTTTTAATTTCACAATTGCAGAACAGAATTTACTGGAACAATGTATGGCCTAGAACATTTCAGTTTATTCTGCATGTTGAACATATTGTGAGTGAAAATTAAAGCATTTGTTTATTCTTTCATCTGCTTATTTCAGTTATTTTTTGATTATCTATGGAGTGAAACCTTGAGTCAATCCTTGCCATATTTTGTATTCTAGCTTGGGAGATAGTCAGATATATAAGTATTATCTGTAATTGTGGTGGGGTTAGTGTAATGGAATATAGTAGTGTCATTGAGGTGGATGTAATATTTTCTGCACAGCAGAAAATTTTGGGAAAATTTCAAAGAGAAGATGAACTTTGGTCTGGATTTTGAAGGGCTGGTGAAAGTGGAGGTTGGCATATTGGGAGATGAGAAAGAATTAAGAATTTTCAGGCAGAGCTAACATAAGGAAAGAATGGTATGTTCCCAAACCCCCAAATAGCCGTAAGTCGTGAAAACAGTATAAGAGGTAGGTTGGGGAAGTAAGCAGATTAGGTATGGCAAGGATGCAGCTGGAAGTCCTGTTTAGGACTGTATGGTCTAAAGATGTATAAAGAAATCTAAACTTGGCTTTGTAGACAGAAGGAAAATGATGGAAGTTTTAAAACACAATTGGATCAGTATTTCAGGAAGATACTGTGAATAGCAGGTCAGACAATGAATTTGAAAGAAGCGTAGCTTAGCTAGAGATCCTTCAAGTAACTCTGAAAAACGACAGAAGTACCCAAACCACGGCTGGGACAATAGGATTGTGAAATAGGTAGATAATTCAGAGGTGAGAGGTTCAGGTCTGGATGGGTTACAAAAGGCGATAGTTCAAAAAAGAAGGCATCATCGATTACTCCTAGATTGCCAATTTGTGAAATGTGACAGTGACAGAATATGGTGCCACATTTGATACATTTTGAAAACAAGAGAGGGGAACACTTATTTTTGCATGGAGAAGATATATTGAGTTTGAGAGTTCTATGGCACCTTCAGGCAGAGGTGTTCCACTGGGCCACAGGAATTTCACCTTGAGAGTCTAAGGGTTTAATTTGACATAGATTTGGAAGTCATTACTTAATAGGTGAGACAGAGAAGAGAAGAAAGAAAATTTGGAAATGAGATAAAAATACCAAATAGAAGAAACCAAAAACCCTTGTACTACCAGGAGATAGACAACATTTGGATGCATATACTGTCAGTCATATGAAGATATACATGCACACTCATGAAATAAAATCGTTATTTTGATTTCCTACTTTTAAATCATTATTCAACAATGTCATTGTAATGCAATTTCATAATTGCCCTGTAATTTATTTAACAGCGGCCTATTGTTGGATTTCATACTGTTCCTGTTTTTTTGTTATTGCAAATTATTCTGGGATACATATCCTTCTGATCATTTTTTGTATATACCCCTGGTTATATCCTTAAGATATTCTTATGTATAGAATTTTAATTCAAATTGTGTGAAAATTTTAAGGCTTTGGTCACTAGTCACACTCTACTCCAAATATTAAAAGACCAGGTGGCATTCCCAATAGAAGTATCTGTTTCCCTAGTTATTTTATAATTTTTTAAATTAATAGAAATCTTTGGCCATTTGAGAAGTGAAAAATTAGTATTATTATTTAACTTATATTATTTTGGTTATTAGTGAAGTTAAATGGTTTTCACATTTTCTGACAAGTAGAATTTTTTTGCCGGAGGGGGGGGGGTCTTCGTTTGTTTGGTCAAAATACTCACCTGTATCTGCTATTTTTCTTTTTCCCTCAGAGATGTATAGAAGTTCTTTATATTTTAAGGACCTTAATACTTGGTTTGATAAGCATGATGAAAATACTTTCCAGTTTGTTACTTGCTTCCTAAGTTTGATTTTTTGAGAAGGAGCAGAAGATTTAAGAAGTTCAATGCTTATTACGGTTTTGTGACTTACTGCCTTAATTAGAAATTTCAAGAAGATTTTAATACTAGTGAAAATACTTGGAGTCGCAGATTTTTGCTCTTTCTCAAATTGGGAAATATGCTGGTTTTTCACAGTTGAGCATGATTTGTATTGTTGCTTTGAGGCAAATGCCCTAGCACATCATGAGATATCTTTTTATACCAATTTTTATTCATTAAAGAAAGCAGAAATGAATTTTATTGAATGCCTTTTTAGTATCTTGGATTATTTTATTTAAATTGGAACAATTACTATGTTGTATTATAGCAAAAAACTTACTAATTTTATTCTATTTTTGCATTTGAGGAATAAGCCATACTGAATAAAGAGAAATGTGTATAAATGAGATTAGTCAGCAGCTTTCTACACCAAAACTTGTACAAAATTTTATCAGTTTGAACTTCTGATATTTTATCTCAGTACCACCAGTGTGGATATCTAAGTCTTTCATTTCATCTTTGGGTTTCCTTGCATAATTTCCTTATCAAATCCCTCTTTTCTTATACATCTATTTTCATCTTAGCCTGTTCTCCTCCTATAGCTTTCTGTTCTTGTTCTCATAGCAGCTGTAGCATTCTAAATCTTAGTGATACAAGTACCATTCCATTGTGCTTCTTTTCTTCTTATTTCAATATTAAATTATGGATCCTTCTAAACCTTCAAGTTGGTTTTGCAATTCTTGAATTTATAGAATATTTTCCTTGGCATGCTCTAGACTTTTTGTATTTTTTTGCCTCCTAGGATGATGTTATATGCATCTTGACCTGCACTGTCCAATAGAGCCTCTCTATCTGGTGTCTTTGAAATTTTTCTGCTAAGTAAAATAAAGATAGAATGTAAGACACAGATAATGTAAGTACAAGAATTCACTGTGAAAAGCAGAACTAAATCCTAGAAAGCGTTTGTTACATGCACTTAACATAAGTAAACAAAACACTGAAGCAACGATGAGAAATGAGAGGATAAACAAGAGAATGAAATGAAAACAAAACTGGCTGCAAAAAAGCTGATTGGAATAAAGAGAGAACTATGTAAGATAGTGAAATGCTGTAACAAAGAAAATAATATGCAATGCCAAAATTAGTTCTTTCTTAGAAATGGAAGGGAAGAGAAACAATGCTGCCTAAAACCAAAACAGTGATATGGAAAAAGCTTCAGAAATTTCCACCAAATTTAGAAGGAAGGAGGGTGAGATAAACATGAAAAAAGAATAGCATACATTAAGTCTAGAAAGTGATGAACCAAGAGACGAATAACATCTTTTCCCAGAATACTATTCAAAAATATAAAACAATAAACTTTCCTTGAACTGAAGAATATTAGTATTCAAATTTAAAATGTTAACTAAATAACAGATTAAGCTTGGTACAATTTTAGAAATTCGAAGAATGAGGAAAGTAATACAAATAGTTTATGGTGTCTTGCTTGTTCTTAATGTTTCATAACAAGGAAATAATTCATGTGGAAAACAATTTGAAACACTGACATAATTTTCTAATTTTTTGCCCCCTGGAAGGGAATGGAACTGTTAGAGTCTGATAGGTATTAGCTCACAAAATAGAAGTCTTTCAAAGATGACTTAGGAGCTTCTCTAGTTAGTATCCTCAGTCAAGGTTAGTGGCAGTGGGTAATTGCAGGTAGGGTTTGCTGCAGTTGGTATTATAACTACATGTTTAATCAGTGGAGCCGAAGGGCAAATGTCCCCATCTCTGATTTGTTGTGACCTCTTTTTCTTTTGAGATCATTTTTCAGAACAATTCCCTTATGGCCTGACTTGGGGGTTGGGGTGGGGTTTGCAGTCTTGTGTAATGGTAATGGATCTCGGGTGTTAGAACAATGTTACACAACCCTGCATTTTTATCATTCTAATGACTATTGCTGGACATGGGGAGCTTACTTCCCTGCCAGATATTTATACAAGCTAATCACAGGCTTGATACAATACAGATGGTGATAACCTTTTGCCATACCAAGTCCATGCTGAGTTTTTCTTTGGCAGCAAAGGGTTTGCCTCATTCAGTATTTTGGACCAAAAAATTCTATTTCTTAAGTGCCTTACAAAGGACAGCAGATGATGTAAACTATTTCAGGAACAGTAAAAAGAGAAACAAATGCTAAACCTCTACCACATTCCCCAAACATTACCACACATCTATTTACTTCTTAGATCTGTGGGATGAAAACTGTTTTTTATTGAATTATGTTTTTATTTAAGTGTGAAGAAGCACAACGATTGGGGGAGGGGGTAAATTATTTTCAGTAAATCATCCACTCCTCCTCTATCTTTAAAGTGCATTCCAAACCCAGATCTTGTGTAATTCTTTGCTTGGACTACTAGTCCTGCTTTCTTCTTACTATTTTAAGCTTAATATATTGTCTTGCCAACAGATATAATGGTTCCTGTAAATACTTACCAGTTCCTTCCTTTCAAGAAGAGAAGAAAAATGGAATCACAGCTTAAAGTGTTTTTTATGTAACAAGTAGTACAGCCTGAACTGTCCACTAAATCTTAACCTGGATGTTAAAGAATGTTATTAGCATGGACTAAGGTTAATATTACAATATAGTATTTGTTAGTGTCACAAGGGCAACAAGGGCAAAAAGGGAGGCTTTTTTTGTATAAAACTATACAAAATATTGCATGTGCATACACGCACAGATATCCTACACATTCCGACTGCTCACTTAAGACCAACTCACCCAAGTAATTCTCTCCAGAGTATCCTAGAGTTTATCCACGATGCTCATTCATTAATTCAGTCACTGACTAAATATACATGAACACATAATCTGTACCAGGCAATGTCAAGAATACCACACTGGAAAAGACAATTCGTTTCTCTCTCTCCTTTCCATCAGAATTCTCACAGATATTTTCCATGATCTTATGAAAGACAGAGTAATCAAAATAAGCAAAATCTTACAGGATTATCTGTGCAGGTTAGGTTGTGATTTCAGAGTGAAACAACCCAGAAGGGTAGTTTGTCACCTAGTAAAGAGCAAAGATAGTGCAAGTACAACTTGCTATGTCTTGGAGTACTAGAACTAGGCGTTACCCTTTGAATTCTGATATATAATTTTAAAGGCAAATAAAATAATATCTCAGTTCACGTCATCTGTACCAGATAACTGGATTTTTCCCTAGAGGTGGTACTGAATGGAAAAAATGTGTGTGTGTGTGTGTGTGTGTGTGTGTGTATTTCAGTCCATTCCAATTGTTATATTGATAGACTTTTCACCTGGGGTGTGTACTAAAACTGTAAATGTTTAAAATAACTATATATATAATATATATACACACACCTATATGTTTATGTCTATATACATATATATTTACATATATGTTTCATACTTGATACATTTAAATCTGTTCCAATTATCACTTTTATTGATATTTAAATTACCCTTTGTTTGTCCAGAAGGAGCTCCTCCAGGCTGGTTTCTGACCCTCTTCGGCATGCCCTTAGCCTAGCAGCTTGTGGTAGTAGGTGTTTGAGAAGGAGGCGGCGTGAAGTATTTGAAAACCTTTTCTCAAATTGCTGGCTTTCCAGATGGTCTGTAGAGTCCTTTTTAGTATAATTTAAGTGCTTTACTTTGGGGTTTAACAGCTTTATCTTTAGCTTACAAACATTAAAAATAATTGGTAAGAATTATTCAATTGCAATCAATACCTATTAATTATATACTAGTGAAGAATGCTTTCTATAGACATGAACTGTATATTTAAAATTAATGTATTTTTAATTGAAGTGTAATTAACATACAATATTAGTTTTGGGTGTACAACATAGTGATTTGACATTTATATATATTATTAAATGCTCACCATGGTAAGTGTAGTTATTATCTGTCACCATACAAAGTTATTACAATATTATTGACTATATTCCCTATGCTGTACTTAACATCCCCTTGACTTATTTATTTTATAACTGGAGGTTTGTACCTCTTACTCTCCTTCACCTATTTTGCCTACCCTCACCCCTCCTTCTCTCCTCTGGCAGCTACCAGTTTGTTCTCTGTATTTCTGAGTCTGTTTCTGTTTTGTTTTATTTTTTAGATTCCACATATAAGTGACGTCATATGGTATTTGTCTTTCTTTGACTTATTTCACTTAGCATAATACCCTGTAGGTCTACCTGTGTTGTCACAAATGGCAAGATTCCATTCTTTTTAATGGCTAATATTCCAGTGTGTGTGTGTGTGTGTGTGTGTGTGTGTGTGTGTGTGTGTGTGTACACGCATCTTCTTTATTCATTCTATTGATGGACCCTTGGGTTGCTTCCATATCTTGTAAATAATGCTGCAGTGAACATAGAGGTGCATATATCTTCTTGAGTTAGCATTCTTATTTTCTTCAGGTGTATGCCCAAAAGTGGAATTACTAGATTGTGTGGTATCTCTATTTTTAACTTTTTGAGGAATCTCCCTACTGTTTTCCATAGTGGCTGCATCAATTTACACATTCCCACCAACAGTGTACAAGGGTTCCCTTTCTCCACATCCCCCCAACACTTGTTATTTCTTGTCTTTTTGATATTAACCATCTGACATAGACCTGAATCTTATAATTTGAGGGAATCTGGATCATACAGCTGAGTCTGCCCCCGAAAGTGAATTGAGGCAGTTATTTATTAAATTATATCATCTCTTTAATAAGACACAGGATATAATTGTCACTCTTCCTGACCACCTTCTGAATATAGCATTTCCTGAGTTACTGCCCATTAAACACTGAATTCCTTGAAAGAACTTACAGAAAAGATGCCTTTTTAAAAAGGTTTCATTTTTTCTTCTATCTGTAAAGAAGAGTAGCATATAACACATAAAGCATAAATCACTTGTCCTAAAATAACAAAGTCCATGTATCAGATTGAGTAAGTCAATATTTTCTCATGAAGATAGAGCACCACCCAAACCAGCTGATTTTGTGCTAACACTGGGTGGTCCAGAAAAGAAGTATTGAATCAATTCTACAGTTTTGGAGGAGCAGTGGAAAAACAAATATAGGAAGCAGGTTGGCCATTATTAACTCTGGAATAGATATTCTGTTCAATTTTCTTCTAGTTAGGTTTCCAGTACATGATCATGTGATGGTTTAGCTAGGTGGGTGGATGGATGGATGGATGGACGGATGGACGGATGGACAGATGGGCGGGCGGATGGACGGACGAACGGATAGATAGATAGATGATAGATAGATAGATAGATAGATAGATAGATAGATAGATAGATAGATATGCTTAGGGGTAGAGACACAGGACTCAGATTTGGTTTATGTTTTGTGAGCCTGAAAACCAATTATAAAATAGTTTAACAAGTGCTAATGTTAATAACCATTCATTCCATAAACATTTGCTGCTCCTCATTAGCAAGGCCCATAGTAGTGCTTCTGTTGCTTGTGCATTTTCAATGCTTTTAAGGTTTATTATGGCTCTGGGAGAGGCCATTAGTAGGCTCTAGTCTGTTTTACTCTCACCGATCAGTGTTCTGTTCCTCATGATTGTGAAATGCTGATGATCTTCACAAGCACTATTTTACATAAGAAAGGAAGCACACAGTAGGCCAGCACAATACAAACTCCTACTAACTTTCCCCATTTCATTACAGCAAATTCTTCGTCATTCTAGAGAAAACTCAACAAAAGTTATCTTTCTCATCACTGATGGATATTCCAATGGGGGAGATCCTAGACCAGTTGCGGCATCACTGAGAGATTTTGGAGTGGAGATCTTCACTTTTGGCATATGGCAAGGAAACATTCGGGAGCTGAATGACATGGCTTCCACCCCCAAGGAGGAGCACTGCTACCTACTCCACAGTTTTGAAGAATTTGAGGCATTAGCTCGCCGGGCATTGCATGAAGGTAATGGAAACCTAATGGTATGATGTGATGCATTTAAGCAGGGTTTCCTTCTCTCTTACTGCATGAAACCCTCTGAGGGGTAACTAAACCCTGTCAAGTCTTCCCTGCGCATGATGCCCACATGTCCTTGGTGTATTATGACTCGTTTTGAAATGCATAAATAGAGATGAGATGCCCTCTTACTTGCAACAAGAATATTTGTTTTGTTTTGTCTTTTAACAACCGCAGTGTGCTTTTCAACTAAAATATCCATATGGTCCCACCTGGAACCGTTAGAATCAATGGAATGAATTTAGGTGTTTTTTGAGGCCACACACAGAGTGGGAAACCTTGACTTAGGTCTCATTTACAGTTATCTGAAAGTATTAAGTAAACATTCATAAATATGCATTGTGAATCTCACCAGAATGTTTCCAGAAATACACGTGAAGAAGAAATAGGGATAATAAATACTTAGCACATGCTTCTTGACTGGATGATTCAAAGATACATATGTTCATGTGTAAGTTAAAGAGCATTACCCCAACGGGGAATAAAATCAGTAAACCCATTCATTAGAGTTCTTTGTACACCATTTGGAAGGATGTTTAGTTGTATGATTTAAGTTAAATGAACTTCCAGGCGTAATATGGGCCTGTGTCTTGGTAAGCCATGGGACAAAGTGCAGATTGGGAGATAACAGGAGATCTAGCCTCACACCAAAGCCAGGCAGCAAGTTAGGCTTGATCATTGCAGGTATCCAGGGAATGATTCAGCTTGATGGGAAAATCATGGGAATATGAGGTTTCAAGCAATTAGTAATGTTCATACTAAGCAGAATCAGCTATACTGTAGTTCCAAGAAAAGAGTTTAGCATGGTCTCAGGCTAGTTACGATTACAGCAGAAAATCCCGCCACTCACCTACTAGCTGAGCAAATTTTGGCAAATCATTTAATTTTTGCATTCCTTTGGTTTCTTAATATAACAGGGAATGAGAGCAGTCCAGTCTTCATAGGATTGTTATAAGGATTAAATGGGTTGATACATATAAAGTGATGAGAAAAGTTGCTGAGGGCTTATGATACTCAGCCCTCAATAACTGTCTGCTATTATCATTGCCTTAGGCAATTTATATAACATCTATGAGCTTCAGTTTCTTCTACCTTTTAAATGGAGATATTATAATATGCACCATACAGTTGTCTAAGGATGATGAAATAAAATATTTAAATTTCACCACATAAAGTGTTTAGCAAATGGCAGAAGTTCAGTAACTGGGGCTACCTTCATTTCTCCTTTTCTCAGGGAAAAGTGCTATGTTGAGTGGGAATCAGGGTGGTTGTATTACTACATGGGATTTTGAAATTATTAGCTGTGGTATAGAGAACTGATTTCCAATCCTATCATCCCTCTGTCCTATAGGATTGGGGCCTTTTGCCCTAAAGCAAGTCGATCCAGAAACAGGGTGGGACAGAACCTTCCTTTGGTTACAATATCACAGTTTTGGAAGGCATCACTTTTATTACAATAAATAAATATCCAGAATGTATGATACTGTGAGTTTCCAGATTTGGTAAGGAAAGGTCCTGCTTTTACTGAAAAGACATCATCAGGTCAAAGGAAATGAACCTCATTTCCTCTGCTTCTATGTTCTCTGAAACTACTTCCAATTTGGATGGATCCACTTTTGGTTTCAAGACTGTCCACGTTTCTGGCCATTTTCAATAAGCATAGGTTACAGAATAATAGCTTTCTCCCTATGTAACTCATTCACTTATCTCTCCCTTACACCTCAATGCCAGTGTACCAGTCTTGATAGCTAGATTTTTCTTGCTCCCTAAGCTGCTCTATTGTCAATAAGCCTGTGGCCCCATGTCTCATAGCTAAGTGCCCATGGTGCAGACCTCTTACCCACACCACAGTCTATTAGATGGAGCTTTAAGAGGGCACCTGGTTGGACTGGACTCCTTCCCTTGGGGTGAATTCTTCCCTTTACTTTGCCCCTACCTACAGTTGAGAGTCTTAAATGCATAGACACAAGTTCCATAATGGAGGCCGTCACCAATCTCCTTTCCAGGAATTCAGTTGCAGTCCATGGGGCTTGCTGAAACTCACACATTTGAATTCCTACTAGGGTCCCATGATTGTACATGGGCCTAGCACCACGGACTTAGTGCTGGAATTTGGGCTAAGACTTACAAACTTCTTCAATAGAGTAAATGGAATTTATTGTTTTTTCTGATTCTAGGCCAGTCCATTCTGGATCAATCATAGTCAACCTTACCCTACTCTACCATGTTGAATCAGTTTCTGAACAGCTCTGCCTAAGTTGTTGAATTCCCAACATTTCCTCACTTAAGAGCATGGCTCAGCTAATCTGTATGATCTCCATTCATATAAAATATGATCATTTACTTAAAATTGAGAGAGAAACCAGATCCTGGTTCTATTATTCAACTTGTATGTTGCTGTTATTTAAGTCTTCAAATAGCTGTAGAAGTGATGGTCTTTATTCTGAAGTAAGTGACTCATAATCAACACCCTTATGAAGCCATCAGGATTGTAGTTTTATTTATTTATTTGAACAAGGATTTTGGAAATTGAGTTACTGCTGCCTGACCTCATACTGAGGCGGTGGAACCCTGCTGGTGTGGAAGCCAGGAGAGTGACCCATGGAACTGACTCTGTTACTTGCAGCTGCATCTGGAGATTCCTTTTGCTGAAATACTTCATTTCTGCCTGACCCTGCATAGCCCCGAGAACTTAGGATGAGGTCCCAGACTGAAATAACTTAACTGGCTGGAAAAAATTCCCAGTCTGTAGTAGTGCAAATAACACACATTCATATTTGGGTAGGAGTGGGGGGCAGTTGGGAATTAGACGGATATGAAAAGATATTTTCTCCAGCTTGCACTTAAATCTTAGTAACTAGAGAATGGAACATTCTAACTGTTAATTCATTTTTTTATTACCCCTGCTGCCATATGTTATTGATAGATCTGCCTTCTGGGAGTTTTATTCAAGAAGATATGTCCCATTGCTCCTATCTGTGTGAGGCTGGTAGAGACTGCTGTGACCGAATGGCAAGCTGCAAGTGTGGGACACATACAGGTCAATTTGAGTGCATCTGTGAAAAGGGGTATTATGGGAAAGGTCTACTGTATGAATGCACAGGTGAGTCTCCACTTTGTATGTCTGTTATCTGTTGCCATATAAAAAATGATTCCCAAATGTAATAGTTTAAAACATTAAGTATTTATGATTGCTCATGAGGCTGTAGGTCAGTTGGGCAGCTCTTTAGGTCTCAGGTGTGCTGACTCACACATTTGTCAGTTAGCCCTGAGTTGGGTGAGCTGCCCTGCTGATCTCAACAGGGTTCTCTTACTGTTTGGGGGTCAGCTGGCTGGAGTCTGATCTACAGTGGCTTTGTCTAAGATGACTAGGCTGACTGTTACGTGGCCTCTCGGACTCTACCAGGCTAACCCAGACTTGTTCCCTTGGTGGTGACAGTTTCAGGAGGAAGCATGGAAGCTTGCAAGGCCTCTTGAAGTCTTGGTTCAGAACCGGGAGGGGGAAGATTTGGGGTCTTGTAATCGGTGAATAGCCAAATCCATCCTATAAGGACTTAAGCCAAATATGCCTCAGTTTCTGTATGAGATTGAAACCAGTCGGATTCTGGTCCTCAGGCCACACGTCATTTGTGGAATTATCACAAATGGTGCAATGTTCCCTTAGTGGTGTTTTAGTTCTTCACAAGTCTCCACGTGGAGACATTAAAAAGCTCTAAAAGTGGCGTCACTCCAAAGTGGAATTTACTTCACTGACATTTGTAACTCTATGTCCTCTAGGTTTCCTTACAAGAGGATCTTTATATTCTTAATATTTTATTAGAAAGGCAAGAATAATTTAGAATTCTTATGTTCCACACCATAGCTTAGGAAATATCTAATATTTAGAAGTGGCATGTGCTTCTCTGTAATAGCATTTTGTTTGTTCTGTTTTACCTAAAAAGCAACGTGTTTTTTATCATGTAGAGTTCTTCCATGATTTGCTGTTTGGGAAAAATGTATTCCCGTGGAAATTAACACCCACCAAGAACGTTTAGAAGCAGTAGGTTTACTTTATATTGTACCATGTGCTCTTTTATTGCTTGGTTCATGTGAATATTATTTAATTCTGACATTTAGAAGGTGGGAAGGCCTGCACTGCAACACAGAAACGCAGCTCTCCCCTGTCTACCTGATCTCTTCTCTCTCTTTCCTTGTTCTCTCCTTCTCCTTGTAGGTCATTTCCTCTTGTGTTCTTTTATTCTCTTTCATTCTCGCTGCCCCTCCGTCTCCCCTCCCTTGTTTTTCCCTCCCTCCCCTGGCCCTGCTCCCACCTGGCAGACACATTTTTCCTGGGTCTGAGCAGCCACGCTCACCCAGCAGAAGATCTCCTTTCTTGGCTCTGCTCCTACTCCACCCAGCAGGATTTCTCATTTAAGCAGAAGAAAGGGGGGAAAAATAAGCCCAAGTGCCTCTGAGTTGGCAAAATGCCTCCCCTTGAATCTTCCCACACTCCCGTCAACAGCCCAGCTTGGCACTCTCCCCAGCACCCCCTCCCTCTCTCCTCTCCTCTTAGCCCACCAGACACAGGCAGAAGCTCTCATTTTCTTTGCTCCAAGCTGTAGTCAGCTTGTCTGCGCTCTGTGTGGCCTTGGGCTGAACTACTCCCTGCCAACAAGCCACTGCCATGTGGCTTCCCAGCAGCCATGCTGTGCCACAGCCCCCACAGCTCCAGGCCACTATAATCTTGCATCCCAGGGGATAAGCTGCAGGAAGAAAGAGGGGGCAGTTCACAAACCCACTACCCCCGGTTGCCCAAGTAGCCATGGCAGCTACCGGTCGTCCATTCCAGGCTGAAAGGCACAGAAGTCTGTAAGGTGTATGAGGTTGGGTGGGCCTGTCAACAGGGCCTCAGTACAGGTGACAGGAGCACTTTTGCTGCTGGTTCTAGCCAAGAACACCAAGCACAAAAGGATTAGTTCATCCATCCCTTCTCATAAATGAGTAAGCCTTAGCTTACTACTTCTTTACATTTAAATTAGATGGTCGTATTGATATAAATGTTCATATTGTCATCTTTCATATTTGTTTCTAAGAGATTAGGAAAAGTGGAATTGGAGCTCCAAGACGTACACTGTGACTTTAGTTGCAGGAGGGAAGACTCCTCAGAGGCTTCTCCTACATGCTAGGAGCTAAGAAAATTAACTAATGATATCCTTCCAATGGCATGAAAGACTCACTACTAGACTCTTTTCTTTTGGAAAGGCAAAAAGACGTATCGGCTCTAAACCATCTAGTACTGAAAATCTGGAAGGCTGTTAGTCTCTTTTAAAATTTACTTAGTTCACAAATGTTATTGAGCATCTTCTCCATGTCAAGCCCTGGACTAGGCACCAGGCAGGGATTCAATGGTGAGCAGACTTATCCTCTACCTTTTTGGAACTTAACAATCTAACCATACAAATCAATTTGTAATCACAAACTGTGATGTCTTCTAGTAAATAAAAAGGTCAATGGTATAAAGAAGGGACACCAGGGGAGGCTAACCTAAGATTCTACCCTCTAAGCTATGAAGGATGACTAGGCAATAGCTATTTTATTGCTCAAGAAGAGGATATTATTATTACCTTGCATTCTGAATAGTTGGAAGTCTGGGTATTTATCCTTATTGTAGAAATAATGCCTTTCAGGACAAAATCATTCCTCTGTAGAGCCACAAGGAACCTTAAAGATTATCTGCTCTAAACCCCTCATTTTAAAAGAGGAAATTGTAGAATTTCCTACTGCATCTCTGGAAAGACAAGTATTTTGCTTAAAATGGCATATCCAGCCTTCAGCAGGACCCCAGAAGGGACCCAGGGCTTTTCTCTAAGTCCTATGTTATTTCCACAATATCATACTGCATATATTTTGCACTTTTGAAAATAGCTTCTTATATACATTGCTTTTCAGAGATCACAGACCCTGAACTGTGCTCAAAGTGTTTTAAAAACACACAAAGATCTGGCTCAGATTCAAGCTCTGCCAATTACAGACTGTGCTTTTGGATAATTATTTTCTGCTGATTCTGTTTCTTCTGTAAAATGGGCTTAATAATGATATAGTTATACACATACACATGTTCCATATATATATATATACACACACACAGACACATGCATAACTATATAGAAATGAGTATATATATATATATATATATATAGCATCTATTTTATATATATATGGGTTGAGAGAATATACTTAGGGTGCTTAGGATAGTATCTGGCACATCAGTTCTCAATCTGTCATATATTTTATTATTAATCAGTATTGTGAGATAATATAAATATAAGACAGTTAATAAATGAACATTAAAATAATTACCCTGAGTATGAGACACTTGAACATAAGTGACACCATGTATTTTATGAACTTCACCATTCTGAGCTGTTAGATCAGTGGCCTAACCTGAAATTGTGCTGTAGGGAGGTTAAGGAAGATCTATGCATGTAGGTGAATATGCACCTGTCCATCAGGAAGCTTTGTACCTACTAAAGGGGGAGTAGTTTTGACCTGATGAGTTCCTAATGAAAATCCAGAACACAGCGGCATGGTGTACCAGTGGATACTGCAGAAAGTAGAAGTTGTTTGCCTTGATGAAGGAAAAGTTACATGCTGTGGCAAATTGTATTTGTTAATTAATTTCATAGAAAAGTAGCATACTAGAGCTAGCTGCTGGGCTTTCTCAACGTTCCCTTGGATCATGAGGAAATTCCATCCCATGATCATACAGGAGCTATGTGGCAGAGCTGAAGAAGAATCAAGGTCCCCAAACTCCCAGTCTGAGGTCCCTTCTTTATTCTAATGTATCTTGAAGGATGTTTCAAAGATTGCTGATGACCACGGTGTTACTGTGATCTTCTCTTTTCTTCTCATTGTTCTGTGGGGTCAACAGTCAGGAATGCATGAATCCTCAAACAATGACCTCCCAACGCCCTGTCCAAGGCAGTGGCTTTGCTTAAAATGGCCTGAGTACCACTGTCATGGCTTCATGGACAAGACTCTGATGCACAAAAAAGATTATAATAATTGTGAATCTGTTCTATATCATGAACACCTTAACTTGAATGCAAGCCTGAAGATATAATTAGAAATTACTACCAAGTAATACTTTGTCAAAATAGCTCAATTTTATAAAACATTATTTAATATGTTGGAGCTAGCTTTTGAATTCCCTTGGCTCAAAACTTCTTTGAGCTGGCTCGAAAATAGTCATATGCTTTTAGCTGGTGATCTTGAAGAGTGTGTGCTAATAGGTTTTATGGAAGTGAGGACCATATAATAAATAAATAATCTAAGGTGAAATGGTACTTTGCTCATGTATGTCTCATTCACTTACATACTGGCATTGAACACAGAGCCATATTTGATAGAAATTAAATTAATGCTAAAATATCTACTACGTAGAGAGAATTTGTGACACAATTTTAATACTTATAAAGCCATCCCCCAAATGGTCCAGTTTAAGAGAGGCATTGCAGTGAAAGAAATCCTGTTTAACAATGAAATAAATTTCAAGGTAGTAGAAGTTTTCTGTTTGGTTTTCACTAAGTCCAAAATAGGGATAAATAGACCACAGCAGTTACTAAAATCTCCCTTTTCTCATCATCCTTTCCCTTAGACACTGTAACTATCCTGCACTTACCTTTTCAGATGGCCCCCTACACACACACACACAAGCACACCCACACATGCATCCTCTAAGCCCTAGCTCAAACCTCTTGTCCTTTCCTCCCTCTTGATTCTATCTGCATCACTCTTTGGGGAGCCAGAAATGAAGCAAGGCCAGGAACATTTGCATATCAATACTTTTGTTGTAAATTGATGCTTTATAAAAGGTCTATGATATTGTTTGTTTGTTTTTTAAAGAAAACCCTACATAGGTCAGTTTCATTTACTGTAAATATTTTGTATGATTCAGAAATTCGGGTGTGAGATTTTAATACTACATGGTGAGGTTTAAAGAGTTGAGAAATATTCTAGGATTAGCTTTTGAACTTCAGCTAAGGGAACTGTACTACAAAAGTGTGAGTCTAATGAAAAGGTGTTGCTTCCATCTCTAAGTCTAGTATTTCTTTCTTCATCCTTCATTTTTAACTTAGGCATTTGGACAGTGACAGTGACGATGATGACAGCAATAATGACTGATAATAATAATACCTGATATTTAAATAGCACTTACTATATTCCAGGCACTTTTCAAAGCATTGGCATATATTACCTTACTTAATGTTCACAAGTAACTCTCTGGTTAAGAAACTTGTCCTGGGTCACACAGCTCATAGAGCCAGAGTAGGAACCCAACTTGTCTGGTTCCAGAGTCTACAGTCTGGCCATAGAGATAGACATTTAGTAAACAAACCCACAATAAAAACAGAGCTTCAAATTTTGTTAAGTATTAGTTGGACCTTTATGAAGTCATCAATATTTAATCATTTTTACTCACAAAATAGCAGCTTCATATGGTTTGACCTAATATTAGAAAGAAGAAAATGAGTTACATAAAATACAAATCTTCTTAATGTTTTAAAATTATTACTCACTCATAGAACACACCTCAAGCTTCTTTGCATGGCAGGAAGACTTTGCATAATTGAACCTCTCTTTACCGTTTCAGCTGAAAGCTGGAACTAGCTAGTTTCTGCCAAATACTGTGCAATTTCCTTCCTCAGACCTTTGTTCATGCTTCTTCCAGCTCCCTTTCACACCACTCAGCTATGGTCTTTGTTCCTACTTCATCAGGCAAGTGATTTTAACAGGCAGTGACTTTATAATTCATTCTGTGTCCCCCTGCCTTCAGAGCCCATAGTAAGTGCTCAAGAAAAAGGATGTAGGTCAGAGGTCATCTGCAACACACCAGCCTCTTAAATGGTCAACAACTCATTCTTGAAATCTTAGGCAATTGCGTGGTTTCCGTGTCTGACTTGGGCACCACAGGATCCCTAGCACAAAGGCACATGGTAAGACCCGTTCAACAATATATTTAATTTATTTGAATGCAAACTGTTTACTTTGGTTAAACTTTGTCGGTGATAAACCAAATACAGTGTGTCGTTGGTTTACTAGATTAGTCATTTTTAGATACCTAGATCTTCAAATCAGTTGTGAATAGCCAGTGAACTCCTGTTGTAAATCCACTCAGGGGCAGCTGTTCTGAATTTCCCCTGAAGGGATTTGAAAGATGCAGAGTATGGAGACAGGCGTCTTGAGGACACTGCTCCTTTGCAGAAATCGACTCCATTTCAGTGAGTTTGGAATGATTAGTGGATTGAAAATTATAACTGGATGGGGGCCAAGGCTGAGGGCCAGCTAACGAGCCAAAGCCCCATTTGTATTGTTTTTCATAAAAGGAGGACACTAGAACATTTATGTGGGCATATATTAGACATGTAAATATATGCATGCAAATCCCCACCCCTACTCTGCACACACCCACATTTTCTTTGGAAAAGACAGAGGACAGAGAGCTCTAGAAATTGTTGAATGGAAACCAGAACATTTGGAAATCTTGTTCTCTGAGCAGAGCTTAGCTGATTTTTTTTTTTCAAAAAACATCCCCAGTGGTGCCTAATAATGGATTTTTAAGGTGTAAGGAATTTGTACAATGAATTCCTATTTGCCTTTTATAAGGGAATATTGTAGCATGTTGACACTGGTTCCCATTAACTGAAGGAGGAGGGTGGGTACCTGCAGCCTAGACTAGGCTAGTTTGTTCACTTTTCCACTGAATGAGGTAGGTATTCAGTCCTGATAGTGCATTTTCCAGTCTAGCATAATTTTGTCACAGGAAAACGCATAGAATTAGACCATAGGTATGAAACATCATCATCAAATGCCCAAGTCAATTTATTGTATTTTTCAGTTTAGTTATGGATTCTTCAGCCCTGTGACTTCTTCTTGGTGCTTTCTTATATTTTCTATCTCTTTGTTGAAGTTGTCACTGTGGTCATCCATTTTTCTCCTGAGTTTGTTGACCATCTTTGTAGCCATTACTTTGAAGTCTTTATCAGATAAGTTATTCATCTCCATTTCATGAAGGTTCTTTCTGAAGTTTCATCTTGTCCTTTTGTTTTGGAACATAGCCTCTGTTTCTTCATTTTGCTTGACTTCCTGTGTTGGTTTGTGTGCATTAGATAAAACAGCCTCCTCTCCCAGACCTGAAGGAGTGGCCTCATGTAGGAGATGAATGTTACGGTTCAACCTTACCTTAGCTGTTGGTTGTCTCCGAAACCTTCATGATTGAGTGGCCTGTTTTATTTCCAATAGCCCCTAGTAGTTGAGGATGTGCCAAGACCAATCAGTCACCCAAAGGGGAGGATCTCACTCAGCACCCAGATTCAAGCTGATGGGAAGCCAGGCTCTCCAGCAGCAGCTTTTAAAGTACACAAATGTGTACAGTCCTGTGGGACCACAAACATAAACCCCACTGGTGTCCAGACCAGACCCTCTTGAGGCATCCCCTGGCAACAGCCACAAAAATCAGGGCTCCAGAGGCATTGTATAATTGCCTTTCTGAGGGATACCAGCAAGCTAGAGCAGGGAAGAGGGAGAGCACAAAGGAGGTGGCCACTTGCCTCCATTCCCTGGGAGCATCTCTGGAAGCCTCCACTTGTGTGCCAAACCTGAAGCCTGCCTGTGGGTAAAATTGCAGTATTTCCAGAGTCTCTTGTCTGGCCTTAGTGCATTTTCATATCAATAGGTGTTTCCAAGGGATGGAGAGAAGTCCATCTCTATATCAGTAGGTGATTACAAGGTGGGTGGGGAGCAAGCACACACCTGGACCGGAGAGATTTGGTGGGGTTTTTGCAGCTGGGTTACGAGAGACACAGGCGAGCAGGAGTAGACGACTGCTTGTAAGCAATAAGTAGGTTTCTCCCACTTTATTTCTCTCTTTGATTGATTTCAGCTTCAAAGGTTTATTTGCCTGGGGCTGGGAACCCATTTTCTCCCTGGAATTATACTGCCTCTCAGGCCAGAGCTTTAGGACAAGCAAATGGGCCTCGTTGACAGAAAGATGGGCCTGTCTGCTGTCTGTGCAGTGCTCTGGGTGGGGTGGCCTGCCAAGAACTGTCTCTGCAATTGTCATAGTCTCACAGGACCCAGGAACTAGTCCCCCAGCCACCAGAGCCAGACATCAAGGGCATCCCCTGGGCGGCAGCTGCAAAAACTGGGACCTCAGGTGGGTGTGAAAGCTCCCAACCTGAGAGACAGAACATCCACCCTGCAAGACCTCTGGGAAGGATTGCTTTCCAGAGCACTTAGATGTGTGTGTCTAAGAAGCCTGCTCCTCAGGCTGCAGCTCTGATGGTAAAGCTAATAGACCATCTTCACAGAAAGATGGTGCTCCTTGTTCTGTTGCCTTTGCTGGGTCCTGGAGTTGGCAGCCAGTTAAGGACTTTCTTCCTTGGGTACTGCCCCCTAGGACACAGGAAGGTAAGTGCCCCTGCCTCCAGAACCAGGTGATGGGGGTGTCCCTTGCTCATAGCTACAGAAACTGCAGTGCCAGACATCTGTTAAAAGCTCTGCTAGGAAAAAAAAGAAGAAAATTAAAAAAAAAAAAGAAACCTAACATTCAAAAAATAAAAAGAAAAATGGTGCCTGCTGACTAGTGAGCAGCCAGAAGATGGTGCCCGCCAATCAAAAGGTGCCCACATGCCTGCTCCTCAGACCGAAGCTTTAGGGTTAGCAAAGGAGCCTCACTCACAGGAAGTCTGGGCATCTCTGGATGGGCTGCCTCTCAGCTGGAGTCACCTGAGCCCTTTAAGAGGTGATTCACAGTTTATTTGAGCCTTGTGGTCTCATGGACGTGAGCACCTGTTTCTCCTGAGGGTTTCAGCACTGGGCAAGTTCACTGTGGATTCTGTGAGACCAAATAATGACAATGGAACATTGCCAGGGTGGGGTGGCACACCAAGCTTTATTCTCATGGTGACAGGTCATGTGCTAGAATCACATCTGCCTCTGGCAAGTCTACGTGCCCATCTCCATCTCTGCCTCCCCTCCAGGCCCTGCCGTGAACACTAGGCTCTTTATATAGCAACTCAGGCAATACTGGCTTATTGCCAACATGTCTGCAAGCATGTGCCTGCACAGTAGGCTAAGTATTATATCATTGCACATGCATAGTGGGTAAGTAGATTAGGATCAGGTGAGGATCCTGGTTATGTAACTTCCATTTTCCCTACAGCCCCATTCGTTTTCAAAGCTAGATATCTAGGGGTCTTTTCTCTCAAGTTCAATTCTGACAAGTTGGGATACCTGATGTGGGGTTCAAACTGTTCACTCCTCATGGAGAAGCTCTGGGTTTTGAGTTACCTCCTGACTGTGGGTCTCCAGGCAGGGATGGTGTTGATGGCAAGATTGTGTCCCAGCCCCTCCTACCTGCTTTGATGTGGGTTGCTTTCATTGGCCCCTTGTTTAGGGGTTGCTCAGACAGTTTTTTTCAGAGGAACTTACTCCATAAGGTGTGTCTGTGGGAGAAACTGAACCCAGAGTTCTCCTACATTGCCATATGGAACCGACCCACCCAAAGTCAGTGCATTGTATTGTCATAAAAACATACCCAGTATTCTAAAATTGTCAAAATGAGGATGATGAGCAATTCCTGATCATTGTAAAATCTTCCTTTTCCCCATTTTTTCCCCCAGTCCCATCATAAGTAACTCTACAGTGACAATGAAAAAGAGACAAAGGGAAAGCATGATACATCTGCTAATCAGTAGTCTTCAAATGTTTTTGTTCATGTAACCCTTAAAAACATATTGAAAATCAATGTACCCCACATTGATTTTTAAGAAGGCATCTAACTATTTTTAGCAGAATTTTAAAACATGGTATTCCCATAATACTGTATTGACATTTAAAAATAAAACTATGATATCACAGAAATCTACTGTAGCAAATTTGATTCCTTCTAGTAGTATCCATTCGTGAATAAGCAACTTTTTTTAATGCACAAGTTTTACGTGGTTTCTCGTTTTCTTAGATGTCTTCCATTCTGCTTCCACCACATAATCTGTTCTAATGCAACATATTTTTATGTCCTAAAGCCTTTTATTGATCATAGAATTCTCCTCTCTGATACAAAAAATTGTGGATATAAATTGAAATTCATTTTAGAAATGTCTATGACCCAAATTATTGTCAGATTGAGTTGTTATATTACAATTGTTATTGTATATAATTTGAAACCGTATTATACATTTCAATGCTTATTACACATAAAAATAAGATACTGTTTGGAGATTCATCTCTTACTGAGATGGGTTGTTAAATTCATACATCCATGGATTTCTGTTACTCATGATTAGAAAAAGAGCATACAGATTGACTTCATTTCTATTTTTGTTTTTATCGGTTTTATGATGAAAACTTTCTTGGCACAAATGTGTATGTAGATGGAACTTGAAAGAGTTGTGTCAAATTGATATCACTCGATTCTTTGAGTTCATCCTGAGTTACATGCCAAAAATAGCATGAATTATCTATCATCAAAAAAACTATTGTAAATGATCTATTTGCTGACAATTCCCTTGGGTCCTTTTTCAAATTTAATAAAACTGAAGATTAAGAAACTTTTGACTTGCAAAAGGAGTTGTTACCCAATCATAACAATCATTCACTTTCTCAAATTTCTGGGAAGTCCCCAAAGGAGAGTTTACTAGGACTTATTAAAAGACTACCTGTTAACTATTTCACTTGGAAGCACTATGTTTAGCCCAGTTGCACTTGGGAAAATCAAAACAGTGCAAATTTTAATAAACTAGCAATTCAATAGTTTTTGATAATATTATTTTACCTTAAAATATGAATTAATATATTCTTACTGAAGTCTTGGGACCACAGATCTAGCTTTGTTTAATTTGTGGACAGATATCTACCAGACAACCTATTTGTGAAAATATTTATCACCATCAAACCTGTCCTCCAGCTTGGGCTTTATTTTCTTGGAAAGAAGAAATGCACATTCCAATGGCAAGCATATTACTTTAGACTTCAACTGATAAATGAGGCAAGAGAGCCTGCTTGAGGTTTTCAGCTGGATGAAAGAGTTGCTGCCACCTTTAATATTTCTTATGGACATTTTCTTCCTTGCTTTGCCCGCAAGGGACACCTCTAAAGAAGTGGCCTATTTTTGGACAGCAGTCAAGGGGTTGAAGAGGAAAGGTGGTAAATGAACAATGCCTTCACTCCCAAACCTCCCCACCCTACAAGGTTTCTGAATTGAAAACATCCCAGAAATAGACCAAAATACTCCATTTCCAGTGCCAGGAAATACTGAAAGATATTTAACTGAAATATATAAAAGGCAATATATATATAGGAAATATATAGAGGACCTGTTTATTTTGCCTTAATTTAAGGAGAGTTTCCAGATACAAAGATTTTGAACTGTGCTAGAAGTTTATTCCTTGGGGCAGTGCACCCTAATAAGAATCAGAAGTGGTGAAAAGTATGCATTTCTTTTGAAAAAATGAATGAAGGGTAATTGTGGAAAGATGCCACACCAATTTAGGTAAGAGAACCTATGAAGGTTGAGGTTCTGGAAATTGGTTCTCTAAAATGATGCATGCCACAGTCATATGCCTCTTGCAAAGTCTTTGCCTCCTTATGTTTTTCATTTGCAGAGGAGGAAATAGGGTTCAAGAATGTAAGAAATTTTCCTGATGTCGTGCAACTATAAAGCATGCAGACCCAGCTCCCTTGGATTCCAGAATCCAAGCTATCTCTTCATCACCTATGGTCCCTCCATAGCACTCTTTGCACAGTCATAATCCATCAAGGAAATGTTCCAGGAATATTTTTCTGCTCTTCCAGGTTACATTTAAAATAAACAGTTGTTTCCAAGTTGTAGCTTAGCCTCCCAAATGTTTGGTTTTGTGGGGTCTGCACAGGGTTGGTGCTTACTAAATGTTAGGTGATTAGCCAAGTTTGGATGATAGCCAACGTTAGCAATTTGAAACTGATAACCCAAGCTATGGAAAGTCAGACAGTGAAATTGTGGTTGCCTGTAGTATGCTAAATATTGGTGATGCCAAGATATATAAGATTCAGTCCTTATACAACTATGGATTCATAAATAGTTATTGATTGTATTTAGTGGCATGAATCCTAGTTCTGTCACTGTGTTTTCCTCCACACATTCTTGGACCTCGGTGGACCTCAGTGTCCTAGTTTATAAAATGGGTTAAAAATAATAGGATTGCTATAAAAATTAAATGAGATAATGTGTGCAAAAAGCATGCTCTGGTGCTTAGCATAGAAGAAGTACTTGATTAATTTAAATTATTTTGCTCTACTAGTGGTGATTCTCAACGGGGAGCCATTTTTCCCCCCAGGGGACATTTGACAATGTCTGGAGACAACATGGGTTGTCACAGCTGGAAGGAACTACTGTCATTTAGTGGCCAGTGGCCAGGGATGCTGTTAAATATCCTCCCAGACACCAAACAGCCACTGACAAGTTCCAAATGTCAATAGCACAGGTTTCTCAATCCTGTTCTATTTTGACAAACTGGATTAATGCTTTAATGTAAGATTAAAAAAAAAATTACTGTGTCTCTTTTAAAAGTTTTAGAGGAAATATCAAAGCTACATGATTCAGTTAGGGTGAAAGTATCTCTTGGGTGTGAACATTGCAGCAGAGATTTGTTGCCCTGGCACAGTTAGATCCAGATTTTTTGGTTCTCTTAAAATATTTTCTTTCTGTTAATACTTATCACATAGTATTATCATTTTTGGTAGGTTCTTCTTCTCTAATACCCTGTGGGTTCATTTAGGGCAAGATTATGTCTATGTCTTTTATTTTTTTATAACCTTTGCTACACAGACATGGACTTGGAGTTAGCATGAATAAATTTTGAGTGAATAATGAATGAGTAAATAAATAAAATTATACGTTAAGGTACTAGAACACAGCATATGGAAACTCTGCTTGGTTACCAACTTCCTGGGAATTTTCCATTCCTTTTTTGGAGAAGTGAAGGTGAAGAATTCTACTGGCCCCAAGAAGCACTGGCTTAGAATCAAAGTAAGCCATCTGGAAGGCTGTGTTCAACAATAGGAAGTGGCTAATCACACTTTTATCTCTCTCATGTTATCTAGTTACTAAGATTATTTCCCAAATTTAGTCCTGAAACTGCGGGTGTGTGTGTGTGTGTGTGTGTGTGTGTGTGTGTGTGTGTGTAAGGCTATTTATTGCATGTGTTGATGATTAATAGTTTGGGGTAGTGTTTTAATTAATGTAACAATACAAGACAGCATTCTGGGATATTGTGGATTTTTACCACTTAGGCATTATTTAACAAATATGTAAAGCAAACATTTCTACTATATACAGCATAATATTAGGGGTTGAAAAATTTTCCATTAAAACTTGAGACCTATAAATTTTGTTAAAATACAGATGCAGTTATATGAACATAAGACATGAATGATGGAACAAGTTATAAGAAAAATCAAATACACATATGTGAAATACTGAAGGCACAATCATACAATTAATAAAGCAAGGTTACTGTTTCTCCATCATTATTTAATATTTTTCACAGAAAAGAGTCATTTTACTATTTGCATATACTGTAATATTATTGTTAACCTAGAAAATTCAAAGAAATCAATTGAAAACTGCTAGAATTAATAAAATAGATTTTTAAGGCAGCAGGATAAATACTTAAAAATCAACATTTTTAGAGAAACGTTAATTTTAAAAAATGGGATGAAATCACATTTACAATAATAAGAAAAAAAATTTCCTAAGAATAATTCGAAAGAGAATTATGTGACTGAACCAAATGAGGAACTGTAAAATTTTATTGTAACTGATATATGAAAAATATCAATTTATGGATTTATGCAAGAGGAACATCCCTCTTTAGTCCTTCTATTACTCATGTATACTGTTTATCATATTCTGTTCCACCTATGAGCTATCTGTAAATGAAGAATGACATATGCCTGATCTCCAGCCAGCTGCACCTCTGTAGTGACCCAGTTACCCCAGTCTCCAAGATGCTGTTTCTCTATCTTGGGTATTTCTGGATGCTTCTTGAAATTTTGCTTTTATATTTCATTACACTTCTTCTTTTGAGATAATTGTAGTGTTACATGCAGCTTTAAGAAATAATACAGAGCGATCCCCTATATCATTTTCCTAGTTTCTCCCAAGGTAACATCTTGTAAAATTATAGTATAATATCACAACCAGGATGTTGACATGGATAGTCAGGTACAGAACAGTTCCGCCACTACAAGGACCTTTCACATAACCTCATCTTTTATAGCAAAACACGTCTCTCCTACCCCTGGCAGCCACTACTTTAATCTCTTGCAACACTCATCTCTTCTCCATTTTTATTATTTGTCATTTCAAGAATGGTATGTAAACATTCCTCCAGCAAAGGAAGAGGGATGGGAAGCACTGCCTCGTTCCTACCAAGTGAACATAGAAATCCAGGTTCCTCATTTTACCCCCTTGACACCGTCGGTGGGGGATCCTCATTACTGCTGGACGTGGATGGAAGTTCCAAAATTATCTGTTTAAGACTACAGTGGTTCTATTAGTACAGGTGGAATTCTGTCTTCTTCCTCTCTGCATCCCTAGTATCCCATTACCTGCCATGTCCTTTTCATCCCTACAGACAGTCAGGAAATTTTAATTTTACAACTGCTGGGCCACAAACATGATCACCCATGTGTTGTGAGGGAAAAAACCAGTTCCTCCATTGGTTACACAACTTACAGAAGGTCAGATATTGTCAGAGCGAGTAAAAATTAGCAGACTTCTCATCCAAGGAGTCTCACTGGATTCTTTGCACTGCACCCTACTTTAATGGATGCAACTGGAAGAAGGTGGTAATGTGGTGAAATTACATGTGTGTTGGAAGCATTGCAATTGCCAGAGTAAAATACATGCAATTCTTATTTACAGATTATTCAGAAAATAATCCAAATATCTTAAGATGGGAGAAAAAAATAACTAGATGAATTAAGTACTTCAAGGTGCATTAGCCTAGACCACACAGATCATTAGAGCGAAAGCTGGACAAAATGGATCATTTGAATCAGGTTTGACAGAAATTACAGAAGGAAATCATTGAAATCTGCCCCTTGACTCCTTTAATTATTTGTCGAATACCTTCTAGGTACTTTGGAAGAGATGGTTGTTGCACAGTAGCTGCCTTAAAGTAGCTTGTTATGAAATAAAGCTGTAATGACTATAAAGAAATCAGAAGGTGCATAATGAACCAAGAATTAGGTGGTTAATCCAGTTCTGAGCAACTGAGAATGAATGAAAGTAAAATGGTATGACACATAGTGCATACAAAATGCTATCGCTATGCAAAACATAGTGGCTTTTAGTTATGGGTGTGATGGGATTTAAACTGGGTTTGAGTGATGGAATTTGGACAGTTAGAAATGGGGGATACTACTGTGGGGATTGGGAAGTACAGACCTGTGATGGGGACTAACGATAGCATGGCTGGGTGGGAAATAAAGCTCAATCTGTGGACACAGTGGGATTCAGGGCAAAAAAAGTAAGGAGTAGAGACTAGATTGTACTGGGACTTGAATTTCCAGGCTACAGAGATGGTCTTTGGTTGACTGGCCTCTGCAAGCCACTGAAGAGTTTTGAGAAGGGAAGTCTCCTGGTCGAAGCCATGTTATGCGAATATTAATTTGGCATCTGCAGGCAGAAACTGCTGAATGTGAGGTAACCTAGAAGAAGAGATGTATGGGTGGAGGTTGCAGAATCAGTGAAATTTTTAAATGGTAAGGTCCTAAATTAGCATGGCAACAGTGGATGTAGAAAACAGCAACTGAATGTAATCCACATTTCCAGACTCCCAAAGACCTTAAAGTCTGTGAAGTGAGGCAGAGGAGACAAGAAGAAAATACCAAAGGCAGCTATGGCTTGAGACTTTATTCATAACTTACCACTCTTTATAGGACCCAAAGGAAATTCGGTCAACAAATTTGACAACACCGAACTATACTCAATCTTTCTTCAGGTTAAATATTACTAGGTCCAACATGTGCCATTTCTTTTGTTCCTTAGGAAAGGCTAATATTCTTCAGAAATGCATCAGTACAGTGGTAAAAGTTGTTAAAATATTGAAATACCTATGTTCTGGGTGGTAAAGAATTGCTGCCATAAGTTGAATGCCCCTTTACTGATCTGACCCCTTTTCCAGGCTCACTGGCCTGTCCCAGAGTCCAGTACCTGTAGAGGTTAACATCTAGCAGATAAGTGGGCATGCAGAGCTCTGCTTTATGCTACAGATTCCATCTGTTCTTATTAATCAATGATCATGTCATTCTGTGTTGAAATATTTCTAATATTGCACTACCATGGGTGGTGTTTCTATCAGAAAGTTCTCAAATTCTTCAAGCAAATAGACTTCTGTTTGGCCTACACCTGTGTGAATCTCAGGGGTAGATCCACCCTAGGTTCAAGTTGAAACCCTATTGCTCTGAAATTCACAGGACTTCTTATTTAAATAATGATTAGTTGGCAACTTTAAACACTGTTAATACCCAGTGCTGAGAGTACAATAAGATAGGTGCTTTTATATTTGATAATGGGAATATAAAGTAATTTGACAACAGGCTAATGAGTTTGAAGACTTAATATTATTTTACCTAATAAAAATATTTTTAAATGGATGAAAGATATAAGGGAACAAGATGGTTATAGAAAAGTTGTTTGTTATTATAAAAAACTAGAATCAACCTAAATTTCAAACATTGAAAAGTGGTTTAGCTTGTGGCAAATTTTCTTTTCTTCTTGATATGATTCTGAGTTATTAGGTATTTTAGAAAGAATAAAAAGGATAAAGATAATTCTCAGATCTCCAGAGGCCTCTCCTCAAAGGGCTTGCCCACAAAGTTTTAATTATAAAACAAAAGATGATCTCACATTTGTCATCCAGGCAGTAAACTCCTTAAGACAATTAAGAATACAGAGTCAATGAAAAAGACTTGCCTAAGTATTCTATACTCAGGCAGGTTGTATTTATGTGTGAGTGTATATGTATACATGTGTGCATGTTTGTGTACCCATTTTTAATTCTTAACATATGACAATTACCTTGCTGGGACAGCCTCTTTTGGACCCAGTCTTTCGAGGGTTCTGTTTTTTTGTTTTTTGGTAGACTTGTCTTAATCCATCAGTAATCTACTTTCTAGTCTGAGCAGGTTTTTACATTTCCAACATGGCACCCTGTAGTTAGGGTGCCCATTTGCTGCTGTGGCACCACACAGTTGCTCAAATTCACAGTTTTACCCAAATAGACTATACTCCAGCCAAATGAGCTAACCCATCACAGAGAGATTGACAGGATACAATTTATTTCACATGGGTTCTGATGTGCAATATCCAAGGAAGCTAAAAGTCTCTTGATCTAATTCATTGATGAAAATAGAAAGGATCTTCTCTGTCTAATAAAAATAAAGTTCCTTGTATGCATTCCTCAGTCCTTGTATCTGCAAAAATATTGGTTCAGCAGGGGAGAAAGTGGTTCTCTTCTAGGGCAGTGGATCCCTGTGCTCAAAATCCTAGCACAGCTATTTGTAGAAGCAGATTCCTTCTTCAGATCAAATCCGTGAAGCTGAGAAACAGCATGATGTAATAGTAAAAAGCCTTCCTCTGGGGCTCAGATAATTGTCTGGTGCCATTACTATATGTAGCAGAAACAAGGGCTTTTGAATTGCATGACCCCTGGGTGCCTTTGTAATCTACCTGAATGGCACCCTTGGAGTTGTGCAGTGCACAGCCTGAATGCAGCTGATACAACAATCCAAAAACTGTATTCTTTAAAGAGATTTTATTACCTTTTGAAGTTGAATTGCATAAGGAGCAAAGGCCCTTAATATTTACCAAGATATTTAAAAGTTAATCTTAGATTATATAAAAGGAGGAATTTTGTAAAATACAAATTACTGAATAATGTGTTATTTATATTAACTAAGATAGTCATCTAAGGAATTAATATTTAGTGAGTAAGATAGATTAGAAAGAATGGAGACTTCTTCATACTTTATAAATTCCAAACTAGTTGATGTTTTAATTTACCTCAGTCAAAGAACTGCATTATCAGCTGAAGAAAGATCTAATGTGAGCACACCACGATCCCTTTAAGAATCACATTTCCAGTAATGGTAGCTGATAAGCACCAAAATGTTTCTGAAAAAGAGAAAGTGGTTTTTTTAACAACAAAAAAGAGCAATTAAGGAATATTATTTGGTATATTCCCAGGAAGGAAACATTTCATATTAAAAAGAAAAAAACACACCCTAGCCTTCTACCATCACTTGTGAAACATGTTCAAACCAGTCTTATTTCTGCTTTTCAACTTTTAGTCGGTTTTAGATGAGGAATTTTCCCCCTTGGGAATCAAAGCAATTGATTACACCTCTCCCGCTAGAATTGTGCAATGTCTTTAAATAGTTCTCCTAAAGTCTGTTTTCCATTATCAGTATGAATTTCACAATACATTTCCAAATGTACTTTCGGATATTTTTCTCCAAAGCGCTGTTCTCCAGTGTTGTAAATTCTTGATTCCTGCAAAGGTTTTAGAGAGTAATAATGTAAGATTAGTTCCTTTTTATGTAATACTGTTTTTAAAAATAAATTGTAAACTCTGAAGACAGGATCTGACTGCTCATATGGAAGATTTCTTTAACTTACGTTTTAGTAGTATTCTATTTACAGAATCATCATATGTTAGCCTTGGAAAAGTCACAGTCACCATCAGTTGTAACTTCTGTATTTTGCAGGAAAAGGAAAAAAAAGAAAGTCACTTGCCAGTGACCCCATAGCTTGTTAGTGGACGAGCCGAGATTGCGACTCAGTTGTCTTGACTCCAGGTCTAATGTCCTTTCACTTCACCCTCTTGTGAAGCTCTCTGACTTCAATCCTCCTCCACACTAAACCTACCCGGTACCTTCCTGAAGAGCTTGTTTTTCCCTTGCCCTCCTTTGATTGAGTGATTGTTGATCAGGCAATAGGATGGGTAATGGCTGGGTCAGGTAACTGGAAAACTTGGAACTTTCAAGAGCATGTTGCCCATTGAGAGAGAACGACAAGTGATAAATGCCAGAGCAGGGATAAGGGTAATGTTCTCTGGGAACCCAGAAATGAAGGCAACAAAATCTGTCTGAAAAAAGCTGGAGAAGTTTTGAAGAATGAGTTCGTCTTGAAGGATGCTGGAGGTTCCCTTGGAGAAAGGAAATCGTAAGCAAAGGCAGAAACAAGTGTAGACAGGAAAGGGATGTAATATTTACCTAGCACTGAAGCATCTACTAGACACAGGAAACCTATAAAAGATGTGTAATTATCTATATTCTTGTTGAAAAAATTAAAAGGTGCAGCAGATGTCATTCTAACATTTACTGCATGCCAACCACATGCCAGGCATCGATCATTTACTCACATTATTTCAATTAATCCTAACAACAGATTTATAAGGGAAGTACTACTAATCTTACACATGATGAAACCAAGTCTCAGAAATAAATTGCTCTCTCCCAAGTCCAGTAAGTTGAGATGGGGGGCCAGGGAGGTGAGCTGCAGAACGAGGCTCTCCTTGATTCTGAAGCAGGTTCTGACAAGGACATGGAATTCACCAGTTCTTTGTAACTGACAGGCAGAAGGGTACAGACAGATCAAAGATGTCTTTTTATATGTCAGAGTGAAGAGAGAAGGGTTCATCCTGTTGGTGTAGTTTTTAGATAGAAAGTGATTTGGTCAAATTTTTATTTTCAAAAAATGTTCAGGCAGCAACCTCTAAGATGGATTGAATAGTAGAGTGAAGACTGAGGGACTGACTAGTAAAGGACTTTGAAAAAACATGGATGAGTGATGAGTCCACATCTAAGATAGAAGCAATGCTGATGGAGGTGGCGGGTGGGGGGGGTGTATGAAATGCAGATGATTTTTAAGGAGTAAAATCCGAACAACTTGGTTTTCATTTAGCAATTGAAGGAGGTAGAGGGGGAAGGAGGAATCAAAGGGATTTCAGCAGTCAGAGAGCCAATAACCAGGAAATGAAATAGAGCATTTGAGACAATGACTTTCTTTGATACACAATTTTTATTTATTTATTTTTAATTGTTTTGGCACAAGCACTACCTATTCAGTATAGCAAATCCAGAAAATGTAGATCAACAAAAATAAGCAAACCTGAAAGCTTCGTAAGTCTACCATAAATACATACCACATATACATACAGCATTCCTTTCAAATCTTGAATATGTATTTATTAGCCAGAATGGATCATATAATACATATGATATTTGAAACATGGGCTTTTTTTTTTCACACTGACTGCATAATTTGAATGACTTTCCAAAGCAAGAATTATATTTTTATGGCTAATACTCCACTGGATGAATGTGTCATGAGAAATTAATAAACTCCCTCATGTCTTGACATTTATCTTGTTTCTGATGCTGTGTAATGATGAACAAAAATTATACATATGTTTTCTTTTACTTGGGATTCTTAGAAATGCAATGCTTTATCAAAGAGAGAGCCATTTGAGGCTTTCGGTGTCTATGCTCAGGTGCCCTACAGAGTAGAGGAGAGCCTGTTTGCCCACTGCCTGCTGACAGTGGGTGTCAGCATCCTTTTACAATTTTCCCAAATTAAAAGAAAGTCATGCATTTGCATTTCTTTGTTATGAGTGAGGTTAAACAGTTTATCCTATAATTATTGGTCATTTTCATTTCTTCTTTGGTGAATTTCCAGTTCTTGTTCTGTGTCAACTTTCCTATTGGCGTATTCATACCTTTTCCATGCATTAGAAAAAACTCTTTATGCATTAGGCTTCTATTTCTCCTTAAGGTAGTAATTTGCTTGCTTCATGAAGAAATTTTGCAATATTTAACATATCTTTGTGCATTCAGTTATTTCTAACCTGTATGTCTGGCTTATTTTAGGTTTATATTTTACCATCAGGGTTAAATTAACCCATTAATGTAATTGATGACAACTGGTGTGTTTGGTTTTACTTCCATCACCTTAGTTTATGCTGTTTTGTTTTTCATTCTTTCTGCTATTTCTTTTCTTTCTCTGTGTTTTTCTATCTCTGTTCTTTTGGAGATTCTCGTCTCCACTAATTTGGAGGCTATGCATTCTTTTTCTAGTCATAGTTTATGTGTATATTTTTTACATATAAATTTGAACCTATTTTTTTCTTTCAGTTTTATCATATTGATGTAAGTAAAAAGAAAAGAGAACTTGACCTTCTTCCTCTTCCTACCCATCTCTCAGTTCCTCTCATATTTTAAACCTTTATTCTTTATATTAGTAAAGATTATTTTTTTTCCTTAGACCATATGTCTTTCTCTTTATGAGGGGCTTTTAAAATGTATTTTATTCATTATTCTTACATTATTCATTTTCATTTCACAATTATTTTAAGTTATTTAGCAATATACTATATATTCCACTAGTCTCTTTAGTCAAGCAATTTTTTACATAACTTATCTCCCCATACTTAAGTTCTTTATTTTGATTTCTTTTCACTAAATGAAATGTATCTTTATTTCCAGAAGCCATGCACATCCTCAAATGCCTCTTTCCTCATATTTACCAGTAGCTTGCCCAGATATAGAATTTTGGGTTCATAATATTTTTCCCACATAGCTGTATGTCTTATTCCATTCTTTTTCCTGGCATTTGTTTTTGCACAGGAGGAGAAATGAAATATTTGATTTTTTCCATTACAAATGTCTTGTTTTTCTTTCCTAGATACTTGTAATACTTACCCTTTGTCCTGCATATGAATCACTTTTTATGAATTTCGCCTGGAACTTGATGAGGTTTTTTTTCATTATAGCTTCAAGAAAAGAATATATCCTTGCATTAATATCACAACTATTACCTCTAGATCTACTCAGCTCTGTTCTGAAATTTTATGGCTTCTTTTCACTGCCCTCAATGACAACTTTAGTCTTCCTGTTACAATTTCTATTTTCTTTTCCATCTGTGTGTTTACCTTAGTCACTTATGCAGATGCTGACTTCTGTTTAAAGGAAACCATGCTGTCATGCATCTTCTTGATGTGCAAATATTTACTGAGCTTTTTCTAGAAGGAAATATCTGTAATATGAGCGATTCAATAATAATTGAATATTTAATACTGTGATGCTTAGAAGTAATGTTCTCTTTCTGCTAAAGTGTTTTTTATAAGTCATATATCATTATAACTATTTTTAAATGTTTCTTTCATTCTTAAATAGTCACAGATCCCTACAGTCCTAGAATTTTCCACTATCTGCCATGGGAAAATATTGTCTTCCATTTTTAAATATAATCAATAATTTTAGAAGCATGTTTTTTTCCTAATAATTGTGTTGTATTATGAATCTTGTCTCACAATAATGACTATTTATATTTTTTAGCATATGATAGTGGTTAAAACAAGGACTTTAGCATCCAGGAGACGTGAGTTTGAACCATAGCACACGTAGTGAGAAAGAACATGGCCTCTGCATCCAAATTATCTGGATTTGAAACCCACCTCTGCCACTTACTCTAACTTTGTCAAGTTATTTATCCTCTTAGTGCCTCAATTTTCTCATCTATAAAATGAGATTAATAATATTAGGTACTTCATAGATTTTTAAGGAGACTAAAAATATGTATAACATATATGCAACAGACTCTGGGACATAGTAAATGCTATAGAAATATTTGCTTTAAAATTCTAGCTCTAACCTTCCTCTCAATTTTGCTGTAAACCTTTAAAAAAGAGGTCTTTTTTAAAAAAATAAGTAAATAAGTCAGAGCTTATCTACCTAGAAACAGGCCTTAAACACATGACAACAGGAAGAGGAAAATAATTTACATGCTACCATGTAAAAATATTTGACTTGCTAACGAACAAGATAAATGTAATTTTGAATTCTCATCAATGTAATAAACCAGTGTTAAGTACTAAAAAAAATTTTAGCTCTGTCACCTACTAAATAATTTTAGTCATCAAATCTCTCTAAGCCTCCATTTTTTCATCTTTAAAATGGACATAGTACTAATAAAATTGATGCATTTATTAGCCATAGCATTAATTATTATTAATACTACATATTATACTGTGAGGATTAAATGAGATAATTTATATAATATGTCATCACAAAAGTGTACATTACTTGGCTGCTACTGTTTTTAAATAATCAAATGCATGCTTGACTAAGCTACACTTATTTAGCTTAATAGGCATTGCCAGTCCCTTTATTCCTTAATTTCCTTAGTGTTGAATTATTAATTTTGAGTTATTTTACAGATGTGTAACTGGAGAGAGAAATTTACACATTCAAAGCCACATTGTCAGTGCAGCGGGAGAATATGAAGCAAGGTCAATCAAATCCTGCTTTTAATCTTTCTCTTTTCTTGAGCCTGGGAAAAAGCAGGATCTTAATTCTTTTTTCTTCAAAGGGCCTATGTCCCATCAGTTGGATTATTTCCCTCAAGTCCTTTACTTTATCCTACCCTTTGTCAAATGCTTTGAACAGAAACACTGGGTTCAGTGCTTTTTGCAGATGTGCAGTTATTCTCCTCTGCTGGGGGAGTGAGGGAGGTGGGGCTGCACGGTGGGGGCGACAATATGGAGTACACCACATTTACCAAGACTTTTTATGTGTCAAGTATCATTGGTTCCTTTCAGTCCCTTAACATGCTTCGCTATTTTAAGTTTTCCCACGAATAGACCCAGACATATCATGCTGTATTGTGTTGTAATTGTAAATAATTGTGGGACAGAAGAGGCCACTTTATAACCTATAAGTACCTACATCACCTTAAAACACACACACACACACACACACACACACACACACACACACACACACACAAAACCTTAGTTTCTGGCCTTGCTTGAATTATACTATTGTTGGGATTTTTTTCCCCCTAATTCATCTCAAAAATGTTAATTATCAATTGATGTACTATACATAACGTGGACTTCCACAGCTTGTCCATCAGGGACATACAAACCAGAAGGTTCTCCAGGAGGAATCAGCACTTGCCTTCTGTGTCCTGATGAAAATCACACCTCTCCACCTGGAAGTACATCCCCTGAAGACTGTGTCTGCAAAGAGGGATATCGGGCATCCGGCCAGACCTGCGAAGGTAAGTTTCCCACCCTGGGCAAACAGGAAATAGAAAAGCTGATCTCTTCACGATAAAGGATGCTGGTGTTTCCATCCAATTCGTTTAAAATGATCTTTAGTATTCCTTTCTCTAATCATATTTGGGGGAAATTCTTGGCTTTTATTAAGTAGCATTTATTACCACTGTACACATCCGTATCTTGCTCCACAAGGAGGGTATCTGAGACTCCAGGAATAATATGAAACTATGAATCCAGAAAGATTTAGTACTTGGAAAGGATCTAAGATGAATCTAAGAGAAGAATGCCACAAGCTTAAAAACAAACGAATAACAAATGGGCTAGTTTGGGCCCTGGTGATAGCCAAATCCATTTAAAGAAAATATTTTTATAAGCAAAGTATCGTGATATTGTTCATGTCAAAAATTAAAAACATTTCATTATTCTATAGCATGTACAAGAGGATATTTAGCAACATATTTTGCTGGCCTCACTTGTACTTTGTTTCATGTCACCTTAATTAAGAAGGGAAATAACTGATGACCTATGGAGGTCAAGAACTAGAAAATCTCACATCCATATAGATACCTACAAAAAAAATTTTTTTAAGCTTAATAATATTTAGTCTATTTAGAATTCAGTTGGCAGTAAATGCCTCCTAGGAGTAAGATGTAAGGGTTATTTTTCCAGATTCTTGCTTAGAAATTCAAATGCAATAAGTGGGAATGCTGTGGGTAAGTTAGCTGTATGCTAATTTAGCTGTAAAGATAACTTTGCTTCTTTATTTTATTTCTGTAAATGTTAGTTGTCCACTGTCCTGCCCTGAAACCTCCTGAAAATGGTTACTTTATCCAAAACACGTGCAACAACCACTTCAATGCAGCCTGTGGGGTCCGATGTCACCCTGGATTTGACCTCGTGGGGAGCAGCATCCTCTTATGTCTACCCAGTGGTTTGTGGTCTGGTTCAGAGAGCTCCTGCAGAGGTATGCAAACTGCCAGTTCACACTGTTTATTGATTTTCTTGCTTGATTTCCTTGACTTAAACTCTAATGGACCAGTAAGGTCTGTGTTGCTTTTGATTTCATAGACCACAGACTACAGAAAAAGAAAAAAAATTATAGGAAGCTCGAAGTCAGAACTACTAAGTTAGACTGACCACATCATCGCAATCTATGCCCTTTATGTTTCTTTTATGAGCAAGTGAAGGAAGGGCCTGCCTGGGAAGGAAATAGACAAGTTACCCCAAGCCTCAGATTTCAGGCAGCCAAGATGGGGGGTCAGGGAGAGTTTTAGGATAGTCAGAGTGGGGGCTTTGGTCCTACTGTGATTGAAAATCTTAGGGAACCACTCCAGTATCCTCCAGCAGGAGCAGTTAACCAACCTGTACATCACCAGCCTTCTCTCAGAGTAGAAAGCATGCAATAAAAAGTGGGCATTTGCTCAAGTGGGATCTCAAAGAACGTAGTCAGATCAGTAGAAAAGGGGGCAGTATCTTGGTAACCTAAGGATGCCACATCAAATACAGAAACATCAAACAGAATGGCACCTAAATTCACCTCCACTCTTGCCATCGCCAGGACCTACTTTCTTGCTTCTTACACCTATTGCACAAACAACTTCGAAGGTCACAAGTAGGTTTGGAAGAGAAGGCTATCTAAGAAAAGAGGGGGGCAAGCCAAAGGACTTGAGATTCCCTCTCCATGAAGCTTCTGAATACAGTTTCACCCCCTACCCAGGGTGGCCAGATGAAATACAGGACACCCAGTTAGATCTGAATTTTAGAAAAACAACAACTTTTTTAGTGTAAGTAGGTCCCAAATCATGTATGGGACTCAATTTGAGTCAAATCTTGACATGTATGAAATTCAAGTTTAAATGGATATGCTCCTTTGTTTGTTTGTTTGCTAAATCTGGCAACCTTATCCTCACTGCATCTCTTGGATGTCCTTTGGTGATCCCCTTTGCTGAGGATTTGACTGTCCCAAGATCCCCCATCATCCAGTTCACTGGAGTAGAGGAAGGAGTCCTGTCTTCTAATTTTCCCTTGGCTCTCTTGCCCATAAGGGAAGTTGACCTACTCACAACTCCAAGGTCGTTTGTGACCCCAGGAGATGTTCACTGTTCATTATTTATCTGCTACCCATACTGAGCCCATCTATAAGTATTAATTGCTTAAATCAGGTCCCAATCCAGCCTCTTACTCTATCTATAAAAGGAGAAGGAGTCAGCAAATTGAACAAAGGAGATCTGAAAGGAAAATGACAAGAAATGGAATCACTGAGATTCAAAGCAATCACATTGCTAAAGTAAGGCCAGGATCCCAAGAAATGAGAAGAAAAAGATTTCTTTGGGAAAAAGATTGTTGATACAATGAACGGACATAGTTAAAAACCAAATTAATGAAGTAGAAAATCAGCTCATGAACAAAATTTCAAAGATAAGAAAATGATGAAAGAATAAAGTGGCATGAGAACAAAGGAAGTAGATTCTTCTTATACTAGGAATCCAGAGAGAGAATGGAGTGGAGGAGAAGCTCTAATAGAAGTTCAAAGAATATATCCCCAAGCTGAAATCTTGGAAATGTACACAATGAAAATCTTTGATACACAGTTAAAAATCACTTACTGAGTGCTAGAGAAAAATTATTAAAAACAGGTCCATGTCTGGAAATAATCTTAGTAAAATTTCTGGATGCCCTGGAAAATAGAAAATTGTGCTGTTTCACAGTTAGAAATACAAAACATTACCTACAAAGGGAAGAGAACCAGACTAGCCTTGAACCCCTTATTAGCCATGCTAAATATTAGAAGACAAGAGTATGTTTCCAGGATTCTGAAAAAAAAGGATCAGACCCTAGATTTCTAAACTCAGAGAAGCTACTGTTTATGTGGGAAGGCAAAGGAGAGATATTTTCAGTCACACGGTTTCAAATAGTAAAAGCATATCCATTACAAAAAAGTTAATCACAGAAAACCTTAGATATGTTCCTAATGGCAGAAGGTAGAAAGCTACATTTGACTCTCTACTTACTGGCCTTCCAAAGAAGAGTGAGAAAAGCAGGTGGATAATAGGTCTGGCTCCTGCCTACATGTGCTCTGCAATCTTCACCTGAGCCTCACATTCTGCACTGAAGCCTCAGAAACAGCCACCCATGCCTTCTCAGAAGCCTGCCTTTGGCAGGTTGTTCCCACAGCCCTGATTGTCCCATAGCCTTGCCTTTGTTCTTGGGCCCTGTATGTAAACCATTCTACTGTCTCCACACTCCTGGGCCTGGATGGGATGACCTCTAAGCCCCATATGTGCATACACAGTCGTGTCCTCCCCTCCCTGTGCTGTGTGTCAGGGTCAGTCAGGATAGCACAGCTCCTGTGCATGTTATAGGATGAGGGATTTACTTTAGGAATCAGACCTTACACAATTTGGGAAGGAGCTGGCAACCTGAAGATCCAGAAGAGAAATGGGAACATCAGAGCAGTCACTACCAACTCAGCCAGAGAAACGAAGCCCGCCCAGCTACTGAAGTGCAACTACAAAGGAGAAATACTGCAGGAGGTCCAAGAGAAGCTTTACCTCTCTGTAAACACGCCACATGGCTCTGTAGCCAAGAACCTGGCAAAGAGCTGGGGGCCACCTTGGATCAACAGTTGGGATGTGGAATGGAAGCGAGCAAAGCCAAGCTGGATGTGCTTGTCTGCATTTGTCCATCACAGAGTTCAGCACAGTGACTGCTGCTTCCCAGCTGCTTTCCAAACTCCAGTGCAAGTTCTTCTTTGGACCAACCCTAACCTGGTTATAATAAGGGGATTCTGACAATGAATTTCCCAGCTTACCCAGCTTGTGACAGTATAAACCACCGCACGCACTTCTATCAATTGCCTATCACCTCTGCTAGACTGTGAGTTCCTTAGGAGCACAGAATGTGTCTTTTCTCCCTCAAGCCCTGGTGATACCTCTGGTAAGTTATTGAGAGTTTGAATTTAACAAATACACACTAATGAGTCATTGATAAATGGATGACATTGATGGGCTGCTTGTCATTTCCCATTATGCATATGCATTTTTAAAAAGCATGCTTCTTCTCCTCTTTTGTGTGTTTTAGTTGATATTCCAATACAAATAAAATAATTTCAGTCAAAGTATGAGAGATGCTACAGGACTGTAGACCTTCCTGTGCGTCCTTCAACTTCACATCCAAAGCCACTACCTAACCTACCAGTGTACAGAGTTGTCCTGAATGAAACTACTGACTCCGCTCCTTCCTCTGGCTCATCACAAATGGGTTTAGTTACTTAAGATACTGTTCTGTAAGGCATATACTATACTACATTAACTCTAAAACACTTTGCCCCCACATTTTGACATTTCTAGAACTGAGGTGTGTCTTAAAATCAGTGGCATTAAATCCTTTCATACATATTGTTTCTTTACTAGTGGCACATTAAATAATGACATGCCTTATAATTGCAGCATCTGAAATTCAGTGAAATATGGCAGTTGTGTAGGGATTCACTTCTGTTTCAGGGTGGAGAGTATGGAGAAAATATTTTACATATCTAATTGAAATCTAATTATAGGGACAGATAAGAATTTTAGTAATTTTTTTCTTGAAAAACTTCCTAAAATTAAGACAGGAATGAAAGAGCAGTGTAAAATGTAAAGCCTTTTACCAATTCCATGTCACATCGTTAGTGTTTTGTAGTGTTAGGTAATAACAGGTTTGACTCATTCCTCCTAGGCACTCTTCATAAGCACTTACACTCATCTTCATTTTTATCTGAATTTCTAAACTAGTAAGGATTCCTTTGTGCTAAACCACAACATCACAGTAAATTAAATTTTCTGATACATTTTCCTGAGAAAAAGGCTCAAACAATGACAACTGTACCTTTAACATCAGATTTATCTTAATTTCATTATAGATAATATCACAGCTTGGAGATTGACAGGAAGTGTGTGTCTGGGAAAATCTAATTAGTTTTTAAAATAAGCAGAGCACTGTCTCACATTGTCTACTGCTGAGTATAGACTGTTCTCTTAAAAGGTTAAATTTCTGTGTTCTAGAAAGACTGAGTAAACATTTTAGGATTGCTTTAATATGAATGTAAGTCAAGAAACATTGATCAAAGAATTTTCCAGCTTGTTGAAATAAAATTTTTTTTACAAGTTGAAACTTATAAATAAGCATGTTCTTGTGAAAAATGATACTAAATGGCCAATCCTGATTGAAACAAAGTATAAAATGTTTAAGAACTAAATAAGTATTATCACATATGCTTTATTTTCCCTAAAGAGCAATGAAAGTTTATTAAAACCAACATTTGAGGATCAATATAATTTGCATGTATATTAAACACCAACTCTAATATACTATCAGTATCTTGAGAGATGTTGCAAATCCATTTTATTTCAAGTTGGGAAGCTGGAGTGATTTCAGCGGTTTATTGAATCTAAAAACCATCGTTTAATGTGGTTTTCCAGATATTATACATCTTGATTGTAGGAATTTATCTTATTCACCTTTTAATCCCACCTGGAAATTTGCACTGTACTGTGCATGGTGGACACACTCGATAAAAGTCAAAATACAGAAGGCAAAATGTTTCAGCCTACTTGATGGATACACAAGATTCTACTGACGTGATGGACATACTCAATAAAAAATTTTTTAATGTGGAAGGCAAAATATTTGTATTCATTTGTCATTAATAGTTGACTTTGGTCCAAACCATCCCAGGGAATGAAAGGCAAGGTTTTAAACTCTAATCGAATTCTTGAATTTTCTCCAAAGAGCAATAAATCCTAAACATATACTTAATGTACTCAATATTTATGCTCTGCCAACTAATATCCACCATCAAGCAATGACTTCCATTGACCATGCACTGCATATTTTGCTCCACTTCTTCTATTATTTTAAAGTAAAGCTTTCACTATAAATAAATATATGCTTGATATGAAAAACTGGCAAATGCAGAAATACAGAGGAAAGAATGCATCTCATCCAGAGCCCCAGCAAAATTCTTGCGTCCCAAACGATTTTGTTACACAAGGTTTAGAGATGGCTCTATTGTCCTCTGGCCTTTAGTCTTGCAGAAGTGCTGAGAGCAAACTAAACTTTGTTCTTTTGAAGGGATTGTTTTGGGTTTTCTTTTTGTACAATGCCTGGTGCTTGTAGGATTATATCTGTAAGCTACTAAAATGAGTATATGTGATCCTCCTTTGGTATATTCAACAGGAATTCAGTCTCTTTTCCTCTCCATACATCTGTTTATGACTGTGACATACACACCATCCGACTGTACTGTGCATTTCCTTGCCCCCTTCTTTCCCTCCCCACCTACTCAGGCTTCCCCTCCTGCCCCTCCAGTCTCCTCCCTCCCCTTCTCTTCCTTGTCTTCTCCCTGTCCTCACTCTCCCCATTCCCTTTCTCCCTTCTTCCCCTTCCTCCTTCCCCTGATCATAGTGGGTCTAAACTAGAACTGGACGGAAAAAATGTAGAAAGAGTATAAACTCTTTAGAGATGGTGTTATTTAAAGAGGAACATACAATCGATTGGTGGCCCCAGCAGGGTATAGAAATTGATGGAGTTGAAGCTCCTTAGGGAGGGATCCAGGAAAATAGCAGGTTGTTGTCAGCAAGTGGGGTGTTTGGATTGGGGATGGCACGGTCTGGAGGATAACGCAGTGGAGGGGAGGCTGTGATAGGGAAGGATGTGGTTATTGCAGAAGAGGAGGTGAAGAATAGGACTCCAGGATGCTGGAATGATCATCTACATATATAATGAAGTCACCAACTTGTATGTGTGTGAGAGAGAGAAGGGGAGAGGGAATACAATCTTCAGTGAATGAGAAGTGGCCCAGTGATCAGTCAACAATTGGTGAAAAAGATGTTGGGTATATAGTATGATGCTTTGAAGGAGCTGAAGATTTAGAGAGAAAGGAGACAGAATGATCTGGGAGGCCAGCAAGGAGCAAAGAAGACACTTCTGTCACCTCCAGGCCCTGTCTATAAGAGACAATAAGATTTTGATTAAAATAAGAAAGTGAAAGAAAAGCCCAAAACGGAAGTTTAAGATATGAAGGGCTTCATTAATGACTCATCATGTGTTCCACAGAGCTGGTGCAAGACTTTGTGAGCTCAGCTGAGATCTGAATTATGTGGGGATGACCCTGGTAGAGGAGGGATGTCTCTGGATCCTGAGGCTTTCTAACAGATTGCTATGAACAGGAATACAGGGCATCTTGGAATTAATTGAAATGAATCTTAACACACATGATGGGATTTTGGTGGGCTGCATGGTGAGGGAATCTTGCCAGAAGAACTCAGAGCACAGATGCTGTTTGGGACCCTGCAGAGGCAGGAGCTGTCTGAGTGTCTTGTATCTTCTCTGATGCAGTGTCGGGGTAGAGAGTTAGAAGTAGTAGCAGTGGGAAAATGCAGATTTCTCTGGACACCCCAGAGCACCTCTAACTGCTGGTGGTGGGGGTGCTGACTGGGGCACTGGGGCCTTTCCAGCGTCCAGGCCTTAGTAAATACACTTGTGGCTGCTCTCTCATGGAGGTTTCAAATCTGGTAGAAAAAGAAACCATGTCACCAGTTGTACCCACTCACTCCTTAGACCAGGAAAATGTGATCCTAGGTCACATTCATTTCCTCTGAGCAGGGCTACCCTACCCACAAACCATATGAATTGAAAGAGGAGATCAACAAAGGAAAGGTGAATGGATGCTGGGAAGAGGAAATTCGGAACTATATATAGCTACTGGGATCAGAGACCCAAATAACAGTGTCCTAAGCCAAGTAAGAATTAATTTTTCTCTTATCTGAAAGACAGAAGTTGGTAATCCAGAGCTGGTGCTATAGCTCCGTTCTCATGAGAGGCCCAGGCTTTTACATTTTTTTTGCTCTACTGTCTTCCTGCATGATGTATATCCTATAGTATCTTATACAATAATATGCTGGGGCACTATCCTTACATCCATATTTCAGGACAAGAAAGGAGGAGGGGAGGGCAAAGAAAGTATTCTCTCAGTTGAGACAGTCCCCATTAAAAAGCTTTTCCAGGCATCCCATACAACTTCAGCTTGTATCATGGGCTGTCATTTGTTACAATGAAGGTGGGGACTTGTTCTATCTGTGCATGTTACTATGCTGAATAAACTGGGAAGAATGGTTATTGGGTGGGCAGCTAGGAGTCTTTGCCACAGCAGCAGAAACCAAGCAAAGCAATGTTAATGCATACATCAAGATGAGCATCATGACCTTGGGTTTGCAGTAAACGTCTGGGAAAAAATGAAAAAGCTAAAAGGACCAGAGTTGTGGTAAGAGAGGAGAATACTGGAATTTCAGATTGCAGAGGGTGGGTACTTTTGCAAAGAGTGGTATCCTTAAGAGGCCCAGGATATGCCCATGATATCTGAGAATTGAGTTGATCGTGAACCTGATATAACTCTGTCCTGGGAAAGACTCCTTTGTTTTGTTGGAACGGAGCTTGGAAAATCACAAGGCCCAGCTGAAGACTGCACATACCTCCCCTTGTCAACAGCTCCTATCTACAGGCATCCTCATCCACCTAGGGTCAGACTCCTTAGGCTGTTTAAAGTTTCCCACCTATGGGCAGGTAACTGAACAGTGATATTGCTCAGGCAACGCATTTGATAAAACACAGGCTTTTGATTGTCCCTTGCTAACTCAATCGTTACTTACTATTCTATTTGCCATCTTGAGAAAAAAGATATTTTCTTGCTTGCAATGTATAGGTATTATTAAACTTAAATTATTTTTTGTCCTTATTTAGTAAATTGTGATCTGTTTTCATTGCCTATAGTAAGAACATGCCCCCATCTCCGCCAACCCAAACATGGCCGCATAAGCTGTTCTACAAGGGAAATGTCCTATAAAACAACGTGTTTGGTTACCTGTGATGAAGGGCACAGACTAGAAGGAAGCGCTAAACTTACCTGTCAAGGAAATGCCCAGTGGGATGGCCTAGAACCCCGGTGTGTGGGTAAGTTCCTGAAAGGCATGGTGCCTTTGGTTATTCGTTTCTTTTGCTCTCTGGTTTCTTGTGCTTTTTGTGAAGATGTAGAACTAAAAACTGACAGATAATAATGATAACTACACATCAGTATATAAAGATGTGGAGATATAGATACATAGTCAAACATGGAAGTCTCTACTGGTAAAAAGGCTTTTACATCAGAATCCAATTTTCCAAATCACTAAAGTTTACAGCTTCAAATAGTAATGATTTTTTTTTAAGTGGGGCCAATTTAGATGGATTATTTTTTTAAGCAAATACCATGTAATTCCCTTACTTTTGTTAAACACAATTTACTTTTACCTTGTTGTTGATAGGACAAAATTATGAGCCAGTCAATCTTAGAATGGACAATAAGATTCTATTTCTTCAGAAGATTTTCTGCCTTGGTGATCACCAAGAGATGTGACATCTCTCTACTGAACTTGGGCCCAGAATGAATAAATTCAGTAGCTCTTCCAGTTTGCTGCTTCTTATGCACTGTACATACAAATAACAATGATAAAAATACTGATGGTAATGAAATGATGGTAACTACCATTTACTGAATCCTGACTATGTGTCAGATGCAGTATACCTGGGACCAGTAGCAGGAATGTAATTAAATGACCAACTTCCAAAAAAGGAAGAAGAACTATATATTGGGAATCAATTGAGATATGCCGGGAACCAAGATGGGAAAACTAAGTATTATAAATATGTCAGTTCTTTCCAAATTGATTGATAGGTTTATTCTAGGATAATTTAGTATTGGATCCATGACCAATTATAAGGGAGGGTGTCACCAATACTTATTCTCATGATCATAAGGCAGATTATGAACCCACCGTAATTAAAATAGTATACATAAGGGAGGTTGTTTTGGGCCTAACTAGGGGGTGTTCATTAATAGTCTTAAGAATTGACCCTCACTGTGTAGGCTCAGAAAAACTGATATTATGCTGAGAAGAGAATAATCTCTCTTGGACAGAAGAATGAAATTTACTATTAAGCAAAGATTCAGCTTATTAGCAATGAGATACCTACCGTTATGGGTACTGAGAAACATGGGCCTGATGAGCATCGTGTTTCCCCGTAGCAGAAGCTACAAGATACCCAAGCCAAGGACACATTTAGTTCGTATAAAACCAGAACAAAGGGAATTAGTTTCTTCATATATTTAACAGAATTAAATGAAATGAAGTTGATAGGATTATCACCATAAAAAGGTGCTTTGACAACAGGACAATAAATCCCAGTGAATGCCTTCATTGGGACCGTGTCTCCTCAGCTAAAATTTCCATGTAAATACTGTTTGCTACTAAGACAAGACTCTCTTTCCGTGGTTCCGTGACTGACCAGCTTCTTCTGTGAGGGACCCAATCTTTCATTCCAAATGGTAATATATTTAATAAGGTTACTGTGGAGTTAGCCTGTCCTAAATTCTCTTTAAAATTATTGTACACATCTCTGTAATGCTTTTAAGTGTATACACATTTTAGTGGATTTACAGTATAGCCATCAAAGGGAAATTGCATCCTTATTTACAGTTTATTAGAGAACAACTCACTCTAGCCCAGAACTTCTGATAACAGCCATAATTAGTATGAAAATTCCCATCTTAAAAAAATTGATAGAAAGTGTATTAAAGAATAGACAGGTGAGGGGCAGAGAGAAAAAAAATAGAATAGGCAGGTGCAAAACAAAAATTTTGAGCATGAGGTACAATAAGGCACAATATAATACTTATTCTCATGATCATAAGACTGATTATGAACCCACCGTAATTAAAATAGTATACATAAATGGCACAAAGATGCACAGAACAATGGAACTGCACATTACTGCAAATATGGCACAGAGACATATATTAGCTTATAGAAGAATAAGATGATCCATAAAGGAAATTTTAGAAATCAGTGGGGAAAATGTTTATCCAAAAATTAGTCAATTTTGACTCTCATATCACACACACACACAAAAAAAAAATCGCTAAATTAATTCAGTTAATTGAATAGGGCAAATTAAGGAGTGAAATATAAGAAAAAAATATGTATTTTTAATGGAGACCTTTCTAAAAATAAAAAGGCAGTGTGAATTTTTGGAGATGAATTTCTTAAGAAAAAGAAATTAACAATAACTTTGAATACATAAAGATTTAAATCCTTGTGCTTCACATGAATAATTCTCTATGTTATTAGAAGGCAAACTGCAAAAAAAGAGGTTCCTTGAAACACATAAAACAGCATCAATGTTACTAACATTGTTCTTAACATTTTCTAAAGTATGGAACTAGACAAAACACAAATATAAAGACTCCGATATAAAGAGAGAAAAATGAAATGAATTAAATGGATGGATGAAAAAATTTTTAAATACAATTTTTAAAAACTAAAATGAAATTGAGAAACTCCTAAAACCAAATTTATGAGATGTGGGCTAAGTTTTCCACTGATACAATTTCATACCTATAAACCCTCTCATTACTAAACATGAAGGATGAGAATAAAGGTTAATTTCAAATGTTAGGAAAAGAATGATTGCAAGAAAGGTTTAAAGAAGTACATAATAATAATTAAATAAAAGGAGATGAGATGCAGTAGAAAGGATAAGTGGGAAATGTCTGAATAAAGTAATAAAATAGATTTAAAATATAAGTGATAAAAATGCAAAAAAGAATTTTTCTAAGAAGCTAGAACAAAGTATATAGAAGTCTGAGGTTTTCAAAAGAATAATAAAAGACCATACATACATTTGTGTATTTAAATTGGAAACTCTTGAAATTATGTATGTTTTCTAAGAAAATGAAAATTCTTAAATGAATCAAGAAAAAAATAGAAATGCAAATGTGTAATTACTCATAAAGAAATGGAAAATGTTATTAGAGTATTAATTACTTCTCCAAAAATGACTGAGGGATAAGTAAGGCAAGATTCTTTCAAAGTTTTAAGAAACAGTAATTTTCTTATTTGACCATATAATTTGAAACCATATAATCTGACCCAAACTATTATTACTTAATAGCTATATTATCAAACTATTATTATTTTTTGCTAACCTGACAACTATTATCAGAAAAAGATAAAAACCTCTAACAGCAGATATACTAGCAATCCGCATTCAAAACAATGGCCTAGCAAAAACAAGTGGAGTTTATCCAAGGAATGTAAGAAGGGGTCAAAATTTGGTGCTCTAGCAACATAATATAATTTAATATAATTTCATTATAGCAACTAGTAAAAATTCATTTGGTCACTTGGTAGAAGATAAAAATATGTACACTATCATTAAAATGATAAAATGAAATTCTAAGAAACAGAGAGATAACCAACATAATAAAAAAAAGTCCACCTTAAACCTGCACCCACTTGAAAATATAGTCAGTCTTATTAAATCTGGAAAAAGAAAAGGATGCTCACAATCATTCATATTGTTTAGTATTCGCTAAACTTTAGCTCTTAAAATAAATCATGAGATTAGAGCTATTGGGATTCAAAATCTTTATCATTTGTAGATTGTGTGTCTGCTCCCAAAATAGAATGAATCTACTAAAAGGATGAGAGTTAATTAAAGTCATAAAAATACCAAATAAGCAACTTTCCTATATTTGATGATAAACAGAATATATGGTGAAAAATTACATTCAAAAAAGCTATAGAAAATACAAAATTTGTAAAAATAACCTTAAACAGAAATGTGTGGAACCTGTATTACACAAACTATAAAATGTTACTGAGAGATGAAAACACTTTAATATTTTTATAAAATTTTATCAAAATGTAAGTTCTCTGCAAATATATATATAAGTAAAATGCAAGCTCATTCAATAGCCTAAAAGGGACTTTCTTTTTTTGCCCCTTTTTGGAATTAGGGAGTGATTCCAGGCTTCATCTGGAAGAATATGCAGGCAAAAATTGGTGAAATAAGATTGTAAGGGAAGAATAATTAGGAAGAGTAAAGAGAAACTAGCTCTACTGGGTTTTAAATCATATACTCAGACTGCAAAAATGAAGAATACCAAAGATTGCCCTACAGACTGAGTAGATCCCAAAACGTATGAGATGCATCTATTATTAAGGAAGTGTCACACACCAGTTGAGAAGAAAACACTTACATAGGAAAGTAGGCTAGTTCTTAGGGAAAAACAAAATGAAATGAAATTTTCATGTTTTTAGTTCACACCAGACACCAACATAAATTCTTCATAATGGAGTTAAGAATATGAATTAAAAAAGGAAACCATTTAAAAAACTAGAAAAGAATATAGTTCATATATGTAAGTGAATGTTTAAGCATAAATAATGGAAAAAAATTAGTAGATCAGACTATATAAAAATTAAAGACATGTTCACCCAAAATACCATAAGTAAACAATAAAAAAGAGAATATTAACAGGGAATAAATCTTCAACAATTATGATAGCCAGAGGGTAATTTTCTTAATTTATAAAGAACCATTCCTAAACAAAGGACATTGAATCCTGCATAGTAATTATGTTTTTCATTATGCTTGAACCATGGATTTGGCTCTGATTTCCCTCTTGATCAGGTAGAACAGGAAATCTGGGCAGTCACGTGACATAATTGTGCAAAAATAAAGAGGTAAACCATATCTCAGAGAAAAGCACTTTTGCTGTCAAAGGTTTGAAAGCAGCTATTTCAGGGAGGAGGCGTGACGTGACGGTGGGGTATTTTGGAAGACACAGGTTTTACCTCTCACCTGTTGGGTGACCTCAGGAAAGTTAATTGTGGGACAGTTACTACTGTGCTTCAACATGGTATTTGAAAACAGGAATAATAACAGTACTCCTTACTCCATAGGATTAAATAAGTCAATCCATGCAAAGCACTAAGAATAATGCCTGGCACATAATAGGTACTAAATATATGTTAACAATTATTACATGGAAATACACACTAAGGATGCAAGCAGTGCTGCTGGTAGAATCACAGCTACAACAAATATGCATATAGGTGGCCACACACACACACACACACACACAGACACACACACACACCCTACATTAGGTCCTTGTCTTGATTTTCCATTCTTTCTGCATTCTGTCTAATTCATCTGCTATTCTTCATTTATTCTGAAGATACCATTAGGAGTCAAGGCCCTAATTATAACACAGTCATGTTAGGAAGGTATAAAAACTTTTCTCATCATATGCACACTTAAAAATGGCACCAAAAAAACTCATAAAATGGAAACTTATTGATAATATCACTTAATCCATGAAAGATGGAATCTAATTTACTATTTTATATTTCTAAGCTATAAAGTACTATTCTGCAAACTGAATGAAGTGCTCCAAGCAAATGATAAAAGACACAGTCTGAATTGATTAAAATATCAGTTAGAAGTTTTTCAAGGTTTTGATACCCTAGAAAAATAATACAAGGTATCTAAGGAGATATAATTTTGCATTATTTACAAAATGGCATTTGTGTTAATTCCAAGGCAGCACAATTTTATTTTTCTTGGGTTAAAGAGAACCTGTGGTGTTCACAATTTGTAGGAATACAAATAACATTATGTCATTTCCCTACAATAGAGCACTACTGCTCCACCTTTCAAAAGCCCAAAGGTGTTATCATATTCCCACCTACCTGTGGGAAGCAGCCAGCCAAGCCTGGGACACTTTGTCAACTAAGTTGCCACCAAGGATTCGTTTTGTCGGGAGTCAGAGATGAAGTGAGGTGTACCACCTCTGGAAAATGGAGTGCCAAAGTTCAGACGGCTATTTGTAAAGGTAGGTCCCCTCCGTTGGTCAGGTTGAAAACCAGACTCCTATATGATGACATATGGGTGCAGTGCAGGACTGTCCCTCTTTGCAACTTTTACCAAACCCATGGTAAAATAGTAGGTGTTCCCTTAATATACCCTATGAGGATTTTTGCCTCCAGATGGATTTACAAAATCCAACTGTAATATGCCAGGCAACAACAGAAAATATAGAAAAATAAATATAATATTAGAGCTGGAAATCAGATACGTTTTCCCATATAAGGCAGGTGAGACTAACAAATTGAAAAGCAAAACCAAACAAGCTATCAGCCCTTGGAAACCTGCATGTCATTACTCCCACAAGAGATGTTGCTGCCTTATTGGCAGCAAGAACAGACTGCTGTGCAAAAGGAGGTGCTGAGAGCAGGAAAGTTTTTAGAAGTAAAAATAACAAAAGTATCTCTAAGAGTGGGGTAAAAAGTTGGAATAGATTTTGAAAACAATAACCAAACTGAGAGTTCCCTCAGAATGGGAAATAAGCAAAGAACCTGAATATTCTCAACTGATTAAACCAAAAAGGTAGAAGTTAAAAACCCCAATATCCTATGAGTAGAAGGAAGTTTCCCTAATCTTGAAAGGCTTGAACCCTGAGATGGAAAATAGCCCATGAGTACTAGGCAGGTATATTTTCACTACTACTGGTGAAATCTCTGAGGTCCAAAGTTGTTCAGAAAATTTTAAATAAATTTTCAGAGAGAAAAGATAAATTGCACAAAAGAAACAAGAACCAGACTGACATTATACTTTTCACAACTCTAAATGCCAGAAGGAAATGTAGCAATGTCTAAAGAATACAGAGAAAGTAGATATAAATTGAATTCCAAATCCAGTCAAGCTACTACTCAAGTGTGAATGAAAAATAACTTTTTTAGGTTTTCAGAGTCAATATGCTAATATACCTCTTTGTAGGAAAGAATTGTCCAGGTATAAGCCCTTCCAAGAAAAAGGATATATAAATTGAATAAAATGTTGAAGGAACAAGACAATAGGGACAGAAGGTGTATCAATTCAGATATATTCAGCTGCAAGTTACAGAAGACCTAATTTAATATAAATTAAAAGAAGGAGCATTTTATATTATGTAATAAGAACTTAGCTCTACAATGACTGATGCAGACATGTACAATGTTACCACATCTAATTCAGTATATCTGTGCTGCAAAGTTTTGCACTGCAAAATAATGTCATTGGCTTTAATTTGTCATTTGTTTTGACAGTACGGCTTAGCACTACTAATTAATTCTCCTCGACAGTCTTGTTTTCAAAAACAGTTCCTTCCTACCACAGTCAACACTGATTTTTTTTCTGTTTGTCTGTTTCATTCAAAAAATATTTGTCGGGTTCCTGTTATATGCAGGTACTATGTAACACAACGGGACAAGAAATATCCTGGCATAAAGAACTAAAATTCTATCTGGGGAGAACTCTTAATTTCAAAATGGCATATTGAGTTTTCTGGTTCGGAAGGAGAGAGGGCTGTGGGAACTTGTGGTGTGAGTACCTAGAATGGGCTAGAGGGGCCAGAGAGTGCTTCCTGAGGAGTTTATGTCTCAGCTGAGAATTAAAGGACAAGTAGGACTTCTCCAGGTAAAGAGGGAACAGGGCACTGATTCAGGCAAAAGCCTAGGGACAAGAGACCAGGGTGCTTTCATGGGACTCTGGGTATCCAAAGTGGGGAGGAAGTTCCTGCAGGGGAACTGTGAGAGATGAGACGAAGCAGTCAGGAAGGGCCTTGTAAGCCTTGCTGAGACCAATCTTCTTGAATGCCAGTTGCATCTTCCAGATCAATGTGGCACTGGGATGTAAAAAATGAGTCACCGAGTACTCGTGTATTTCTGTTTCTTTCTTAAGTGACTCAGAATTACATATCAATATTTTAATTGATTTCTGAGTCAGATGTGGAGGCTCCTCATATCAACTGTCCTAAGGACATAGAGGCTAAGACTCAAGACCAGCAAGACTCCGCGAACATCACCTGGCAAATCCCAAAAGCGAAGGACAACTCTGAGGAAAAGGTAAGGTTTGCGGAGGTATTCGCATCGTTTTCAAGTGGATTCTAAATACACTGCAAATACATTTGATATTGAAGATTTACTAATACACTAGTGGTAGTATTTTATATATACTGATAAATATTGGTGCATCATTTGAGAGAAGAATGATTAGCTTGAGTTCTTAATTAGAAATCTCAGATGAAAATCTCTAATAGGGAAACTTCATTCCATGGACTTGTACTGTGTATCCACTAAGATGACTTGACTGAGAATTTTTTGCCTCTTACTAGGTCCTCTCTTAAGATCTCTTAAGAAAAGAAAGATGTGAATCAATCTTAATTCCTACTTATGAACCTATCTTTTAAAATACGAGTCCAAAATAATTGCACATTGGCCAATATCTGAAGGAGATGTTAGTGTTTCTAATTCCACTTTTCTAAAGCCAGCATGATTCAGAATGCAGTATTTTGATATTAGTATACTGTAGTTTGAGCTAATTATCCATGAGATGTTAAAAAGGAATTAATTTAGGAATTTAGCTTCCTCTTAAATCTATACTATTAGTGTTCACATACATGAAGATATGCTATAGCATGTAAATATAAGTCATGCCGGTCAAAATATATGGAGGGGACATACAACACTAAAAAAAAAAAAGTGCTAATAATTATGCTGAATAGACTTACAATCAAGGTAACTTTGAAAAACATGTATCAACTATAGTCATCATGCTGTATATTACACCCCCAGGACTTATTATTTTATAAATGGAAGTTTATACCTTTTGACTCCCTTCACCCGTTATACCCCCTCAGCCCTTACCCCTCCTCAGGCAACTACGAGTCTATTCTCTGTGTCTATGAATTTGGTTTCTTCCTTTTTAGATTGTACTTATAAGTGAGATTATATGGTATTTGTCCTTAGGTAATCTAAAGACAAGGTGACTTTAAGTCTGACTTTAAAACTGCAACTCTGACTTCTATGGCTAAATATACTGTAGGTGATGTGTGTGTTGAATGGTCCCTCATGTGCAGTTTCCATTAAAAGGCCTATGAAAACATTCATTATCATTATTTTCATCATAATCATCATCATCAAACTCTAGGAACAGTACAGGGACATATTTCAGGATGTAATGAGAGTTCACACTGTAGCACATGGGTGTGGAAATATTCTTAAAAATGCAATAGAAAAAGACAAATCTGTTTGACTAAAAAAGGTGTTTTTAAATTTGTATTTGAAAAAAATTTATAAATTAAAAAACAAATAGCAAATTAGAGAAAAATGCTTCAAACTTATCAAAGTTAAAATGTTTATTACCTAATAGTATAAATTTATTTTATCACATCTTAATTTTCAAATGGACTAAGCAGGTAAACATATAATTGAAAAAGGAAAGACTATATCTAATCATGCAAACATATGAGAATTTAATCTTAGCATCAGACATTAAGAAACTGAATTAAAGCAATGACCTGGTACCATATTTTGACTTAACAAAAAGTAGTGATATTTACTACAGATCAGGGAACTTGGGGTGGGAACATTGACACTGCCACTGTCACATACTGACAATAGGAATGCACATCATTTCATATGCTTTGAGAGAGAAATTTTGTTTTATCTATCAATAAAATGTTAATGACTTTGAGATAAATAATTCAGCTCATGGAAATTATTATAAGGACACAATAAAGATATTTTTAGTTACCTGTGAAAAACTATTCATTCTACTACTGTTTATAATAGTAAAATTTGGGATCAATTTCAATGTCCTTTAACAGATTTTTCTTCAAAAGATTATCATATATTAATGTTACAGAACATTATGAAGACCTGTATGTAATGGCATAAAAAGCATTTTAAGATACTATGTTTAAAAAGCAAGGAACAATATTTCATATGTATGCCAACCCTATGAACTATGTAAATAAAATAGTGTGGAAAGAAATATACCAAAAGGCTGTGCCTGATTTTTTTCCCTTTGCTATATATATGAAATATTGTGTCATTTTTAACTAATAATGTATAAATTTTAAAAATAAACGTACTATTGATATTAGCTCTAACTTTCAAAATATTTATTGACCTCCAAAAGGTGTCAATCCATGTTCATCCAGCTTTTACTCCGCCTTACCTTTTCCCAATTGGAGACATTGCTATTACCTACACTGCAGTTGACCTATCTGGCAATCAAGCCAGCTGCACTTTCCACATCAAGGTTATTGGTAAGTCTTCAAATTACTTGGGTAGACTTTTGAAAATAATCCAGTACCCCTAAGGCTTTGCTTGTCCTTTATCTTCAAGAACTCCCTTCCCACTGATTTTTCCTATTGGCATTGAAACCTGGTTAAGCCATTCCTTCTTTGAAATCTACATACTCTTTAACCATCACTGTGTTGCTTTTATTTCTTCCCATATGAGCCTTTTGAAAAGTTCCCAGTAGTTGCCATCTCTTTCATCTTAAGTGCCATTTGTCCTCAAAGTCATTCAAGTCTGGCTCTTGTCCCCTTCACTCATATAAAGGACGTTCATCAAGGTCATTAGTGGTCTCTACAGTCACTTCTACTGCACACTTTTTAGTCCTTATTTTATGTAATCTTTCCTTAGATTTTAAGTTATTAACCACACTCTCTTTAGCAAAATTGTCTCCTTCCTTGGCTTCCCTGACACCAGTCTTTCTTGGTTTCCGCCCTCTCCCCACATCCCCACCTCGACCATTTTTCTCATTTATCCTTCTTTATCTCTTTCCTAGGATTCTCTTCCTCAGACCAACTCTCAATTGTGGCTCATTCCCAGGGTTCCAGCCTTGGCTGTCTTTCCTTTCTCTCTCCATAGTTTTCCTGGTGATTTTGTTAACTGTTAACCAGACTTACTTCTATTAAGAAATTTAAACCAATATGTAAAACTGCCTAGTGGACTTTCCCATGTGGATGTTCCACAGGCATTTCAAACTATTATATTTTTTAGCTTAGGAAATGGCACAGCCAACCACCTAGGTACCAACCAAAAATCTGGAAGTCATTCTTGACTCCTCTCCTTCCATCACCAATATCCAGTAAGATAATCAAGTTCTACTGATTTCATCTACCTAATATCTCTAAACTTTGTCCCAGCCTCTCCATCCTTATAACCATGCTATAGATCAGTTCCGTTTGTTTATTTATTTTGGGCCTGGGTTACTACCTCATCTCCCAGTTGGTCTTTGTGCTTTCAGTCAGTTCAGTGATATTGAATAGATCCCAGATACCCACCCCCAAGATACCATACATGGAGAAATCAGGTATGGAGCAGTCTGTAGCAGTTGTGAACACAGACTCTGAACCCAATTTGCTTGAGTCCCTATCTACCTCCACCACCTAAAGGCAGTGTGATTAGTTGCCTCTCTGTGCCTCTGATTCTTCATTCAAAAACAGAATTCATAAATGTATTAGTTTCATAGGGTTATTGTGTTTTTAATTAGTTATGATATATAAATCACTTAAATTAGTGCCTGACACACATTAAGCTCTATGTAAACATATTGACATTTGGCTCTATTTACCTCCAACATATTCTAATATGTTTATATTAAGATTCACTAACACATTAAATTCATTTTATTTTTAGAATTTTACATGGCTTCCTAAAATAACTAATGTATATCAAGCTGGTTCCTTACCCTAGAAATTATAGGTTTTGGTAAAAGTAACTAAAAAGACCCAAGTAAAAATCAGGTCTAATTCATTTTGTAGTGCTCAGGGTTTTTTTAAATTGCTCTTTTAGTGTTGTCTTAAACATAAACTTTACCAGTCACATGAAAACTATGTTGGAATTGTTTTTTTACGGTGCTGTGATATTAAACATGAAAATGTGGTTCAAGAGTTTGCCAAGTTTTCATTTTTCATGATGAAGAGCCAGCATGGCGAAACGTCAAATGTGTACTCAAGTGTCTGGCTAGACACTAGCTGAACTTTCAAATTATGAAAGAGAGAAAGGAAACGAAAAGGAAGAGAAAGCAGGGAAAGAGAGACAGGGAGACAGAGAAAATATTCTAAACCCTACACTTCTTGCTTTCCTCAGACGACAGGCCACTGGAGTCTCGCTGATAAATGAGGGGAAGCAGGAATGCTTGTGCTTAGCATTCCCAAGAGCACTGCCTCCCTGGCTCTGAAATGTGCTTTCTCTCTCTCTTGGAGACAGTCCATCTGCTGATAACTCCAGTTCCTTCGACAGTAACTGGCCTAGTCTTACTGTGCTCTTGTACCTGCAATTCATCTTTAAAATGTTTGGCTAAGATCAGATGAATTTAGAAAATCTTGAAAATATGCACTTGCGGTTTCTCTTTGGGAAAATAGTAAATACTGCCAGATTTGCCAATTTTAACTGTGTATTGGCTTGATCCAGCCTTCTCAAAGCACACTGACCTCCTGTGAGCATTCCTTCATTCTTTTCTTTATTCAGCAACTTTTTCTGAGCTCCTGAGATGAGCCAGGTGCTGTGCTGTGCAGTGGAGCTCTGACGATGGTAACCATGAGCAGAAGAGACTCCGTCACCGGTCAGCAGAGTTCATGGTCTAGGAAAGTAGTAAACCCAGGGGACTAATGAAGTGACAAGCATGAGGAAGAGAGAAACACTGAGCATTTATTCATAAGACTTAGCTTAAAACAGAAATCTATATATTCTCACAGTCATAGCTCATTTAATTTCAGAGTGTTTTCATATATCGTGGATAGAAATACCGTGGTCTTGATGCTTGTGACTGCCATTTACTTACTTAATGACCTCAGGCAAGTTCCTTAAATTGGCCTAATCTGAGATTCCACACCTAGAAAATTAGAAAATAATTTCTGTCCAGTCTTCCTCAAACTTCAGAGGCATGTGTTGTGGTCATAAGAATATTTAAAATGTACATAATCAATAAGTATATAAAATCTACCTCCTATATACCTTTGTTGTCTTTTACTGACATCCTAAAAAATTCCACCCCATTTGATCAGAGCTTTGAAACCTGGCTGACTCAGGCCACCTCACACTTCTCCTTCAGCATGGATTATAATGCTCAGCAACACAGACTCACAGAGCTTTCATCTCCACTGTGGCTTTCACCCCTCCCCATTGTAACCCAGACTCCCATGTCCACACCCTGTTCTTTGTCTTTACCTAGAATCAATTAACCCTAGAAATTTAAGAATACAGTGTCTTCCTTTCGACATACCTCTTGGCCTTCCACCATATAACCCTCACTTTCCTCTTGCATATTCTACAACATGACTCAGCTCTCTGCCCATTGGTCCTTCCATTTATCCAGGTGTCAGCCCTGTCTTGATCTTTCAATTAAGAGGAGGATCATGGAAGTGACTGGTTCGGTCATTTCACTCCTTCTGCTTCTCTGAAAGGTTCTCATCACTTCCAGGTCCATCAGCTCAACTACTGCAGGTGGAACTCACAAACTCAATGTCCACCACATCCGGAATCACCTTTCACACCACTGTGCTCAGGGTGACTTTAAGAATCTGGTTATGTCTTCTTCAACAGGCAGAGGGCAGTATAGCAAGAACCAGCTCTTTTTAGGCTGAGTCTTGGGATGAAATGTACTTCATAATCAAAGGGGTCCCAGAGCCAGTCTTGTGTCTAACAAGGTCAAGGTTCTCTGCGAACACAAATAAACTTTAATTCTCTCTTCATTTTTTAATAACAATTGTGACTGCTTTCTCCTCATTTTTGAATATCAGTTGTGACTGCTTCCTTTGATTTCATCTTCTTTAGATGTAGAACCACCTGGCATAGATTGGTGTAGATCCCCACCTCCCATCCAGGTCTCAGAGAAGGAGCATGCTGCAAGCTGGGATGAGCCCCAGTTCTCAGACAACTCAGGTGAGAAGGTGGGGATTTTGTGGGGAGCATGCTAACACTGAGTCATATTTGATTTTTAAAAGCTTTAAAAAAAAGATGAAAGAGAAATGAAAAGAAAATTCCACTGTCTAAGCAGAATAGTTACACAAAGCAATATGTTTTGATGCTAGAATAATTATGTATGATTTAACATTATTAATCTTACCTATCCATGGGGTCCCTTTATTTCAATATTCAATGAACCTGTGGTAGGTGTACTTGAAGGTGTTCTAATAAATTCACTGAGTCTCTAAACTTACATTGGCTGAAGATATAAACTATGCATTTTATTAGTATCTCTAGTACAGCTGTATGTATTCATATTAATTTCTTAAACATTTGCCAAAGAAATTACAGAAGTTCATAGGAAAGCAGGAAATTAAGGGCAAATACAATTGAAGTTCACATTAAAGATTACACTAAAACTCAGTAAACAATAAAAATGCAAATTAAATAGATTTCTTAATTAAATTTTCAGTGTTCAAATAGACTGACCTATTCAAGGAAAATCATTTATTCAAAAAGAATGCCTTAATTTAATGAGGTTTTTGGGTCTACTATTTCTACATTATAGTATAAATATTACATCTTTAATTTTCTACAAGTGGACAAATCACAACAAATTGAATGCCAAGCTCGTTTCTATTAATTGAAAATGAAAATTTAAATAAAGTGATTAGTAAACTGACTGCAGACCAATAACCCAAAAATTGGATTCCTTTGTTCCTTTTTAGGAGCTGTATTGGTCATTACCAGAAGTCATACACCAGGAGACCTTTTTCCTCATGGGGAGACTGTAGTGCGGTATACAGCCACCGACCCCTCAGGCAATAACAGAACATGTGATATCCACATTATCATAAAAGGTACTCCCTTCAGTAGCCTCCAAAAATCTAGTTGATGTTTGCTATTGCGCTTTATTTTGTGAAAGAAAATAGGCCCTGTGCAGTATACTTTTAAAGTTAGAATACTGATGGATTTTATTCAGGTTACCGATTATTATTACTTCACCCCACAATAATTAGAAATATTTTCTTCCAGAGTATCTTTAACCTTTTTTTAACATTTTCTCTTAAGGTGCAGAGTATTATTGTCATGATCCTATTTTGAATGCTTAACGAGACAGGTTCTGAAAATGTATTTGCTCTCTCATGTCATCTAGTTTTCATTTTTATTACATTTTCATTTGTCTTAAGCAAATTTTCTTTTATTATTTTCTTTTTTTTAAGGAATGTCATTTAAAAAATCCCACAACAGAAATACTTATAGCTTTCCACAAAATATGTACAACTTCTAATTACACATATTTTCAACTCTGCTTTCCAAGGAACCAAGAAGTCACAATCCCACATTAAGGATTTATAGCGAAAGTTCTTCTAGGAATAGTGTTGGACAGGAGGAATCCTTTTCAAAACTTAGCTTATAGCTCTGGAATTTAATTTATATCTCCTATACCACTGTGTCTAATAGTACAACTTTTTTTACACAGGTTCTCCCTGTGAAGTTCCATTCACACCCATAAATGGGGATTTTATGTGTACTCAAGATAGTGCTGGAGTTAACTGTACCTTAAGTTGTTTGGAGGGCTATGATTTCACAGAAGGGTCTACCGAGAAGTATTATTGTGCTTATGAAGATGGTATCTGGAAACCACCGTATTCCACTGAATGGCCAGACTGTGCTAGTAAGTTTTAATTTTTTCCTGGACTCCTTTTAGTATGCATGAATGTGTGTTTATTTGCATTAAAGAGGAAAATTGATGTAGTAAGTGGGGATTAGGTTTGGTCAATGGAAGATGGTGCCACAAATTTGAAATGTTTGTGGATAAGAGAAAGGTTTGTCCCTTGACTTAAAAAATATGAGCCCACCAGAGTCTTGTTGTTGATTGGATTGCTGTACAAAAGATTAGTTTAAGACAAAACCCTCTTGGCCCTCCCATTGTTCTTTACCAGAAATATCTGCAGAGACTTGCCAGCATGTTGTTCTTGTTCTGTAACCTTGAACTTGACGTATAGTCTCATAATCTGCAGGCGGGATTATATTTAAAGTAAGATCCAACATGTGATGAAATGAAAGAGCTCAGTCGCAAGTTCTTTAAATCTGGTTTAGACTTAGAGCTATACTATAATCATTAATACATATCGTTTTTAAAATAACCCTATATCTTTGTCTAATGTAAATAAATATTCTCTGGAGTAAATCTTTGGTCCAGTACCATAGATGGAGTTTAAATGCCAATATCTTGGAAAAGAGTAAAGCCCACTTACTTGAGGTCTTTTTTTTTTTGCAAATTTGGGAAGTAAATAGAAGCATTATCACTCACCTCTATCACAGATTTAGACAGTAGGATTTCAATGGTGATGCCATTAGGAAGCATTGTTCTGAATATTGTGGGTTATCTTGCTCGGTTGAACTCTGCAAGCTTCTGATCTAAGGACTTTTTCTCTACGGAAATCACACTCTCAAGGTATATGACTGCACATAATATTTAGATATTTCTCATTGTCTCTTGGTTGAAAATATAATATAAATGTATGAATTTATATGAACATAAATCTTTGACCTGGCCAGGAGTTTTAAAAAATTCCCAGGACTGTAATGAACACAATTTTTCTCTTAAATGCTCCCTTTTTTCATAGGGTTGTAAGCTAAGGAATAATATCTCAAAGCGAACTCACGACTGGGCAGCTGGATACAGTGCAGCTTGACTCATGGTTTATTATGACCAGTTAATGTTTAGAAACTTTCCTTAACTGTCATCTCTTGTTTTTATAATAGTCCCACAAATCTTGTTAGAATTAAAATACTATGTTGCAGTTCTTCCATAGACAGTTAAATCCTGTTTTGAAAACACTAACCAACTGACGCTGTTTTTTTCCCAACATCTTCCAGTAAAACGTTTTGCAAACCATGGGTTCAAATCCTTTGAGATGCTCTACAAAGCAACTCGTTGTGATGACACAGATTTGTTGAAGAAGTTTTCTGAAGCATTTGAGACTACCCTGGGGAAAATGGTATGTGAGTAGTATTCCTTTATTGTTTACCATAATTTAATGGCTTCTCTGGGTCATCTGCCACTGAAATTAAGTTGTCTTGATGATTTTCCTTTTCTTTGTGTTTCAAACTTGTTTCTGACATTTAGAATTACTCATACGTTCTTGGACTTCAGGAATGAATTACAAGTAAATCTGTAAAAAAATGTTTTGAATTTTTAAAAACAGTCTGAGTCAGGAAGTCAGGAGTGGGTCCATGTGGTTTGAAACTGTCTGCTTTGTTATTGAAAGTATGACAGAAATGTCATTATAGGCTATATTTTATGATGATGAGATAATTGAACATTTAAAGGATTTTCTTTTTCATGCATTTTTGTTTAGGACTCTTGCAGTGATTTGGGAAAAGCAAAACAATTGTATTTAACTGTGCTGAGCTTCCAGAAGGCAGGAAATGTGTACATGTTTATACCCATAAGGGATGGGGAGCCTAGAATTTGAACAGAATCTGAAAGTAGATTTAGTAGTAGTCGCAGACTTGATGTGGAATGTGAAAGAAAGAGAGGAGTCAAGGAGGCAGAGTGCACGGATCACAGATGCAGAAGCGGGAACACATGGTGGGGGGGGTGTAGAAGGATCTTCTCCGATTTCTATTTTCTCAGGGAAAAAGATGCAGAGTCATGATCTGGGAGCAAGGATGGGGAAAAGTTGAGGTTTGAGAAGAGAGAAGATGGCATAAAATAATTTTCTAGGAGAGGACAAATGAATATACTAGAGAAATGTAGTAGGATTGGCAATAGGCAGCACCATGTTTTCTCTCAAGCTATAATTAACCACGTGCGTGTGAAGAGAGCTGAGCAGTGTATTCAGCTAGAGTTAAGGGTTCTCCAGACAAACAAATTGAGGGGGGGAGGTGTGCATGCAAGGGAGTGATTCACGGTGATGAACCGTGGAGCCTAAGATGGGTAGATAAGGAAGTGAAGACATTGGGCTGAGGGACAGTGAAGAGGTGGGAGGGTAAGTGGATTATAAATTTCTGATGAAGTTGAAGAAATTTTGGATTTCTGGGAGTAGAAAAGGATGCAGTTACTGATAATGACAAGGTCTGAGGACATGACCATGAGAGTGAGTGACAAAGTAAGGCTGGAAGACAGGAGGAGAAGAGGAAGAGGAAGTGAGAAGCCAAGAGGATGGAAGGATTGGGGGGTGAATGTGGAAGTGGAATTATAACAGGGAGAGTCGCTACATGTTCATGGAATGAGGGGTGACTCAGAATGGGGAAAGGCTGTAGGTGACTGTCCGAAGGAGGGGCAATGTGGTATAGTTCAAAATTAAGTAGATGTGACGTAACATGATCTGGGAACAGCCATGAAGAGTGAGGAAGACACTTCTTCCAAGCCCACCAATTAGGAAAACTGGAAAGTCGAGTTTCATTGAGAGCAAAAGGGAACATATAGAGAAGAGGTAAAAAAATAATAAATTGGTGGTTTCTGACTATGAGTTTCAGGGGACATAGAGGGGAATTTTGAGGACTTGGAAATGAGTGGAGATAGAGCCAGAGAATAAGGATCTAAAGAGCCATACAGGGTGAAAGTTCAGAAGCCATATGCCAGGAGGCCGGGGCTTCTTGGGTAAGTGACATAAACAGAGAGAAGAGGCATGAGACCGCCACTGTGGTCCACAGGCAGTGAGAGGCCATGAGGGAGAGGGTGGAGGAGGTCAGGAGTCCTTTCAGGAGCATGCAGAGCTCCAGGGCCTCCCCTCCCTCCTGCTTATGGACTTGTGAAGGCCAGGGAAACAAAGGCCTTATCCAAAGCGCACGGAGATGTGATTTATATTTTATGCTCTTCATTTTTTATTTGTAGGTCCCGTCATTTTGTAGTGATGCTGATGACATTGACTGCAGACTGGAGGACCTGACCAAAAAATACTGCCTCGAATATAATTATGACTATGAAAATGGCTTTGCAATTGGTAATTAAATTATGTAGTGTGGGTAGTTGGCAAGACTGATCTGCAAAATAAGAAAATAATTCCAGAAGAGTGGGGCAAACTAGAAAAATTAACTTCTATTAATTTACTCATCCAGTGTTTTAGGATGACTGCATAATTTTTGATAATGTGCTTAATGATTTTTGTAGGTATATTAAATTTTGGCTATCAAATAAATGATTTCCAAACATTAGCCAAAACTCTTGGCATGATAAAAACTAAGAAAACTAAGTCACATTATGATTGTAAAATTCAAATATTTATGTAATATTTTAGAGGAGAATAGTTTTAGTTGTAAAGTAGTAATAGCAATTTTATACGGTGTTCAATTTAGAATGTAGTTGAGTCATTAATTTAAAATTACACATATGAAATATTCAGAGTCTTCATCCAGAATATATGACTCAATCTATTCAAGTCCAATATACATTCAAGTGGAATTCAGATGTTTCCTCCATGCTGACTCTGAACAGTTTTATTAAGTTTATTCCTTAGTAAATATGGTAAGTGATTTTTTTGCTGGTGTATCTGGCTGGCTATTTAGTTTACTGCCTTAATATTTCTAGATTTCAGTTGTCTGTCTTTGGTCTTTCATTAGGAAAATCAACATCCTTTCCAGTAATTATACTTGTCATTTTAATTACATTCTTATAAAACTATCCAGAACTTCCAGAATAATATTTTTTAGAATAATAATGATAACAAAACAGTGTTATGGTTAAGCCAAGGGACTCTAAGATCAACTACTTAAGTCCAAATCCTGGCTTCACTACCACTAGCTGTGCTCTGAAGCAAGTTACCAAACCACTCCTGTACCTCAGTTTCTTAACCTATAAAATGGATACATAAGACTCATGAACTCATAGGGCCATTTTAAGGATTAAATGAGTAAGTACAAGTAAAGTGCTTAGAAGATTATTTGAGACAGTATTAACTCATTACATCAGACATCCTTTTTATTTCTGACACTAATCTTATTTGTAATTTTTTTAGTGATTTAACATTAAGAATGATGTTGATTGTTGCTTTAGACTATATTTTAAAAATATTATTGGTGCATACATGTTTTTTGCAAATATTTGAAAAAAATGCTAAAAAGCAGTGCAATAAAGATAATCCACAGTCCCCAGAATAATTCTGTTAATACATTAAAATATGTATTATTATATATTAATACAGATATGCATATAACTATATGTGTATGTGTTTGTATGCCTATACTATTTTGTAAACTTGCATTCTTAGTCAACATTATACTAGGGTATTTTTCTGTTGTTGCCTATTATACTTCAGTTTTAATGGCCACATATTATTTTAGCAATCAACTTGCCATAATTAATGTAAACAATTTCCTCTTGGTATCCTTCAAGTCGTTTTCCATTTTTAACTATTATATAGGAATCAGTGAACATTTTGGACATTAAAGTTATAGCTAGGAAGTCATAAAGTAGCATTGGCAGTGGACTTGGCAGTGATTTAGTGTAGATGTAGCCCATCTGCAGTAACAATGCTTCTTCTATCAAATGTGCCCCAGGTTTCCCCTCCAGATTGTTGAGGTAGATTGTGAGAGTACAAGGATGCACACAGAGGAAGCTAGTTGTTATCATAAGACTTTGAGATGGGCAGTATTTGTCATCTAACAGGGATCCAAATGGCAGTGGTCTAGGTTCAGGCATGCAAAGGTGGTACCAGTGTTCCTTCCTGAATGTCTTTACAACAGAGAATCACAAGAGCAGCGTAACATCTACAGCAACACCTTAGCAAGTCATCATGTTTGAAAACAAAGGCCCAATAAATATATTTAAATCATTTGACCTCCTAATAATTATGTTATTCAAACTAAAACTAAAGTGAGATGCCATTTTTGACCTGTCAGATTAACAAATTCAAATAAGAATGCTAATACCCAAAGTAGGCAATAGCGTAGGGACAAGTATCATGCTCATATATTGCCTGCAGAGGAGAAATTGGAGACCATTGGGTGTTATGTGTCTAAAGGATTAAAAACACTCAGACCCAGAAATTCCACATCCAAGAATATTTCCCAAGATAAAACTCAACCCAGTGTGCAAAGATATACTACATTTTGTAAATTCTAAGATACACACTTTTCATTTGAGCAACTCTGGAACTGGGAGTGTCTTCTCTTGATAGTGTCTTACATTTTATGAAATACTGTATACCCAAAGATGTTCTAAATTTTTGAGATAACCTGCAAGTCTGAAAATAGAAACCTGGTTAGTTTGTGGTATGGTCATAGAAGAGGATATTATGAAACCATTTGGCACAGAAATGCCATAATATATTGTTGAAGAAGTTTGAAAAAAGATTCCCAAATAATATACACACAGTATTATCTTATTTTAGTATGTTTATTTTTATTTCAGATGTATATATGTATGCATGCATAGATGTGTATATGTGTGTTTATGTATTCATAAAAAACATCTTGCCTAAAATGTTATGGTAGCTATTTCTACGTGGTGGAATTATAAGAAGTTCTTTTATATTTTCGTCTTTGCTCGTCTGTTTTTCCTTTTCCATAATGGCTATGTAATAATTGTGGGAAAAAAATGTTTCAGTGAAAAACAAAAATATTATTCCTAGCTAATTTTAATAGCTGAAAACATAAATTAAGCAAAAAAATAAAATTTGTAAACAGCTTGATTAGGTAGACAGGTCTGTATAAATATAATTTGATGTTTACATCACATATCTAAGCAACAACCATATGCCCAGACCAGTATTAATATAATTTTACTGAAGTTTTAAAGTGAGTCAAATGCTGAGCTGGACAGTTTATGTATGTTTTGTGTTAGTTATTTCCCAGACAAACCTAAGAAGCATGAATAATTAACTCAGTTTATAAACAGAGAAACTGAGGTTCAGAGAGATGAAAGTAACTTCACAAAGATTGTACAACCATACATCACACATCCAGAAGCCACAGTCTGAATGTATGTGGTGGACCAAGGGCATCTAAAGAACCTCACACATCCTGGTTTCCTCCAGTGTGCTGTGTTGTGCATGTCAACATCCAGCTATATGCTCCTTTCAGAAATTGCCCTCACCTTTAAAATACAATGCAGGTATCTTAAATAATCTTCACAGAAGGAAACCTGTTTATGTGCATTAATTATATAGAGGTGATATTAAAATTTAAGGAAAGAGTGGAGCAAATCCTGAAGGAAAAAAGGAATTGATTCAAATTATTATGCACCCACCTGCTATTTACCTCTATAGCTAAGATAATTCACTATGAACTCAAAGATAGAATGGCTTAAATGCCTTAGTAGCTCCACAGAGACTTTTCTTTCTTCTTGCAGTGTAATTCATTGACAATCTAAATTTAATATGACATGCCTAAAAATTATAATATGGAAGATTATAGACAAAACCTGAATGTGGTACAACATGGGCAACTTAAGCAATGGTCAAGGGTAATTCAACTTTTGGCTTAACATTAGAAGCTAAATGTTGTTAAAGAGGCAACTGTAGAATCATTTTTTTCTCTGGCACAACTGTCCAGGACCAGGTGGCTGGGGTGCAGCTAATAGGCTGGATTACTCTTATGATGACTTCTTGGACACCGTGCAAGAAACCCCCACGGGTGCCGACAAAGCCAGATCTTCACGGATTAAAAGAAGTGCTCTGTTATCTGATCACAAAATTAAGTTAATTTTTAACATCACAGGTAAGGCTAGACTATCTATGTGAAGAAGTGATATTACGTGAAATTTTTGGTTGGAAACCTGTATTTCAAATCTTCTGTTTGTTGTCATTATTAGGAAATGACCCTAGGCCTGAAAATCAGGGAGAGCACAATCACCTAATCTTGTCATTTTCTTTAATTTAATATCACAGATGTGGTTTATGGGTCTCATAGCAACAAGCATCCTGCTTTGCACTCATCTTGGCCTAATGAACCAAGGCTTGTTTTTTTAAAAAGCAAGCATTTACAGGAATTAAATATGCTGTAATGAAAAGCTCTGCAAAAAGGTAATGCATATAAGAAAAGGAGTAAAGCAAATGATATTGTTCTTAATATTATCCATGTACTAGTTGCTCAATAAGCAGTAGTTGAATTTGAGGGCTTTTTTTCCTGGAAAATGTTTAATATGCCATTTCTTTCTGGTAAAAATGAACCCCACGGGCTCCCTGAAACACCACGTGCGTGTGTATGTTTCATTTTGTCTTGTTTTTATCTCAGCTAGTGTGCCATTACCCGACGAAAGAAATGATACCCTTGAATTGGAAAATCAGCGACGGCTCATTAAGACTTTGGAAACAATCACAAATCGACTGAAAAGGACCCTCAATAAGGAGCCCATGTATTCCTTTCAGCTTGCATCTGAAATGCTCGTAGCCGACAGCAATTCATTAGAAACAGAAAAGGCTTTCCTCTTCTGCAGACCAGGCTCAGTCCTGAGAGGGCGTATGTGTGGTAAGGCTTTTTCCCACAATCAAAGATAATTTGGTTCATCAATATTTGGTCAGAGGAGATAAGTAGAGTCGCTTTACAGGTATCAGGGGATATTGAAATGAAACGTCATTTTGGTATTTTGTGCTTCCTGTTTTATTTATAGATCTTTAAGCCTCATAGCTTTCAACAGCAGCTCCAAGAACAACTAATACTTTCTGGCCACTTCTGTATGCTGGCTGTGCACCTCCTGTGTTTAATCCTGTTTAGCAGCGCTGTGAGGTACCATCATTATTATGCACATTTTACAGGGCAGAAAACTGAAGCCAGAGAGGCTAAGAACTTAGAATATCTTACCCATTAAGACAGTGAGTGGTGTAGCTAAGATTCCCACCCAGGCAGCCAACAACAAATTCATACAACATACAATTAACCATTTTAAGGTGTACACTTCAGTCGTATTTAGTACCATCTTGTTCAACCATCATCAACCTCTTCACAGTTCCAAAACATTTCATCACCCCAAAGGGGACCCCATGCCCATTAAGCAGTCACTCCTCATTCACTCACCCCCGGCCCCTTGACTTTTAACCCCTGTTCTAGACTGCCACAATCTAGATCAGTTTCGGCCTGTTTCCCAAATAACTTTATCCTTCATAGATTGCAGAATCTCCCCTCACCAAACTCTACCCTCAGCTGAACTGAACAGCATGAATCCTGTGTTAACTTCTCTGCAGGAGCCGGATCTTGCATCCTGGTCGGAAAGCTTTCCCTGACCATTCTTGACGCTATTCCCAGAGTTCAGTTGGGTTTTTCATAGTGTGATAAATTCAGCCCAACAAAAGCCCTTTAAAATTGTCATTCTGAGCCTGCTCTTATTTCTGCCCTACACTGTGAGTAAAGATGAGGAATCGCTTTTACCAGGGCTGGGCATCTCTCAGATGTGGTCTTCAGGCCACCAGTGTCAGCATCGCCGGAAGGGCTTGTCAGAATGCATCTTGAACCCCGTCCGGTCCCAGAGCTGATGTGTCTGACGCTCTGGAGACAGGGCCTTGGAATCTGAATTTCTAGTAAGTTCCCAGGTAATTCTTACACACTTTAACATCTCAGCATCATCGAGGCTACTGACATCAAGTATCCTCTCTAGAAGAATACTAACTTTTGTTTTCCAGGATGATTTAGTTTTCACAGCTTTAACCCATGCTTTAAAGCCCCCATCACATAAGCCATAAACTTAGTGAACAAGGATTTGCACCTTTATCACAGATAAAAAAGGAATCTCCTGGATGGTTTCTAGGAATACATTTCTGGAAGGCTGATCTTGTGAGTAAACTCTGAGAGTAAAATTTAACCCATAAACAATAGTATGGGGAAGCATGTTTTATTTACTTCCATGCCTTAGGAAAAAAGCACCTGAGCATTGTTGCCTTGCTGTAGTTTACTATATTCAGTGGTTTTGGTTTGTTTTCTCTTCAGTCAACTGCCCTTTGGGAACCTATTACTCTTTGGAGCATTCTGTCTGTGAAAGCTGCTTGATGGGGTCCTACCAAGATGAAGAAGGGCAGCTTGAGTGCAAACTCTGTCCCCCTGGGACCCACACCGAGTATCTCCATTCAAGAAGCAGCTCCGAATGTAAAGGTAGTACACAGTCTGACCAGCAGAAGTCTGAACTGCGTCTGCAGTTACGAACTCTAAATGGCAAAGAGAATGAAATCAGAGCACTACCAAAAGAAATGTCATTAATTTGATTTTTATTTTAATCATAAAATATTATCTGAATGTTTTCCCCACTCTAAAGAAGTCTATTTGTCTTCCCTTTTGGAAACATTCTGTGGCTCTAAGTCAAACTCCACCGGCAATAATTCCAATCCTCATTCATCAGTTAGCCCAGATTTTTTATTGAATCTCACACAAATTGGTGGAAAGGACTTTCACAACACTTAGCAATTAGGTTACTTTTGTTAGAATGATATTTGATATGAGAGATCAACTCTCCATTTACTTGGAGATTAATAATTCCAGGCACATATGCATATGTTTTGCCACTGAAATATTCAGTCTTTTCAAAATATTTTATTGTTATTGTAAATGAACATTCCTGAGGCATACATTTTCTTTCATAATTAAAGTCACAGTAAGATACACATAAAAAGAAGGAATTTCTATTTGTTTTAGAATTTCAAAAAAATACTAAAAGAAGGAATTTCAACATTGCCTCTTTGCTATTGTTGCAAATGCAAGTGTAGATGCTTAATAATAAAATACGACCTTAAGAGCAGCGCTCAGTGCTTGGAAGTGCACTAGAAATGTTAGCAATGTTGATAATGAGAATTATTTGGAAGACAAGAGCAGAAGGACAGTACCTTGGGAATTGGGGACTCCGGCCCTAGTCCTGCTCTGCTACAAAACCATTGCTGTGGATCTTAGAAAGTTGCTTAACTTCTCTGGGACTGATGCTATGACTACGTTTACTTTCTACTCTGCCAGCCCTCAAATGAATGGTGACTGTAAGTAGGAGGAGGTAGGAGAACCAGTTCTTATTTATAGCAACAAAGTGCCAGTGTGGTTGTGAGGCTCTAGCCCAATCGGGGGTTTTGTTTCTGTCATGCAGGAAATAATATGCAGTCTGAGAACTTACTCAAGAACAAGTACAACTTGTTCTCATGGTAGTGCCTTTCTGAGATGCAGATGTCTAACTTTATTCAAAAACTATTGACACTTTCTATGTGGCAAACACTGCTAGGAAATGACAGAAGTAACCAGAAATAAGTCTAACATTTATTAGTATACAGAAGCATAGGGAAGTCTGAAATACAGTGGGTATGCTCAGAGTTCTCTGTGTCCCTCATTCTGTCCTAAATAAATTAAAATGCAGAAAACCCTATCCTACATGGTGCTAATTTCAGATGGCTTAATGTCATTGTTACTAACCATAAGACATTTTTCTTTATAGCTCAGTGTAAACAAGGCACCTACTCATCAAATGGGCTTGAAACTTGTGAATCGTGTCCACTGGGCAGTTATCAGCCAGCACTGGGCTCCCGGAGCTGCCTCATCTGTCCAGAAAACACCTCAACTGTGAAAAGAGGAGCCGTGGACATTTCTGCTTGTGGAGGTTATCAAAACCTTAGACGTTGATATTTCTTCAAACCTCTAGGTTCTGGGCATGGAGGAGTGTTTTCAGCAAAGCCATGTCTGCTGTATGCAAAGAATGTAAATAGTTGTCACTTCATGGCAAGCTCCCTTTTATTCAGCCAATCAATACTGAAATGTAAACACCCACAATATAAACACTGTATTAGTGCTATTAGGAACACAAAAGCAGTACAAGACTTGGCCCCAGGCCTCAACAGTAGTAAACATGGCTTCATGATAGGATGGAAATGCATCTCAACTGGAATGTAGTTTCCTTATTTATAAACTGAAGTCTTCCGATCTAATGATTCATACAACTCTAAAAATACATTCTGTGAATTATGACATTTCATTCCATACAGTTTGAAGATTTTCGTGAGCAGTATCCACTCTGGGTGCCCTTAGAATCATCTGCACACTGACCTCAGTATTTTAAAAATACTGAAGCCCCATCTCTACCCCCAGATATTCTGATTTCACTTGTCTGGTTTCCTTTTTAAGTTCCCCCAGGTGATTTTAAAGTAAAAGGAAACATTGAATATGGCTAATTTTCACTCTCTGATGTCAGCACAGCAGGCTTGTTAAAACACAAATTGCTGGCCTCCACTGCAGAGTTTTTAATTCAGCAGATCCTGTAGGAGGTCTGAGAATTTATGTCTTTATTTCCCAAGTAATGCTGATTCTACTTGATCCAGGGACCACATGTTGAGAACCACTGGTTTAAGTTGAAAGATTTGAGTTCCAATTTTCAAATGTTGCTAACATATCTGCCAAGTACAGTTTTCCAGCACTGTAAAAACTGGAGGACGTAAACAAAAATAAAAGATGAACATTTAGAATGACAATGAACCTAGGACTAATAGTCAAGGTCAGCCTGTTGGCCAGAAACTCCAAAAACCTGCAACTGCTTTGCAAAGTCAACGAACTGGATGAAAAACAAAACACTGGGATTGTTTTGTTTGTTTTAAAGAGTTGTTGATCTACCTCTGCTACATCACTGGGAACAAAACAAGCATGCCTGGATGAAAGATGACTTTTTTAAAAAGTTGTTATGTCCTCCCCGTTCTCTATACTCTTTTTTTAAAAGCTAAGGTCTATGGCAATCCAAAAATTAAAAAACTCTTCCCTTATTGAATAAGTGGTGATTTAAAGAAGCCAATCTGCTGGTTCCCCATGTCTCTGAAGTCACACACACACACACACACACACACCCCTCCCACCCTCATTGCATGGCTGTCAAATACATCTGCACTCAATTAGCGACAGATTCCTAGTGCCATTGTATGGGACATTTGTGTATGGTGGTAAGGAGGTGGTGTCCGGTATTGCACTTTGGGAGAGTGGTCCTCCTAAGTTAAATGCTGCAGGGAGAAATCAGGGAAAACAGTATGAATTACAGATACTCCATCTTTTTAAATTATCCCTGTCTAATAGGATCATCATAGCTGAAAGTCTGTGAGGCCTGAGAAATTGGGCAAGTAGTGTTCATCAACCTGTTTCCCTGAACAGTTAAGAAGACAATTTAAGCAGCACCTAATTGCAACTCATAAAGCATGTCTGTTATGTAACAGCTTTGGGTTTTTTTTTTAATTAAAAGTCAAATACTGCTTCACATTACGGCAGAATAGATCTACTAGAGTCTCTTGTTTTGCCAACATGCAAACGAATTTTGGAAGAAAGTCTGCAGTAAAAAATTCTCTCTCTCTCTCTCTCTCTCTCTCCCTCCAACCACAGAAGCAGCTGTGGTTTTTATAGCGAAACAAATTCGTGTTTGACAATTCTTTTACTTTAGCTTTCCACATAAGTCTTGAGGTTTGTTTAATACCAAATTATTGCAATTAAGCAATTATAATTCCCAGAAAGTCTCCAAACTTCTGGTAACTGCCTGATTTCTCTTAATATTCCTAGCCCAAGTTTAACCACATTTTGCTTGTCATGAATACAAATTGGTATAACAAACTCCTCGGGGATGCTGTTTTATAAAAAATGTTTTACTTTCAGTTTAAATGTGTGTGAGTTCCAACATGGTCCCTTATATATTTTTTCTTAGTTTTAAACTTCTTTTTCTTTTTCTCTCTCTTTCCTTGTTTCTTTTCTCTTTTATTCTTTTTTCCTCATTCATTTATTTTTATGGGCATATTGTACAGTTTACCTTATTTTTTACTGATATCACTTTTTGCATTCTTTAGCATATTGAATTTGAAATATTAATCAGCACAGTTCTTACATTTAAGTATATTACTATATTAAAAAGTATTATGTTTTATGCTTTTCATCTTATATCACAACTTAGGATATTAAATATTCTTGGGTCTGTGGTTACAAAGGGAAGAGTCTGGAATTTTTAATTAAAAAAAAATTATCTGAAAAGTCCTATAAATGATTTTTTTTTTTTTTTTGGTCTTAGTATTGTTTACATATGGTCCCATAAGAGAGGGAAAGATTATTTTTGGACCAGAATCACATTTCTTACCCTGACCCTCTGGAATAAAGTTAGAAGTATGCTCAGGAGGAGAGTCTTTAACCTCTGACTTTGCATTCAGAAACCCATTTAAAAGGAAAATGTGCTCGGCTCCAGGGCTGTATGTGTTATCATTACCACTATCAGGGAACAGACATGTGGGTTTACATTTTTCCCTGGTCATTTCCACTGTATTTAACTCTGTTTTAATATCACTTTTGGCGTATTTAGATTTTTTTCCTCTCTACAATAGAAGAGGTGATAAAGATTTTATTCCATTTTTCTTGACTCAGAAACCACAGGTTCTTTGGCCAAGATTCAAAATGAAACTTTCTCCCTTCTTTTCTTACAAAATTAGTTCATTAGAAGCTGCATATGTTTGTGTGTGTGTTTAATACTATATTATGTCCTGTAGATGCTTTTATTACGTACTTGTGCATGTTTATGCATATATAGATGCATATATAAATACGCATAAGTATATTTTCTATACATTAAATACTGCTTGTCCACTCCTCAAAAGTATATTTCTGATGACAACTCTCTGCCTTTGGAATGTAATTTAAACTAATTTTCACATGAAAATTTATTTTGTACTTCCTATGCCAAAAACCAGGTATAGACATCACAACATATTCACTATTTTGAGAAGCCAGCCAACTTAGAATTTTATTATTATCATATCTTGGTATAATTTTTTTACATTCCGCCAGTTTTAAGGACATAGGTTTTTATTCTTTTTGAGAGTAAAATTATGCTTGAAGAAATTATATGTAAAAAAACAGTTTAATTCATTATGGCATCTGGGGTTTCACTGATAATTTGTATTTTTATCAATTTACATGTCATACACACTCATAGATACTCTCTGAAACAAGTTTTTTACCTTGAGCAATAGAAGATTTATGCATTCAGTTAACTACTTTAATTAGCTATTTGGCATGTACCTTTTCCAAACAGGCAATCATTTTTTGGAAACTTGAGATTCAGAAAACCCATTTTAAACTAAACAAATTTGTAATATGTTTGTACAAAGCCCTGTCTAGCATTCTGATATCTAGCAACAAAGAGTAGATTAATTTATTCTCAGTGAAACAAAGATACTTGCAGTTTAAATTTTTAGTTTAATGTAGGCACAAGAAATATTTTTTCTAAATAAGCATTAATGTCTATGATATCTTATGCCACCTCTTGATTCAACTCCTGACTTTCTGTCAGTTGAGTATGTAGAAGAGCTCTTTTGCAAAAGACTTGGCTGGCTATTTCTACTTAAGAAAGTTGATGTAAACACAAATGCTTTGTTGTTTAATATTTATTGTCATACCAATAAAAATGAGATGTCATGATTTGGATTATCCAGCTACCTTGAACCTCAAGTGCATCTATAATTTTTTATTATCATTCATTATTTCTCTATAATTTTTTATCATCATTAATTATTTCTCTATAATTTTTAATATCATTATTTCTCCTGTACCAATTTTTATTATCAAGAATCCAAAACATAAATAATTAATATGCTGATATTCTGAATAACTACTTCCTTGTGTACAATCTTGTATACCTAAATTTATGCAGACAAGCCTTAATGGTTTTAGTAGTTTTCACAGTTTGTAATTGTTTTAGTGCTCATGCAAATAAGGTCAGTTCATCCAAGGAAAGAACATCCTCCAGCTGAATTCGTTTTTGGGTCACAAAAACCCCAACCCAAGGATTTAGTCATGAGATATCTACCCCACTGTTCCTTTGCCAAATGCAATCAAAATTTATTGAAGAAAATCCAGGCTAATGTTGTATTTGAAGCTGTTTTCTTATTTGGAAATACTCCCCCAATTATTGGCAAGAGGGTTTTAGAATTGGTTAATCGACAACATTCACCTAGATGTTGTTTACCAAAGCATGTCAACTCAAAATGGCATTAAGATGTTTAAAAGTAAAAAGAAAGGCCCCTTCCCCAATAGGAAGTAAAGAACTATACAGGAGAAATAAAACTTTATGATAAACATGGAAAAAAAAGGAATTTATCATTAAAATGCAAATTAAAATAATAGTGCAATTCCATTTTCACCTTCAAATTGAAAACTACTGAAGTAATCATTATCAATACTGATGAGTATGCAGTTAAAAGAGCAGTTTCATACACTGCTGATAGAACTATAAATTGGAAACTTTTTAATGATTTACATTATATATTAATGGCTTTAAATTTTTTATATTTTTATATCTAAAGATTCAACTACACAAATTCAACTGTTATCCCAAGGAAATAATCAGAGCTATATACAAAATCGAGGCTAATGTGTGTCAAGAAAAGCTCACATCAGCATCACTTATAATAGCAAAAAAAAGAGATTCAACCTGAATGCCCAAGAGTGGAGTAAATGTTAGTTTAATTATGGTCTGTCAATAGAATGTAATATTTTTCACTCATTAAAAACCATGTTATTTAACAATTTGGGGAATGATTTGGGAAATGCTCATGATACATTGCTAAGTGGAAAAATCAGAGTACAATATTACATGGCCAATTCTAATTTTCATTGAGTTTTTATGTTGTTAAAGACAGAAAAGAAACAACAAAACACTTATTTTGGTGATAAAATAGTATGGGTACTAAATATGTCCAGAGAATATATTAGCAATTCAGTAGCTTTCTTAGAACCAAATGTTAATGCATTTCTTTCAAATGAAGAGTGTGTTGCTTCATATTCACAAACGATTCATTCTTACCTTTGCAGTACCTTGTCCAGTAGGAGAATTTTCTCGTTCTGGGTTAATGCCCTGTTATCCATGTCCTCAAGACTACTACCAACCCAATCCAGGGAAGTCCTTCTGCTTATCTTGTCCATTTTATGGAACCACAACCATCACGGGTGCCAGATCCATCACAGATTGCTCTAGTAAGATGACACACATTATTTCTTACATAATCCCACTTTGGGAACTTTCATTTGTCTCTGTGGTTGCATGAATGCTGAATATTACTGTTTTTCAGTGGGTTTGGGTGTTTGAACTTGTTAAATTGTCCTTTTGAGGCATTTTTTATGATAATGACTGTTTTTTGGGGAATGTTAAACTTAATAGCTTCCAAATTTTTGAGTCTAGGGTTTAATGACATATCATATCCACCTATATACTATTTTAAATATTACTAAAACAAAATTTATGTGCCTTTACCCACTTGGAGAACCAGATTCTTGACCATGGTATTTAGATAGAGTCCGCTCACTGGCAGTATCTACTACACACTAATAGGTTGTTCTAATGTTTTCCTATTAATTTTGTTAGGTTTCAGTTCAACTTTCTCAGCAGCAGAGGAGAGTATAGTGCCCCTTGCTTCTCCTGGACATATCAAAAAGAAGTATGAAGTCAGCAGTCAGGCAAGTCCATTTTATATTTATAAAATTTTCCCTAGTGGAACGTTTAGAAAACAATTTGCCTTTGTACATGTCATACAGAAGGAAAACACCAGAGTGAAAATTTGAGAAATCAAGACTCATGAACATTATCAATGAATAATTGTATTTACTTGTGACTTCTAATAGGAACTTTCTACAAATGCAGCATTTGAAGTTCTAAGTACTAAAAATGAGTATTATCTCTAGCAATGTCTGGCACAGAGAATGTGTAGATGTGGGGAGTCTTTTTGGTTCACTAATAAATAACACTCACCATAAGCATAACCCATCATTTGAGTAAGATCATCTGGTATAGCCAAAGGCATTTTCTAATTGGCAGGAAGAGTTATTCAACTTTCATGAAAATTATTTTAAATTTTGCCAGAAAAAAAAATCATTATTGGAGTAAGGTGTGGACTTTTTTAAAAATTAAGAAAATTCATAAACAACTTAATTGTTTTCCATTTATTTTTTTAGAGACTAAACAAGACCAATCATTTTGATAGATACAGCCATTATTCAGTATTTACCTTGCCCAATGTCATGATAGATTCCTTGGCTTTAAGTATTTTTATGGTGGATAATGGGGTAATATTTCTTATTTCAACTTCCTTCACTCTCCTTCACACATACTGTCTTGTAAGGGCTTCATAGGTCATATTTGTAAGAATCGCCAGAGCAGTGACTAGCAACCTTGGAGACACATTAAAATCTGCTGTCCAACTTCTAAAAATAATGATGCACAGATCCAGCTCGCAGAGATTCTGATTTAGCTGGTCTGGGTTGGGGCCTGTTCTCAGTTTACTTTTAAAACACCTCAAACAGAGTTTAACATGCACCTGGCATTGAGGAACACTGCTTGGGTTTACCAGAACGTCCCTCAAGGATAAGGCATATCACACAGGGCAGGCACCGATGTTATTTGGTCAAGACAGCAGCCAGCTGGAGTGAACTCACCTGGAAACATGAACCAGCTGTCTGATGATACACACCTCTGAACGCCCTAGTCAGGATTGCTTTGAAATTAATAGAGTGTCTGTCTCTGATGGATTTATTTTCTGCCACTGGTAGGTTTTCCATGAATGTTTCTTGAACCCCTGCCGTAATAGTGGAACTTGCCAACAGCTTGGGCGTGGTTATGTTTGTCTCTGTCCACCTGGATATACAGGTAATAGAGAGGAATGAACATTTTAATATATTCTTCATATGCAGTGTGACTTGCAGTATCAAACATTGCAACATTAAAAATAAACCCTGCATTAGACTATATCAATGCACAAAAATTTGGTTGCACAAGGTAAACCCTTAGGTGAGAAAAGTATATGTATCTTACGAATGACTGCCCATTTTGGAGGAAGAATGAAGACTCATCTTATCTATGAAAAAGTCACATCATAGCTCACAATTTAAAGTGAAACACATTTCCATAGGCCATGTCCAAGGTTTCATTCTAACTCAAATTAAATACATGACACTCTACATAGAACAGATTGTCTAACATAAGCATTTTTAAACCTCATTTCTCTCATTGGCTTCACACTAGTGGAAGTTCTTGTTAATCGCTATGATTTGTTGCTTTGCTTCTCTTTCTGGAAGCTGTGCTTAGAAAAATAATATAGCTTTGGACTTGATTATGTAGGAATCATGAAAGAATTATATTTTCTTGCAGCTTAGGTCACACTCCAGTTTGGTACAGAAATATAATTTTTGAGTGGAAAAGAATTATATCTTAAAGTTGCAATTAAAATAATTCCCTGTTTTCTAGAAAAGCAGTTTTTGCATTTTTTTAAACTTTGTGCAACCAACATGAAATGTTTGTAACGAGAAACATGGTATTTAAATAAAAGAATTCAGTACAAAATAAGCAAAAGGCAAATTGGAAAACAAAATATAGCCCAAAGCTACCAGGAGTATTGGTATTCCACTTATTTCAGCTTGTTTGTGCATTTTTGTGTGCATGTTTAAACTTTATAAAGATGTTTGTCCTGACATTCCATAAGAAATAATGGATCTTGTCCTAGAATTTTATAAATGAGTGATGGTTGAAAAGATCATAATATAGGACAGTGGTTCTCAAATTTTGATCTGTATCAAAATCATCTGGAAGGCTTCTTAAAACACAGATTGTTAGAACTCAGCCCCAGAATTTCTGATTCAGGGGATCTAGAGAAGGTCTGAGAATTTGCATTTCTCTCACATTCCAACGTGATTGCTAATGTTATTGGCCCAATAGGTCTAGAAAGGTCTGAGAATTTGTATGTCTCTCACATTCCCAAGTGATTACTAATGCTATTACTTAGGGTCCAGGAGCCACACTTTGAGACACCCTGGTGCAGAGGCAGAACATGGTTTCCTGCAGAGCTGGTCCATAGATAGGCTGTGTCTACCCTTGGGAAAATGCAGTCCCCATCTAGGGCACCTGGCATAATTTAGTCCCACCCCCACCCCTCAGCCAAGTGGCCTTGGTAGCAAGTCTATATGAATTCATATTTTTATTTATTTAATATATATTTACATATATTATTTTATATTTTAATATATACTATAGATATTTTTATATATTATTCTTATATATGTATATTTTTTAACATTTTTTGGAATTAAACTAATTCCTGACTTAATTTTATGCTTCCAGGTTTCCCTCCTCCCCCCTTACTTATAACTTGGAATCTTTTGCTGTCTTTCATGTATCCTTATAAAAATATCTTAAATCTGTTTAGAAAGAGGCAGTACCTTCACTAAATACTTAACTAGATGGTTGCACTTAACAGATATTGCCCTTTCCTTCAACACTGCCACTCCCTCTAAATTCAGATTATAGGAATAATTACCTTTACAAGATCATGGTTCTGTTTTTGTTAATCCCTCCGATTGTCTTTCAGTGTTTGGTTTGCATTTTAGGCTTGAAGTGTGAAATAGACATGGATGAATGCAGCTCGCAGCCATGCCTCAACAATGGCATTTGTAAAGACCAAGTTGGGGAATTCATTTGTGAGTGCCCATCTGGTTACACAGGTAAAAGGAAATTTTCAGGTTTTTACCACCTTAGAAACCTTTTAAACCTTGGAATCATTAAATGTCCATTACTGTAAATCAAAACCACAATGAGGTACCACCTCACACCTGTTAGAATGCCAACATCAACAGGCGAGAGAACAGTGCTGGTGAGGACATGGACAAAAGGCAGCCCTTGTGCCCTGTTGGTGGAAATGTAAGTTAGTACAGCCACAGTGGAGATAATGCGGCTCCTCAAAAAATTAAAAGTAGAACTACCATATAACTCAATAATTAATTCTACTTCTCGGTATTTATCCAAAGGAAATGAAATCATTGTCTCATAGACATACCTGCATCCCCATGTCCATTGCCGTGCTAGTCACAACAGCCAAAATATGGAAACAACCTAAGGGTCCATCAGGGGATGAATGGATAAAGAAAATGTGAGATAGATAGATAGATAGATAGATAGATAAATAGATAGATAGATAGATAGATAGATAGATAGATAGATAGATAATAGATATGATATGATATTATTCAGCCATTTAAAAAAAAGGAAGGAAATCCTGCCATTTGTCACAACCTGGGCATCATGCTAAGTGAGATAAGTCAGACAGAAAGGCAAATACTGTATGATATCACTTAAATAAGAGCTAAAAAAGCCAAGCTCATAGAAACAGAGTAGAGTGGTGGTTGCCAGGGAGGTAAGGGTATTGGAGAGATGGTGTTTAAGGGCGCACAAAGCTGCAACCATTAGATAAATAAGCTGTATTTAAGGACTCAAGCAAAATTCAACCAAGGGATGAACAACGAGCAAAAATAACAATAATATGATAAACATTTTTAAACAAAATTACCTTACCTTCTTAACTAAAAAAAATGGTTAGATATTCACGGTTGTCCTTTTCCACTGCGTGCTGAAAATGTCAAATGCCTTGCTAGAAAATTTCTGCAGTAAGTTGAATGAAAGAAAACATTTTATTTGAATGTATTTGGCAAAGTGCTGAGTTTTTCACAAATATATCAGTCATGATTTCCAGTTGTTCTGCTCTTACACCCGAACAACTTACTTAAAAACTATTAGTCTTAAATTCCTTTCTGGTTTTCTTAGTTCAAACCATGATTGTTTTCAGGTCAACTATGTGAAGAAAATATAAATGAATGTAACTCCAGTCCTTGTTTAAATAAAGGAACCTGTGTTGATGGCTTGGATGGCTATCACTGCACATGTGTGAAGGGATACGTAGGTAAGATGCTTCCATTCTTCCTACATTGTATTAAAGTCCTGCAAAGCATCATGAATTACTACATTTTCTAGCATTATATATGTTAACATCAATTTTATGATTTTATCACTGTGCTATGATTATCTAAGAGTAAGTCTTTATTTTTGAAGACAGTCACACCGAAGTATTCGGGGGTAAAATGGCATCAGACCTCCAATTTACACTCAAACAAGTCAGAAAAAAAATAATGTCTGTATGTGTGTAAAGAGAGAGAAATAGAGACAGAGAGAGATTAAAGATGAGTTTTTATGCTATGAAAAACATTCAAGAAAGACCTGGAAATGAATCGCATAGACCATTTTGCAAATGGATGCTAAACAATATGGTTAAAATATATATGTTTAACTCATAAAGAGAAAGTCCATAAAAGAAAATGGCCAGTGAAGGGAAGAGGCAAGGTCAAAGAAACAGCAAAGTTCTTATCTAAATTTGCTAGTTTTATTCTTTAACATTATCTCAATTAGATGTCCATTACAAATGATAGTTTCAGAAAGACATAAGATAAAAAGAGTAGATTATCAAAAATGCATTCCTAAAAGGACTTACAAAAGCCCGAGCTCATTAAAGAACAGGTCTTAAACCAGTTTGAAAGACCAGAGTCTCTGCAACCTCCATTCCAGTCCTTTAGAAGTAGAATTCTCTGAGAAGTCAGCACTGTGATCACAATTTTCCCTGGGGTTAACTCTTTTCTTGTCCTCTTCAATCCCCAGGCTGGCACTGTGAGACAGAAGTCAATGAATGCCAGTCAAGCCCATGCTTAAATAATGCAGTCTGTGAAGATCAGGTCGGGAGGTTCTTATGCAAATGCCCACCTGGATTTTTGGGTACCCGGTGTGAAAAAAACGTGGATGAGTGTCTCAGTCAACCATGCAAAAATGGAGCTACCTGTAAAGATGGTGCGAATAGCTTCAGGTAAAAGATGAAGCCTGGTTCTTTCTATTTTTCTTTCCTTAACTGTTCAGTCATTCTGCAGACTTTTTGGAGTATTACTCTGAGTCCCAAGTCAGCCATTCCCAAATTCTAGCCCAGAGATCTACAGTAGAATCTCCCCCACCCCTCATCTGAGGTTCTGAGGCACTGAGTCTGGGGTAGAGTCACTAATTTTAAAATAGGCAGCCTGTATGTTTCAAGTTCCCCAGTGACTCTGAACACAGTCAGATTTGGGAACCATTGTTCTATACTTGGGAAGTCCTAAAGGCTGAAAGGAAGCACAATTACACAGAAGCAATACGGAAGCACTAGACAAAACTCATCTTTAAATGTTTTATGTTTTAGCTAGACTGTTCACACTCGCTAAAATCAAGAGGAATTTTTAATCATACCATCACAGTGCCAATCTACATTCTATTCCATGGTTTTCAAACTTTTTTTTTTAGTTTAGTAACCTTTGCTTCAGAAGAAATCCAATATGAATGTAAACAAAATAATGAAAGCTAAGTGTTTATAGTTCAAAATAGTAGTGTTTGTTGGGAAGAAAGAATTTGTCTTCCTGAGATAACTCTTAGGATGTCAGGAGAATACAGTTTGAAAAACCAATACTCGTCTTCGTCATTATTAAGTTGTTCCCCCGCCCATCCCTTTTCCCTGAAGGATCTGTGGCTTCTGCAGTACAAAAGACAGACTGGCCTTGCTTGCAGAATCTTAGGAAACTTTATCGTCTTCAACATGCCATTGGTTCTATAAGTTTATGAAAGAAGAAAAAAAAAGGTGCAACATTTCCCAGTCCCCTGCAGGCTCATCTATTCCATTACCATCCCCCAACAAATAACCAGGGCACTATCCACAAGAAATAGAAAGCCAGTTCTGCCCGTGAGACTCACTCTTGATATGTCAGTGAGGTCTTATCAGTACAGCACCATCTTCTCATAGACTTTTTACATCTTTTGTCATATAGCACGTAACCATAGCCAGTAAGAAATTTCTATATGAACAAGAGTTCCAGATTTCTCCCCACGGTCCAAAACAGGTGATGAATACCAAATGTGTCTAATTCCTAACTAAAAGAAAGATGAAGATAAACTCTACTGATTCTAAAGGGCTGTTAGTTGTTATCAAAGTGAACATATTACATAGACAAGGATATTGGACTGCTGTCATGGTATCAACGTGGGTGTAAGAAGAGCAGTGAAATTCTAGTTAAAATAGATTTACCATCAAAGCAGAGAACTCAGTAAAGGTCCCCTCTAATTCCAACTGAAATTTTCATTTAAATCCCCAAGTACAATTTATTCATATAAGTCACTTTAGGCCAGTATCAAAGAGGTCCCCATATGAACTTGCTAGTAACGACATTGTACCATTTCTTGGATAGGTCCTTTTTAATTAAAAAATATTTCAGACATAGAAAATTACAAAAAGACTGATGAAAGTCATGCACTCATCACAGAAAGTATCAAACCTTAGAATTTTGTCATATTTGATTCACATCTTTTGTTTTAAAGAAATACCTTCTAAAGATAGACCTGGAGTCCTTATAATACACACACACACACACACACACACACACACTCATACATTTCTTCTTCCCTAGTGGTAACCACTGTCTTGGAGTTGGTGTATGTCTTTCTCATTCACACTTCATATTTTACTATGTAAATGACTCCATAGACAGTATAAAGTATAGTTTTATGTCTTACATAAATAGCATCATATTATATATGTCCTTTTGCAATTTTTTTCCACTCAACATGATGTATTATCAAGGTTGACATATTTAGCTCTAGTTTATTCATTTCAACTGCCAGATTCCATTCAATGATTATACCATGGTTTAATTTCCTATTCTCCTCTTCATAGAGAATGATGCTATTATGAACATTTGTTACAAGTGGCCTTGTGCACCTGTGCAGTAATTTCCTAGGGAACCTAACTAGAAATGGACATACAGGGCTCTGGGAGTGCAAACCCTTTGCTTCCCTTGGCATTACCAAACTGTAGTCCTACTCACCATATGAGATTAGGCATTTCACACCATTGTCAGCATTTCACATTATCAGGTATACTTTCCATTCTGATAGGTTTAAATGGTTTGTTCCATACCACAGAGACTATATCACATACTGATTAAGAATAGGCACTCGGTTAGATTCAAAATCCTACTCCATCACTTGATAAAAAGAGAACTTGGGCAAATTAACCTCTCTGAGCTACAGTTTATTCATCTGTAAAATGAAAGTAATAATATTACCTCATTGTTATGAAGATTGGGTTAATGTATATAATGCATTAGAATAACATGTGAACTTTGTGTATTTTCCTAGCACTTCTGTGGTGTCCCTGAAAGAAACTCCCAATGCGTGTGAATACTTCCCCTTGACTACCACCACTTTCTGCTCTACCTTTGTTACTACAACATTTTAAATGTATGTTGTCTTAAATAGGTTTAATTATATGAACTAAAAAAGTAACTAACAATTAAAGCACTGTTTTGACATAGAAAATATGTTTCAGCATTTCAGGGTTTTTTAAATTCAATTTATTTAAGCAAACAAGCAGAAAATATTTCACCCATTTCTCCCACCTGCTCCCACTCCCTACCTCTGGCAAGCACCAATCTGTTCTCTGCATCTATGAGCTTAGTTTTATATTTTTTTAAATATGTTTACTAATTTATTTACATATATATATATACACATACACACACACACACACATTTTTTTAAATTCACATGTAAAAGACATCACAGCAGCATTTCAGTTTTCAGAGTCTTTTGAGACAGTGTTGTCATAAATGGAAGACTTCCCCTAATGCATTTCTGCAGTTGTTCTCATTGTTACAGAATTTTATTTTCTTTCAGGTGCCAATGTGCAGCAGGCTACACAGGGCCATACTGTGAATTGAACATCAACGAATGTCAGTCCAACCCATGTAGAAACCAGGCCACCTGTGTGGATAAACTAAACTCATACAGTTGTAAATGTCAGCCAGGATTTTCAGGCAGCAGGTGTGAAACAGGTATATATGAACTCAGTGTTACTAATAACAATGCTAAAAATGGTGATAGAATAACAATGTCACTTTTTACCTACACCAAGCACCACCTGTATACCAATAACTATACTAAGCATTTTGTAATTATTTAATCTTCATAGCCATCCAGTAAACTATGTAATATTTTCCCCAATAGCAAAATGAGGAAATTGAAGCTTAAAGATGAAGGGGAGGAGGAATGGAGAAAATTAAATAAACAGAACTCTTCACATCCTACATCTTTAGAAAGAACACTTTGAAAAGCCACTTGGTATAGGAGGTCAGAGTCCATGGACATGTTTGTGAATCAGTGTTAAAGTACTTTCTCAGGGGTTCAGGACTTTTGTTTAATTGAGTGGGCTCTGCAGGATTGGGGCAGAGCTGAATTGTTCATGAAATAGGGAAAAACTATAGCCTAGAGCAGAGACAGACCGTTGCCCTTGCAGTTACCTTTTTTCTCTCCTGCAACATCAGTCACTCCACTCTACTGAGTTAATCCCAACAGCATACAGACATGCTTTAGAGTTTCTTATCTTTAATAACTTCCCAATTCCACCTCTCCCACTACTTCCTTTTCCTCTGCTTCCTTTCACTACTGAGTGCTTTTCCTATCTTAAATACTCATTGATTATTTAATTTAAAATAATGTGTTATATTTTAGAAATAATGTATTTAATTTTGAAACTGCTTCTAAGATCATCACATTTACTGAAATGAGCTCTTTTGACAGTAATACCTGATGCTACCTGCTGCTTACCTTAGACACTTGAAAAATGTCTTGCAAATACCACAGCCTGCACACTTTTTTAATTTGTTGCAGAACAGTCTACAGGTTTTAACCTGGACTTTGAAGTCTCTGGTATCTATGGTTATGTCATGTTAGATGGCATGCTTCCATCTCTCCATGCTGTAACCTGTGCATTCTGGATGAAATCCTCTGACATCACCAACTATGGAACGCCCATCTCCTATGCAGTGGAGAATGGCAGCGACAATACCTTCCTCCTGACCGATTATAATGGGTAAGCAGAAATGTCAGGAAGCCCATGCTTTGGATCTTATTCTGGCACCACGTTAGAACTGACACTGGGGATGGGGGATGAAGGAGCAGGGGCATCAGGTACTCCAACAGGACAGTAGAGTGACAATAATCAAATAGAGCATCTGGAAAAGTTTTGTAAGAAAGCAAAGTTCCAGTGATAATACCTTGCACGTGTATTATGTTTAGCTATTTACAAAGTATTTCCATATGTATTGCTTCATTTGATTTTCACAATGATCTGAGGAACTAGTGCCCATTTTATAGACAGCAAAACAAAGTCTCAGAGAGACTAAATGGTTTGCCCAAAACTCATACTCTGGGAGTGACAGAGCTAAGTCTCAGACTCTGACCCTTAAGACTGTTGTTCCTTCTATTACATGTAAGAGCCTCCAAGGGTAAAGGGATTTCAGTGACATTATTGACTCACAGGAGACACATGTATTGAATATGAAACAGTCTACAAGATTTACTTACTTACTTACTTACTTACTTACTTATTTTTGGATCAGTTCATTCCACCTGCAGAGCCCATCCCTCTGGGCTGCCAGAAAAATCGATCACAATTGTTTCTCTACTTTCTTTTGCTACTGAATGCTTTTCCTATCTTAAATTCTCACAGATTAGCTAAATCCCACAGTTTTGCTAAAAAGCGACAGACATGGACATGATTTCCATCATTGGTCATCTGTCCACACTGCTCATCCTTGAGCTATGCTCTCCCTCAGCCTCTGTGGTCTCTTCAGAACCATTGCTCTTTGCTATGTGAGATCCTTGGCAAGGCTGAGGTTTCATGCCTTCAGTCTAGACAGATTCTATGGTGCACCAAGTGGCCATTTTCTCTCAGAGCCACCCAAATGTCTGGCCTGTTGCTCCTGAACAGGCTGCAAGCCTCAGAGACCCACTCTTTCCTCTCCTCAGTCACTGAGACTCTGACTATTTGGTGGAAATCTCCCCATCTTCACACTCTGTTCTTCTTAGTGGACTTGAACTTCCAGAAACAATATCCAAGCAATATGCAAAAACCTCCCCTGAAGCAAAATAAGTAGAGAGAATTTGCCTGCTCTCATAGGGGAAGCAAAGTAGGAAAACACAGAGGGGAAACAATATTATAAAAATAGCCATTTTTCATAAACATCTTTGAATAGGACCTGAGAAGATGCTGGGAGAGGTATTCAATGAGTTCTTATCTTCTTTATCAGCTTTCCCTAATCTTTTCTTTTTCTCCATTTGGTTTTGAAGATATTCCACTTTAACCTGCTTAGTGCCTTTGACATTGCTTTAAGTGACACGGTTGTTGGACTCCTCCTGTGGTGGGTCACCTCTGTTCAGTTCCAGTCATTCTTTTTTTGAATTGACGCTTTGCCATGTGACTGCTTTGGCAACCGAGGGACAGTACTTACTTTCTATGAGGCCCCTGAAGTGTATGCCTGGTCTTAGAAACATACACTCTAGAGGAAGGAAAACAGGCTGATGTTTACATGACTCTCATTCCATTCCTCTGGGCTTGCTCTCTGCAGAATAGACAGTTGGTGAGTTATCTCAAATTGGCCTAACTTCTCTCAGTGCAGCCTAAGACTATTTCCTACTCCTCAGTGCTTTAGTAACACAAAGCAGTTTTCACTAAGCTACAATAAGTGTAATTAGTAAGCCAAATCTGGTTCTATGCAATAGAAAAAGAGAAATGGAGGGTGAAATGGAGAAAACGAAGTAATGGTTTCATACACAGTGCTTCACCCACAAAAAAAAGATAAAGAAGGAAAAGAAGAAAAATAGTAACATGCCCTGCAGATGGGATTACATCATATAACTGATGACTGTATCCCCTGGAATCTTTCTGCAGCTGGGTTCTTTATGTGAATGGCAAGGAAAGGATAACAGACTGTCCCTCTGTCAATGACGGCAGTTGGCATCATATTGCAATCGCTTGGACAAGTGCTGACGGAGCCTGGAAAGTCTACATCGATGGGAAATTATCTGATGGTGGTGTGGGCCTCTCTGTTGGTTCGGCCATCCCTGGTATGTCTCAGCTAAAGGAATATAATTCTGCTAAATGCTCGAGGTGATGGTGCTTAGATGAGCATGAAGTTTGCCAGCTTTGTTGTCCTTGGCAAAGGTCAACAGTTAGACAAAGATTACTAGTCATCTCTCCTATTTACTATTCCCTGATTGTCCAGACTGGGAGTGATTACAGAATTGTCTTAGGGGGGCTGTGTGACTCTCTGTGTAAGAAATGTCTCTGAGGATCTATATTAAGACTACCAAGAAGCATGCTGAACTCACACCGAGTGGCTACCAAATGGTCTTCCAGGGAGATTAATTGCTGGTGTTTTTTATTTGTTGGTTTTGTTTTGGGATCAGTACACACAGTATCTAAATGTATTCAGTATATAAGCTGGAACATGCCTAATACAATCTGTCTTTCATGCCGTTTTTCAAGTAGAACTCAAACTTTCTCTAAAAATAGTTTTTGAAAAATATTCAGAGAGTTTTAGATTGAAGGAATGCAACAGTACCAGGTGATCCAGAGTTCTCAGTGTTGAACACAGCAATAAGCTTGCTCCATTTAGATCCTTTGCGACATGTTATATGAGGAGGAATGGTTGGAATGGTATAGTAAACAAGGAAACATTCAAAGTATTTCAACAGGAAGTGGCATTATCCAATAAGGTGGATGGTGGTTCTTTTTTGTGTTTAATTTTGAGCTCTCTTTTCTCTGGATAGTAGGATCGTAGGTGGCTTTTATTTTCCCTTCATTCTTTTCTGATATTTTCATAATGAACATATACTTTTATTATGGTAAAAAAACAAGAGCATTTCTATCTTTAAAAAATTAAACCCTGATGGAAGAGTGGGAAATAAGTTAAAGGAATAGGAAAATAAAGCAAGAACACTGGTAATATCCACCCAGGGGGATGGTTGTCTGATCACAGCAATAAGAATGAATTGGAGTCTGTAAATATTGCAAAGCTCCAATTGACAGAGCTGAGATGTCTGTTAGCTCAGATAGGAATTCTAGGGACAGGACAAGTATCAGAGTAGGGGTCAGGGTCGGGAGGAGATTTGGTATTTGGTTTTTGAAACACTGAGTTTGAATTATAATCACAGGAATGCATGCAGCTAAAAACATAGGTTGATACCACTTTATATGAAATTAACAACGCTGTGTTTAGTGATGGAATCTGATTGGCAAGGATTCAGCAGAGTGGACACTCTGTTATAGAGTCCTGACAAATGACAACATTGATACCACCTTTCTGGGAGGCAAGTTAGAAACTTTCATCAAGAGCCTTAGAGGAATCCTTTTCATACAACCAACACAACCAACAATTCAACTACCAGGAGTCAATCTAAAGTAAATAATCAGTGATCTGAACAAATACTTACATAACAATATATTTATCTCAGTGTTATTTTAATACTGAACTTGGAAGCAACTCCAGTATCCAATAAGAATGGTTGTTCAATTAATTAATTAAGCGGATTAAATTAAGTTTAAATGATTAAGTAGATAACAGCATATGATATAATAGTTATTAAAGCTCATGAAACGAGAACACATTCAAGAAAAGTGAGATTCAAGTATCATATATACTATGATCCTGAGTTGTGTGTTTTAAAATGTCTCACACACACATGCACATATACTTCAAAAATTATAGAAACAAAAATGAATCCTAGAAGGAAATACACAAAGCTGTTAAGTGTTTTTTTTCTAGGTAAGAGGAATTGTTCATACTTTATTTTTTTTCAAATTTCCTTCCTTGCAGCTATATTAATTTTTAAGTGATTTATAAGAAAAAGATGTAGGTTGAGAAATCTTGAAAGAGGGATGTGCCAATATCAATTGGCAGATGAATGAGATGAGGTGAGATTAGCTGAAGGAAGAAAAGAAGAGGCAGGGATGGAACCCTGGGTGCACCCACATCTAAGAGGCAGCTAGAGAATGGAGACTGATAAAGAACAGAAAAGTTCAAGGGAAACCAGGAAAGGACATGCTCACACAAACCAAGTGGAATCAGTCAGGGTCCTGGCAGGAAACAGGTGGCACCCACAACTGAAGAGACTTTAATAAAGGCACTATTTTCAAAGGTATAGGCAGGGTTAAGAGGACCAAATATGACAGTAAAACACCCCATGACTAGCAATCATGGGATGTTACAGGAGATGGGCCTGAAATGGCAAGAAGCAGGAGTCATCGCCAGAATTTAGGCAACCTTGTCATGACAGAGAGAAATCACCCAGCGAGAGCAATGACGTTAGACAGAGGAAAGTAACCAGCGACAACGTGGTGCCTGGGAGAAAGGTGCCCAGAAACTGCACTTCTCTTTCATCCCACTTTCTACCCTCGGGCTGGTTCCATGGCCAGCCACAAAGAAAAGCCAGCACAAAGAGAACAGGTGGTGCAGTTCTTAAGTGTCAACCTTTGGGAGGGACACAAAGCAGAGTGGAGAAGGGCGAAAGGTAGCTCTGAAGGGGCAAACACAGACCATCCGGTACATCCAGGAAGGACACGTCAATAGAACAAAATGGTAACTAGAAACAGATGGCACAGAGAAGTCACCAGAGGTGAATATTGAAGGGTCTCCACTGAATTTAGCAACCAGGCCACCACTGACAACTTGAGAAGTCACCTTGGAATTGGTGGTAGACATTTAAAGCACTGTAAGCTTAAGAATAAGAAAATGAAGAGCAGCAACTGGTAGTCTGTCACGGAGGGTAATTTCTGGAAGAAAGGACACAAAATGGGACCTACCGATTTTGTTGGCATAAAATATTATGTGCATATATATATATATACATAAGTGGTTTTTATAGTTAAATATTTGTAAATACAATGTAATTCCAATATAATACTAAATCTTCTCTGACAGTTTTTAAGTTACATGAAACATTGAATAAAACATGCAGTTGAACGGTTTTCCCTGTTACACTTAAATATTGAGAGTGCTTTCGTTAAGTTAGCATCTTAGGAGTACAAAACAATCAGGCCACTTTTCCTCCTTGTTTCTCTCCTTTTCTCTTTAGGTGGTGGTGCATTAGTTCTTGGGCAAGAGCAAGACAAAAAAGGAGAGGGATTCAACCCAGCTGAGTCTTTTGTGGGCTCCATAAGCCAGCTCAACCTCTGGGACTATGTCCTGTCTCCACAGCAGGTCAATTCCATTTTCAGTGTATGACAGTAATGAGATGCAAAGGTACAAACCTAGTAAAAATGTGAACAGCCTAATGATGCCGTGTCTTATTGCAACATCAGGGTTTTCAGAATTTACCACAAATGTCCTTTGATGCTCTGGTCATAGACTTGGCAAGGCAGATGTTGTCTACCTTTCAATGAATCCCCTTTTCAGTTTCTTGGCAATGTCTTTAAATGGTATTCAACATGATTATTTTATAACATTTTCTGATTTCAGAACTGTAAAGAACCAAAGAGATAATACTTTCCATGCCTCTAAAGCTGCAAAAATTTAGGGCTGGCCCAAGATCATGCATAGAAAGTAGTAGATGAGCTAGTGGTTCAAGCCAATCTGGAGCCCAGCAGCCTGGGTTCAAGTCCCATGAACTTGTGGTGATGATTTTGGGGGTGTTACTCCATCTCTCTGCACTTCAGTTTTCTTATCTGTGAAAGATAAACAGAACTGCCTAGTGGAGTATTGGCAAGTTTGAACAAAGTACTGCATGTACAATTGAGGTATTTCTTGGCACATAGTAAGGGCTTCATGAATGTTTGCCCTTACGATTACAAGGCAGGACTTGGCTGAGCCTTGTTTCTCCCCTCTACATCCAAGAGAGGAGACAGGGGAAGAGAGAACCTCTATAACACCTTAGCAAACTGCAAGGCTATAGACAGGAAATTCTATGTGTAGAACTGCAGAATTCCCAGCAACAATGAAATGTTTGGGAGAGAGAATGGTGGGGGTGGAAGGGAGAGACAGAGAGGGAACAGAACTTTCATGTAGCCCTGGAATCACACAGCACAAAAGCCTGCTTCCCTCCACCACCACCCCAAAAAAAAATGTGTGAATGTTTTCAAAAGGACTAAATTAAGATATAACAACTCTGTCTTACTGAAACAAGGTTCATCTAAAGACGTGTTTTCCATCTTTCAGGTGAAATCACTGGCTACCTCATGCCCAGAGGAACTCAGTAAAGGAAATGTGTTAGCCTGGCCTGATTTCCTGTCTGGAATTGTGGGGAAAGTGAAGATCGATTCCAAGAGCATATTCTGTTCTGGTTAGAATGCCCTTCTTCCATAGAATTGCCATCTCTTGACTGTTCTGGGGTTTTCTAGCGAGAGGAGACAATTCAAAATTCTCTAGTGGTCAAAGAATATGTGCCTCTCAGTCTGTTTAACTAGTAATTCATTATTACCTTACCCTCATCCAAAGGACTTATCTTTTTATAAATACTTAAATACATTCACTATAAGAGAGTATAAATTGTGGTGGAAACCTGGACAAAGGTAAAAAAAAGATTAGGAAAATAGGGTGAGAGGAAGGATATGGTTCATTTTTTAAATACCCACCGAAGTCCTCTCCTCTTGTTTGAGATGGGTGCTCAGCTCTGTACTCCCAGCAGCCATCTGAGGGCAGGTAGCACGGGAGAAAAGCAGTGCACATTACAGTCCACATGCTGAATAATCAGACTCAATGTATTTAAACAAGTTTCTGAAAACTTACTGGAATTCAAGGTTTTAAAACCTTATGAAACATTTCATAAATATTCCTAAAATAACCATTTTTTACTTAAAAAAAATTCAGCAGACTTCTGCTGAAATAAAGTTGTTCATTGACTCAAATAGCTTTTCTCATGATTTTGCTTGGCAATGATCTGGTCATGTGTTACCTCATTTTAGTATCAACAGACTGGCTCTCGGCTGCTGGTACAACACATGATTTGAAACCTTTGGCCTGAGGATGCTGTCACTCTGTTGCTGATGAGCTCTGCGCCTGTGTTCTTTGCCCTCAGATTGCCCACCTTTAGAAGGATCCGTACCTCATCTGCGATCTGCATCAGAAGACTTAAAGCCAGGCTCCAAAATCAGTCTGTTCTGCGATCCAGGCTTCCAGATGGTTGGGAACGCCGTGCAGTACTGCCTGAATCAAGGGCAGTGGACACAACCACTCCCACACTGTGAACGTGAGCTGCCTTTGTTAAAGCCATTTCCGTAGCTCTTGAAAAAGATGCGAACTGTAAGAACAGTTTTCAGGAATGCTAGATAAGAGCTAGATATTTCACGGTAGCAAATACAGCAACTATTCACTGAATTCTTCCTTCGCGTGATGAACTTTGCGGGGCACCATAAGGGAGGTGGGTGATGAAGACCCAAAGAGTTCAGGCACCTCAGGGAGGACAAGGGACTGGATGGGAGGGAAAGACAGAAGTCTGTGCTGGAGCCCAAAGGGAGCTGGGCCATTGGTGGGTGGGGAAACAGGAAAAGATCTCTTGAGTTGGGGGCATCCATTCGTCCATTTATTCAACAATTTTTAAAGCACCTGCTATATGCTAGACACCAATCTAAGGTCTGGAGATGCAGCAGTTGGAAAAAATCTCTCTTCTTACGGAGTTTACGTTAGAGGAAGAAAGACAGCAAATAATAAGTAAACGTTATTTATTTGTAGTAAGTAAGAACAGCAAGAGCCAGAATTAAAGGATATGGCGAGAAATTAAGCTGAGAAGGGAAATAAAGAGGTTGGGTAGTAGCAAGATTGCTATTTTGGACAGGGTGATCAGGGAAGTTTCTCCAATGCATCTATTCCCACCTGACATATCATATACTTACGTGTTGCTTGTCTCTCTCTAATCCCACCAATTAGTTAACCCACAAGCCAGGGATTTCATCTTTTTGATTAGTTACTGTAAAAACCTTAACACCTCCAACAAGTGTCCAACAGGGCCTCCATAAATACTTTAATTAATTAATCGCATGCCTACAAGGAGCCAGACACTATACCAGATGCTTAGGGTATGGCCACAGCCTGCTACCATCCCTAGAATGCCCTCAGTCTAATGTTTGTGTGCAATGAAAAACTAACCAAACTGCTAACTCAATATAAATAAAATGTCCTCTGAGCGTTTTCATACTAATGTGGTTGTGCTCTTCCTGGTCACATTACAGGCATCAGCTGTGGGGTGCCACCCACTTTGGAGAATGGCTTTTATTCGGCTGAGGACTTCCATGCTGGCAGCACAGTGACCTACCAGTGCAGCAATGGCTACTACTTGTTGGGTGACTCAAGGATGTTCTGTACAGATAATGGGAGCTGGAATGGCATTTCACCATCCTGCCTGGGTGAGATAAATCTTGGCAACTGCTCTGTGGGTTTATTCTGGCTCCATGGGAGGCATTCATTCCAAATTCCTGAGGCTCTCTTGTGGCATTCCTTCGCTGACTTCATCTCATCCCAGTAAGCTCTGGGCAAGTCATGGTAACAATGCAGCTGTCCCTAGAGGTGCCAAAAATGTTTTAAAATTTTACCAGGCTCAATATTAAGACTGTTCCTATCTATCTCTGCCCTTCTACATACCCACTTATAAACTGGGAAAATAATAGCCCTCATTGCATATCTGCAATGTGATTATGACTATTTAAATTGCATAAATATATATATAATATTATGCATTAAGTGATATGTGATAACATATTTTAAAATGTTTGTTATATAAGAAATATCAATCAATGTCACTCTCTATAAACTGTCTTCATTTTAGATGTTGATGAATGTGCTGTCGGGTCAGACTGCAGTCAGTACGCTTCCTGCCTGAATACAAATGGATCCTATGTTTGCTCATGTATCCCACCCTACACCGGCGATGGTAAAAACTGTGCAGGTAACTAGTATATGGATAACTGGGAAGTCTGCGTCAGTTTTTTTTTTATTCATATATTTCAAATGGATATTTAAATATAAGACAATATTTTCGACTTTATAGGGCAGATGGAGAAGATCAACCATCTTAAAAAAGACACATTAGCAACAACTAAATGTGCTTTAAATTAACATTGTGCCCCTCCAGTTCCCAGTTTCAGAAAAACAGAACTGGGATCAGAACTCCATCATCAGAATGTTGAAACAATGTCTGCCTAGTACAAGAATAACAGAGTAGATTTAGAAGTATAATCAGTGGCCTCTACTGCTTCAGTTGAAACAGAGATCATCACGTCTTTGCTGTCAGAATGTTAGCTTTGCCTCAACCACATAGAGGTCTGTCCCTGAAGAAAATGGACAACCTTCCTTACTACATCTCATTATTTTGTAATAACTTTGATAATAACAGCCCAGCTCTCAACCCATCAACATCTTTGTACATTTACTGGGAGGAAGCAACTACTAGAAAACAGTAAGACAGAAAGTCAAGCAGAATTCTCAAAGTCAAGCCTTAAAATGACATGTTTTTGAGAGGGTTTCATTTACATTCATTGAAAGGCCTTGACTTTCATAGCCAGTATGACCTTCAGAAAGGTTGACTCAACCTTTTATTTTTATATTTTCCCTGTTTGAGAACTTAGGTATTATATGTGCTCCTCTTGTTCAACTCTACCACTAATCTCTCTCTAACTTATTTCCCCTCCTAGAAGTGGTAGGTGACACTAGATTTGGACATGGGAAGGCTCATGGTCTGTAGTCTGTTTGGAAAGGGAGACTGTGAAGCTCTCCTGAATCCACTGAGACACAGACTTTACATCAGCTTGAAAAAAAGTCAGTGCTCTCAAAGACTGCGTATGAGGTTGGAGGACCTGAGGAGCAGAAGCTCTTCTAAGCCTTGCCCTGGCACGACCACTATTTCTCCAATAAACAACTCCCTTTTGGGCCAGATAAACTTTGTGTATTTTTGTTAGTCACCACTGTTTCAAAACACTGTTATTTAAATGCCTGTTAAAAATATGTTCTGGTCTGATGTCCAACATATCCCTGGCCTTTATGTATCTCCTTTCAAAAGCTTTTTTTGTCAATTTTTAGCTGGTACCTTATCCATAACGGAATTCTTTTGCTGTGACCCCTTCCATGGTTGTGTGAACACCATTTATTGTCCTGCAAAAACTGTTTTTTTCAAGAACCCATAAAATGTAAGGCTCCAGGAAATCCAAAAAATGGCCACTCTTCTGGTGGGATCTATACGGTGGGTGCCGAAGTCACATTTTCCTGTGAGGAAGGACACCAGCTGATGGGAATAACCAAAATTACATGTTTGGAGTCTGGAGAATGGAGCCATCTGATACCATATTGTGAAGGTATGTTTAGTTAAGTTTACCATGTTTGCGGTGTTTGGCAATCCTAGAAGTTTAAGATGTAGAAATGTCAAGTATCATATGAATAGTCTTTGTATTTAAAATGCAACTACTAGGCTCATATTTAAATGTGACAAGAAAACACAGGGCTGTCCTTGGGTTTTTAGAGATTTTTGAACAAAACTAGCAAAGAAAAGCAATGTTTTTGTTCTTCCCCCTTTAAGCTGTTTCCTGTGGTACACCAGCTATTCCAGAAAATGGTGGCATTGATGGATCAGCATTTACCTATGGCAGCAAAGTTTTATATAGGTAAGTATCTAAGATTAAAACTATTGTAGGAGTTGTTGATGACATGCTGGCAGTGATATATAACACTGGAAGAAAGGGGGAAGAATTATCCCAGATGCTTTTTAATTAAAGTGGGCTTAATTGAATTGTGTGTAGGGTAAAGTAATCTAATCCATTAATCCAATGGTAGTCGTATCTAGAATCTAGCACCCCCTTGAGTGCTAGGGGCTGAGATGGATGCCATGGAGGAAGGCCCTGCAAGCTAATGAATATTCATTCTTGGTTATACGCTGGAGCTCTCTCTCCAAATTCAATATTTCAAGGACTTAGACTAGACTAGACCAAGAATTTGGTCTCTCAAACCAAGAATTTTCTATTGCAGCTGCAAAATCAAGACCCATACTAGAGACAAACCAAATCCTTAATCTTTCTCCTTGTCACCCACCAAGAGTTCTGTGGGGCAAATGTACAGTATTCAACCTTGAAAAAAAATTATTTAAGTAGTAAAAAAAACAGAACTCTTCCAATATGTGCAATTTCTCAATATCTTTGGAGGTTTGGGCACAGATAACATTATGCAAAATAAAGCAAATTATAGTCTGAATCTTTTTCTATCCTCTTTAGGTGTAATAAAGGATATACTCTGGATGGAGATAAAGAATCATCCTGTCTTGCGAGTGGTTCTTGGAGTCATGCTCCTCCTGTGTGTGAACTGGTCAAGTGTTCTCACCCCGAAAACATAAATAATGGGAAATACATTCTGAGTGGGCTTACTTACCTTTCTACTGCATCGTATTCATGTGAGAGTGGATACAGGTAAAGCCCATAGGCACCAGCCAAGCTTCCCACAATCCCCTGTTATTCATTATTTACTCAGGAGGTTTCATTTGTATATGACTAGCTGACTTTAAATTCAGATTTCTAAAAGTGAAAGATATTTTCAAATTCATGTGCTTCCTGAGGCCTAGCTTATAGTAAGTGCCCAGGAAACTATTCCATCCAACTTTGATGCTGGGAGCTCTAGTTCAATTGCTGTAAACATTCATCCATTCAACACAAAAGCAAACAAATGCCTGGATTTTTTTCCATAAGCAATTTACCAAGCTTATAGTCAATATTATGTGGGATATTAGAAAAAGCATGTTAAGGTAAGGGCCTGGGGCCTAAATACTATAAGATATTAATTTGATTAATGGTGTGTGTGTATGTGTTTTCAGAGGGACAGTAGAGTCAGGCTGTGATCAGAAACTTGGCCAACAGGATTTGAAGTAAAACAGATCAAATGAACAGAAAGTGAAATAATACAGACTATCAGAATCAGGTTGGCAAGCAAAGGTGGATAAACCATGCACCATAGAGATGCAAGGTTTATGAAATCAAAGGCCAGAGGTCAGAGTCAAGAGTAACACATTTCAGATGCCCAGGCTCATGACAAGGATAGTGCCTTTGACCTCAGCTACCCTGATTTCCTGAGTGTCTGTCTCCCTTACTGCTGGATCCTAACCAGCCTGTTAAGCCTTTCTCATCCACTTACTCCTTCACAAGTCTGGAAAGCCCTACTGGACCACCAGTAAGGACATTTTATTTTGCATCGAGTTGTTGTTTTAGCCTGTTCATTGTTTTAGATGGTTTATAGCCTGCTCAGGTTTTCCTTGCTCTTGTGTAAAGCAAGAAAATATGAAGAAACTTAATTTTTTTTATTAAAATTCCTCACATCCCTTATTTTCTTCTATGTCCTTCCTATTTTGTCCCCATAACAGTAAATAAATAGCCAATGAAAGAGGTGGCATCATTCTTTCCTGTAGCTTACAGGGCCCTTCTGTCATTGAATGCTCGGCGGCAGGCAGCTGGGACAGAGCACCACCTACCTGTCATCTTGTCTTCTGTGGAGAGCCCCCAGACATCAAAGACGCTGTCATCACTGGAACTAACTTCACTTTTGGGAACACGGTCACTTACACTTGCAAAGAAGGGTGAGTACTATACCCCTAAGAAGGACAGAGCATTGGGAGCCGCTGAGGGAAGGACGCCCCCTGGCTGCGGAGATGAGCTTCTCTGACCACTAAATTAAATTTCCTGGCCGACGAAGCCAAAGAGAGCTTTGTGCTCTTGTTTCCTAACAGCAGAAAGGGAGCGTATTCTTCTATGGGAACAATGTTTTCCTGGAATTAGAGTAATTTATCAAATTAGGCCTTAAGTATAGACATTGCACGATGCAGTGAAAAAGTCTCTGTACTTTAAAGACTCAGAAAGCACATTTAAATAGGCATTTGTGTATCTATCCTCTGCAATCCTGAAGGCAAGATTTTAAGTCACAATATAAAGGTACACCACAGAAAAAAAAGATAATAAGGGTCACTTTTTTACATTTTCAATGATCTCATTTAATTCAGAGATAAAATTAGAAAGGCCAGGAAGCAGATCACAAAGAGCTTTCACACTTACAGTCTCATTTGTTCCTCACCGAAACTCGGTGAGGTACAGAGAAAGGGGAGGCTCCCTCGGATGGCGATCTGCTTAGGGGCTCAGACAGGCAATGAAGAACCGATGGGTGATTGAACCCCAGGTCATCGACTTGCATTTTATTGCTTTTTTTCCCCCATGCTTCCTCAATACATATTTTCACCATTTGTGCTTTCACACTCCAGATTTACCTCTGTTGCTTTTCACACACTTGAAGCAGCTACAGGAGAGGGATTGCCATTTTCTGGCTTTATTTATCAGCTCTGTCATTCACTAACTGTGTGGCCTTGGGAGAACCGTATAGCCTCTCTGTGCTTTGAATGACCTCCTACGTAAAGTAAGTGCATTAAAGGTCCATACTTCTTACGGATATTGTGAGAAATCAAATGATAATACTTGGCCTAGCCAGAAAAAACATAATACACTCACCAGACTGCCATATTAGGATGATTGGAGCACAGGAGAGCGCAGTGTCTATCCTAGCAGAGAAGTTGAAGTTCATTTCACCTGAGTAGAAGACCGTCCTACTGATACAGGGCTGCCAGCAGATGGCAGCAATACTTTCTTACAAAAAGAAAATACTGCTCTTGAGAGTCAAACTTGTATAAAGAATTGACAGATATCCCAAATTGTTAACACCTTCCTAAGTGGAAAAGAAATCTTCAATATTATAATTTCAGTGTAGGAGTTAGCTTCTCATGGTCCCATCTCCCAATGTGGATTGACACATTTAAAAATTGCTTCTTAATGAATTACGGAAGACTATTAAGGATTAGTCATTTAAATTTTGGTGAAATTTCATCAAATATAAACGTCCCAAATATTAATTAGATATTGACAACTTCTGGGTTTTTTCCTGGTTAAAGAATAATACATTATCATTATATGAAACTAGAAAATAAACATACATTTAAAAATTACCCAAAGTTGATTGTTGGTGATATTTTACCCAATTTCTTCCCAGAATTTTGTCTTTGCGTATGTATTTTTTTAATATTAAAAATCATGCTATATATTCAAATTTACATTTTTTTCATAAATCATATATTTTATATTCACAAATAATTCACTTGTAAGAGTTCTGTGTCTGCCTTAATGTTAAGTCTGTATGGTATACAAAAGGGATTTATTGAAAGAAATATTAAAGATGGTAATGAAAATGACAACAAATTGATACATTTGGAGAGGGTTTTACATCCTTCAAAGGTTTTTCACGTGAATTCTCATATGCTCCCTTCTCCAATAACAGACCATTTTTATAAAAATAGTGCTTCGTGCAGTATAGCACAGAGGAGACAAGTAGTGACTCTATAGCATCTTTCCATGCTGATGGACAATGACTATAATGGGGTATGTGGTGGGGACTTGATAAAGGGGGGGAGCTGCAGTAACCACAATGTTGCTCATGTGAAACCTTCGCAAGATTGTTTATCAATGATACCTTAATAAAAAAAAATAGTGCTTCACATATACATGAGGTTTTACTAATTATGTATCCATATCATCATTATTAAAGAGGAGACATGTTAATAATATGGAGGCAACTAGCTTAAATAGTTAATCAAATTAATAGATACTACCTATAGTGACAAATCACTACCACCTGTAAAAAGAAAAAAATCAGACCCTGTTAGGAGAGTTTCACTTTTCTGACAGTAACGCTTTTGGTGAGAGGAGGAACGCCTATGCCCTCCTACTCACCCCTGCTCCCCCTTGAGGTACCATGAGGGCGGCCAGATTGGACAGAGAGCTGCTTGTCTTACTCTTTTCTGGCTGAAGGTCCAATGAAACACTTGAAAGACAAGCACAAAAATAAAATAATTCAATAATCTCTATTTTAAATCACCATAGCTGAGGTAAAAGTACAGGTTAAATCTCTTTTTATAAAAGGAATACAGTGTCCCACATATAACTGAAAGCCATTCCCATCATTTTCTCACTCTCCCCAATGTAACAAATGTGCATTTTTTGTCTTTATTACATATGTATGTCCCCATAGACAAATATTTTATTGACTTAGGTATTTTCATTTTTCTATGTGTTGCTTCATATCCTTAAGTATCCTTTTGAAATTTTAGTTTTCACTTAACATCATGTTTACTACATGTATCTCTGTTAATAGATATAAATTAACAGAATTTATTTTAACTGCACTTAACATGCTATAAATGTATAGTATTTCCAGTAGGACTGTATTGTCTCTTAAGTTACCCATTTCCTTACGGGTGGAAGGGTCATTTATTTCCAGTTTACTTGCTGATACAACAGAAGCAAATATACTTCATATTCCTTCTGATACATATACATATGTAAGAATATCTCTGGCCTAGACACCACACAGTTGAGTTACAAGGTCATGAAATAAGCATCTTTTTAACTTACTACATAGTACTTGATATTCTTCAAATTGTTTCTTTTGTAGTTGGTTTTGTGTGTGTGTGTGTGTCAAATCTAAGAAATCCTTCCTGCTCTGAGGTCATACTCAATATCTTTCCCTTTCTCTTACACAACTCAAGGATCTTGGAAAGCATTAACTTCTACTACCCTCTCATCTTAAATGTTTTATCACTATCTATATTTTAATTCCCTCTTATTTTGCAATTTTCCAAATTGGTCATTTTTTAACATAGTCAATGCTCACTGAGATTTACTCATTAATTATCTCTTACTCTTTATTTTATTAAGAATTAATAATAAATTACTAATGAAATGATTGATAATTAATCATTATTAATCTCTTCATCTCCATTTCTTTGCATATCCCACTCTTACCTCTTGAGTTTAGTGTTTCTACTTCCTAACATGTATCGTTTAAGTTTTCATTTTGGCAAGAGTCAGTACATTATACAATCTGCCTGAAAATACATTTGGCCCTTGAACAATGTGAGTTTTGGGGTCTTGAATATCATATACTTCCGACTCCCCAATAACTTTACTAACAGCCTACTGTTGATTTTATGGTAATAAAGTAGACTAGTATCTGCTCATGATATACGTAGCTTTTTCCTATTCTTTTTGATATTTCTAGGCCACATGGTTCATTTGTGAGTCTTTTCAAATTGTTGCAATCTCAAAAAAAATTTTCCAATATATTCATTTTTTTAAATCCACATATAGGTGTACCTGTGCAACTCAAATCCATGTTGTTCAAAGGTCAACTGTAATAGTAAGGTACCCTTGCTCTTGAATTACAATTTAGTGGGGCATACAGGTCGTATTCATAGTTTTCTTCCATAAACTCCTCTGAAGATATTATGCCATTGCCTTCCGTATGACTTCTGAAGTTGTTCTTGAGGATTCCATCATCGGTCTGTTTTAGTGTTTCTCCACCAAGGACAGCATCGCCCTCCAGGGACACTGGGGAATGTCTGTAGGCATTTTGGTTATCACAACTGAGGGAAAGATGCTACGTGCATTTAGTGGGGAGAGCCCCGAGACACTGGTAAACACCCTTCAATGCCCAGGTCAGTGCCCCCACAGTGAAAAATAGTCTTGTCCAAAGGGCCAATAGCACTGATATTAGAACCTCTGAATTGTTCCTCTATAAGTATGCATTTTCCTTTTTTTCTTTTGTCTTCATTGTTTTGGTTATTTCCCTATGATATGACTAAAGGTATCTTTTTCAGGACTCATTGTACTTCTTACATCTCAGAATTCATCTCTTTCACCAATTTTAGGATATTCATAGCTATTTTCACTTCAGATATTCCCTCGTCTCCTTTGTTTTCTCTTTCTATAAATTTTATTAGCTATGTATTGGACCTTTGCTTTCTGTTTCCCATGTTTATTGAGCTGTCAGATTTTCCATCTCTTTAAAAACTGGGAGTGCTTTTGGGTAATTTTGTCTCAAATATCTTTCAACTAGCTGATTTTTTGTTTATCTATAGTCTGCTTTTGAATGTGTCTATTAATTTTTTTAATTCTAATTTTCCAATTTTTCTAGAATTCACTTATTTTTCAGATATTTCTTTCTACATAGTCTCTTCTTTTTTAATAGAATTTTTTAGTCTTTTTGTCCTTAATCATTTCAACATACTTATTTCATATTACTTTTTAGATTTTTAGACCATTTATCTCAATTTATTGGTGCTCTGATCTTGCCCTTTTATCTGTCTGTTGACCTGTTCATGATGGAAAACATGCCTCTGTACATTTTTTAATTTCACATTGTGTCCTTACAGTAAACAGGACTTGTTTTATCTACGACAGTCTTTTATGGTCTGAGCTGTGGATTTTTTTTTCTACCAGGAACCCCAGAAATGTCACCAGCCAAAACCCCACTTTTACATTAACTTATCAGTTTGCAGTCTTTCTATACAAAGTGAGCAGTATAAATTCCAACCTCAAATCCCCACGAGATGGGCCCAAGGGCCTGCTCCCCTCAGCAGGCCTTTGTGTTTGTACCCAGAGCCCCTGCAAACACAGGGAGCCCTCTCACTGGACTCAAGGGGCCTTTTCTGGTGAATATCCTCAGAATGTTCTTCTAGGACATAGACTTATGCTAGAGACTCAGCTACTACTCTCTGTTGCAACTCCAAGGTTGTATTTCCTGTCACCTCCCCTTCCCTTCTAGTCAAATGCAAGGGCAACCAGAGCTTTGGTGCATAGGCTTCATTTCAGCCACATGGAGATTTCCTTTCATGTCAGCTCAACTGTGCAATTAAAACAGCTTTATTATTGCTCACCTAGTATTATGTAGGGAGGGTTTTCAGACTGCGTTGCAGCCAGAACCAGAAGTCAGCTCTCATCCTTCTCTCTGTTTCCTCCCCAGGGGAGATTGGCATAGGTCAGCATGCACCATGTCTGCTCTATTTCAGATGCTGTCATTGGGTTCAAGTCATGGCTTTTGTGTAGTAGGCCAGCCCTGCTGTCTCCTTCCACTTCCCAAGATGCAGTTGGCTTGCTAAGAGGGTTAGGGCCCATTTCCCTCTCCATCCTGCTCAACTCTCTCTTCTGCCTTGGGGCTGCCTAACAGGCCACTTTTCTGCACACCGTGTAAGCCACCCGGCCTGTTTGCTGGGTGTACATACACACGTTCTTGCTTTGGTCCCATCAGTTTTTCTTCTGATGCTGGTGTTGTGCTTTGCCCAGGCCTTCCCTTGAGGGGAAACATTTAGTGGGGAAAAATCCACTTTCAAATTTAGGATGGATCTGCAAATACTTGAGAAGACTGGAGTAGTAAGATGAATGCTAGGGAAAGCAAGAAGTACGAGGTCTCATTTCTGCCTCCTACCCTACAACCAGCTTTCCAAATTCACCTTTTATCAAAACATTGCCCTAGGAGTTTCAGCTGTCTGCCCAAATTAATAAAATGATCACTTGTTTTCCATTTTCCTTGTCATCCTCACGTGTATACTCTCTTGGTGAGAATTTCAGAGGGAAGGAAGGGTGATGGACATCCTTAAATGCTAATGGAGTGTTTCCCTATTGATTCCTCTCAAATACAAACTTTTCCATGCAATTTCTGAATATGCTAAGATAAAATTTTTGATCACTGTTTTTAATTGAAAACAATTAATTACTGATGCAGTTTTATACTTTCTATTGCTCTTAGGAAATTGCAGCTCTTTAAATATCTGGCATACTGCTCTTTTTAGATTCATTTAAGGTTCTTCTTCTAAAAAGAGGAGAGCTAATAATGTACTTGGGAGCATACCATAAAGCTCCTCAGGCATGTGCTCATTTTCAGGCTTCCTCTCAGTATATGGATCAAATTACTGAAAATTGCATCTGAAGATTGCTCATTTTCAAAAGATTCTTTGATATTATTCCAGAAATATGCTAATGTACTGTAGCCAATTTATCCTGAAATGTGTATTTCTGTGCATCACTGTACTACTGATGAGCCATTTCCCCTTGACATGGAATATATAACAATTTGTTTTATAATATGTGTGGCCTGATTTTAAATAACGGTTTGCAAGAGTGTCCCCAACGTCTCTTGAATGAGAACACAAAATGTCACAGAATAAAATGAACTATTCCAGCATTTTAGATTTCTACCAATTCCAGTTTTTCCTGCTTTGGTAGCCAACATTTATAGAACATATGTCATCATCTGTACAAAACTGTATCATTTTTAAACAATTCTCTTAAACAAATAAACAGGTAAAATATGTTCCCCAGAAATTTTAACACACCTTCAGACTTCTAACATAATAAAAAGGTACAGCAGTTTGATCAGGGACCAGTTATAGTTCTGCCTGGACAATAGCTAACAATTCCTCTTCTTTTGTCACTAGGAAAATACAATTAACTCTTGAACAATGTGGGGGTTAGGTGCGCTGCCCCCCCCAATGCAGTCAAAAATGTACATATAACTTTTGACTCTCCAGAAACTTTACTAATAGTCTGCTGTTGGCCAGAAGCCTTACCAATGACATAAACAGTCCATTAACACACATTTCATATGTTATATGTATTATATACTGTATTTTTACCATAAAGTAAGCTAGAGTCCTTGTCAAAAGAACTGCCAAAAACCATTTCCAGTTAATCTGTGCTCACCACCTCTTCCCCTGTCAACCATCACAGAGTCTTCGTCACCACCACTTCCTTTCCAGGTATTCATAGGCCATGCCTCACTATTTAAAGTTCCCAGAATGCCCCACTGTGTCGCACTGCCGTTTCTTTGCTCTTATTTCTTTTCTGCCTTGAATGATTCCTTTTCCACTCCTGTCATGACTCCCTCTGAAAACCATTTCATCTGGAAAGCCTTGCCTCCCCTTCCCTTTCTTCAGGTAGAATCAGTCATTTGGGTTTGATGCCCTCACTGTATGTGTGAAAGGGCCTTCAGTGCACCTGGGAATGGGGGCAGGGGGACAGACATAGGCCTGTAAGCAGGTAAACAGCTTGTCATTGTGCACTAAGGAAGTGACTCCAGCACGTAGCATCGCCCTTAAGAGTTAGTGAAGGACTAAATGTTGGTTGAGAGTCATAAAGAAAATTCAAGATCATAAGTCAGAGAAAGAGATAGTGTAGATTCTAAGAAATTATGGGTGGTATCAAAGGTGCATTCTTTAAATTTATTTATTCAGAATATATGTATTTAGTGATAATTTCCCATTACATTACAGGAGAGCTTAGCTGTGATTTTCCATTAGGAGTGGAAGATTTTTCCGAAGATCTGGGATCAGAGGCTTAACAAAGTGCTGCCAAATTACAAAACATAATTTTTGTGTCCTCAAGAGACTTTGAGGAATCAGGGAGGCTCTGGAGGCAGATACTCACGCTTCAAAGCAGCTAGTCCCCTGAAATAAAGGAAGCATTTTATAGATGGCACAATGGATCCTAATAAATCAGGGATGTCTCAGGTGACTTCTATGAAACTTCAGCCAATGAAATATGCTGGCAACATCAAGGAACCCGAGACAATAATTATGCATGGTTCAAAGTGTGCAAAGGATGATGTAAAATGTGCTCTAGAAACATAAAAACATCAGCAGCCTCCACAAATGGAACTTCCACTCAGAGCACATTTGACACAGGAACAGTAGAATGTGGGCACTCAGACTGGGGCTAATGAATTTTTTAATAATTAAAATTATGCTTTCAGCCTATTGTCTTTTTATACATTCCTGGATCTTCTAAGACAGAAGCCATCTAAAAATTTAGTAAGTTCGAACTCTCATACAAACAGTGAGCTTATGCACAAGAATAAACTGAAGCAGATCCTAACTGGAGGCAATGCCCAGCTTGGGGACATCTGTATATTTGTTTTGAGATCCTTTCTATCCATAGCTTGCTAGATGACCATCAGTAGATTCATGCACACATCTCTGCTAAGATGCTATCGCTTTTCCTTGATTTCTCTGTGTCCTGTAGATTTCATAAATCTTGCCAGCAAGGGTGGAAAAATTTCAGCCTTTCTCTAGTAGGTGATCCTTTTATCAAACAAAAAGAACCTCAGGAGAAATGTTTGTTAATTAATGATGTAAGTATCTGTGCTGAAGGGTGGGTCAAATAATTTGTACTAGTGACACTGCAATAATATAGTTTCCACAGGATACCCCTCTAATTGTAACCTAACTTACCTCATTTTAATTTTTTTATTATTTTTTTTATTAAGGTATCATTGATATACAGTCTTATGAAGGTTTCACATGAGCAAGATTGTGGTTAATACATTCACCCATATTACCGAGTCCCCTCCAAACACCCCACAGTCACTGTCCATCAGCATAGCAAGATGCCACAGTGTCACTTCTTGTCTTCTTGTGCTACACTATCTTCTCCATGATCCCCCATACACCATGTGTGCCAATCATAATGCCCCTCAATCCCCTTCTCCCTCCCTCCCGACCTGTCCTCCCCCACACCCCTCCCCTTTGGTAACCACTAGTTCCTTCTTGGAGTCTGTGAGTCTGCTGCTGTTTTGTTCCAGTTTGGCTTTGTTGTTATACTTCACAAATGAGGGAAATCATTTGGTACTTGATTTTCTCTGCCTGGCTTATTTCACTGAGCAAAATACCCTCCCTCTAGCTCCATCCATGTTGTTGTGAATGGTACGATTTGTTTTATTCTTATGGCTGAATAATATTCCATTGTGTATATGTACCACCTCTTCTTTATCCATTCATCCACTGATGGACACTTAGGTTGCTTCCATGTCTTCTTGGCTATTGTAAATAGTGCTGCTATAAACATAAGGGTGCATATGTCTTTTTGAATCTGGGATCTTGTTTCCTTTGGGTAAATTCCTAGGAGTGGAATTCCTGGGTCAAATAGTATTTCTATTTTGAGTTTTTTGAGGACCCTCCATACTGCTTTCCACAATGGTTGAACTAATTTGCATTCCCACCAGCAGTGTAGGAGGGTTCCCCTTTCTCTGCATCCTTGCCAACATTTGTTGTTCTTTTGGATGTTGGCCATCCTAACTTATATGAGGGGATATTCCATTGTGGTTTTAATTTACATTTCTCTGATGATTAGCAATGTGGAGCATCTTTTCATGTGCCTGTTGACCATCTGAATCTCTTCTTTGGAGAAGTGCTGTTCATATCCTCCACCCATTTTTTAATTGGATTATTTTCTTTTTGGGTGTTAAGGTGTGTGAGTTATTTATATATTTTGGATGTTAACCCCTTGTCAGATATGTCATTTATGAATATATTCTCCCATACTGTAGGATGCCTTTTTGTTCTGCTGATGGTGTCCTTTGCTGTACAGAAGCTTTTTAGTCTGATATAGTCCCATTTGTTCATTTTTGTTTTTGTTTCCCTTGCCCAAGAAGATGTGTTCAGAAAAAACTTGCTTGTATTTATATTCAAGAGATTTTTGCCTATGTTTTCTTCTAAGAATTTTATGGTTTCATGACTTATGTTCAGGTCTTTGATCCATTTCAAGTTTACTTTTGTGTATGGAGTTAGACAATAATCCAGTTTCATTCTCTTACATCTAGCTGTCCAGGTTTGCCAACACCAGTTGTTGAAGATGCTGTCATTTCCCCATTGTATATCCATGGTTCCTTTATTAATTGACCATATATGCTTGGGTTTATATCTTGGCTCTCTAGTCTGTTCCATTGATCTATGGGTCTGTTCTTGTGCCAGTACCAAATTGTCTTCATTACTGTGGTTTTGTAGTAGAGCTTAAAGTCGGGGAGTGTAATAACCCCTACTTTATTCTTCCTTCTCAGGATTGCTTTGCTATTTGGGGTCTTTGTGGTTCCATATGAATTTTAGAATTATTTGTTCTAGTTCATTGAAGAATGCCATTGGTATTTTGATAGGGATTGCATTGAATCTGTAGATTGCTTTAGGCAGGATGGCCATTTTGACAATATTAATCCTTCCTATCCATGAGCACAGGATATATTTCCATTTATTGGTGTCTTCTTTAATTTTTCTCATGAGTATCTTGTAGTTTTCAGGGTATAGGTCTCTCACCTCCTTGGTTAGGTTTATTCCTAGATATTTTATTCTTTTTGATGTAATTGTGAATGGAATTGTTTTCCTGATTTCTCCCTGCTAGTTCATTGTTAGTGTATAGGAATGCCACAAATTTCTGTGTATTTTGCTGAATTTAATTATTGCTTTGCTGAATTTAATTATTACTTCTAGCAGTTTTGGGGTGAATTCTTTAGGGGTTTTTATATTCACTATCATGTCATCTGAAAACTGACAGTTTTAACTTCTTCCTTACCAATCTGGATGCCTTTTATTTCTTTGTGTGTCTGATTGCCGTGGCTAGGACCTCCAGTACTATATTGAATAAAAGTGGGGAGAGTGGGCATCCTTGTCTTGTTCCCAATCTTAAAGGAAAAACTTTCAGCTTCTCGCTGTTAAGTATAATGTTGGCTGTGGGTTTGTCATATATGGGCTTTATTATGTTGAGATACTTGCCCTCTATACCCATTTTGTTGAGAGTTTTTATCATGAATGGATATTGAATTTTGTCAAATGCTTTTTCAGCATCTATGGAGATGATCATGTGGTTTTTGTCCTCCTTTTTGTTGACATGGTGTATGATGTTGATGGATTTTTGAGTATTATACCATCCTTGAATCCCTGGAATAAATTCTACTTGATCATGATAGATGAACTTTTGATGTATATTTGAATTCAGTTTGCTAATATTTTGTTGAGTGTTTTTGCATCTATGTTCATCAGGGATATTGGTCTGTAATTTTCTTTTCTTGTGATGTCTTTGTCTGGTTTTGGTATTAGAGTGATGCTGGCTCGTAGAATGAGTTTGGAAGTATTCCTTTCTCTTCTACTTTTTGGAAAAAACTTTAAGGAGGTTGGGTATTAGGTCTTCTCTAAATGGCTGGTAAAAGTCAGCACTGGAGCCATCTGGTCCAGGGGTTTTGTTCTTAGGTTATTTTTTGAATACCAATTCAATTTCATTGCTGGTAATTGTTGTGTTCAGATTTTCTGTTTCTTCCTGGGTCAGCCTTGGAAGGTCAGTCTAACTTAACTCACTTTGTGTGCTATTTCAAACATAATCTAAAGGCTATTTTAATTTTCTTCCCTTCTTTTTCTTCCTCCTCCATTCTTTATATATTAGGTGTCATGTTCTGTACCCTTTGGTTATCTCTTGACTGACTTCATGGGTAGTTGATTTAATTTTGCATTTGCTTAATAATTAACTGATCCACTTCCTTTACTGTGGCTTTATTTTCTCTGATGACAGCTATTTAGCCTTAGGAGCACTTCCTTCTATAGCATGCCCTCCAAAATACACTGTAAAGATGGATTGTGGGAGGTAAATTTTCTCAGCTTTTGCTTATCTGGAAATCATTTAATCCCTGCTCCAAATTTAAATGATAATCTTGTTGGGTAGAGTATTCTTGGTTGGAGTCCCTTCTGTTTTATTATATTAAATATATCATGCCACTCCCTACTCGCCTGTAAGTTTTCTCCTGAGAAGTCTGTTGATAGCCTGATGGGTTTTCCTTTGTAGGTTATCTTTTTTCTTTCTCTGGCTCCTTTTAATACTCTGCCCTTGTCCTTGATCTTCACCACTTTAATTATTATATGTCTTGGTGTTGTCTTCCTTTGGTCCCTTGTATTGGGAGATCTGTGCACCTCCATGGCCTGAGAGACTATCACTTTCTCCAGATTGGGGAAGTTTTCAGCAGTTAAACTCGTCAGAGACACTTTCTATCCCTTTTGCTCTCTCTTCTTCTTCTGGGACTCTTATAATGCAAATATTGTTCTGTTTGGATTGGTATCACAGTTCTCTTAATATTCTTTCATTCAAGAGATCCTTTTTTCTCTCTGTGCCTCAGCTTCTCTGTATTCCAGTTTTTTTCTAATTTCTAGTTCATTTACTATCTCATCTACCTCATCTAATCTGCTTTTAAATCCCTCCATTGTATGTTTCATTTCAGATAGTGTATTTTTCAAAGTTTCTCTTTCTTGAAGTCCTCCCTGAGGTCTTCAATATTTTTCTGTAGCTCTGTGAGCATATTTATGATTTTTATTTGGAAATCTTTATCAGAAAGATTGGTGATTTCCGTTTCACTTAGCCCTCTTTCTGGTGTTTGTGGGATTTGGGTTTTTACCAGGTTCTTTTGCTGTTTCATATTTGTAATGATTACTATGGAATAATAACTTCATGTAGGCAGCGCCCTGTAGTGCCCAGAAGCTCTACTCTCTGGAGCTACCCAGCACCTGGAGTGATGGCAGGGGTCACAGGCGAGCGGCCCTGGTGCCTGACAGGAGGAGAGAGCTGTTTCCTGCTTCCCAGCTGCAGTGCCTGCCTCCACTGCCAGGGCCAGTAGGCTTATCGAACAGGGAGGATCCTCTGCATTATGCCCCTGTAGCCGCCAAATGTGGGGTTGTCCTCTGGCTGGCCTGGCACAATGACAGGGGCAGCAGGTTTGTGAACCAATGTTGACCAGGAGGAAGGAGCGGCAGGCTGCATATTTGCAGTGGGGTGCCTCAGCGAGCATCGCCAGCCAGGGGAATGGAGTGCCTGAAGCTACGAAAATTTCCCAACGTGCTGGGCTGAGTGTGCCAGGAATATTTTGTCCACATGTCCTTTCGCCTGAGCAGCAAGCTCTGTGTAATCCTCGCCCCTTTAGCAGCCCTCTCACTGTTGGGAAGTCTTTCAAAGTGCCAGCCTTTCTTTTGTCCTGGAGTAGCTGGTTGTGGGTACCTGTTCTCCACAAGCAGCTAGAATCAGTCTCCTCAAGATTTCACCTGTCTTCGCTTTCCAACCCCAGTAATCTCCAGAGTGCCATGTAATGTAGGTTTGTGATCCCAGAGCAGATCTCCAGGAGTGGGTGTTTAGCAGTCCTAGGCTTCTACCCCATCCCCACTGTTTGTCTTCCTCCCACCAGTGAGCTGGGGTTGAGGGGCAGCTTGGGTCCTGCTGGACCATGGTTTTGCTACTTGATCCTTTTCTATGAGGTCTTCTCTTTTCCCCAGGTGTAGGCAGTCTGTCACAGTCTTCTTTCCGGTCGCTCTTTCAGGATTAGTTGTATTTGCTGTATTTTCGTATTGTATGTGGTTTGGGGAGGAGGTTTCTGTCTCACTTCTCATGCTGCCATCTTTAAGCCTCTACTTACCTCATTTTTTTTTTTTTTATTGAAGGGTAGTTGACAACAGTATTACATTACATTAGTTTCAGGTGTACAACACAGTGATTCAACATTTATATACATGATAATTCTAGGTACCAGCTATCACCATACCAAGTTGTTACAATATCTTGACTATATTCCTTATGCTATACATTACATCCCGGTTACTTATTTATTTTACAATTGCAAGTGTGTTTATATATATATATATATATATATATATATTTTGTGAGGGCATCTCTCATATTTATTGATCAAATAGTTGTTAACAACAATAAATTTCTGTATAGGGGGGTCAATGCTCAATGCACAATCATCAATCCACCCCAAGCCTAATTTTCGTCAGTCTCCAATCTTCTGATGCATAACGAACAAATTCTTACATGGAGAACAAATTCTTACATAGTGAATAAGTTACATGGTGAACAGTGCAAGGGCAGTCATCACAGAAGCTTTCGGTTTTGTTAATGCATTATGAACTATACACAGTCAGTTCAAATATGAATATTCATTTGATTTTTAAACTTGATTTATATGTGGATACCACATTTCTCTATTATTATTATTTTTAATAAAATGCTGAAGTGGTAGGTAGATACGAGATAAAGGTAGAAAACAGAGTTTAGTGTTGTAAGAGAGCAAATGTAGATGATCAGGTGTGTGCCTGTAGACTATGTGTTAATCCGAGCTAGACGAGGGCAATAAACATCCATGTATGCAGAAGATTTCTCTCAGAACATGAGGGGGGAGGTTCTAAGCCTCACCTCTGCTGCTCCCCATTTTCTCACCAGATGGCCCCCTGCGACTGTGCCTGTGTTAGGTTGTTCCTCCCTTAAGGAATCTTGCCCGTCTCTGGCTAACCAGTCATCTTCCGGGGCCATACAGGGAAATGTTAAGTTGTACTTACCTCATTTTTAAAAGATAAAGGAAGAGAGACAAAGCAATGTTATGGAAAAGGTATAAATGTTGGAATCCAATAAACCGAATTCAGATCCTAACTCTGTTACCAGCTGCTGTATGATTCTAGGCAGGTTTCTTAGCTTGTCTAAACCACCATTCACTTATCTGTAAAAGGAAGAAATTAGCATGTCCAAACAGGATTAAATTAGGTGCCAAATTATTTTAGTCCCCTTACCCTTCATTAGTACCAAAATGATGGACTGACCATATGTCAGATATGCTTTTAAAACTCTTATCATCTTTCTCTTTAGTAGGAAGGTAAGAATGAAAATGAGAATGACTCAAAAGTATTTCTTCTAAGCTGCATATCCTCATATTTTGTTTTACTTCATTGAAAGAGCACTTGAGGATAATGTAAGACTTTTGCAAGTCATAATCTTAAATGGGAAAACACCTTGGGCATAAAGACTGAGAGTTATTAAGCAAAATCATCCATACTGGTTGAGTAGCACAGCCTTATGCACAGCACAGCTTTTAATGCTAACACATAGTGAAATATTTAGGGAACTGGAGACTGAAATTATAATCACTGCTTTAAAGTTCATTGAATGTAAGTAAGTGTATCACTGTGAGTTGTATGTAAGCTACATATGGTTCATCAGAACTTTGGTTTCAAAGCCTAGGGATAAAATCAGTGAAAACCATCTCTAGGCCGATGAAGTTCTGATTTTAAATTGAGCCCAACAGGACCATAGCTTACTCATTTTTAAAGAAATGTGTAACAATTTTTAGAGTTCCTTAAGTAGCAAAAATCTTAAACCTACTTCTCTTTCTGAATAAACATTAAAATTAATATCAAGATGTATTTCTGTATCTTAAGGCCATTTGATCAAAAGCTCAATATTAAGCAATAAACATTATTTTTAAAAATAAGGATAAGGAATAAAAGTAAAGTCATTGTTGGAAAGATAAAAAATTAAAAATAGAATAAAAAGATGCAAACACCTTTTCTCAACTATTATGCTTAGTTATTGTTCCTCTTCCCCCATCTCCTAGCTATACCCTTGCTGGTCCTGACACCATTGAATGCCTGGCCAATGGCAAATGGAGTGGAAGTAACCAGCAGTGTCTGGCTGTGTCCTGTGATGAACCCCCCAACGTGGAACATGCCTCTCCAGAGACTGCCCATCGGTTATTTGGAGACATTGCCTTCTACTATTGCTCAGATGGTTACAGCCTGGCAGACAATTCCCAGCTTCTCTGCAATGCGCAGGGCAAGTGGGTTCCCCCAGAACATCAGGCCATGCCCCGTTGCATAGCTCATTTCTGTGAAAAACCCCCATCTGTTTCTTACAGCATTTTGGAATCTGTGAGCAAAGCAAAATTTGCCGCTGGCTCAGTTGTGAGCTTCAAATGCATGGAAGGTTTCGTACTGAACACCTCTGCAAAGATTGAATGTATGAGAGGTGGGCAGTGGAATCCTTCCCCCATGTCCATCCAGTGCATCCCTGTGCGGTGTGGGGAGCCACCGAGCATCAGGAACGGCTATGCGAGTGGATCAAACTACAGTTTTGGAGCCTTGGTGGCATATAGCTGCAGCAAGGGGTTCTACATCAAAGGGGAGAAGAAGAGCACCTGTGAAGCCACAGGACAGTGGAGTAGCCCCATACCCACATGCCATCCTGTATCTTGCAATGAGCCACCAAAGGTTGAGAATGGCTTTCTGGAGGTAAGAGACTGAGAACAAGTGATCCATGTCTTTCACCACTTACAGGGCCAGCCCACTGGGACTGACTTGGGTTCAGAAATAGGGGCAGAGAAAGATTAATAGTTAAAAAACAGAAGTGGCTAACTCTGTAGGTAGTGAGTGTTAGAATTTGACAGAGATTATGAATCCTATTAATACATAGCTTTCTATCTTCTACTAGCATAAAGAGATTTGAAGCACATTGTAGCAGTGTCTTAGCCCTAATGATGAAGTTAGAATAAGCCAATTCTAATGAATACTACTTTGCTTTGTAGAAGAAAGTATTCCAAGATAGATGTATACTTTATTTTGTAGAAAGCAAGCTCTAGGTGGAACCTAGAGAAAGAAATATGTTCTCATTTCTAATTTTTAGACACATGATGGGGTAAACCATCCACCACTATAATGCAGTTTTCTTTCAGTGCATCCAAAGGTCATTTCACCAGGACAAAGTGTTATATCAGACCCACTCATAATCCTTTCACACTAATATGTGTCTTCTTATTAAGTCTATCAAGAAAACAGGAAAAAGAATCTATTTGCCCAAACCAAGGGCATTTTTAAATTGACAATATTCTAATTAAGCACTTTTTAAAAGCCCACCCACATATAGTAGGCTTTATTTATCCACTTAGTATTAGTGGAGCTCCTGTTAGGGGCTGTGTGAGCATTGGAGATCTAGTATTGAACGACCTCCATTAGGTCTGTAATGGCATGGCGCTTATATGCATGTGGGGTACCCAGGAGACATATAAGTAAACAAAACAAAGAACCATGTCTGATACTAGGAAGTTACCTATAGCGTGCAAGCTGAGCTTTACCATTATCACTAACAAAGAAGCATGGTGATGTCTTTGAAAGTTTCGTAACTAATTCATCTTTTGAACTGCATAAAAACGATGTGTTATTATATTATATACTTATTTATTTGCTAAAATCATAAATATGACATTTTGTTCAAAAGATAAAATATTGCTTTTATTTCCTATCCTTATAGTGGAAATTAAAAAAAAATATGTTAAGAATGAACACAAAATGCTGACAGTACTCCTAAGACCATGTCCATGAAAAATATTTTGTTTGCTTTTTTTAATTATCTAACAATATTAACAAATAAATGTATATTTGTGTGTATATGTTTCCATTCCTGTGATTTAAAAAAATAAACTATAACATTGTTTTGGTTCCCAAGATTTTTTGAACTTGCCGAGTAGTTTATAATTTTTGGTATTGCCCCATCATTTCATCCATCAATTTAGATTATTGATTTATTGATTATGGGTCAACACCATAGAAAGCATTTGTGCAATAGGGCTTACCTAATTTGACTGTCTACTCTCCTTTTCACTTAACTAAACAAATAATAGAGGAGACCTATTAGAAAAAAAACATAAATCCTTATTTCCTTATGCCTTCATTGATTCATTTTAATGTTCTTTTTAACTCTTCAATGTATATAGTTAATTATATCATCTGTTATACAAATTGTGCTAATTGTTTTCTCCCTATTATCCAGCATACAACTGGCAGGATCTTTGAGAGTGAAGTGAGATACCAGTGTAACCCAGGCTACAAGACAGTTGGAAGCCCTGTATTTGTCTGCCAAGCCAATCGCCACTGGCACAGTGAATCCCCTCTGTCGTGCATCCCTCTCAACTGTGGAAAACCTCCTCCGCTCCTGAATGGCTACATGAAAGGAGAAAATTTTGAAGTAGGGTCCAAGGTTCAGTTTTTCTGTAATGAGGGTTATGAGCTTATTGGTGATAACTCCTGGACATGCCAGAAATCTGGCAAGTGGAATAAAAAGCCAAACCAAAAGTGTGTGCCTGCCAAGTGCCCAGAGCCACCCCTCTTGGAAAATCAGCTCGTATTGAAGGAGTTAACTACTGAGGTGGGAGTGGTAACATTTTCCTGTAAAGAGGGGCATGTCCTACAGGGCCCCTCTGTCCTGAAATGCTTACCATCCCAGCAATGGAATGACTCTTTTCCTGTTTGTAAGATGGTTCTTTGCACCCCACCTCCCCTAATTTCCTTTGGTGTCCCTGCACCTTCTTCTGCTCTTCATTTTGGGAGTACTGTCAAGTATTCCTGTGTGGATGGCTTTTTCCTAAGAGGAGATCCTACCACCTTCTGCCAAGCTGATGGTACATGGAGCTCTCCACTGCCAGAATGTGTTCCAGTAGAATGCCCCCAACCTGAGGAAATCCTCAATGGCATCATCGATGTGCAAGGTCTTGCCTATCTCAGCACAGCTCTCTATACCTGCAAGCCAGGCTTTGAGTTGGTGGGAAATACCACCACCCTTTGTGGAGAAAATGGTCACTGGCTTGGAGGAAAACCAACATGTAAACCCATTGAGTGCCCAAAGCCCAAGGAGATTTGGAATGGCAAATCCTCTTACACAAACCTACACTATGGTCAAACCATTACTTATTCTTGTGACCGAGGCTTCAGGCTTGAGGGTCCCAAAGCATTGACTTGTTTGGAGACAGGTGACTGGGATGTAGATGTCCCATCTTGCAGTGCCATCCACTGTAACCCCCCACAGCCCATTGAAAATGGCTTTGTAGAAGGCGCGGATCACAGCTATGGTGCCATGATCATCTACAGCTGCTTCCCTGGGTTCCAGGTAGCTGGTCATGCCATGCAGACCTGTGAAGAGTTAGGGTGGTCCAGCTCCACCCCAACATGCGTGCCCATTGACTGTGGTCTTCCTCCTCACATTGATTTTGGAGACTGTACTAAGGTCAAAGGTACTCAGGGATATTTTGACCAAGAAGAAGACATGATGGAAGTTCCATATCGGATTCCTCACCCTCCTCATCATCCAGGAGCAGTGACGCAAACCTGGGGGGACACAAAGGGATCTCCTGCTCCGCACGCAGGAAACTTTCTGTACGGCACCATGATTTCATACAGTTGTAATCCAGGATATGAACTTTTGGGGAACCCTATGCTGATCTGCCAGGAAGATGGAACTTGGAATGGCAGTGCACCATCCTGCATTTCAGTTGAATGTCGCTTGCCCCTTGCTCCTGAAAATGGTTTTTTGCATTTTACAGAGACCACCGTGGGCAGTGCTATACAGTACAACTGCAAACCTGGACACGTGCTGGTGGGCTCCGACATGAGACTTTGTCTACAGAATAGAGAATGGAGTGGTGTCTCCCCAGGCTGTGAGGCCATTTCATGCAAAAAACCCAATCCAGTTATAAATGGCTCCATCAAAGGAAGCAACTACACATACCTGAGTGTGTTGTACTATGAGTGTGATCCTGGGTATGTGTTGAAAGGCGCTGAGAGGAGAACATGCCAGGAAAATAAACTCTGGGATGGGAATGAGCCAGTTTGCATTCCTGTGGACTGTGGTTCACCTCCAGTCTCAGCCAACAGCCAGGTGAAAGGAGATGAATATACATTCCAAAAAGAGGTTCAATACACTTGCAACGTAGGGTTCTTACCGGAGGGAGCCAGGAGTCGTGTTTGTCTTGCAGATGGAAGTTGGAGTGGAACCACTCCCATCTGTGTGCCTGTCAAATGTGCCACCCCACCACAGGTGGCAAATGGGGTGATTGATGGCCTGGACTATGGCTTTGGGAAGGAAGTGGTGATCCACTGTCAGGAGGGCTACCTGTTGCATGGTGCACCAAAACTCACCTGTCAGTCAGATGGTAACTGGGATGCAGAGGTTCCTTTCTGTAAACCAGTCACCTGTGGTCCTCCTGAAGATCTTCCCCAGGGCTTCCCTAATGGCTTTTCCTTTTATCATGGGGGACATATACAGTATCAGTGCTTTCCCGGTTATCAGCTCCATGGCAGTCCATCAAGAAGGTGCCTCTCCAGTGGCTTCTGGAGCGGCAGCCCACCTTCCTGCCTGCCTTGCAGGTGTTCCACACCAGTAATTCAAAACGGAGCTGTCAATGGGACAGAGATTGGGTGTGGAAAAGCAGCCCAGTTCCGGTGCTTCAAAGGCTTCAAGCTCCTGGGACTTTCTGAAATCACCTGTGAAGCCAATGGCCAGTGGAGCTCTGGCTTCCCACACTGCGAACACCCTTCCTGTGGTTCTCTCCCCGTGATACTGAACGCATTCATCAATGAGAGCGGCTCTCTGGAGGAAAATGTGATAACTTACAACTGCAGATCTGGGTATATTATACAAGGCAGTTCAGATCTAATTTGTACGGAGAAAGGGACATGGAGCCAGCCTTATCCAGCCTGCGAGCCCCTGTCCTGTGGACCCCCACCATCTGTCGCCAATGCAGTGGCAACTGGAGAGTCACACACCTATGGAAGTAAAGTGAAACTCAGGTAAGATGATGGCTCTAGTCTCCACAGAGTGCGGCAGGGGGTTAGAAAATGAAGTGATAGGTCACAAATTTAGCTAATTGGGAAGAAAATACCATCACTGGACTGCTCTCCAAAAACAGAAGCTTTTAACACTTGGCTTTATTTTACCCATAACTATGTAGAAATCCATTGGCTGTAAAAATGAATTTCTACATTTTCAGGTTGAACTTCCCAGTATAATTACCGTGATGTCATACTCCGTTGAGTTTCATGAAACAGCATGATCCTCTAGGTAGCTTTAATAGCTCTTAGATCACAAGACCCTTTTTAAAATTTTTAAATTTAAATCATGCTGATAAATTTGTGATACCATTTATCATTATATTCATAGATATGTATATTTTATGTAAATAAGGCAAAAGCTGAAGAATTCTGGTCAAAAAAGACATACTTTCATTGATCAGTACAAATAAGGAGACATTCTTAAGGGGACTTCCAACCTATGCTGTCTGAACAAACTAACCAAAGAGTGCACAGTAGTGACTTCTGCTGAAAAACTCCCTGTCTAAAATGTATTATTAAAAGACATAAGAAAATATGGAATGAATTTTAAAATTAGATTTTTATTGGAAGAAATACTCAGAATGTTCAAAAATATCTCAACCCTCTAAATCAATTTTAGATTTTATTCACATCTCTGAAGGAATTATAGATTATCTTCGTATGTCGACTTCTTAGATTTTAATAATAATTCAACAACTCTCCTTCATCTTGTCTGTTGTGGACGTAGTAGCCCTGCCTTCATTTTCTCTTAACTGTGGTAAGAAGTAGACTCAAAGGACTCCTCAGTGATAAGAAAGCTGAAGAGTGGTGGATCGCCACCCGAGGAGAAAACCAAAAATGATTCCTTGCTTCTGAAATACATCTTCAGTTTTGTGTTCAGATGTTGGTATGTCAGATATCTTGGGAAATCACAGTATCACCAGATTCTCCAGACCCCCTTGTTATTTCTTGTTGTGTGTTGATTTTCTTTCATATCCTCACTTAGTAATAAACAGATCATTCCAAGTTCACAAAGCCTGTGACTCCTACCCAGCCTGGTAATTTGTGAAATTTAAAAAATATTATCACCTAATAAATATTGAAGTTAATCTCTCTGGGGTCAGTTTCATCATCTGAAAAATGGGAATAAAAATAATAATCATTCCTACTCATAAGACACAAAAATTGAATGAATATTTGTAAAGCATTCTGAACAGTGACTGGGATTTAATAAGTGCTATGTAAACATTTACTGAACAAATAAATACAAATTTTAAAAACCGTGGAGGGTTTTAGAGCTAGGTTGACTTGAATTTGAACACCAATACTACTGTTACATGATAATATCTATTTATCAGAATTAAAAGAAATACCCTTTAAAAGGGACTTAGAATAGTGCTTGGCACAAACTAAACATTCAATACATATTAATTATGTTATATTCTTACTACTATCAGAGTCTGTTTTGGACTTTTGAATTTCTTGAACTGTTAGCTCTTTTCAAAATAAAAATGAATTTATTGTATTATCCGCAGTGGACGTGAATAACATCAACACTTAAAGCAATTTTAGACTTGGCTAATCCTTAATGTGAACAACTCAGGATTGATCTGATTGTCGTTGTTATGTTGTTGTTTTTGGCAATGCCACACACATTTGAATCAGTTTAATAAAGCACACAAAATGCCCACTTGGCTTCATACAGCTTCTTAAATCCAGGAATAAGTCACCAACTATATTATGCTCTATTGAAGGCACTTATTTTTGCTTTTCCATTGCAGATGTCTGAAAGGTTATATGATGGACACAGCGATAGATACATTCATCTGTCAGGAAGACGGGCGTTGGTTCCCTGAGAGAATCTCCTGCAGTCCTAAAAAATGTCCTCTGCCAGCAAACAGGACACATATACTTGTTCATGGGGATGATTTCAGTGTGAATAAGCAAATTTCTGTGTCATGTGCAGAAGGATATATGTATGAGGGGGTTAACATATCCACATGTCAGGTAAGATCGTCTATCTTAATTAGAACATGTGAGTATATCTCATTTATGTATATTATATATATATATGTATGTGTGTATGTTATATATGTGTGTGTTTGTCCACACAAGCAGTAGTGTGCTGTGCTGAAAAGAAAAAATGCCTCAAGTTTCTAATCATGTCGAAGAATTTGAGAAGTTTTCTGGTAGAAATATAAGAAGATTATCTTTCTTCCCAATATCCCCACTTCTAAACTAAGAAAATGCCAAGGGTAGGTAAAAAGCACCAAAGTTATAATTTTAAAATATCTGTAACAAGATATTCATGACAAATTAACCAGAAGTCATTGGTCTACACAGATGCTCAAAGGAGCCTCAAGTCCTATTTTAGACTGTTGCCCAACTGAGACACTATTTCCTCAAAGGAAACAGAAAAATATTAGCAAGGGACTAACAATCTTCAAGGAAGACATCTGTGTATGCCTCACTTTACCCAAATAGAAAGCAGAAAATTAGTAACTCTAATCATGATGTGGAGAAATAAAGCAAACGTGTATATATAAATACAGGTACATATATATTTTTAAATTATGTGACCCACCCCAAAATATATGATAGAATGTTTCCCAGTATTCATGTTGGAATGGAGAAAAGGAACCCATCTTTCTTAAATCTTGGGTCCTATGCCTCAAAATTGCCTTTTGTCATAAACCTTAGATTTAAATGTACAATTATGTGAAATAGAAGAGTGGATTGGTACAAGTCATGGAATATTTGTATCAACCATTCAGTTGTCATGCATCATAATGAAAACAAACTACTTGATGTTCTTGATTCTTTAATGGATTATATTAGGAGGAAAATGCTTGTTTTATATGGGTAAGAAATGCCCAAAATATTTGTAATATGTTAAGGCTATCTAATAATTAATGTGTTTTTTAAGGCCACAGATAGTATCAGAAGTAGGACCAAATTTTAGCTCCTTTTTACTGTCATTTTGGGAATTATTCTGCTATACAACCAGTATCTGCAAGCTTCTTCATTCATACGTACTGACCCCTAAGTGTAACTGTAATTCATTATTTCTTATTTAGCTGGACGGCACATGGGAGCCACCATTTTCTGATGAATCCTGCAGTCCAGTTTCTTGTGGGAAACCTGAAAGTCCAGAACATGGATTTGTGTTCGGCAGTAAATACAGCTTTGAAAGCACAATCATTTATCAGTGTGAACCTGGCTATGAATTAGAGGTAAGTGAACAAATTGTTTAACTAGAATTAATTTGTTTTTCCAATAAATTTAGGAATTTTTTGTATTAGCATCAATTTGTTTCACTGTTTTCACCCTAAAAGATTTTGTTATGCTTTGTTACCTTATAATCCTAGCACTTTCCAAAAAATACTTAAAGTGTCTTACAATTTTAAGAGACAAAATAAGTCTCAAATTTAAAAAATCAAAGCCATTAAAAGGAAGAGGAAGTTGGTATACTAAGCCCCAGACTGATGCTGTTACATAGTTGGCTCTTGGGTCTGTGTTTCGGCCTCCTGTCAATCATAGTGTGCAACGGGGCAGTCCATCTGTTATCATGGGAAGTGGCCATAAGGATTTAGGAATGCAAAGCTGGACTCCCCTCAAGCAATGGGCTCAAATAGCTTGCCAAATTCTTGATTGAGATGCCAGGTTCCACATGGCAGGTGTGGCCTGAAAAATCCCTCATTCTAACCAAAACCAAGACTACTACTCTTGGTTTGTAATACTAAAACCTCATTAGCAGCACCTAAATCTCCCTATTACTTTGGTAGGAAGGCGGCAGTCAGTTTTGTTAAAAGCATGATCTTATCGTCCAACTTGGAATTTTTAAGAGGACTGTTTTATATTGCCTAATGTCATCTGGCTTCTCAGGAAACTTCTTTCCTGTTTGTATTGTTGTAGTGGTATTTAAATGTAAATTTTGCAGAAGTGTTTATTGCCTGTGGTTTGTTAAATTTATATAGTATGTTCCATTATTTTCTGACCATGCAATAAGAAACTTGTTGTGGTAGGTCCTTGAAAGCCAGAACTAGGCTTATACAGATCTTGTTTTATGTCCTGAAATGATTTAAACATAATGGTTGATTGCAACTGGACATTTTTTCTGTTGTGAGAGAACTAATTTTGCAATTTGTTAAAAAGAAAAGTGGTGTAAAATGTAAACAAATATGTAGCAAACTAATGGGTCATTAAATTTGAGGAGGTAGATAATTTACCTTTAAAATTTTTGGACATATTCCAGTATTAACTACAAAATCGAGAGAGGTACTACAGCAGTTGTTCTCGCTCTGAGCTACATGTTAGAATCGCCTGAGAAACCTTTTTTAAATATTAATATCTAGTTGCTTGCAGAAATCACCATTCCAGTTTGGGGAAATGAAATGTGAAAAAGATTAGCCTAAAAAAGTTTGTTGTATGAGATAGCAGTGAACCTGCAACCTATGTTAACTATGTTAAAAAGACTCTGAGGCCAACTGAATGAGGCTCCCACAGGCCAAGATCAGACCATTTTAACATCAGGAAAGGCAATAACTTCAATTGACTGAAACACATCAAAAATATCATGAATGACTCTAGACTCATAATGATGCTAAAATAAAATTATTTGGCACCCATTAGAGGATGCTCATGAACAAACTCGTTATTTTGAAAACAGACAATAAAAGGGGGAAAATTGTCTTTTCAGTGCTGACTGGATGACTAATAACCAAATAGTAGATGAAGGAAAGTTTCCTTTTATAGAAGTATTCCTGTCAATAAATGAAAGAATTTAAATCTCAGGATTTGTGACTCTTACAATAATGGATATATTCAATTCATTCCATTTTTTAAACATACTGAGCAAATATACCTCTCTGACATTTCAAACACGTTTCATCAGTCTTTGCTATTGTTGATAATTAGTTGTCATTTAACTGGAAAGTGAAATAAAGTCTGTACCTTAATTACACTAATCAGCCAGGGTATGAATTTTGAAGTAAGTTGATGAAAACATTTCTGAAAGTCTAAACCTACTTATTAAACTATATTTATGTAATGAATTTATTTAGCATTCCATTGAGAGAGTCAAGTACATAACTAAGATTACTTTGCATTCCCTTATTACTTTTTCATTGTAGATCTTGTCAATGATCTTTTTTCATCGATTCACAGGGAAACAGGGACCGTGTCTGTCAGGAGAACAGACAGTGGAGTGGAGAGGCAGCAACATGCAAAAGTAAGTCAAACGACACCAAGCAATCCTGAAAGTGATACTGAGGAATGCTCTGTGGCCACATGTTCCTTATAAATCAGTTTTGTGATTTTTTAAAAAGATTTTTGATCAACTCCATAAAATGTATAAGAATCTTTTTAATGGGCTTTTGTTCAAGGGCACCAAACCAATAAAAATGTCATGAATTGTGGTAGAGATTAATGATTAAATTGGAACAGAGTACAAGATGACTGACTCTGGAATGGCAAACATTTTGTTTAAGAACTAATTAACTATTAAATGGATTTGCATTCTTTCTGTGGGTTGTTTGGTTTTTCTTTTTTCTTTTTTGCCAAATAACTACCTATCAGAAGGCTTAGTACTGTCGCTTTTCAGTGACAGCACTAACCAATATTGACATCTTTTAAAGTGATGTTGGCACATCTGTCAAATAAACGAATCTTCACATTTTTGTGGAATTTTGCATTAACTCGTTTTATGAGAACAGCCAAGTTTTTTTAGCAAGATGGGAGTGAATTCACATGACTTTATTTCCAACATATGGTCCATGTGATTCCTCTGCCAGAAGCCCTGTATTTAGAAACAATAGTTACAAACCAATCAAAGTGGCAAGCTTTCATTTTTTTTTCTCTTATTAATCCTGGGAGAGTCATAAAATTTTCAAGCCAGAATTGGCCTTTTAGATCGTCTAGTCTAAACAGCCTCTTACATGATCCAGCCGACATAGATTGGACTAAATAAGATGAGCACGATTTATGCATCTTGCCAAATGATAAATGGAGACGGAAGAGATAGAGTGATCTGCCCAATATCATAAATCAAGTCAGTGGCAGAGCCGGCACCAGGGCTTGAAGTACTTGAATATTTGTTCACAGTTGTTTCACGGTGCCTTCTGGAGTAGGTGAATGAGTTGATTTTATGTACACTGGAATCTTAAGTCTTTTACGGCATATTATACACTTGAAACTCAGTGGAGAATATATGGCTGTTTTTAATTCTTGAAAACTTGCATACATATTAAGCAGAAAAATGTTTTTAAAAGACATTGAGTAGCATCTCAAGTCAAAGAAAGACCTCATGGGCTTGACTGATAGCATTTTTTATCTCAACTGTTCATGATCAAAAAATGTGTGAATGTCTGTACAGAGGGAGGAGGAGTGGAATGAAAAGGAAATGGATATGTCTTAACATAGAAAACCACCGTGGTGTTGGCAAGGGACTTGTTTCATTTGTCCAGCAGGTTTAATTCAAACCAGAAGGACAGTGATTTGTATAGTTTCTACCTCTGAAGTGGAAGACAGTAATAAAAAGTTCCATATTATTCTGGGTTTTTTCTCTTTTTTGCCTAAACTATTAAATAAGTGATACAAGTTCTTTGCAGAAAATTGGAAAACACAAATAAGCAAACAGAAAATAATTGTGTTAATCCCACCACTCAAGGATACAAACTACTGATATTTTGATATATTTGACTGTATACTTTTTTCCTAGACATATAAAAAATTCAAATATTTCTGGGGGGGAAAAGGGCTCATACTGAGCAACTTCATTTGAAAGATCCTTATTTAAGTTACTAAATTATTAAGCATATTAGTATCTATACCAGTTTCCAGGGGAGCCTGTTCGAGTCAGTAGGATTCCCCAGACCAGTGCTTCTCAAAGTGTGGCCCACAGAGTGGCAGCATCATTAGTACATGGACTCTTGTTAATAATGCAGATTCCCAGGCCCCACCCCATCCTACTGAATCAAAATCTGCATTTTAACAAGATCCCTAGATGATTCCTATGCACATTAGTTTCAGAAGCACTGCCTTCAACCTATAGATTTTAGCTTTCAGCACACTGGAATATCTGGGGGAACTCTGAACACTTCCTCACCCAGCTATATCGGTTAAGTCAGAATCTCTGGAGATGGAACCCCACATCAATACATCTTAAAGCTCCCAGGTGATTCCAGCATACATCCAAAGTTACGATCCATGGTCCCAGGACTTCTGCCAGACTGGAAGAAGTCAGCATCTAATCCAGTGGCTGTCAATGCTGAGTGAGCATTAGAATCATTTGAGAAGCTTTTGAGAAAATACCAAAAGCTAGGCCACAGCACAAAGATTCTGATTGACTTCGTCTGGGATAGGGCCCTAGGCATAAAAACTTCCCAGGAATTCTAATGCATGGCCAAAGTTGAGAATCACTGGTCTAGACCACCTCCTCTACCTTCACAAATGTCACAAAAGGAAGACTCCAACTCACTTTTTAGGATTCTAGAATGAATGATCCTGCTTTCCTCATTGCACATGCACATTAATAACATTGCTAACTGATGCACAATCATTCTTTATAGCTACAGTCCAAATACCCATCAATTTATGGAGTCTGTATATCCCTAGAAGCCATATAAAATGTCCCTTATCCTAGTTTCCCCCCCACACTCATGGTTCTCTGTTCTTTACACATTCCCATTATATTTTACCTTCCAACAATTTAATCTTATCTCTTCTTCCAAGTAGTATGACCTTGACCAAATTATTTAACCTCCTCTCTAAGCCTCACTTTCCTTCAACAGTGAAAAGAAATAATCTCAGAACTGTTTCAATAAAGATTGCTAGATTTAGCCCCCTCAAAAAAAAAAAAGGACACCCAGTTAAATTTAAATGTAAATTTTAAGTTAAAAATAGTTTTATAAAATAGTTACATATATTTATTTATCTATTGTTTATCTGATATTCAAGTTTAACTGGACATCCTGTACTCTACCTAGTCAACCCTAGTTGTAAGAAACAAATTTGATAATGTGTAGAAAATTCTTGGATGCAGTAGCCGCTAAACAAATAAGAATTCCTTTACTTTACCTACCTGCTCATCCATGCCCTCAGCTTTATTAACGACAAATGGTGGCAATATATATAAAGATAGCTAGACTCGAGAGAGCAAAATATGAATCTTTAATTGTCTGAACGTATTAATCCAAAATTTATCCATGCTGGGGGTTTTCCCTCCTTCAGTGTGTATCATTGTGCAGTGAATACCTTTAGCAGTTGTAGCAGAAGAATGAGGATGGGGACAAGCATTTAGTATAAGACCTTTATTTCTCTTTTTAGAGGCAAGGTGTGAAGCTCCACTTGGGTTTCTGAATGGGAAAGCTGATGTTGAAAACACTATTGCTGGACCCAAGGTGCTGTATTCCTGCAACAGAGGCTACAGCCTTGAAGGGGCATCTGAGGCATACTGCGCTGAGAATGGAACTTGGAGCCACCCACGTCCCCTCTGCAAACGTGTGTGTTGACTTTAAGAGAGGTTTTCATCAGATTCAGTTTCATACTCACTTCCCAATCGCCAAAAACATAGAGGACATGCCACTGATAAGTGAGACTGGCCCAGAGAAAGCAATCTGTACATATCCAAACCAAATACTATGGGGTATTTTAAAAATCTACTTGTATTATCTAAAATATCCTGTCCGTTAATCAGCTTTCAGCTCTCAGCAGAGTGCTTGGGTAAATTACAAGTCAAAGACACTAACAGAAAATACAACTCAGTGAAAAAATTTGACACAACTGTATTAAGAATTTGGGGATGTGAAAGGGGTGAAGAAAGAAAATATATTTCATATGCAATATTAATGTAATAAGATGTATAAATATGGTCAATGAAGATAATTGGTTATAATCACTGGAATGAAAACAGTATTCACAGGCAAAGCCTACACTGAGCGAGCTCTGGTTATCGCGTTAAGTGTTATCAGACAGTAACTGACACTCTAGGATTCAGCTGATGCTATGCCACTCACAAAAACTTGTTAAGAGCCCATTGAAAACTGGAAAAACTGAAATGGCTTGAAATATGTTTTGATATGTGTGTCACACCCTGCACTAAAAGTCCTTGCGCTATCGCCATTTCCTGTTTTAAGTTCCAATATCCTGTTTATAGAAGTGTGACTCTGAAGTTATATTCAGCTCAGAAATGGCTGATAATTCTCAGGGTCCTTCTGAAGGATGTTCAGTAAAAGAAAAGTAAAGTGAAAGAAGCATTCACAATAATATTCTTCAAATATTAAGGGAATGTTTGACACACCCCTTGATTTCTAGCATACTTTTGTTTCCCCACTACTGGGCCATATTTTCAGATAACTATTTAATATGCCATCTTTAAATTTTAGGACCATGTGATAGGAGTTGAACAACTTGGTGTTTTCAAATCTGATCTGATTTTATCCTTACACATAATTTCATGTGGGAGAAAAACAGTTTGTATTTAATGTTTGAGGCTCCATATTTTTTTTTTTTTTTTAATAATTATTTTTTATTGAAGGGTAGTTGACATACAGTATTACATTACATGAGTTTCAAGTGTACAACACAGTGGTAGAACATTTATATACATAATTCTAGGTTCCAGCTATCACCCTACCAAGCTGTTACAATATCTTGACTATATTCCTTATGCTATACATTACATCCCAGTTACTAATTTATTTTACCATTGGAAGTCTGTCCCTTTTTTTTTTTTTTTTTTTTTTTTTGTGTGAGGCTCCATATTTTTAAGCTATTTTATGTTATTGTCACTGAGAACTCAGCTCCTACAAGGTTCACACTCTGCCTTCATTAGAAATGAATTAAGAAAACAGGGAAAACATCAAGAAGTCTTTTCTTTTCTTTTTTAACAGCAAATCCATGTCCTGTCCCTTTTGTGATCCCAGAGAATGGTCTGCTTTCTGAAAAGGAGTTTTATGTTGATCAGAACGTGTCTATCAAGTGCAGGGAAGGCTTCCTGCTCCGGGGCCCAGGCATCATTACCTGCAGTGCCGACGAGACGTGGACACAGACAGGCGCCAAGTGTGAAAGTAAGTCAGCAAGTAGAATCCAGTTCATTTCATTAGTGCAGAATGTCTTCTCATTTTTGTGAGATTATTTTCAATCAAGTAACTTAAATGCAGATATTTAGATAACTGTCTTGTCATAGTTATCAGCTGCCATGTTGATAATTTTAAAAAATTAAATAAAAAAGGATCTTTGACTCCCAAACATAAGAGAAAAAAACTTTCCAAAACTAGGTGAAACCCTACCTGACCAGGATTCACTGAACAAATTTTCAAAATATGTTCTTCTAAGAACAACCAAGATGTTAAAGCTAAAATACATAATTTTCTCCACGCTGCCAGAGTCCCTAAACTATCTTCTAATAGACTGTGGATGCTTTGCCAAGCAGAAAGTTATTCCACGGTGATTCTCAAATTGGAGCCTGCATCAAAACCACCTGGAGGACTTGTTACAAACAGATTGTTGGGCCTCTCTCTGGAGTTTGATTCAGTAGATCTGGGCTGAGGCCTGAGAATTTGCACTTCTATCAAGTTCCCTGTGTTGCTGATGGCAATACTGCTGGTCCTGTGACCACAGGTTGAGAACCTCTGAGCCAGCACCATGTTGATGCATAACACACAATCTGACAGCATCTGCAACCTTAGGATAATTCGACATCTCCACATTACACTTGCAACATCTTGCCCGCACAATATCCTGCCCTCCAGGTGTCCTTATAGTCCAAGCTACTTCTTCTACAGCAATCAGTTAACAAATATTCATTTGTTAATGAATAATGTCTAACCAGATACAAGCACTGGGCTACATAGTATAAAATACTATGCCCACAATGCCCACCATCTTCTTAACACTTGCAGTCCAATGAATAAGGTAAGAAACATGCATATGAAGGCCATGGGGATTCTGAATTCTATCCTCAAAACTTTCTAACTCTAAACTCATACTAGTGCTGTAACCTCTCTGAACCTTAGGTCCCTCGTGTGTTAATAGCACCAGTCCTACCTATCCTATAGGTTTGTTTTGGAGAATAAATGAATTGAGTATTAGCAATATTTCCTGTTAGGAAGAGGTTCATCAATAGCCCAAGTCCCTGAATTTTCAACGAGCAGCCAACTGCAGCATGAGAATTTTGATTTTACTCCAGGAAAGTCTGTACTATACTTCTAGCTGGGATTTGGGTCCCAAATCCTTATGAAATCTACTCCAGGTGGAATTGAGCATGTATGAGCTTTGACCCTCTAGTTTAGAGCCGTCAGCCTGAATGAAAGCAGGCCCAGTGGCCTGATTCTGCCCAGATATCCTCACACTGGTCTTGGCTCCCTGAGACTTTCCACTCAGGGCTCTGGAAGAAAGCCCAAGGAGAGACATGCACTCCCTACAACTCTTCCTGCAGTGCATGCTTAATTACCCCTAGATATTCTTGAAAGGATCGGGGGTTGCCGTGGAGAGACTCAGACAAGTTTGCTATTGTTGTTATCCTCAAATCCTCCTTGCATTTTCTATTTAGACAGGAAGTCTTTGATTTAGAACAAAGTCTCCTTCCTGAGGATCCGAGCAGAGACTTTCCTCATTCTTTTCAACCTCATCCTGCTATTTATCCCGACAAATCAGTGATTAAATATACCATATATGAGAATCACCAGGGAGAGTAAGAGCAGATGCATAAGCTAGAAACCCCAGAAATTTATAATTTTAATAAGAATTCAAGGTGATTCCCCATATAGGTGGTCTGAAAACCATGCTTTGATAACCTCTTTTATAAACCAACCATCAGTGAACCATAATCTGTCTACATGCTGCTGCCCAAAACTGGGAGTTCTTTCCCTCTGATCCACTCAAGCTTTCTAGCCTCATTGAAATGCCACTTTCACTGCAATTTGTCCCTGACAATCCTAAGCATCATTAGTTGCATTCACCTCAGTTTTTCTATAGCACAGTATCCAGGTCTCTAATGCAACTCTTTTTAAATTGTACTGCAGTATTTCTTTGTCTTTCCCCAAGTTGTCTGAACAAGGGGAAAGGGTCTTCTCTTGTATTTCTCTCCAGTTCCAGACACACACGTAGGCATTAATACATATTTGATATCTGACTGGCAACTTAATGTTTTTAATCACCTCAGAAGGAAAAGAAAATTTAGAATGATCATACAAATTGATCATCCCTCTGACAGGTTTTTAATAGTATTACAACCACAAAGTGACCTTTTAGAGGCCAGTTCATGAAGAGTCATTCAAAAGTTAGACTTACACAAACTGGATACTAATTAGAGTCCTGACTCCAATCCAGTCCTTGTCATGCGAGCTACGCCAGAATAACTCGTTATCTCCAGGCTTCTTGTAAAATTCTCAAGGCAAAATTAGTTATAAATTTTTTTATTTAAATATATAGTACATGTTGCTTTTAAAAGAGGATTTTCATTCAATCCCACACATTGCACTGCTTTACAGCCTTGAAAAGAAACAAAGTCACTGCTTTACAGCCTTGAGAAGAAGGAAACTGATGTGAGACGTTGAATGTCATAAACCTCCTCAAGCCGTGTAAATTGAGTTTCTATAGACTAGAGACAATATTCATTTATTTAATCATTTTTCAAATGTGTATTGAGAGTCAATTGCATGCCAGGCACTGTTCTAGGCACTAATAAACAGCCTTGATGGAATATGGAGTACTGCAATTAGTGATCTCTCCTCCAAAATGGTACACTACAAATAATCCCCATGCTTCTCCTCTTCTGATTTGATAAGCATTAAATTCTCTGGAGCAGCCTTTTTGGCAGGTACAAGGGCTCATTCTTTGTTTTCTGTAGACTTCTCGCCTTGAATATAAAATAGCACAGCTTCAACATTTAAATGAAAAGACAAAACCTTTGATGTTGCATGTCTAATTTTTCTAGACCACAGCAGATTATGCTTTTAGTTCCTAGTATCTTTTAGAAACGGTATAGGTGAAAAGGTTACCTTTATGCATTTTATCTTTGCTCTTTAAATTAATTCCGTCTTAGAGATGACACTGCATTCTCTCTCATCCCCTGCTCAGTTAGTGGCACAGGCTTCACTGTTTTGTTTTCCTGTAGAAATCTCCTGTGGTCCACCAACTCACGTAGAAAATGCGATTGCTCGAGGCGTACATTATCAGTACGGGGACATGATCACCTACTCGTGTTACAGTGGGTACATGTTGGAGGGTTCCCTAAGGAGTGTTTGTCTAGAGAATGGAACCTGGACATCACCTCCTATTTGCAGAGGTAAGGAAATACTTGAATGGTTATTTCTTAGTGAAGCTCTAGGGAAATGTATATGGAAGTGTGATACGGCCAACAGCTAATAAGCATGCTGTTTTCTTTTTCCATGGCTTTAAATTTTCTCTTGACATCTGTGACATTTTCTTTAACTTTATGGGTTTGAATTTTAAAAGCTTACACACTGAACTCTGGCCCAGCTCATGGCTTCTTCCAGAGTCAAACATGGCTTCCCAGGCAAGTCTTCTCTCCGGATCTCAGCAATGTTCTCTGGCTGCTGCAGGGAGCTGTTGTCAGGTCTGGGCCAGGAGGACATCTCCTAGACACTCAGGTGTTTCAGCACAGTTTCTAGGTACACTCACCCATCCTCAGCAGACCCCTGAGCCTGGGCAGAGTATGAGACAATAGGTACTGGTGGCCCCAGGGAAGCAGAGCCTGGGGGGACTCCCATAGTCCCCCTGGTTATCTAGGAGCTGTTGACGAGCACTCCATGTTCACTGGACTGTTGCTTCCTCTTCACTTGCTGGATTGAACTCAGAAACTTACAGATGAATCTTGCGTGTGCACTCAATAAAATCTTCCTGGGAAACAAAAAGGTTCTGTGCTTACAGTTCTACAAAATCGAAATAGGTAGATAATGAGACATCCTAGTATGTACCTTTAAAACTTCCACTTTTCTAATAAAATAGAGGGGTTTTTTTTACAAATCATAATGATTGTACCATTCATTCTACAAATATTTACTGTAAGCCAGAAACTATGCTAGTGAACAAGACAGATGTAGCCAAGGAAATACAAAATAATCAAGTTGTTGGTTGGGCTATTCATATGGCCACATGGACAATGGCCAGATTCGGATTTAGAGCAAAAAAGCCAGTGTTTCATGACTTATGGGGGCAGGGAGTGTTGAGGAGCCCATTGAATGAATGGCATGGATCTCAAAAGAGACAGGGGTTGTAGGAAGGAGGTTGTCTGCAAGCAACAGTGACAAATGAGATCACCAACACGTAAGATGTCAGAGAAGGCCATTGAGGACGTCATGTCCTCCAGGAATAGCCCAGGTTTCACTTAAAGTCAGAAGTCAGATGAGGGTGGTGTGTTTATTGTTTTGCCTGTTTGTCTCTTCCAATAAGATACTGAGGGACAGTGGTGGCAGCCAAGAACTGCAAGCTAGTAAAGGCCATCTTTGGGAGGTCACTTCAAATCTCCTGGTAGGGCATTTCTCCTGTCCAGATCAAAAGAGACTGGCATTCATACCAACTATCAACCTTGCCCCCTCCTGCCCTGAGTCCCCAGATCACTAAAACTTTGATGGCCATGTGCTCAGAGCTATCCAAGCTTGAGCCCCTCATGCTCATCCGCAAGCAAATGTTGACATTCAGTTTTGTTTCTCTTCCTTAGAGCCTGACTCAAGGAAGTATTATGAAATATAAATGAGCAAGCCTATTTTCTATAATTCCCTAGACTCAGGGTCCACCCTGCTTCTTTTCCAGCTGTCTGTCGATTCCCGTGTCAGAACGGAGGTATCTGCCAGCGCCCAAATGCGTGCTCCTGTCCGGACGGCTGGATGGGGCGCCTCTGTGAGGAACGTGAGTCAGTCCTGAAATCTTACATGCTACATCCTCAAATCTTACTTTGAGTCCTGATAATTTGCCTGGAAGCTGCCAACTCAGGGGAATTTCTAGAAACTGGCTTTACTGTTGGCAGCAATTCATGTGCTTAAATCTTGTAGCAGACCAGACAGAAAACCTAGGGCTGATCTGAGTGTGCCAGTTAGCTGCAAAAGAAGTGGAATATTTTTGACCTTGAAAACATCATTGTTATGACCCACCCAGAGCTATCTCCACATGCCTTGTGGCACGAATTTGCAGGAATCTTCTTGAGAAGGAGCTTATGATGGAGGGTTTCTCAGCCTTTTATGAACTATGCCCTCAGGGTTACAGTTGGTATAAATTCATGGTATTGCATAACAGTGTGCATTGCAGGTAATATTTGCAGCCCACTGTTCACTCTTTTTCTTTAAGGGTAGTTCTTCCCAATTAAGAAAATAAGGACCATTGGCACTCCTACATCTATACAGTGCTAGATGAATTAATATTGAATTTTGAGTCTCATAAAAATATGAGTTTGAATTTGAACTTCCAGGAGAAAGTAAACAAGTGATTTTAAGTGTTTTTTTAATGTCTACACTACCCTTTGTTTCAGTATCTTAAAAAATATATATGAGGTCAAAATGATTTCATATTTCATTGGGAGTGGCATATGTCAGTCACATGAAGAATCATAAATGTGGTGGCTGTTGGTCTCTTTCAGTTTTATCTGAGGACGTGCATTCTATAAGAAACTCTAAAACTGATTAAGTGTAATCATTTCAACTAATCTAAAAAGGAAAATAGAAAATGGAAATAAATGTGGGCTGCTAACAGCTCACCAGAGCAGGTGTTCTCAGAGCAGTGATTAAGAAACAAGAGAAAGTGCATTTGTCTTTCCTCCTCTCCCCAACCATTCCTTTCCACTTAGATCTACCATTACAGCTTGATTGCTCTAATGCTAAGAGTCTAAAGACTGGAAGAACATTTTCCCTGGGTTGCCCTAACCACAGGCCTGGCTTAGCTCACTGAGCCCCTGCCTGTCCCCCTGCATCAGACCAGGGCTGCTCAAGCTTTAGCATGCATACAGATGTCTGGGAGATGTTGTTAAGAGCATATTCTGATTCAGTAGATCTGGGTTGGGACCTGAGATTCTGCATTTCTAAGCAACTCCTAGCTAATGCTGATGCTTTTGGTTTGAGACCCGCCCTTGGAGTAGCGAACCAAAAGACAGTGCTACTCCTTTTCAATTGACTATGCCTCTTTAAAGAACTGAGTAATTTCTAAGAGGAACAATTGCCCTGAAGGGTGTAGGGAGGCCTGATTCAGTTCCCATCAGGCCTCAACTACAGGAAATAAAGGGTGACTTGTCCCATCACTACTAATGTGTTGCCAACACCAGCCTACAGAATAGACCGCCTGACTTCCATTCTCACAGTCAGTTCAAGGCAAGAAGAGAGCCTTGAGACAGCCAAACCCTGTTAGAGCATTTTATGTAATTTGAAATGGAAATTTGGAACGATAATAAATGGAGAGCATTCTGCTTAGTTTGTGAAGAGAAAGCAAAGCACTTAATGGACATCGATTATGGTATGTTCTCTCTGAAAGAGAGCCTTTGGCATTAGAGTCATTACATCAGGCTAAGAGGCCAGACTTCCTGATTGCATTTCCCAGTGACACTGGCTCATAAACACAACAGATACAGGAAGATTAGCTGGAGGGTCATGCAAGGTTTCACTCATCCCGGAAAACGTTTTTTGAGCACTTAAACATAACTGAGTGTGTGTATTTTGATCAAATCCTTTGTGGTGTCCTTTCTAGCAATCTGCATCCTTCCCTGTCTGAACGGCGGTCGCTGTGTGGCCCCTTACCAGTGTGACTGCCCACCTGGCTGGACTGGGTCTCGCTGTCATACAGGTAGGCTTGTTTTCCTGGTGACTTGGCTCTATGAAGCCCTAGAAGAAACTGACGAGTGTGACTCGGATGTGAAACAAAAGGGTGCCAAAGTGTCTCAGGATTTTCTCAAGTTGGTCATTCTAACCAAAGGCATGGAAGTATAAGGCAGGTGTATTCAGCATAGTATGGCTGGAGTCATAGAGGAAATACAGAGATACGGCTGGAAATGCAGCTTAAAGATGGGCAGAGCCAGGTTAGGAAATGCACTGCCTGGCAGGTTCCAGGTGCTGGATTGTGTCTTGTGAGCAACCAAAGCCACTGAAAGGGTTTAAGCAGGAAAATCATGTGATCACATTTTCTTTTAGACAAATTGTTTTGGGAGCAATACAGAAAACAGTGGAAAGCAAGACTTATAATAGGGAGACCAGTTAGGAAGTTAGCAAAGCAGAATTAGCAAGAGGTAAGGAAGTCTGGAGAAGTAAAAATAAAAAAGGATGGGTTTAAGAGATGTTTGAGAAGTACATCAGTACTACTTATTATAGATTTACTGTGGGAATAAAGATCTGAGAAGAGTTCAAGACTGATGGTCCAGTTTGGGCCCCTGAGGGGAAGGTGGTGCCATTTACTGAGATAGAAAACCCGAGAGGAGCGGGTTTGAAGGTATAGATAAGGAGGTAAGTATGGACATGCCGAGTTGGAGGGGCCTGTGAAACGTAAGAGGGAGAGGTCTGCAGGACAGTTGGATGATGGTTAGGCTCCCAGAAGACATGGCTAGATTGAAGTTAGAGATATTTAAGTCATCACTGGAAAACATTCAAGGGGAAAAAAAAGAAGACCATGCAGAAGAACATAAATGAGACAGTGGCCCAGAATGGATCATTGGGGGCACCCATGGGTGCAGGGAAGGAGAACGGTGTTAAGCTTTGAGACAGGGAAGTGAAAATAATGGCTAATTAGTTGATACAGTCAGTCCTCATGAAATCATTGTGCTCCTGAAAAGGAGTCATTTACAGAAAACCTGTATGTAAGCACTGTACTAGGTACTGCAGAGCTAAGGATCACAAACATCCCTGCCCTCAAGTGGCATATAATCTAGTGGGGACAGGAATAGACTGATAATCAAGAAATTAGACCTCACAGTACAGTGGCATAAGTGCTGTGTTTGAGAAAGGCAAGAGTTGTTAGGGAGACATGTTTGTCACCAGTCAACAATAGTTTGTTACTGTCATCCATGAAAAGGAACCATCTCTTTGATGAATTTTTTTCACTGTAACTTAAATTGCATCTATTTCGAGTTCTTTCTAAATAGTTATCACCAATTTAGTAATTTAGCTTCATAGAGATTAAAATTCTTCTGACCCTCTGCATGTTTTCTCTAATTCTGCAAAACAGAGCAGATGACATGAAGAGGGCTGACAACTGTGTCAACTTTTAGATGTTCGTTGGCACATGACCTTGAAAGGTGCCTTTGCAGCTGCCTTATAGTCCAGCATCGAGTCCACCATTCAATGGACCTTTTTTTTTTATATTAGCAGAATCTATGGAGAGTTCGTTTTAGATTACTGAGTTTTCTTTTTGCTATTTTTAATCCTGCTTGGTTCCTATTATATTGCCAATCTGTGCATTCCATTGAGCCACTCCTGCTGTTCACTTGCCAAGAGAGCTCCTCAGGGCAAAGACGGTGTCCTGCTTCTTGTCCTCTCTCTTCTCACCCAGTGCTTATCAAGTACCTGGTGCTTACTGACATTTTCCCTGCATTTTATGAATGAGTGATTAAAGAAGTGACATTTACTGGTATCTCACCAGAGGTGAGTTTTTCATCTGGGGAAGCCCACCTTTCCAAGACCCAATGAGGCTGAAATGATGACACCTGCGCATTTCCCATCGCCAGCTTTCTCTGGACAGGCCTTTTATGTTCTTCCTACAGGGAGTTCTCCTTTCTCTTTGATATGTCAAACTTACTGGTATTAGGTCCTCATTTGTTTTTAGGATCCTTAGGTTTTTTTTCTATTTATTCACAAGAGTAGGTTCGTGAAGATGAAAAGTTTGGTTATGACACCGAGAAAGAAGTCTATATAGCAAATCTTTGGGTGTTCATTAAGGGTTTCATCTGTGGCTAATTTTTAACTCCATTGTGGGTTCTGTAATTCTAACTAAAGCTGATAAAAACCTTGAAATGTGTTTCCTAGCAAACACAAAGGGCTTTTCAATCGTCTGTTATTTTGTACAGTTGATGTGCCTGATTTACTGTTGTAAGAGTTGATGTTTGATGTAATGACTCAGTCATTCACAGAATTCAGTGCTAGCTCCCTGGAGAGATTTACAGTCTGAGCATATGAAAAATTTACAGTTCAAAAGAGTATGTGTCAAATTGATTGCACAAATAAAAAGGTTAAAGAAAAGAAAAATCACATGGAGTTCATAATACAGAATTGCTATGTATTATTTAAGTGAATGTGCATGAATTTTCCTCCCAGCTGTTTGCCAGTCTCCCTGCCTGAATGGTGGAAAATGCGTAAGACCAAACCGATGCCATTGTCTCTCTGCTTGGACAGGACATGACTGTTCTAGGTAAGACAACCAAAGACTAATGTTTATCTGTAACATGAAAGAGACTGAAATTCAAGTTATCCTGAGAGCCAGAAGGTATCTGTAGTTCGAGTGTAAGCATTTTGTATCCAAAAATATCCATTTTAAGATATTCTAAATTTGAACTAAAGCCCATACAAAGAAAAATGAGTAAGAATTGACAAATAAAACTTGTGCTCACTTTGGCAGCACATATACTAAAACTGGAACATTCCTCAGATTATCATGGCCCCTGCCCAAAGAAGACATGCAAATTCAGGAAGCATCCCATGTGTTTCCACCATAAACAAAGAAAAAAAGTGTTTATTAAGCAAATAAATTGCCTACCCTCTTGAACAGACAATTGCATCCTTCAATTGCAAAGATGTAAAATAAATAATAAACTCAGTGCATTTCACTGATGTTCATTTGCATTCCTGATTGCTATAAAAAATAGTATTGAAATTGATAAATCCTTTGTCAAAAATTTTGTTTCATATTTTTAGTGAATATATATGTTCAGCATTTAATTGACTAAAAGAAAATATGTATAAATATGTTCTGTCAATTGTTCCCTCATTTCTAACTGAGTGAATATAGTTGAGAAAAAATTATCACAAAAATAAGTCAAAGGGAAAATAAGTAAAAATTAAGTCAAAGAGAAAATAAGTAAAAAATTATTTAAGCTTTTTTTATTGAGATATAATTGACATACAACATTATATTAGTTTAAGATGTACAACATAATGATTCAATATTTGTATGTATATTCAAAACAATCACCAAAATAAGCCTAGTTAACATCCATCACCATACAGTTACAAAATATTTTTTTCATGTGATGGGAACTTTAAAGATTTACTCTCTTAGCAACTTTCAAATACACAATACAGTATTATTAACTACAGTCTCCATGCTGTACATTACATCTCCATGACTCATTTATTTGATAACAAGAGGTTTGTACATTTTGACACCTCACCCATTCCCCTACCCCCCAACTTCCCACCTCTGGCTAATATCAGTCTGTTCTCTCTATCTGAGCAGTTTTTGTTTTCTGTTTTTTTAGACTATACATATAAATGAGATGATACAATATTTTTCTCTATTTCATATTTCATTTCACATAGTACCCTCAAGGTCTATCCATAGAGTCACAAATAGCAAGATTTCATTCTTTTTTATGGCTGAATAATATTCCATTATATTTATATACCACATTTTCTTTATTCCTTCATTTATCAATTGTCTGTTAGGTTGTTTCCATATGTTGGCTATTGTAAATAATGCTGCAATGAACATGGGGGTGCATATATCTTTTTGAGTTAGTGTTTTCATTTTCTTTGGGTAAATACCTAGAGGTAGAGTTGCTAGATCATATGATATTTCTATTTTTAATCTTCTGAGGAACCCCCATACTGCTTTCTATAGTGGCTGCAGCAATTTACATTCCATCAGTGAACAAGGGCTCCCTTTTCTCCACATCCTCACCAACACTCATTATTTCTTGTGATTTTGATACTAGCCATTCTGAGTTGTGTGAGGTGATCCCTCACTGTGGTTTTGATTTGCATTTCCCTGATGATTAGAGATGCAAGCATCTTTTCATGTGTCTGTTGGCCATCTGTATGTCTTCCTTGGAAAAATATCTATTCAGTTCCTCTGCCCATTTTTTAATTGGATTATTAGGTTTTTTTTATCTTGAGTTGTATGCATTCTTTATATATTTTGAATATCAAACCCTTATCAGATATATCATTTGTGAACATATTCTCCCATTCAGTAGGTTGCCTTTTCATAGGTTTCCTTCACTGTACTAAAGCTCTTTAGTTTGATAGAGTTCCAATTGTTGATCTTTTATTTTGTTTATTTTGCTTTTGGTGTCAAATCTAAAAAAATTCATTGTCAAGGCTTTTGTCAAGGAATTTACTGCCTATGTTTTTTTTTAGGAGTTTTATTGTTTCAGCTTTTACAGTCATGTCTTCAATTTGAGTTAATTGTTGTGAATGATATATGATACTGGTCCAATTTCATTCTTTCACATATGTTTCTCCAGTTTTCCCAACATCATTTATTGAAGAGACTGAGCTTTCCCCATTGTATATTATTGCTTCTTTGTCATAAATGAATTGACCATATATTCATAGGTTTCTTTCTGGGCTTTCTGTTCTGTTCCATTGATCTATATGTCTGTTTTTATGCCAATACCATACTGTTTTGATTAGTATAGTTCTGTAATATAGTTTGATCTCAGAGAATATGATGACTCCAGCTTTGTTTTTCTTTCTCAAGATTTAAAGTATTTAAAACCTCAGGAAATTTCAGATATATTGCATCATACCATGGATAAAATATTTGCAATGTTAAAACATTTTCCTCACAAATATTACAGTGTTGGAATACTGCCAGTCTGTATTTTCTTCCAATATACATTATTGCATTACATCACTTAGATTTGTATTATCTACATTTACTTCCATCTTATAGGTATCATTAAAAGCCAAATGGATACTTCCATATTCATCTTAAAAAGAGGGAAGTTCAGTTAACTGAGAACAGCTTGTTTTTCATTTCCTTTCATGTTGATTGGAATGTCAAAGTCATCTTGCAAAAACAAGGTCTATTTAACTACAAACTTAAAAAAAAATCTGTCTCATACCATATCATCTCAAGTACATGCCATCTCTGCAGACAGAAAAAGTAGATTGAGCCCCAAAGAGCAAATTTGGATTGTACAAGTACATTCAGAAGCTTCCAAGATAAAGATGATTTTACCTGAAAATGGAGTTGAAAGAATTTAAGAAAATGAGAGTCAAACTGGAATGGATTCCTGGGGAAAAAAGAGAGAAGAGAAAAGAAGTGAGAGAGAGAGAAAGAGAGGGGGTGGGGGGAGAAAAGATAAAAGGAATAATAATGACAGTGACTCCACTGGACCAGGAAGTATTTATAACATTCCTAGTTGTAGGCTTTATATTTCAACTCCTTCATCTTACAGATTAGAAAAGGAAACCCAGAGTCTGTGTGCTTCCCTCACATCAAAATACTCCCATAGGAGCTCTTTCTTGACCAAGGGGAAAGGTAGATAGCTTCTCTAAAAACGCTGTGTATTAAAAAGAGAACAAAATCTAGATTTTTTTAATGAAAATGTTTGATAAAGAAAAAACGATTATGGAAAATTGAGCTGATAGGTATAGATCACCTTCAAGGGAAGGTCAACTTCAATCCAGAGGACTGGGCAAGTCACACCTCCTCTCACCATTCTAAGTTTTTCTAGGATGACTGTAGAAGTTAAGACTCTCTTACTGTAACTCTAACTAAGCAAAGGAAGGAATTTGTCATGACAATAGAGAGACCTTGCATGGAACCGAAATATATGTGGCGGCCAAGCATCAGGAGAACCAGCCTGAGGACTTGGAAGCCTCCGGCGGCCTCTCGCCAGTGTCTGCCCCACCCCCTCTCATGATGCAGTGTGGTTTTCTCTGCCTGCACACATCACAGCTAATGCATGCCCAGGTGGCTGAGACTTTCAGTCCTGTTTTAATCAGCCGCAAAAGAGCTGTTACTGCTTCTGCTCAGTCTTTCCTGTTGAATCTCTTTGTTTTTTGTTCCAGGAAAAGGAGGATTGGGTTTTAACCACTGCACAACCAACCAGCTCTCCTAAAAGCTGGATCATCTCTTCCTGGTAGTCCTGGGCATCCTGGAACTTATGCAAAGAAATTCCAACACGGTGCTGGGTCTTGTTGGTTTAGTAAACTTGTTATTTTGGGGTTTATCTTTTTATTTTGTGTTATATTTTGTTATTCCTTGTGACATACTTTCTTACATGTTTCATTTTTAAATATGCCTGTATTTTCTACATAAAAATATATTAAATAGATGCTGCTCCACTCTCACAAAATGTACATACTCTGCTATCTATTGGGAAAGTTCCTGGGACACATTTTTATTCAGTTACTTAAAATGATTTTTCAATTAAAATATATTTTGCTACTAAATAATATTTTGCTGAATAGTGCCATTTTGTGAGGTGGCCTGGGATTAATGAAGAGTATTAATGATCTCTCATCTATGCTATTGGCACAATACAAGATCACATGTAGTGTAAAGAGAAATTACAATAAAGGAGACCCTTCGTTCTAGTTCTGTCTTCTTTACAATATGTGTAACAATTAAGGTTTCCTTTCATTTAATCTAACTATTGAACTATTAACCCTTCACACAGAATGCTGTCCCGGTGCTGAGAGCAGCCTGGCTAATTCCTTTCCCAACATTTAGAAAACTGTAGGCATCGGCTTAGTGGATGGAGGAAAAAGCATTATGATCCTGGTTCACAAAATGAAGTGCTTTATTTCTTCTCACAGCTGGAATAGGCAATGCAAGAACTGGAAGATTAACAGAGAGCCCATTTCTGGGTCATAATCCCGCAGCTCACTGCTTTGGGAGACATGAGATAAGAATAGGAGGACAGGGAAAGGGAAGGAAAAAGGCAAATGGGAAAAGTTCCCCAGAATTATGCTCCTGGTCCTACTTGTGAAAAAGAATTGAGGTTGCCCAAGGCAGAGCCGAGCTGCCCCTCAGCTCCTACTGCTTTACCTGACTGACTCCATCACTGTACTTCCACCAGGATAAGCACTTCCCCAGACTTCTGGAAAGTAAAGCCAAACACTAGATTTTGTTTAAAATAGGAAAATTACAATCAACTCACCTCAATCCTCTGAGAGAATTGTTCCAACATACGGCATAAGATCCATTGTAACACTGTGGAGAAATGTAGGAAAGATGAAAAAGAGCTTGATGGTCCTAGTGGTTCTCTTTACTGCCCTGCACTTCCCTCAGCCATTGATTTCTCCTCACCAACAAAACACAATGAATTCTTACCATGTGAGAAAATACTCAACCTCACAAATCTGGTAAGCAAATTCAAACAGTGAGAAACCATTTTATCAGATTAGCAGTGACTTGTTTTTAATGTTAATAAACAGTACTGGCAAATGTGGGATGCAATAGGAAATTTTATAGATTGTCAATGAGAGTGTGAGTGAGTACAATTTTAGAAAGCACCTTGACAATATGTATTCTTAAAAGTATTTTTATATGCTTTGATCTAATATAAAGCAAGTGTTAGACATAATAAAGTTCATCATAGCATTATTATTATAGGTGAAAATGTGGACATGGACTCTAAACTATGCTACCTTAAGCACATTTCTGAATCACATTATTTCCAGCCTTCAACAAGAAGACAGTAACATGGAACATGCATGCAGTATAAGGTTAAATGAGGAAAAAAGGATTTAAAATTTTCCATACTCATATGGTTAAAAAATCTACAAAAGTAATGCAAAATGAAGATGAGAAGGAAAAATGCCCCAGGTTACAGAGCTATAAATAACACTAGCACTTGAATTTAAACTCTGACAAGCCTGGGCCCAAATGTCTGTACTTTTCTTACTGTATTCAAATGCTACTTCTTAGTTTCAGAATATTCACTTGGCAAACATGAAATAGTTAACAGAACAGATAAAAAAAAATTCTTTAATACATGACAGTCAAATGGAATACGGCTCTTGCCCCAAGAATGAAAAAATCATGCCCTCATTGTATAGTTTCCCCTGCCTGGTATCATAGGAGTGTCAAGTCCTAAAAGTCCTATGATCATTTCAATAGATGTAGAAAAAGCTTTCGGAAAATCTTAGTACCTATCAATGTCAAACTTTTGTTAATAATGATTTTCCTTAAGACATGGAGCTGTGGGTGATCTTTATCTCTCATCCAAATATTACCCTTTATTTCTGACATATTCATAAATATGCTTTTGTATTCATAAAAATCTTATCTAAAAATTAATTGATGTAAAAGCTCCCCATCAATGCAGGTATCATCTTTCTATTTACCCTAATTAACCTGGCATATGCATTGGTATGTATTGTATGAGTTTAAAAATCTTACCTCCATTTCGTTTTGTGTAAACACTCCTTCAGAAGAGTTCAGATCCAAATGACTATTAGAATAATATAAAATGGAAATTGTTGCCAAGAGGAAATAATCAACAAATTTTGATCTACTTACATACACAAGAGGAATGCTTGCTGATGATCAAATTAAGGACTTTATGAATGAATTATTGAAACTATCAGTGTATTTTTGCCATATATACTTGTGCCTTTTGTTCCAGGTAAACATAAGAGACAGACACTAGCAACATCTCAAAGTACCAGCCAAGCTACAACAGAATTATTTTCTTATGCTTCCCTAACAACCAACATAGTAGCAATACTCTTTTTTTGTTTTTTTGTAAGGGATTATAACTAATTATTCATGATTCCCTCCTAACTCTGACCTTAAGGCAGTGACAGCAACTTCAGACCTTCATTTTTTCCCCCTAATTATCTTAACATACCAGCCATTCAAGGTAACTTGGGCCCAAAATGTACACAGGGATGGAACCCGAAAGAACTGGATTGTTTCGAAAGTAATGAAAAGCAGCAGCAGACTCACAGACTCCAAGAAGGGACTAGCAGTTACCAAAGGGGAGGGTTGGGGGAGGGCGAGTGGGGAGGGAGGGAGAGGGGGATCGTGGGGTATCATGATTGGTGCACGTGGTGTGTGTGGGGTCACAGGGAAGACAGTATAGCACAGAGAAGACAAGTAGGGACTCTGTGGCATCTTACTACACGGATGGACAGTGACTGCATTGGGGTATGGAGGGACTTGATGTGGTGAATGTAGTAACCACATTGTTTTTCTTGTTGATTTTTAAAATGTTATGTTTATAATTTTCCAGAAAGAAAAAGCTGTGTGTAGTGTAATATTGGCATTATGCTATAGGACTTACAATGTCCATATTCACATGGCCCTGTGCCTGGGAATCTTACCTAAATCCTTCATCCCTTCAGACCCCAATGAGGACTTCATCTTTGGAACCAAAGTGCTGGAAAACGTTTTTGTAATATTTAAACTTTTATTCTGTAAAGCTGTTGATGTTAATAATAATGGAGATACGCAAGGAAAAAAGAAAAGAAAAGAATGAAAACCTGCAAGCATAAGAGCTACATGTCTTCATCTGGTATTATAGCTACATGTTCCTGGCTGCAATAATCAGCAGGCAGAGCCCCTTAAAATATATGCTCTTCAGTGAAATATTTCTGAGCTGTTAAGTTTTGTGAATGGAGCCAGGCTACTTTAAAGAGGCACATGTAGATCGAGGCTGCTGGGGTGTAAGAGTCACAGTATAGACTGCGGTCCCCTTCTCCCTGGAGGAAATGCTGATCACACCCACTCTTCATAGAAACAACGTTCAAGAGCACTTGCTCCACCCTCCTAAGTCCTGACCTGCCTGATTACGCACCCGATCCTCACCCTTCTGAATCATTAAGATTTCCCCTTTCATTAGTCCACTGGATCATTCACTTTCCCAGAAAAGTGCTCAAGCTAGTTTATGCTTCTGTAAATTCAAGTGCATCTGATCAGCAGAGAACAGAGAGCAAACCGACAAACTAGAAAAGCCTGAAAGAATGGATTAAGGTGAAGACCATAAAAAAGTAGCAAAACTGCGTACACGCATTTCATAATTATACCCCATTCTTCCAGAGCTGTCATTGAAAGTCTAGGAAATGTATAGTTAAAGGAGAAAATCTTCCAGAGTCTTTTTTGCACACCTTGTAGTTTGTATTCTGCTTTGTAATTTAAGATGTATTTTCTCCTATATTGTCTCATAAGTTGTGAGACTTGAAACTTAGGTGGATGACTAGCATTTACGTGGATGACTACCAATGGCTGAATAGATGTTGGAATTCCTTCTCAGCCTCTTCCCAATCCATCTTAAATTAAAGGGTGTTGTACATGGGAAGGTGAAATTGGGAGAGACACCACATAGAATTGTTTGGAATGGTTTACAATTTTTAAACTACATAAGTGGGAAACAAGGAGCAACAATAGGATTTGTACAGTTAAATGTCCCATTTAATTTGCCCTGTGTGCACTTCACTCTTGGTAGAAGACCGTCAAATTATAGGAATTGTATTAAAATCTGAAGCACATTAAATATACATAGTCTGAAGCAGAACTACCTGTGGTCTAGTTGGCTTCACCGTGGGGGAAGTTCTGGGTGTGGCTTAGAAGTGGTTTACCATGGTAGACCAGAAGTTCACCTAGAACAGAAGTTTGAGTTCAGCAAGATGAGAAGTGCAGTTAGACCAGACCACAAAGACTGGTTCTGCTTCTCAGATTAGAGAGAAGCATGACTGTTAACTCTGAGTTGCACGGATTTGCTTTCCCTTCAGTTTACTATAGAACTAGCAAAATATTAACATAATGATATGCATGAGATCAAGAATACAAATGAGTGGGTGTTCCTTCCTGTTACATCCCTTGTTCCACGTGGCAGGGTTATCAAGTTGTGTCATATTGGCAGCCTGTGCAGTGAAGAATTAACAGGAGTTCGGTGCCTTTTCGATCTTTTATTTTGGTAGGAGACACTTTAGTGCCCATGTCTTCCCTATAAATGTATAAGTATATTCTTGAGACACCATGGTTACAGATTTCTGAGTTCCATTTCTGTATTCCTGGGTCTACTCAAGGTTCAATGTAGCAAGCTTGACAGTGGCTTAAGAACAAGATCATGAACTATTTTGATAGGGATAAAAAGTTTGTAGTGTGTGTGTGTGTGTGTGTGTGTGTGTGTGTGTGTGTGTGTGTGTGTGTGTGTGTGTGTAAGAGAGCTCCTAGATATATATGACCTGTTGCTTCTCCTTCTGAATCTTAACACACACACACACACACACACACACACACACAGAGTATATTCATTTTCACTGGAATTCTTGACTGGAAGGAATTTTGGAATGAGAAAGAGCAGAGCTCACTCTCCCTGTGTCTTATACAAGTTGATCTTGTGGTGTGGCAGGGGGTTTAGAACAAAGTCTACACCATTTGAGAACTCAAGAACAAAGGGTGGAGGCCGCTTACCTCTTGAGCATGCCCACACTCCCTCCTTGAGTGTGTACTTTTGCTGTATCAAACTACTCTGCTTGTAAAAAAAAAGAAGAAGAACAACAACAACAAATGGAGGCAAGAACAGTGAGGGGAATGGTGATTACGATGGTGGGTTGGGTGAGGAGTGGAAGTAGGGGAAAGTAACACAGGTAAAGGAAATGACTTGTGTGGAGGCCTCAAGATGAGAACATGAATATTCAGAGAACTGAAAGCCATTCATCACTAGGTCTTCCAATGTTGCAATTATGACTTACATAATTGGGCTGCCCTTTAAACACAGCCTGGAGTTATTTGGTGGAACTTTTACAAAAACTAAGGCTACTTTGTGATTAGGAACATTTTCTTTTGCAAACATCAGAAACACAGACTGTAATAATAAACTATCATAGTTATAAAGTTTACTCTTGTTTGAAAATAACAGCCGTAGTCTGGCTAAGGTTTGTTCTCTATAAAGTGTGGTACTCTGAACCCTAGTGTTGGACCTCAGGTGTTGGGTAGTAATTTCTAGATCTTGTAGGCATTTCTTCTCTTTACCTCCTTTTTCTTAAGTGTAAAAGAGTCCAAGAAAAACAGCATTCAAGAGGTACCTGTTCATCCTTCCTGTGCAAAAGGACCATCATGCTCCTCGATGTTTGCAGGTTTTGCAGCCCACCTCCTTAGCAGTAACACCTTGGCACATGTTTCATTTCCATCATGCTAGGTATTTGTTTTTCAATCTTCCTTGTGGCTTTATCCTTATAAATAAAGTTATGCTTTATGTGTGAGCTATAAAAAATGTTCAGTTTATGTTTATTTCCTAGCAAGCTAAACTGCTTCTCAGAAAGGTTTGATGTCTTTGCAAATATGCCAGAATAGAACTGCGAGGGAAATTGTCTACCTCTATTCAACACAAAAGATATAAAAGAGTTCTTCTGTTAGAAGCATGTTTATTAATCAGGAAAAATTAGGCACAAACTACGTATTAGATGAATATTTGGAATTACTATTGATTGCATTGGTTGGGATAACTTTTGATCATTTCTAAGGCTTGGCATATTAGATAGTCATACTGAAATATTTACTTATGAAATTATATCGATGTTTAGATTTGCTTTCACATGCTCCAAAATTTTTTAAAAACTTGGCAGGGAGGCAGCTATAACTAAAGCATGAATAGCAGAATGTTGATGATAACTGAAGCCGAATCAGGGGTTCACGTCTTATTTCTGTTTGTAATTGCAGGGGTTCACCTCTTATTTTTGTTTGTATTTGAAATTTTCCACAACTAAAAAATGTGTTTACATCACACTTATTGGCTATTATCTGATGACACCTGTATTTACTATCCATGAGGCTTGGAGTTAAATGCATTGCTGTCCAGTCCACAAACAGGCAAATGCATGGTATCTGGGAAACCATGGTCTGAAATTATAGAACAGTAAGATGAGTCCCTTCAGAAAAAGAAAACATAGCTGACTCACTTTCATGCTGTTTTCTTATTAATATATAAGATCCCTGAACTTAATGGCTTCATCCTGTGGGCCCTAGAGTGCTTTGGACACATATCAAAGCAACTTTCTCTTTATATCATGGCTAGTTGAGGTGTCTGGATCATCCTTAATGGGCAAGGTTTATTTCTTATTTATGGGTGCAGTGATTAAAAGCACAGGCTCTAGAATGCAGCCACCCACATTCAAGTCCTGGCCCCTCCCCTTACAAGCACACTAGGCTTTCTCATCTGCATAATGGAAGCAATTACGGGTCCTACTCCAGCTGTTGGTGTGCGGATCAAGGAGTCACAACTTAAGTAGGTATTCTCTCAGTTTACTGAATCAGTCAATTTATCTTAATTAAGTACATGTCCTTCCAAGTCCCACTATGATACTAACTGTTCATAGGATGTAACTGAGGCTCTTTTGCTTCCTAACCCTATATCCTGTCCAGGCAGCCAGGCTAGACTGGAGGATCTTCACAATACTGAAAGCCACGCCCTTCAGAGCAAAGTACAGGCAACATTAGCTTCGTTGCAACATTGCCGATGCTCTAGACAGGTGAGTGAGACATTCTGCGGATCTTACGGATTTGATGCCTTGATGGTTCCAAACCTCTTCCTTTGGTTTGTGAGACACAGGAAGACACAATCTTGAGGTAACTACACTGGAACTGGAGTAGAAGAGCTCTTATGCTTGGCTGTGAGCCATGCTATCAGTTTACCAAGACAATGGATTTTCCTATATCCCACCCCCCAGGGCCCCTGCTACCTACACAACACGAGTGACTCTCCTCCCCTTAGTTCTTCCAGCTTGATGTTCAGCATTCTGACCCAGCTATTAGAAGAAGGACTTGAGGATTAATAAAGTCTTGACTAGAGTTGCCTCACTTACATTCTCAGATATAATGGTATCTAGGTAGTAGTTGGACTTAAACATAAACACACTATTCAACAGGATATTTAACATTACATTCACCCAAAATATATTACTAAAATCTCTGAAATGGGAGTGCATCTTACAGTGGCATGGCTTAGTGTAACTGGCAGTTTAATAGTTTATCTTACCATTGTGGTATCTTAGATTCAATAAGAAGCAATCAAATAAAATCTTCAGTGCCTGGCATTGTATATGGAAACTTACAGGCTTGGCTGAATGACTGGCCCAAGGCTCTAGACGTATTATCTGGGCCTGTGAAAAGCCTTAAGTCTCTCTATTCTCTGAATCTTGCTATTGCTAGTGAAAAATAAACATCAGGATAAAGGAAAAAATTGTTGAGTTCTTTGAAACCCTGAACTTTGATTTGAGAAAGGGTCTTTGCTAAGCATCATTGTGTTTGTTTGTATGAGTCGTGGATCTCCTCTCCAGATCCTGACCTTCCCCCCAAATTCTGTTGGTTTTCCTAATAGATGAGTAGGCTATGGGAAAGAGGAGTTGGCCAAACCCAGCTTCTTTCCTCCTAAAATGCTTCTTATAACAGAGTCATTCCCTCCAACACACCTACTTACCTTCTCCACCCAGTGTCAGCCTTATCATCAAGTTCCCTGGTGATTCATGTAAGCATGCCCTGGGGGGCCTGGCTTTCTGGCAGGAGTATCTGGACGACACCCCTACACCCTGCCCGTGATCATGTTTCCCTTTTCTTCTGGTGTGCTGACCTTCAGGAAATGTGCCTTTTTCCAAATGAGCTTCTGTCCAAATCAGCTTCTGCAATAACAATCAGGGCCATTCAGTCCCCTTAAAAGCATTACTCTGCCATGTTGTGTGACTCCCAGAGTTGTTTTCTGCTATGATGAAATTGCAGTATCAAAATCTGGAAGAAGATTTTTGCTCAAACTGGCCCCAAAGAAAGTCCATTGCAGTAAATGTAAGACTGAGGTTCTGTTTTACTTGTAAATGTCTTACCTATATCATTCATCTTTCGGTCTCTATTATAGATGCCAGGCACTGCTCTGTGTTAAATGAATGACAATAACAATCTTATGGATCTGTGGAGCAAGTGAAGCTTTCAAAGCCAGTTTTCATATATAATCTCATTTGATCCTCATAACAAGTCAGTGAGGTAGGCAGTCCAAGTCATCTTGGCCCCATTTCACAGATCAACAATTCTCAAACTTTTTTAGGTTTGGAGCAATCAGTCATGGTGCCCTCTGAGGAACAGTGCAAACTAGTTCCATGTTAAATCACATAGCAACTGATTTGTCATTTCTGGGACAGGCAACATCCAGCTACTGTTCAGGCAGAAGCCATGTGGTGTATTGGTGGAGTGGTGGTTAGAGCTGGGGCCAGATTTGGTGGAGGTAGGAGCGGAGTGGCACAAATTCTAGGAGCAAGATAGGAGCCTAAACTAGGAAAACAGAAGGCTCAGAGTAATCCATTTATTAGCTATTTTATTAATAACCATAGCACATAAATACATTTTTAGATAAGTAGTACCTACAGGTACCATAATAAATTCTGTCTGCAAGCAATATACACTGTGGATTGCCATAAAAAGTGCCATCCTACTGATGCCAGGGTTCTTGTTTGCGGAGCCGAAGAATGAGCTTCACAAACAGTCAAGGAAGGAGAGCGAGGTACAGGCTTTTATTTAGAGATACAGTGAAAGGACAGAGCTCCCGGCTCACACCAGGAGGGGACAAGAGAGTTGGTAGTGGTGCCTTGTCTAGGGGGTTTTATAGGCAGCTGAGGATTTTTCGAGAACATGAAAAAACTTAGGGGTGTGAACTTGTTAAGTGGTCTCTGAATATTTAGAATTAACTTAACACAAGTAACTTCTGAGATACCAGCATCTTGGTCTGGGGGCACAGGAAACAAGGCCACCTGCTCAGCTCCCCAAGGTGGGCTGAGGTATTGTTTGCTAAAGAGTAAGTTAAGAATTTCTAACGTCTTAACTTCTTGGGTATTAAAATGCAATCTTATCTTAAAGGTGGAATCCTTCCTGCCTTTTACTGTGTTGTTTATGCCTGGGCTTACTTGCTAAATTAGTTGCCCAGCTTGCAAAATCACTTCATCAGATCTGAAGGAAGAAAGACAGCACATAGGCCTGGGCCTTTTAGTATGCTAAAGAAAACCTTATACATGATTATAAATGGTTAGCATAATAAAACAAGTGCTACTCTTCTTTATCTGGGGAACATTAACTGATTTTACTGAAGAATGATTCTAGAGCTCAATGTTTAACATAGAGTTTTAGCAGGGAAGGTTTCCTTGCATGTAGTTACATTGCTCTGACTGCAGATATCCTGCCCTGCCCCGTCCAGAGGCCCTCACCCTACTCTGACTAAATCCATGGTCCCTGTCTCACCACCTCCTCCTCTTCTGTCCCAATGGTAGTCTGCTCCTATGAAACAGTTTCCTCCAAGACCTAGACAAAGGATAAGAAAAGTTAAACTCTTTCCCCCTCTACATAAACTGACGGTGGGGACCTCCAGTGTTAAGGACCCACATTAGAGCTCATCCTTGAGGACAGGGCTTGAGGAGATTGAAGGAAAGCTAAGATCACCTATAAGCCAGAGCACATGAACACTAATCACTACTAGACTCCCTGTCCAAGGATTGATGGACAAAAAAGCTATAAGAATGTTGGGGTTCCCCTTGGGAGCTATCGTAGAGAAAAATGACAAGGACAGAGTCTCGTGGGCATTAGTTATGCTGAGTTGGTGAAAAAGGGGTATCCAGAGGTCCACAGAGTAGGAGAAAATGTTTCCCCTGTGATCAGTAGTATTGCTGTGTCTTCAAGGTATAAGACTCATAACCATGGCGTTCTCTCACTCTTTTCTGTCCTTTATTACTTAAGAGTACATAGCAATTTGACAAAGACGTATTCAGTCGATGCCATCATTTGCACCTTACATGTGGTTTACATTGTCCTCTGCTCCACTTTTGCTCTCAGAAAGTTCCTCATTCTGTCACAGGTGAATTTCTGCACTTCCCAGGCGCTTCTCTGAATCTGGGATCTCTGCCTCTAGCCTGTAGAGCATTGTCATGTTAATTCTCAAAGCGTGGCTTTCAGCCATTACTTTCCTGCTCAGGAACACTTAAGTCTCCTTCCTGGTTGCTTATTAACCTCGAACTCCCTCTTTTTAAGGTCTCTCCACAATCTGACCCCAATCTATTTATCCAGTCTTAGTTCCCTTATACTTCCTTAAACCTACCCTACATAGGGGGACTCAGTGTTCAAACATTTCTACATAGAGGGACTCAATGTTCAAACATTTAACTGGCAGGCAACTCACATTAAAAGACATGTTCGACAGATTTGAAAAATGTATTTCTGTACCTGAAAAAATCATTAATAACTTAAAAACTTAAAATGTAAAGAGCCTCTCACAAATTAAAAATCAAACAGACCTCCCAGTAAAAAATTGGTAAATACTAAATAATTCTATATAAAAAATAGAAATACGTTCAACCACATTAATAATCAAGGAAATGCAAATTAAAACTACAATAATATACCATCTTGCCTATCAACTTAATGAAAAATAATGAATGTCATAGAAATCTGTGATCATGCTGGTCATGGTATGGGGAGATAAGGAAGCTCATGGACTGCTGGTGTCTGTAAGTTGGTACAAGTACTGAAGAAAGAAGTTTGGCATCGCATCAACATCACTACAAATAGTTACATTCCTAGGAAATTACCCTAAGAAAAATATTAGTTTTCACAATGATACATTAGAAAGACAGTCATCACAATGTTGTTTTATGATTTAAGTTTGTAGAAAACATTAGAAAAAAGTCAACTAGAACACGATGCACCCAAATGATGGGAAAATATGCAACAACTAAAAATCATGGGGTCTGATTATTTTAGATAATGGGAAAAGTCCCCTAGCATAACATTAAGGGGAAGAGCAGAACACAAAATCCTGTAGTAATATAATGGCAATTCAATTAAACTAAAATCACACATGATGTAATACTGCAATTTATAAGAAATATGTATTTGTTTTTCCACCCATTCCTGGCACAGAGCTGCTAAAATCCTTGTAACTTCCTGTGATAAAAGCAATAAAGGTATCTTCTGTTAATGTTATGAAGTGACTTTCAGGAAGCCCTCAGGTAAGGATGGGGGCTGATTGACAAGGGGGAACCAAGCCTGTGATTAGAAGGCTGGAACTTTCAGTCCCACCCACCCCACCCGCGACCCCCAGGGAGGGGAGGGGGGCTGGACGTTGAATAAATTGCCAATGGTCAAAGATTTAATCAATCATGACCAAGTAGTGAAGTCTCCTTAAAAACCCAAAAAGGACGTGGTTCAGAAAGCTGGGTCGGTGAAGGTAGAGGTGCTGGGAAGGTGATACATCTGGAGACACCATGGAAGCCCTGTGCCCCTTCCCCACACCTTGCCCTATGCTTCTCTCCCATCAGGCTTTCCTAAATTACGTCCTTTTACAGTAAACCAGTGATCTGGTGAGTAAAGGTTTTTCTGAGTTCTGTGAGCCGCTCTAGTAAATTTATTGAACCTGGGAGGCGAGGTTGGCACGGCATTTGAACTTCTGATTTATAGCCAGTCGGGTAGAAGTGCGGGTATCCACCTGTACTCGTAATTGGCAACTGAAGAGGGAGGACAGCCTTTTAGATTTTTACAAGAAGCATTGGAGTCAATTATACAGTAAGCCTTTTATGAAATGAGAGGGTGACATGGAAAGTAAATAAAGACTCCAGCGTTCTCTGATAAAAAGGTAACAAAGAGATCGTTCAGTAGGAAAGAAGCAGTGTCTTTTAGCTTGAGCAGTCTTAGTCGATTCCTTTCCTTGGCATTCTTTCTTAGTGACTCCTGTGCCTCAGTTTATCCAGAGGACCACTGTGGTCCTTATCTGTTTTCATGGAACAAGTTTGCTGATTCAAGCAGATCATTTTCTAAACTGACTCACAAGTGCCATCATCCTCACTCGGAGAGCCTTTCTACCTAGGAACAGGCATTTCCCTGACCTCAGTCTCTGTGTTCCAGGTCTTTCCATGCCCGAAGGAAAAGCCAAGGACTTTTAGGATCAGCATCTGAGAAGTGTGGGATAGCAATGTGCATGTTTCTTCTTGGTATTATTACAGTAGGTAGATAGCCAGACCTGAGCAGGCAGGGGGAGGCGGACTTCCGCCAGTGTTTACGTGGGCTAGATGCTTGCCTATGTTCTACCCATTCCCTGTAAGCTGTTCTTGGGGAAGGAGGGGAGTGAGAATATAGATAACAGACTGGCCAAAACTGGCTGGTTCAGGCATGGAGGAGAAATTGACCAAATTTCAACCCAAGTACATTTTATACTCATTGACACAGTAAAAATTACAGCTCCCTGCACCATGACAGTTCTAGGGAGAACCAAATTTAGCCAAAATCCCTCTGCGCAATGTGACGGTGAAGCAAGCCTGAACACCAGAAAAAGCTCCACCTGTTCCCTTTAAAACCTAACCCCACTTAGTGAATATTTATCTCCCTTATTAAAAAGACTCCCCATTGTTTCCTCTGCAGGCCTCCCTCTGGGTCTGCCTGCACTCCAACTCTTGGGCATATACTCTTGTCTTTCTCTGAACTTTTATCCTCCAAATTAAATCTCTACCATTGTTTGTGCCCATCCTTGAATTCTCTCTCGCAACAAAACCAAGAACCATCTCTGGCAACACTATTACCACAGTTTCCACAGATCCCACAGCAGTGACCGCCAACAGCCCACAAAAGCCAGAGGCACGAGCGTGCCCTATGCTGTCAGCAATGCCCTGTGATGGTAATAATTGCCATAATACTAAATAACTCACTTTTGTGAGCACACTGCCTAGGGCACAGTTTTTGGCACATGTAATTTCATCACTTCCCTGAAGGCACAATGCAGGGTTAGATGAAGAGTAAGAATGGTCTTTTTCCATCTTGGTCTTTCATTGAGTCCTTGGCCGCTTGCCTGTCTTTGTCTCCACAAGGTCAGAGATGTGTACTACTCACATTGACCATGGAAGTGACTCCTGCCCCATTACTGGCTCCAGGGCCAAGTGTCTGTCTCCCTGCTACATCGCTGAGACTAGCCATTGGCCCAGGGACCTAGCAGTTTGGCTTCCTTGTAATAAAGGGATCACTGAAAGTTACAAATTCCCATTCCTAGCAAATATGCTTGTTTATTTGGAATAAACTTTTTTTCTGGTAAGTAACTCCCATCTGAATATTGCAGTTGCACTTGGTGTTCGAGAAGAACAGTTGTTTCATTTTTCATCAGTATCACAAGGCTGATCTTTAGTTAGTTCACCCAGAAATGGCCAGTTAAACCACCTGTTAAATTATTGGACTATATAATGGCTGATAAGTAGCCTCTGCCCCCAGCCCTACCCCCACATCCCACCTCATTGAGGCTGACCCAGTCCCTCCCCAGGACACCCTGGATCTCCCCCAAATCCACAACTGAAGGGGCGAATACCTGACAGAGCATCTAGCTGAGCAGAGGCACAACTGCTGTCCACGCTAATAGATCGGCCACCACATCACTCAGGGTATTCAGTATTTTAATGAGGCTCCTGCATCATTATGGTGTTGAAGATACAATACACCACACCAATATAAACCAATCCATTTTTTAAAACTTTCTAGCCCAGTGTTTCTCTAACTTGAACGTGCAAGCACCTGGAGGGCTTGTTAAAGCACACACATCTGGGTCCCACCCTCACATTCTGCTCAGTCAATCCAGGGTGGGGCCTGAGAACTGGCATGTCTCCCAGTTTCCCAGCAATGCGGGTGCATTGGCCCAGTGACCCACAGACAGCTCCCTGGTAGAGAGTCTCTCCAGAGCAAGGAGATCCCTTAGCGTAAGACCACCCGGGGAGTCCTGTAAGCAGAGTCCCATTCAGTGGATGTGGGGTGGGGCCTGAAGTTCTGCATTTCTATCAAGCTCCCAGGCTATACCACTGTCTACAGGAAGAGACGTCATCCTTAAAAATCCTTTATTGTCTCTGTACTCAATACCTGTCGTATCCTCCTCCTCTCATTTAAAAGAATTTTTTTTTCACTTTGCCCTCCTTTGCTCTTCCTCTCTCCCTTTGCCAGCTTTCTTCCTTTCTCTTTCTTTCTTTCTTTTCTTCCCGCTTAGTTTTTCTTGTCGATTTTTCAAGATTTAAAATTCCCAGTCCATTCTCAGCTTCCATCCCTGGAGACATTTTTTAAAAGAAGAAAGAAAAAAAACAAAAAAAGATACAACCCTGACTTCCCAAAAGGAGGCTCCACCCAGGCCGTTTTGGAGACTCACGGTGCCAACGATGAGGTCAGAAACGAGTCTGGAAAAGCCACGTGAGTGCACGTCAGGGAAACAAGACAGTCCGGAGCAAAGGGAAAGCCTGGGTTGCCTTCCTCTAGAAAATATGTAAGCAGTTTTTTCCCAGGACTAGAAATGTGCCCTGCTTACCGACTAAGCACTCTTTCTGCAAACCAAGTAAGAGATGTCTGTTTCTGTGAACTTGGCCATTTTCTGGATTTTAATAGAACTTAATGCTAGTTGGGAATAAAGAGACTTCTGTGAGCCATCAGCTTGTCCCCTCCCTGCCCTTCGGCTGGGCAAGCTGCTTAGTAGTAAATTCTGTGGAAAAGTCCACAAGCCCTCTCACTGAAGGACAGAGTGCTGGCCCCGCATTGCTCAACTTCCCTGAAGCCAGTTTGTGACTTTAGTAGCTGTGTCTGAGAGTTAATTCTGTACTATTTTCTTTCCAAGTTCGAGAGCTAATTCTATAAGGAAAAGGAGGGAAGAAATGGTAGGTATCTTGGTGTAGAGAAAAAAGGAATTCCCTGTATTTAGTTCATCCATTGCTATATGGCTTTCTAAGAGACCTGCATAATTTAGCTATGTGTTCCTCCCTGAGTGACAGGTGACCCAGACTTGGATTCTAGATTAATTCTAGCGAGTATAAGTTATCTAAACGTAAACTGCTGTACCTCTTCCATCTCATCCATAGAGTGGACACAATCGCCTTAATTAACTGGGTTGGTAAGATAACAAAAAGGCAAATGATACCTGTAACTAAGCCCACACGTTGGAGCAGTGATTCTCAACTGGGGGCTTGGAAGATGTCCAATATGTATCACCATCCATCTGTCCTTCTTGGATGAAAAAGAGAAGAAGGTGATATGATCTTAAATATATAACCACGAATAAAATTTCTGGCTGCAATGGCAGAAGCATCAAAGTCAGGGGGTCTCAAACTTAAATGCTAATAGAAGCCGGGCAAGTCATATAAATAAGTAAAATGCCCTAGAGGCCAAAAAAAAAAAAAAAAAGAAGAAGAAGAAAACAGAAAATGGACAAAGACATTAGAAATACTTCAAATGTCTGTTATTGTGGTAGAAGACAGACAGCTGCACACCCACAACAAAAATGGCATCTTGCCGTTCTGCGACGAGTTCCTGAAGCGACAGAGACAATAGGGACTGAAGTCAACCGGAAAAAGGAGGCTCCCTCTAGAGGGGCAGCTACTGCTCTCTCCGCTGCAGTGATCATGCAGCACCAGACTGAAGGCCCAGTGTTGCCAGATCTTAAGACTTTTCAAGATGAGTAAGAAGCTTTGTTTATACCTAAAATACTCCAGTTGATAAATGTTGGCCAATAGCCATCAAAGGCTTGGGGACAGCAAGGTTACAACCTGTGCTGTTTTTCCTTTTCAGAGTTCTGCCATCTCAGAAGGGAGCTCATTGAATTGCTGTTTGTTTTCTGTTCTCTAAGAGGAAAGAAAGCCCTTTCTGAAGTATACACTTGGAAGCCAGAATAGAATACACACCTTTGCAGGCTTGGGTAGGAACGCTATACACTTGACTAGACTTCTTCATGTCTGTTAATTCTCACCATATTCCTGTGAGGAAGACATCCCCATTTCACAGATGAGGAAGTAGAAGCTTAGAGAAACAACAATTTGCTCAAGATCTCAGAATAGCAGCACTCAGACTTGAAACTGATTTTATCCAAGTTGGTTATCTCTCATATTGTCATGAAGTAGAAAAATAATATTTGTGAACCGACATGCTATTTCCATGCTCTCCCTTGTCATTTCAGGGCATTAAGGAATGTTTTGAACCTGAACATATTGGAGGCCAGAAATTAAATTCCTCAATCCTAAAGTTAGATTTTGTTCTATTATTGTGTACCTTATGTGAGACATTTTTTAACACCAATGGCAATGTTAAGTCAAACACATGCAGTTTGACCCAAGTGGAGAAATTTCTGTAATATTCTATCTCAATGTTTTCCAGGTAGGTATCAGAAATCCCTTTAATAAATTGGATTAAGCTTAATCCAATTTAAACTGAAAGGGAATTTACTATTTATGGAGATGAAAATTCCAGATTTAGATTGAATTTCCAGCAATGCTTAATCCAGTGGATTAAGATATTGCCAAAATCCAGCTTTCCACTGTCTCCTTACTGCTTTCTGCAATATTGGCCTTAAACAAAGATTGGGTTCCCATGTGTTTTGTAATAGCTGCCAGCCAGCATTTTGTTTATTTGCAGATAAGGTAGGAGAAAATTTTAGTAACTCTGTCATAATGTGCCAGGAATTGTTCTCTTTTGCTTGCTTCTTCTCTCTTTATGAACCCTTTGCCTAGAGATAGGATGTTGGTTGGATTAAGATAATCAGGGTCTAACCCTGGACTGATGGTTAGATTAATCCCATACAGACAGCATAGCTGCTATAAAATGGAGGAGAAAAAATTTGCTACAGAAAAATCAACATTATTTTGGTGAAAAGTGGAGGAAATGGGTTGCTGGGAGGCAACTGACAAATATCCACTACAAAAGCCAACTTGGTCTGTGGCTGTACGAGAAATACTCCTACTTCATTCTTCATCCAACACCAGACAGAAAGGCAGGGCACGTAACTCATTCCTGAGAGACCTGACTGGAGGTATAGAAAAACCAGAAAGAAGGATTTTGCTGGGTTTGTTTTTCTATAGAATTCTGCCATTCCTCACTTTTTTCTTATTGTTGCTGCTGCTCTCAAGACTTGAGGAACATGGGCCATGGCCATGTTTGGGTTTTTTTCCGACATTAAATTCTAAAAAATGACAAATCACCCTGTGCCAGGTTTGTTTTTGTTAGGCCCACCAGCTAAGAATGGTTTTTACATTTTCAAAAGATTGTAAAAACAAAGAATATGCAACAAAGATACATATGGTCAGCAAAGCCCAAAATATTATTTTGGTCCTTTACAGAAAAAGTGTGCCAACCCTTGATCCAGTCCCTAAAGTGAAGTTTTATTATGTCTTAAATAATTACAGCAAAATAACAAAATTTAGAGAGTCTATGTCCCACAAAACCACATTTACAGGAAACACTATTATAGGGTTAAGGCTTTAATATTTTTCTCAGCTGTGAAATAATCCCTTCAAAATCCTAAATGAAAATACCTTTCATCTATTTAATATTGTCTTGCTTGTTTCTCATTTGGGGGTTTCCGGGGATGGAGAAGGCAGAGGGGGACATGGAAATAGGGGATAGAAAATCAAGCCTAGACGGTGTTGATTCTGCTTACATGGCCTGCCGCTGGGGGATTCTTGGCTGACCACGTGGTGACTGAGTAGTCAGGGCATAAAAATGAAAGGAGCTTCGAATGTGCCAGAGTTCTAGGTTCTGAGATGTCATGTTTAATGATGTCATAGAGAAGCTACCCTTATGTTCCAGCTAGGATCCTATAATTAAGGAGAGACAGCTGCAGGGGGCCAACTGAGCCAATAGGAGTTTCATCAGCTGATCCCAGGTGGACATGACGGTGCACGTCATTAAAGACATGGCAAGTATTTATTGGGCTTCACTGGCTATTTCAAAAGCGACCCATCTTGAGAACAGATCTGGCAAGGATTATTTAATTGAGTGATTAAATAATTAATTAAAGGATTATTTCCTTCATCCAGTACTCCCTTGTTGCTCTGTAGCAAGGGGAGATTTTTAAATTCTTGCTCTTTGTGTTGTTTGTTGAGAGATGGTGCAGTCTGGAGAGCAGCCGAGGTGCACATGGATCACAAATCCCCATGTCTTGCTCTGACTCTAGCTGGGTCCAGGTCAGCTCCTGACATATCCCATTATGTACCTTATCCCACTAATTCCACCATAGTTGCACCTGGAAAATCCCGTGGAAGTAAAAGAGTCCACCTATTTCTCTTATCCTAGGAGAGAGAACAGAGACCCCAGACATGCTTATGGGATGGAGTAGGAACAATCATGGCCGGTAGTATCAACAAGGCCTTCAGTGGTAGCTTCTAAAGCCACTTTCTATCCATCGTCCAACATTACTGCCACAACAAATCTAAATACATATACAGGCCGGGGATAGTCTTCATTTTTAAAGAAGAAAATTGCCTCTGTGGTTAAGGTTCTACATCATTTAAAGGTGGAGTGGGAACTAGAATTCAGATATTCTGTTGCCAGGCCTCATCTCATAGGAGGGAAGAACTGGAAGGAAGGGGGAAGGCATAGGACCAGGGCCTTCCATCCACCAACACCTTCAGACTTACATTTTTTCCCCAAAATACAGCTATATATAAGGCCACAACATGAGACTGACCAGATTGCAAGAAGGCATTGCCATGTAACTTTGATATAAAAAAATGTTTTAAAATAGCCCACATTTGCTAATGTTTTTGGCAGTATTGTTTGTAATTTTCGGGGAATCTTATGGAGTAGCCCTCCATCTCCTCTTCAGAGACATCTCCTGAGGGCCTGCTGTCTCCTTCAGAAGTCACCTCCTCTTTGACATGGGGCCTTGGCCACCCAGACCACAATTGTGATCCAGCTTGCATCCTTCCTACTTCATTCTTCTCCTTCTTTCTTTACTGACAGTGATCATGAACACGCCATATAGTTTACGTGTGGATCTTACCACCAGCTTCCCTCTCTAAATGTAAGCTCCAAAAAGGCAGGGAAATCTGTGTCTGGTTTCTGCCCATAGCTGAACCCCAGCAGCATGTCCAGGACCTGGCATAGCGCAGGCCTCAATAGGTGTATGTGGAGTCAGTATGTATATTATGGGGCATTGCCTTCAGAGAACCTAGCCAAGTCAAATTCATGGGTCCAGCTAGACCAATTTACACCTAGTAACTACCGAGAAGTGGAGGCAGTGGGGGCTTGTGAGGATGGCATCTGCCTTACAACTTCAGAAGCAAGTGAGCAATGATGGCTTGGCATGGCTTTCTGCAAAGTTAATTACCCCTGTCCTGTAAAGTTAATATACCCCTTGAGAATATGGGTAAAGGAAGAGTGCATGTCTTCTTTGAGTCTTCAGTTTCACCTGCTTGAAACTAACTGAAATGGTAACATAATTGTCAGAACTCCCCTATTCTAGAACAGTGTGCCATTTGTATGGAATTAGCTCCATCCCTTATTCCAGTGATAGGTCCTTCTTGACTTAGTTCAATTAGTGATCCCATCCCCCCATCTTAATGACTGATCCAGGGATAGGCGCAAGATGCAATTAGGGCCGGTGAGAGGGAGAGGGAAACCCATTACTATGAAGACCTCAAGAGGTGATTATGTGGGGTGGTGAAGGAAATGGACTCTGGAGTCAGGATGCCTAGATTAGTAACCCCAATGATACAGCTCGCTAGCTGGTCAAGCATGAGAAAGTTAATCAGCTTTCATTTTACTTTTTTACTGAAGTATAATTGACATACTATTAGTTTCAAGTGTTTACAACAATCACCTGAATTTCAGGTGATTCAGCATTTATATACTTTACAAAATGCTCACCCACAAGAAATGTGATTACCATCTATCACCAAACAAAGTGATTACACTATCGTTGACTGTATTCCCTGTGCTGTCCTTTTCATCCTCACAATTTATTTATTTTATAACTGGAAATTTGTACCTCTTGATCCCCTTTACCTATTTCTCCTGTAAAATGGAGATAATACCCAGTCCTTAGGGTGGCTGTAATGAATAAAAGAGAAAATACAAGGCACAGGGTAAATTAGCTACTACTGCTGCAATACCAGTGAGAAGAGGAAAAATAAGTCTCCAGCAGAACACTATATATTAGCAAATCATTCCTGCATCAACAAAGCACTCTGTTGGCGCTTATAACATGCCAGCTAAGGACCACAGAGGTACAGGAGTGAATCAGGAATGAGTTCTGTAGGGACTGGTTGGGAAGATAAGCCATGCAAGAAATAACTAGAGTAGGACAGCCACTGTTATGAAGCAAGCAACTTGAGAGACAGTGATCTGAGGTTCTAACTTAAGTGATATGGACAGTGAAAAATTCACTTAGGACACTCAGTAAGAAGCATGTCAAATCCTTAAATGGATGGCTTTCACTATGGCTTTAATAATGATCAACCCCCAAAACAAAACGAAAACAAGAAATTATTCAATCCATTAGATTAGTTCTTCTCCTTTTAAAGTTCACTATTAATGCATGTCTACTCATTGTTTTAAAAAAATCAGATATAGATGTCCACGATTCACCCCTGACCCTCCACCCCTCATTCTGACTGCCCAATCTCGGTTTCTCCCCAGAGGTAATCAGCCATTACCAACTGCCATTTGGCACCTAGACTCCTAATCATATTTTGTGGATTTATCATCACTTCCACATACTTACAAAGATAAATATGTATGACCCCAGGGACGTTTAGGAAAGGTTGGGTCACCTGCAGAACAATAGGGTGGGGCAGGTCGTTCAGGTTTTTAAGAACTAAACTATCACTTTATTCTCTGCAAAACTTTATGAGATTAAGTGATTGTGCATGTTTCCTCATTTATGTTCTGGTCTCAGGATGAATTCAAAGCATTTTTGAAAGCTGCTGGATGCAAACTTGCAGTGGTTGAATTTTCAGCAAAATGGTGTGGTCCTTGTAAAAAGATTTGTCCTCTTGTACAGGTAAGTATCATCAGTATCAGTTTCAGTTTTAGAAGGAATTTAAAGTCCCCAAATCATGTTTCCACTGAACCTCAAAAGTTTGGCACTTAGGAGCCATTATGGAATCATAATTTTTTGAAGCATCCTGATTAACCTGAAGATAATATACCAGAATCTAATTAGATCATTGGTACACATATCAGAAAATTAATGCTATTTTTCTATCGATAATTCTGCAGGGAACATCAAGATGTGCAAAAGAGAACAATTGTACAAATGAATGGATTATTCATAATATGACATTTAACCAAAGTTACAGTGTTCAGAATTTCCAAATATTGGACTAAGTTACAGATAAACATGATACTTGGTTTTTAACTATAATAGAGAATTAAAAAGTGCCCCCAATCCTTCAATCCTGTCATCAGAACAAACTATATGTTTTGCATATTCCTTTCATGTCTGATATACTTTATAAAATATTTTAATAAAATATTTTATTTAATTGTTATAGTATATTTATAATTAGATCTTTTCCCCACATTCACAACGGTTCATGTTTTGTATAGATTCTCCAGATTATAATTTTAATGTCTGTACAGTGTTTCATCTAGCTTATTTCCCTATTACCCATTTAAAAGTGTTCACCATTTTATTGTTTCTGGTGTAACACGCTGCAGAAAGAACCTCAGGGTATTTTCTTTTCATTTCTCCTTTTGTGCACATGTAAGGTCAATTTTGTGAAACCTATTCTTTCAAATATAAAGAAGTTTTGATTTCTCAACCCAACTGAACATACTCTATTTTCAATGAGGTTTCTCACATTTCAACTTTTTTGACTAGAACCCTTGAGTGCACTTTAAGTCATTCTAACCACAGTTACAACCTTTGCCATTTAATTAAAAATAAACCTATATCTAAATAGAGAAAGTGGCTACGTGACATCTCAACATCCAATTATGCCTAAAATTCTTTTACTATCCAAAGGGAACATTTTTAATATCTGATGGGCCCCTCAAATCTGACACTCAAAATTTTGAGTGTACAATATTTGGCTTTGGGAGTATAAATACACTCATATGCCACAGTCAAAGCTGGTCAAATGCCAAGAGCCAACAGGAGGCATTTTCATGAAGTGCAATGAAATCTAAGGTTTGACACCGTCTCCTTTCCTTCGTACCTTCAGTCCTTGAAGGCGGGAAGAGCTCAGCCAGTCACACCCAGGCTCCTGCAGCTACTCCCACGGCCGTCCTTGCCTCTAGCTCTTTGGACATGAACCTCCCAGACTATACTAATTTGAATGGGCCGTCTGTTTCCGGTTGGCATCCAGATTAATACAAACATAGTTTTTAAATACGTTTTGGTGCATCCACACTGTGAAGTACTATTCAGATGTTAAAAGAATCAAGTAGACCCGTATGTAATGATGGGATTGTCTCCAAGATAACATTTAAGTATTAAGTCAAAAGAGTACAGTGCAGAGAAATGTGTGTGGCATGGTCCCAGTTATGTAAAGCAGACACATATGTGTATGTGTGAATATATATGTACATGTGTATATATACGTAAATACAGACATATTTATTATATATAGACAAAAGGAAGCAGAAGGATACTTATGCAACAAGTTTTTTTTTCTGTGAAAGAGAATGAAAATTGGGAGAGGATTACGAATTTCTTGTTCTGCTTTATTTTCTTTTCTTGTACTGTCTGAACTTTTGCAATACAATGTATTCATTATCATGTGTGTAATTTTTTTTAACTCATAGTACATAAGGGCGTTAGAGAAAAGGCTCTCCTTTCTCTAGGTCACTTTATCAGTTAGAGATCAAAGCAGGAAACAGAGGCCAAATTAGACAGAAAAGGGTTTTCATACAAGGAATTAAATGCTAATGAAGTCATTGGGAGACTGATTGAACAGGCTCTGGACTGGGGCTCCATGAATGACTCAGAACACCACAGACCCTCTGGGGCCTCTAACTTTGCTGTAATCAGAAGTAAGGGTGAACCAGCGAACACTACTGGAACCACAAACCACCCACCCACCAACAGAGCTGCAGCCTCAGTCGGGGGATCAGAACCGGAGCCCAGAAGTAACTGCTGCACCCCCTGCTCTGGGCATCCAGGAAGCTGATGCCTGGCCACTGGACTGGGCCCAGTACAGCTGCTGCAGCTACAACCTCCAATGCAGCTGCCTTCCAGTATCCACAGTCTTGCTTTCCAGCAGGAACATCCAAAAACAAAAAGAAGGTAGCTTCTCACTGCTGCCTTCCAAGTCCGACTGGCATGCATCTCATTGATAAAATCAATTTGCATCTAGAACTCTAGCTGCAAGGGAGTCCAAGGAATCCACCCTTTTTTTTTTTCCTTTCTCGGTTCTGCAAGAAGGTGGAATGGAGGCTAGCTAGCTAAACCATTATTCAAGGTGGGGCAAGAACTCAAGACATACAAAAACTAAAAGTTTACTACCCATGGAGTCTCTGCTAAAGGATGTGTTACAAGGAAAGAAGTGAATCATAAGAAACTGTACGTGCTGAGAAGTAACTTAAAATTGCCTTGAGTAAACTCCATAGTCCCATTTGATCTGGGCCTTGGTGACTAAGAACAAGAGTCAGAAAACTTTTCTGTAAAGGATCAGATAGTCAGTACTTTCAGGTTTGCTGGCCATATGGTCTTTGTCATAACCACTTGCTTTCCTGTTGTAGCACAAGGGCAGCCAATGGCAATACAGACACAGCAAAGCACAAGCAAACTGTGTTCCAATAAAACTTTATTTACAAGACCATGTAGAGAGCTGGATTTAATCTAGAAGGTGCTGACCTTGTTAAGAGGATCACCAGGTATAGAACCCTGAAAAGAACATTTCTAGGAAAGGAGAGGTTATAAACGTGTTGGGAAATTGCATGGTGTCATCACAGGAATGCAAGTAGATCTGTGAGGCTACTGTGTAGTGTGCACAATGGAAGTCACAACAAATGAGCTTTGAAAAGAAAGTTGGGGCCAGATCAAGAAGGAGCTTGTGCTAGAACTTAATGAATGGATATAGAAAGCCAAAATAGAAGAATTTTTAAAAGGGTTAGCCATGATCAAATGTGAGTTTTGGAAAATTACTTTTGGCAATATTGTATAAGCATGGGTTAGAAAGAACAAAGGCAAGTTACCCAAGGTGGACAACAATGAATAACAGGTATGCCAAAACTAGGGCTGTGGTTTTTAGATAAAAAAGAAAGATTAAATTCAGGAGACATTTTAGAGTTAAGATCAACAGAATAGGTGACCAAACAGGAGCATAGTATGCATGAGGAAGAACAGAGCAGAAGGAAGATGGGGGATTGAGGAGCCTCGGTGGATGGAGTGGGGTAATGACGGAGGCAGTGTCTGTAAGGAAACCCCAAACTATCAAGGAACCCATCTCTCTACCATGTCTTCTGGCTGCTACTTGATACAGAAATGACAACTGCTGTATCCCCGTCCATTTCCTAACAGATTTGGGAGGCTCTGAAACTTCATAAATAGACTGACCCTGGGAATTAGATGCCTACACAGGTCAAACCCATTCTTATGACTCCTACTGGGGAACATCCACACATCTTCAAACTTGAAAAGTTCAAGTCAATTGCCCTAGAGTTCTTGAACAACACCATTTTCCTGCCAGGTAATCAGCACCTTTTTTTTTTATCTGAAAAGTGCTCTGAAACTCTAAAGGCCTTTGTGTCTCTTATTAAAGAGTTTTTCCCCAATTTCACCATCTAAATGGGCCAATGAAGAAAGAATCCCCACTTCAGTTGCACCCCATGGACAAACAGCCAGAGAGAGTCCCTATAACAAAACTCTGCACGTGTCCACCTTGTCACCCAGTCATGCTTCTTTCCGCTTCTCCATGGGAACAGCCCCCAGGGACAGCTCCACCTGTTGCTGTTTCTATCTGGGCAAGCTCCGGACACCTCACACCACTGTCAGAGAGGTCCCTTTTGAAAGAGATCACTGGAAATGCTTGAGGTATGATATTAAAGCAAAGAAATCAAGATGCTATTAAGTGTCCTTAAAGTATGAATGCAGCTGTCTGAGAAAACAAAACCCAAGAGCTGACATTTTACAGGCTGCTGCTGCATCTGTCACCCCCAGACCCATCACCCACACCTTGGTCACCGCTGCTGCCAAAGGGGCTTCCAGAACAAAACAGAAGCAGAAAGGAGTTACTTCTTCTGTCCTCCCACCTTCCATTGTCCTTCAAGTGCTTCCCATTGGCAGAACCTAACTGGAGGACAGCAAAGGATTCTGGGAAATCTTGCTTCAGTACCTAGTAGAGCACAGAATGATGGCAATGGGGCAGAAAGCAATGGGGCTAAGAGTCAGCACAAGTATCTTTATGTCGCCTCAGCCACAAGAGCCTTCTAGCATCACCGGCACCACCATCTCCCAAAAAGCCTGGCAAGAGGAGATGGTAAAGGCCATTTGGGTATTTGACCCAGAGATGTGTATTGAAGACCACTGAAGGCAGGCACCATGCCAAAGGAAAAAGCTGCTGTCTCTCCCTCCACCCCACAGGGTACGTCTGTGCCGACCACATACATTTCACTGTTCCTTTGCTTTTATATCCTTTTCCAACTTTGAAACTCTGATACTCAGTTTGGCTCCCTAGACTCTGGTCCTGCTATTGATCTTTGCTTGACCTTGGCAACACCCGACATTTGACTTTGGTGCTTCAAGCTCTAGGCAGGCATAAAATGACAGAATGATGCTTCACTGTCTTGGGAAACCTGTTGTTCATTTCTTATTTTTGCCAAAAGGCATTTCTACTGTGTAATTTGACATTAACATTAAGCTAATAGGGAATTTTTATTCTTTTATTTTGAAGGCAATGTCTCTGCAATACCAAAATGTAATGTTTGCTAATGTGGATGTGGACTATTCTCAGGTAAGAATCTTCAATCTTTCCATGTGGATACATAAAATCAAATACAATGTCATTGAAAGCACTGTCTCAGTGATTATCAATTTAAAGTGAAGGAGAATTTCACAATTTTTTTTCTGATAAACTGTAGTGAACTCCCTCATAATGCTCTTGTATGTTTTGTATTAATTAAAAAAAAATAAACCAGCAAATAAGTGGCTCTCCTGCTGCCCCCTTCCTTCCCATACTGTGGCCAACTTCCCTATCAGTCCCAACACTTTTTACCACTTGCCTTGAGCTCTGCCCCAGAATCCTACTCAGCAAAGTTGCTCTAGGCAAACACTACTAGTTGGTTGGAGTTGGGCTCAAGGCAAAAAGTGATTTTCATCCCGGTAATAGATTATTAATCAATTTCTAAAGCCTATTCCTCTTGCTACATTTTATGCTTTTTGTAGGTTTTTTTGAAAATCACAAGGAATTCCAGAAAATCCTCCCCTCATGACCCTAGAGCCTTCCTTTCTCATCCCACCCCCAAAATAATCAGCCTCATGTATTCCATCCATGTATACCTTATTAGTACAATGTGTCTACAAAATTATTCTTTTTAACATTTTTTCATTCAAAATGAGGAAAAGTAACAATAACAAGTGGCCCATACATAGTTAGATTGAATTTGAAATTTAGAATAACAAAAATCTGTTATTCATCTGTTCTGCCCTTTGATAGTTTTGTGACCTATTTTTAGTTAACCTTGATAAACTTCAGTTTCTTCATCTGTAAGATAATTATACTTAACAAAACATGAAATGAGATAAAATACATAAAATATATGACATAGTGCTCAGAACATAAGAATTTTCATTTCTCCATTTCCTTCTAGCTTCATTAAACTGGACAGTGTTTAATTGACCTTTAAGCTGAATCATATATTAGGCATTCAGAATACATAGCTAGGATCATTATCTCTTTTGTCTTTTTTTATATTCACAGAGCTGTGCAACCATCCCTACAAGCAATTTTAGAGTATTTTCATCATTAAAAAAAATTTTTTTGGAGTTTTAGCAGTCATCTCCAGTTCCTCCCATCACCCACCCCAACCCAGGCAACCATAAGCCTGCATTCTGTCTATAGATTTGCTTATTCTGAACATTTCATATAAATGGAATCATACAATACATGGTAGTTTGTGACTGGCTTCTTTTAGTTAGCATAAGTTTTCCCAGTTCATCTATGTCATAGCATGCATCAGTACTTCATTCTTTCTTATTGCTGAATAATATTCCATTGTATGGATATACCACATTTTACTTATCCATTCAACCATTGATGGACATTGAGTTGTTTGCACTGTTCAACAATTATGAATAATACTGGCATAAACATGTTTGTGTTTTCATTTATCTTGGGTGTATATTTAGGAATGGAATCATTGGGTCATATGGTAACTCTTTAACTTTTTGAAGAACTGATGAACTGTTTTCCAAGGCAGCTGCACCATTTTACATTTCCATCAGCAATGTATGAGGGTTCTGATTTCTCCATGTCCACACCAATGCATGTTATTTTTTGCCTTTTTGATTATAGCTCTTTGTCTTTTAAGGTAAAACAAAATGTCTTTTAAAGAAAAAAAATTTTCTTTAATAGTAATTTAATTATTAGTTGTCATCGCTGTGGTCATGAAAACTATAACTGTGTGTATGTGTGTTTTATAGCTGTCAGAGGAGAGATTTACTAACATAACATGACAGGTTTATGGAAAGATTTTTGGAAATTTTTAGAAAGAAATTCCAATTCTGTTGATCCTGTAAGTGGCTTTCTTTTGACTCCTACACAAGACAAACAAAAACTGATATTTGAAAGCAAATTGTAATGGAGTAAAACTATTGGAATTCTGACTTATTTTCTTGTCTTTTGACCCATCTTTCACAAAGATGGGCAGTAAGGAAGAGAAGTGCTTAAAAGAGAAACATAAACCTTACTGAAAATGTAAGACCATTATAGCATCCCAGATCTCAAGTCAGATATAAAGATGCCTTTACTCTATCATATTTTTTGCAATATGCTCTCTCCATATTGGGTGCCACCAGAGACCCTCTGCAATCTTTCACAAGCTCATTTAACCGATCAGCATCCATTCTCTTTTGTCCTCAATCTCACACCCCTCTCCCAGAGCTCTGGGATGAGAAAGCTCTGGAAAGCTAGGAACAGTCATTCGGTATTGTAACCTTCCTGGGGGCTTTGAGGATATGTTAGAAAAGCTCATTGCAGGAGAATCTATAAAGGGTTAGCTATCCCTGGGCTTTTAGACATGCTTTCCAAAAAGTCCTCTAGTACTATACATGGTACAGAGAGAGTACCACATTTTGACTTCATGCCATTTATGTTCTTTCCCAGGAGTTGGCTCAGACTTACCACATTAAAGCAATACCCACATTTCAGATGTTCAAGCAAGCCCATAAGGTATGTTTCCATGGTAACTGGCAGAGTTGAATAGATTGTAGAACCATCAGAATCTAAAACGAAGGTCTGAGGTATCCTGGGTGGATAAACAACTACCTAACGTTGTAGTTCTTAGTTTCTGAACTTGACATATTAGCAAGGGGTAAAAACAAAATAAATGAAATATAATAAATCTCCTCATTTAGACCATTTGAGGTATCCAAATCCATAAGAAATATACCACTATTATCCCTATCTGGGCAGAACCATCAAAAAAAATTTTACAAGGAAGGACATGATGAAAGTCTCACACAAGTGTATATAAGTTGTTAATAACACTTGGGGAAATGCTAAGCAAAACGATCACAGGCAATATAGCCTGGTGGTGGAGCACACAGGTTCTAGATTCAGATTTCTGTGGTTTGAATGCCACTTCTACTACTTCTTAGCATTTTATTTAATAACCTCTTTGTATCTAAGTATCCCTACACTTAAAAGCATGGATCAGAGTAAGTTTTTCCCCCTCACAGGCTTGTTGTGAGAATTAAATGAATTAGCATGGCTAAAGTTAATTAGTCACCCATCCTGACACACCCTAGGTCCTCAGTAAGTTATGATAGTTAACTTAAAGATGTTAATGAAACAGAATGTCTAAAATTCTTTGATCTGTGCTGAAACTAGCAATTGACACCTGTACATACCTTAAGAAGGGTGATCTTGAAACACACTTAACAGGAACAAACTGTACATTCCCTTTCACACAACTATCTCACTCTTGGGAACTTCTGCTACAGAAATACCTCAAGGAAAAATAAACAGCTAAATGAATAGTAATTGTAGCAGTACTTCTAATAAAATATGGAAATAAGCTAAATGTCTTTAGCAGAATGGCTAAGTGATTTATGATACATCTACTCTATGAAAGAGTATACAATTAAAAAGTGTTATGATGAACATACGTAACATAAAAAAATTTAGGCATAAACCTTGTAAAGATTATGTCTGCAATATAAAGAAGGAAAGCATTTGATATGCCAACTGTAAAATTTGATTTTCAGCTTCTATTTGCTTTTATATATTTGCTCTAATTGGTACAGTAGTTTTAAATAATTATTCAAAAAAGCCTCACTATTCCCTCTCTTGAGTTTTTATTTGAAAATTGAGGCTATTTAGTAACAATTGCACCCTCAGCTCCCCCTACCTACATGTCAAATTGTTTATGGATCATCCTTTATTATCGTCTCCTTCTCTCCATCTCAGAAATGAAAATTCATCATCTGCTTTCCACAATGGATTCCATCCACCACTGCTTGGTTGCATTCCCTCCCTTCTGCATCAGGCCTCCATCCACAGTTACCCTCTTTGAGACCTGGTACTGTTTTTGCCACCACTGCCATTCTTCATTCTCTATTAATGGTTCTCTGATTTTCCTCCAGGGAACCACACTTTTTCCCATTCTTAGTCCATGTTCTTCCTCAGAGTTCCATCTCCAAGCCTAGACCAGTCAGTGAACCCCATCCCCATTAGGAAAAGGCCCTTGATTCCAGTTGAGCCAGTCCAACCCCAACCAGAGCTAATTCTAGGACTTTGCTTCTGCAGCTAGGTTAAAATTTTCTCTTTTAATTTCACTGGATTCAAACTTGGAAAGATAGGAGGCTAAAGGTACTACAACTAGCTTGGCACCATGAGAACCCGAAAATGAAGCCAACATACAGAGGAAAGCAATCAAGATAGGAGGTACCAATGGCATTGCTTGAGCCCTGACTCCATCCATGCCTGAAGCCTGAACTGCCCCCATAGATTCTTCAGTGATGTAAACTTTCCATTGCTCTTTCTGTCACTTGCAACCAAAACATTTCTAATGAATATATCTGATGTCCTGTCAGACTCCTTTCCTTAACTTCATGGTTTAGTTCTTGAAATAGTAGAACACATTTACTGCTTCCAATTCTCATTTTCTACTCATTTCTCATCTACTCTCTTGAAAGTCACCAAGATCTTCCAGTGCTGAATTTAAATAGCCATTTCTTCAGTCTTGTATACCTTGGTTACACCATTAACTAAATGACTTTAAAAGCACCATTAGCTAAACAACTTCTATATGCTGGAATCTTCCTCCTCATTTGACTTCTAGCCCTAATTCCTTCCCAAGGTCTCCTCTAGCTTCTTTGTTTCTACTGTCCTAAAAATAAGTGTTTACCAAGGTTCCGTTCCATCTTTTTCCCATTCTACCTCTTCTCTTTTAGTAATTTCATCCCTGCTTCTAGGTTTGCCTGTAAATGCTGTTAACGCAACCAATTGCCGTAGCACTCCTCCATACCCCCAGGGTCACACCTTACCACCATTCCATTTTCCAAACAGATCCTTGCACAGCTCCATATATGTCATTCCTTTATTTGAAATCTGATGTCCCTCCCCCTCCATGGCCTGCAGAATCAAGACTAAACCCTTGTATTCAAGCAACATAAATTTCTCCATAATTATGACCCAGTCTGCTTCACCAAGCCCATTTCTATTTGACTCAGATCTTGACTTGGTATATTTGTCTCAGACTATTCCAAGAACTTGGAGGAGTTCATGTCTGATTTGAATCCCCAGTATCTAGAAGATCCTTCCTAAATAGAAAAATACTCATTTTGTGTTTGTTTAAAGAGTGAACAGATGAATGAATGCTGCTGTCTTTTCCCGGCAGCCCATTGCCAGCTCTGCCTCCCTTCCTGATTCTGTTCTCATGCTGATCCGACTCAGGGAAAGTTGTCTCCAGCTTAGAACAACTTTCTGGTTTCACGCCTTCTGCAGATAATATTGCTTGAGGGATGATGCCACTCAACAATTCATTCTCCATTTATGAAACAAAAGTTTGGGTTCTCAGTTGCTTATGTGTCCAGGCTCTTAAGAAAATCCACAGTTATGCTTCTGAGGAAAGGTTTGGCCCTGCTTTACCTCAGTTTTTACAGAGGTGGAAGAGCTCTTAGTTGTGTGAGAGGGCCTCTTACAAACAATTATTTCATAACTGGTGTCTATAGGGCATGGATCCCTTTTGAACTGATGGAACAAAATGCCTTATTTTATGGATCACTAAGGATCTCATTTAAATTTTCTGCCAGTTAGCTAATGAAAAAATATTAACTGAATTAATGGCACCATCCATGAAACTGAGCTGCCTCCCTATATTCTAATTCCAGAGTCATCCAGCAAACTTGTGACTATAATGTGGATCTTCATGTCCCAAGAAATTTTCTTGAGAATCAAGTTTCCTATTGAATATTACTAACTTAGGATCTTGGTTATAAGAGTTATCTTTTTTTGAAGAAAAAAACTTTAGATCACTTATGTCACAATATACAAAAGAGTCTATTTCTAAACTTTGGATATGTGATATCTACAGAAAGAGTCATACATATATAAATTTATATCTACATCATTTGAAAGCCTTCGGAAAAGATTGATAATGCTGGCTCCATTTGACAAGCAATACCAATCTTCAGTGCAAAAGAAAAAGGCCAAGAAAGGGGGCAGGAGATATTGCAGAGACAAATTACAGATATTACAGTTTTGCAAATATTTAATCTCTTTTGATTTAATTCCCAGCATATGATCTATGAGGCCCATATATATGGGTTCCCAATTCAACCATGGCATCCAGAGCTACAATCAGACCATGATACCTCTGAGGTTCCTCTCGAGTTCTAGCGTACAGTGGTCTGCCCAGGAAAATCGGTGGAACCAAAGGAAGTTTAGAGTAGCCAGGCAAAAAACAGTTCATGTGAATTTCCTCTCTCAATAGAATTGACTAGGAAGACTTTCAACGACATCTGCTGTTTTGCTAGGATTAGAGAAAAATTAAATGTTATTTCTTTGAGATCACTTCCATAAATATGCTCCTCCCTTTCATCTGGGACAGTACAACTGAAAATTGACTTACTGAGACAGTTAAGTACTACCTTTCTAATACTTAAAAAAAAAAAAAAACTAGCATCCAGTTTCTATTAAGGTTGTTTTAACAAACGTCCACATTGCTGGTGAAACATCTCACAAAGAGCCACCATCCATTATGCCTTTTTAAATATACATTGACTAAGAAGCCTTAATGAGAATTCCTCAGAGAACACAGAGTTAGGAGAATATTGACCTCCCTTGAAAAATATGACCTGCTTCCTTGCATTAGATCAGAAATCCCTGTATTCTCTTCCTGTGGCTGTCAATAATTTCAGAATTGTCTCTTGTAACTCAAATACAATAGCCTCCATTATCCACAGTTTCCTGGAATTACCTAACTGCCATTCCCACACTGCATCATCCTCTAATGGTTTGGTTATTTTATCTTGCCCTCGATTCTAGCTCATTTTAAGTATTTCCAAACTACTGAGAATGTAAACAAAATAAAACTTTAAAAAAGTAAAACAAATGAAGCTATATAATAATGAGCTAAGGCCCTGGTGTATAATGGGCATTCCCTGGTGCTGGAACTTTTCATGAAGAGGTTGGATGAACATCTGGCAGAGATGTGCTATAAAAAATAGCTGTAATTTTTTCATAGTTTTAGGGCAAGGGATAGCCAGAGCAAATTCCAGGTAATAAATAGGGTGAACTTGTTCCTTCCTGCTGTATTCCTGAGTATTTTCATCTAGGATACCACATCATGTCCCAGTAAGGTTAATTGTGGTTTAAAAAAAAAAAGTATATTTCTGTGGTATCTTCCAGATGGGGAACCCAAAACCTTGGCTGGATTTTGTAACCAGAATATTACACTGTATTCTAAGTGCTTCATAAATTTGTTTTATTGACCCTCTTAAAATTCTATAAAGACTATAAATTCTCTCTCTCCAGAAAAATATACAGATGCACATAAAAAATACACATGTGCATATAAACCTAGGGTGTTCAATAAACCTCCAAAGCACACTGATAGATCCCCTAGGTTGATCAAGCTGGTTTGAGGCCAAAGTTGGTGAATGTCTGTGGAGTAGAGGAAAGGCAGAGTGACAAAGACTTAGCAAGTCTTGGCCAACTGCTTAAATGTAGACAAACCATCAAAAGTTGGTTCCATCTTTCACTCTTTGTTATGAAAGTAAAATGGTTTCCCAAAGCACTTAAGTCCACTCATAAGAGTGATGGGCAGTGGGTACATGAATGCTAATAAATTAGTTACTCACAAGTGAATGATTCAGAACTGAGCTTTCATATTAAGTGGGAGTACGCTCTCACCCTTATGCTTGTGAACTACAGGGCTCCAGCTGAGGTCATGGAAGTCATTCCCTCTTGAAGTAGGTACAGAGATGAAGAGAATCCCAAGTGGGTGGCATAACGGTGTGCTAGAAAGAGGGCAGAACAGCAAGTAGAAACCACAATTCCGGTGTCTTCGAGGGCCAGGCAGGGACAATAGGTAAGACAAAGGAAGTGAGGAAGAGGGTTGTCCCTGGAGAATCACCCTCCCAAACGCTTGTTGGTCAAAATCAGTGCTTGACCCCCCCCACCAAAAGAATGTCTGCACCTAGTTTTTGCCATCTCTGGAGTCAGACAGCTGTAGTTGAACCCCAACTCTGCCTCTTATTAGTGGGTGACCTTAGGAATGTGCCTTAGCCACTTTGATGCTCCATTTCCTTGTCTGTGGCATAGAGACTATATCATGTGTCTATTGTTATGAAAATTTGCAATAATGTGTATAAAGTGTTTTAGCACTGGACTTAGTACATACTCTAAAATATAGCTACTATTAGAACCCCAGAATCTATCTATGCACTGATTGCTCTGAAAATTTATAAATAAATAGAAATTTGACAATAATAAAGGTTATAAGAAACCTCAAAGCACTTTGAATAGCTACAATATCCATTTAATCTAAGTCATCCTAGCATTCAGGAGTTACCTACTCAGTCATAATGAACCTGTTAAGGATTGTGTTACACACAGAGGAGTTCTGCATGAAAAAAAAAGTCAACTCTCACATGGTCTTTAGGGCTTCATAGGGTGCAGATCCCTAAGGAGAATTACGCCTCAACCCCGTAAGCAGCTGATACACTGGCAGAGATGAATTGACTGGAGGGGGCAGGAACTAAGAAGGAGGGAAAGCTAGAAGTGCAGCAACCCCTTAGCTCCGTTTAGCAACCCTAGCGGCATTGCTAAAGATGCTGCTCTCAGCTTTAGCAACCAACAGGCAATAGTTACTTATGCACCTCTTCTCTTCAATGCAGGGAACCACGTGAGACAGGATATTGGAAGTAGAGGGTGGAATCCTGTCCTTATTTGAATTTTTGCTGTTTCGTTCATTTTGGATGTTTGCGTTAATTTTTAACTTCTACAAATATTCATTAAAATATTTTTTATCTTGATTACTGAGCTTTTGGAGTCCCTTAAATTTTGCATCCTAATCCTATCCCTGTTCTTCTCTGAATTTTAAATCATTGAACTATAAGAGTGTTTCATTCAGTGACTGACCAGAAGGACTTTCAAGACTCCATAGCAGGCTGTGCTCATAGCTAAGATTTATTATTACAAAGAATGCAGAGTGAAGGCATTAGGAAAAAAACTTGCGTTGAAAGAGTCCAGAAAGGTTCAGCAGGGACTTCTACGTGTTCTTCCTTGTCCAGGGACATATAGGAGTGCTCCTTTCTCTCTAGCAATGAACTTTAAGGACATGTGTGGGATGTCTCTGCCTGGAGATGCCCTTCTGAGTCTCAAGGTCTGAGGCCTTTTTGTAGGGACTGGTCACATAGACATATCTTGCCAGGCAACCATTGCCTCACAACCAGATATGACAGTGGAAACTTAGGACCCCGAGAGTAAAGCCAGGTACACCTCATCAATACTGATGTGCATGCAGATCAACTGGACAAGACAGTGTGGCATGGTCCATCACTCCAGGTACACACAACAGAATCATCAGTCACCACCACAAAGAGCACTTGCTGGAGGTAGGAGGGTGGGCCTGTTCCTTGGGGTTGGTGAAGGATCCATCATCCATCATGGTTCTCTTTCTTAGGCCCCTTCAGAGGTGGTTTCTAGAAGGAGAAGGACAATGGGAGGACAGCAGGCTTGTCCCTTGATCAAAACACCCACAAAAAGGGAGAGGAGAGGCATGAAGTTATTCCTTTGTCTAGTTTCAACTCATAAGCTTGCTTCTGAACTTGGAGAGAAATCAGGGAAGGGATATAGGAAACAGACATATTTTCCCAAGCCTGGATAGTTGAGCAGATCTTCCAGTGGAAACATGAGAACAGGAGGATAAGCCATTGAAGGGAAGGACCCTAAAACCATTATCCCTGAGAACAAAGTCCCATCGATACCTCCAGTAACAGGCAGAATGGCATCTCTGGCCAGAGTCCAAAATCATTTTTCCTATTCTCTATGTGGGTTGAGATGAATTCCCATAACATTAGACTCATGTTGCTTTTTCCCTTCAACAGAAAGCCACATTGTACTGAGTAATGAGCTCTCAGTCAGCTTCACGTGTCTCAACAACTTCAGTTGATGGCATAGAATAAGGTTGGCAAACTAAGGCCTCAGGGCCAAATCTGACCCTCCACCAGTTTTGTAAAGTTTTAATGGAACACAGCCATGCCTATTCATTTAAATATTGTCTATGGCTAGTTTCATACTACAATAGCAGATTCGATTAGTTTCAATAAAGACCATACGGCCTGTAAAGCGTAAAGTAGGTATCATCAGCCCCCTTACAAAACAGTTTGTCAACCCCTAATGTAAAGGAAGAAAGCACTTCCATCACTATTTATGACACCAGTGCTGTAAGAAACATATGCAGAGGTTCTCAATCAGCCACAAGATGACGAAAATAATGTTTTGCAGAAAGGACATTATTGGAACAAGTTGAGAATAAGGCCAGTTATAGATTGGAAAGAAATTAGAGAATAGATTGCTTTTATATGTTTGTTCATTGCTTGAATTCAAGTGTATATAAATTCAACCTGTTTGAAACAGACTATTTCTAAGAGCGCTGCCTTCTTGGTTTGATTTCACTCAATTCCAAAAACCTTCACTGAAGTGCTTGCATGTGTGGGGCCTGCCCTGGGTGTTGTGAAAGTTGAAGGGGAAGTGTACAAACACCTGCAGTGCTATTCGGATGCTTCACGGGAGGGAATGGGTCTGCGTGGAGTCAGAGAAAGAAGCCGAGGTAGGATCAAATAGTAATTAACATTGCCCACCTCTTCGATAGAATGCTGAGAACTTTTGAACATTCTCTTGTTCGACATATCCTTTCCATTTTAATAATGAGATCTAATGCCTTAGTAAGCCCTTGGTAAAAAGAAAAAGAGCATCGTATTATTACAAATTATAAAATGGTACTGTACATGTGAACATTTCTACAGCCATCTCCCAAAAAGCATCTTGTGTTGGTTGGTTGTGCTTTTCTGTTTGCTTTGTTATTGCTGATGTTGCTTTGAGGATTTTGCTGTTTTTGTAGTTGTTTTTAATTCTGTACAGATGTCCAGAAAATCGTTATGCTTTCCTACAGCTGGCCCAAATATAACTCCAGTGGTCACTCAACCAAATTGCAAATCAACTAGTCAAGGCATTTTATTATAATTACTCTCTGGTGCATCATTAGTCAGACTCCTTAATTTATATTCTCAGGAGTCCATTTGTTAGGAAAGGAACACCATCTCCAGACCCTTTATATTTTCCCAATCACAGCAATAGTCTTTTTGTAGGTGATTGAATGTCTTCAGCATTTTAAAAAACTGCCTCTAATTGGATTCAGTTGATGGGTAAATGGGGCGAGGGAATCACTTTGTTATTCTGTTCTTGTGTATGTTTGAAAATGTCCATAATAAAATGTTTTTTTTTTAACTATTGTTGGACATAGGTAGCTGTCTCCAAGAAGAGAAGCCCATCTTTAGGAGCCCTCAAACTTTCTTTGGCTCTAAAATGCCCTTTGGCAACAAGGAAGATCCTAAGATAAATATGCAACATCAATCCCACTAGAATTATTGTCATAAGGGTAACAAAAATATTTTCTTATAGAGCACTGGGGGACCAGGGGTATGTCTAGAATTACATGGCAGTAGTCATAGGAAACAGACTTACCAGGGAGCTCCTCATCCCTGCCTACCAGTGTCTCTCCTCTGCTCAGCGGTCACACGGGCCTTCACTTGAGTCAAGTTACTCCTGAAACAGAGAAGTAGAGGATAGAGACACAGGAGGAATCGAGGGCAGAAGCTGCAAGAGAAGGACTGCAGATATAGGGACACCTGCCCTTCCAGCTCCCATGGGGAAAGACAGTCTTAAGACAGAGGTGGCAAAACGTCTCACACTCTGCATTCCGTCCCAGCATTGGTTAGAAATGATGGATGAATTTCCTTTAAGACCATACTGAGCTAAGATGTCCTGTTGTCAAGTGAAAACAGTTGAAAAGCATGTTCCTCTTTCCCAACCTTGCGCCTTATGGAGCATGCTAAGGCTTCCGTTGCCTCCCAGTGGTCCCTAGCTTCCTATCAATAGGCTCACTTGGCTGAGCTTAGCATCCTATGCCTGCTCCCTGCCAAGTCTTGTCATTCGGGTAGCCAGTCCCTGCCTCCATTTTTGCCAGGAGTTCCTGTCTTGGTACCTGGTCTGGCCTTAGAGGATTATGAGGCTCCCTTCATGCCTAGGGCCACCAGCAAGCTGCCGCCTGACTCTTAGGAAAGGAAGACTTTTGCAGATCCTTTGTAACATCTTCTTCCCCTGGCAGCCAGGGCTAAGAGAACTATAGAGAGAGGAGATGGCTACAAACCACACAACCCAGACAAATTATGAAATTCTGCACCCACCCTTAGGTAACCCTATTCTCAAGACTCAAAAGAGCAATTTGCTGTTATAGAAGTGGATTCGTGGGTAAACCGGTAAGTGAAATGGGATCAGGACAGAGTCACAAGTCTGGGGTTTCCCTGCAAGAAGTAGAGTGAACCGTGAAGTCCACGGGAAGCACGCAGACAGAATGCTGCTGCCTGGGAAAGCAGAATCATTAGATGTGGGGGTAGTTTCTTTTCTGCTGCACCCTGAGCATTCAAGTTAATTCTAGACTTTTCCAAAACCTGTCCCAAAGTCCTTACACCATTTCTGGCTCCTAAAACCTCCCTTGCTGAAGCCTTCACCCAATCCCAGCCTTAGTTTACCCACTCTCTTCCTTCTGTCCAACTATATGACACAACTGGTACTAAAGAGATAATGAATAGTAAGGGTCTTAACTTCTATATTTCATCAAATAGAAGATGCCCATTGACAGATGCACCATTGAACACTATTGAAAAGTGTTTCAAATAAAATATGCTATCTACTGCACTCTGATGCAGATATGTGAAAATTTGAAAATAAAATTGCTCCTTAAAATCAATTGATTATCATACTGTTACCTGGGCAAAGGTCAGGGAATGGGAAATCAAAAGTCATTTGACCTCTGGCAAACTCTATATAAATTTAAAAACCCTCACTATCAATGTATAAAAAAGCTCTGAGAAGTTTCAATGATTGGGCTTCCTCATTTCCAACACCATTATATATTTTAAATCTTAGTTTAGAAGAATATTATGGAGATTTATATAAATCTGGCAAAACACTAGCATAAACAATTTTGAAAAGATGCCAAATAATTAAAATATCATGAATGTAATGTATTTATGTGTATGTGTGTATATTTAAAGTATGTTGCAGACAATGGAAATGAGCAGAGGATCATTTTACAAACAGGAGCAAAACCCTCAAAGCTTTAACATCTTTGTAATATTTGAACCAATAAATATTTCACCTTTGTGTGTTCGTGAACAGATCTTTGAATTTTGTGGAGCTGATGCTGAGAAATTAGAAGCAAAGATTCAAGAACTAATGTAAGCTGATCTCTAAGACAAAATACAGTTGCAACATTTTAAAAGGCCATATTGAATGTGTTTGTGTCTTTATTTCTACCAAATATAACGTTCTTTTGGTCTCCTAATGCTTTATAGGTTGGAAGTACACATTGCAGTCTCACTGAAAAATTGCTTAAAACTCTTGCAATATCAGATGTTGTGTCATTTCCATTCTCTAACTTGGCCCTTCTACTTTACTCTGAGCAGATTTCTTAGGTAATGTTTTTATGACCCTCACAACAGAGGCCCTAAACAGCTAAGTAATATCAGTTCATTGAGGTTTTCCAGAGAACTGCCAAAGGTGAAATTCTTCACAATGATCAAGAGACAAATAAATGCTATTGCTCTGCAAGGAAAGCAAGAGCAAAAATAAACAAGCAGAACCCTAATACCAAAACCAGGCAAAGACCCCACCAAAAAAGAAAACTACAGACCAATATCCCTGATGAACGTAGATGCAAGAATACTCAACAAAATATTAGCAAACCGAATTTAAAAATGCATCAAAAGGATCATACAGGATGACCAAGTGGGATTCATCCCAGGGATGCAAGGATGGTACAACATTCGAAAGTCCATCAACATCATCCACCACATCAACAAAAAGAAAGACAAAAACCACATGATCATCTCCATAGATGCTGAAAAAGCATTTGACAAAGTTCAACATCCATTCATGTTAAAAACTCTCAGCAAAATGGGAATAGAGGGCAAGTACCTCAACATAATAAAGGCCATCTATGATAAACCCACAGCCAACATTATATTGAACAGCAAGAAGCTGAAAGCATTTCCTCTGAGATCGGGAACTAGACAGGGATGCCCACTCTCTCCACTGTTATTTAACATAGTACTGGAGGTCCTAGCCATGGCAATCAGACAAAACAAAGAAATACAAGGAATCCAGATTGGTAAAGAAGAAGTTAAACTGTCACTATTTGCAGATGACATGATACTGTACATAAAAAAACCTAAAGACTCCACCCCAAAACATCTAGAACTGATAACAGAATACAGCAAACTTGCAGGATACAAAATCAACACACAGAAATCTGTGGCTTTCCTATACACTAACAATGAACCAACAGAAAGAGAAATCAGGAAAACAACTCCATTCACAATTGCATCAAAAAAAATAAAATACCTAGGAGTAAACCTAACCAAGGAAGTGAAAGACTTATACTCTGAAAACTACAAGTCACTCTTAAGAGAAATCAAAGGGGACACTAACAGATGGAAACTCATCCCATGCTCGTGGCTAGGAAGAATTAATATCGTCAAAATGGCCATCCTGCCCAAAGCAATATACAGATTTGATGCAATCCCTATGAAACTACCAGCAACATTCTTCAGTGAACTGGAACAAATAATTCAAAAATTCATATGGAAACACCAAAGACCCCGAATAGCCAAAGCAATCCTGAGAAAGAAGAATAAAGTAGGGGGGATCTCACTCCCCAACTTCAAGCTCTACTATAAAGCCATAGTAATCAAGACAATTTGGTACTGGCACAAGAGCAGAGCCACAGACCAATGGAACAGACTAGAGAATCCAGACATTAACCCAGACATATATGGTCAATTAATATTTGATAAAGGAGCCATGGACATACAATGGTGAAATGACAGTCTCTTCAACAGATGGTGCTGGCAAAACTGGACAGCTACATGTAGGAGAATGAAACTGGACCATTGTCTAACGCCATATACAAAAGTAAACTCAAAATGGATCAAAGACCTGAATGTAAGTCATGAAACCATTAAACTCTTGGAAGAAAACATAGGCAAAAACCTCTTAGACATAAACATGAGTGACCTCTTCTTGAACATATCTCCCCGGGCAAGGAAAACAACAGCAAAAATGAATAAGTGGGACTATATTAAGCTGAAAAGCTTCTGTACAACAAAAGACACCATCAATAGAACAAGAAGGAACCCTACAGTATGGGAGAATATATTTGAAAATGACACATCCGATAAAGGCTTGACGTCCAGAATATATAAAGAGCTCACATGCCTCAACAAACAAAAAACAAATAACCCAATTAAAAAATGGGCAGAGGAACTGAACAGACAGTTCTCCAAAAAAGAAATACAGATGGCCAACAGACACATGAAAAGATGCTCCACATTGCTAATTATCAGAGAAATGCAAATTAAAACTACAATGAGGTATCACCTCACAGCAGTAAGGATGGCTGCCATCCAAAAGACAAACAACAACAAATGTTGGCGAGGCTGTGGAGAAAGGGGAACCCTCCTACACTGCTGGTGGGAATGTAAGTTAGTTCAACCATTGTGGAAAGCAGTATGGAGGTACATCAAAATGCTCAAAACAGACCTACCATTTGACCCAGGAATTGCACTCCTAGGAATTTACCCTAAGAATGCAGCAATCAAGTATGAGAAAGATCAGTGCACCCCTATGTTTATCGCAGCACTATTTACAATAGCCAAGAATTGGAAGCAACCCAAATGTCCATCGATAGATGAATGAATAAAGAAGATGTGGTACATATACACAATGGAATACTACTCAGCTATAAGAAAAGGGCAAATCCAACCATTTGCAGCAACATGGATGGAGCTGGAGGGTATTATGCTCAGTGAAACAAGCCAAGCAGAGAAAGAGAAATACCAAATGATTTCACTCATCTGTGGAATATAAGAACAAAGGAAAAACTGAAGGAACAAAACAGCAGCAGAATCATAGAACTCAAGAATGGACTAACAGGTACCAAAGGGAAAGGGACTGGGGAGGATGGGTGGGTAGGGAGGGATAAGGGGGGGCAAGAAGTAGGGGGGTATTAAGATTAGCATGCATGGGGGGGTAGGAGAAAAGGGAGGGCTGTACAACACAGAGAAGGCAAGTAGGGATTCTACAACATTTTGCTATGCTGATGGACAGTGACTGTAAAAGGGTTTATAGGGGGGACGTGGTATAGGGGAGAGCCTAGTAAACATAATATTCGTCATGTAAGTGTAGATTAGTGATACCAAAAAAAAAGGGGCAGTTCCTGTGTGGTAACCTCCAATGAGTTCTACACAAGAGTATAAAGGGCATATAAAAGTGTAGGCAAAGGGTCTGTTTGTGTTTATACAGAGGATCAAAGCCTAATTGGGCTACCCCAAAAATGAACTAAGATATGATATGAAAAAGAACTTCCAACATCAGCACTCTCTGGAAGACTCATGCCAGAAGATGATCATCAAAAAACCCCAACAAAGGTCCACGTGCTGCTACAGCTGTAGATGCACTCATCCCACTGGTTCCTGGACTTGCCATGGGAATGAAGAAGGAGATATCTAAGCTGGCCTGTGCATACAGTAAAACAACAAATTTGACTGGATCTATACTGTTGGAACTCAATCAAGAATTAGGAGAAGTGCAAATTGTAGCGCTCCAAAATCTTACAACTACAGACTATTTACTGTTAAAAGAACATAAGGGATGTGAACATTCCCCAGGAATGGGTTGTTTTAATTTGTCTGATTTCTCTCAGACTGTTCAAGTTCAGTTGGACAATATCCACCATATCATAGATAAGTTTTCACAAATGCCTAACGTGCCTAACTGGTTTTCTTGGTTTCACTGGAGATGGCTGGTAATTACAGGTATGCTTTGGTTATGTAACTATACTCCTATTATGTTAATGTGTGTGCGCAATTTAAGTAGTAGCTTAAAACCTATACATGCTGAAGTTACTCTACAAGAAGATATGTCAAAGAAATAATCAATCTTCCCATATTTTCTTCTGCCTGCTACTTCTATAGCTTTTCTTCTTCCTTCCTAATTACAACCCTCAAATAGAATTCGTCCCTCATATCAAATTTACCGAGTATCATAATCCTTCCAAGTGGTAAAGATACCTCAAGACAAATGCTGGGCATAGAAGCTACAGGGCATAAATATGCAAAGAAATAAAAAGCTAACCATTTCAAAAATAAGGCTTCTCTCTCACTTACCAACTTTACATTTCCCTGTATGGCCCTGGAAGATGACTGGTTAGCCAGAGACGGGTAAGATTCCTCAAGGGAGGAACAACCTAAGACAGGCACAGTCGCAGGGGGGCCATCAGGTGAGAAATTGGGGATCAACAGAGGTGAGGCTTAGAACCTCACCCCCCCGTTCTGAGAGAAATCTTCTGCATACGTGGATGTTTTATTGCCCTTGTCTAGCTTGGATTAACACATAGTCTACAGGCACACACCTGATCATCTACATTTGCTCTCTTACAACACTAAACTATGTTTTCTACCTTTATCTTGTATCTACCTACCACTTCAGCATTTTATTAAAAATAATAATAATAAAGAGAGAAATGTGGTATCCATATATAAATCAAGTATAAAAACCAAATGAGTATTCATATTTGAACTGACTGTTTAGAGTTCATAATGCATGAGCAAAACCGAAAGTTTCTGTGATGACTCCCCTTGTACTGTTCACCATGTAACTTATTCATTATGTAAGAATTTGTTCTCCATGTAAGAACTTGTTTGTTATGCCTCAGAAGATTGGGGACTGACGAAAATTAGGCTTGCGGTGGATTAATGATTCTTCATTGAGCATTGACTCCCCTATACAGAATTTTATTGTCTTTAACAACCATTTGATCAATAAATATGAGAGATGCCCTCACAAAAAAAAAAAAAAAAAGTACACACTTCCAATGGTAAAATAATAAGTAACCGGGATGTAATGAATATAGTCAAGATATTGTAACAGCTTGGTATGGTGATAGCTGGTACCTAGAATTGTCATGTATATAAATGTTGAATCACTATGTTGTACACCTGAAACTAATGTAATGTAATACCGTGTGTCAACTACCCTTCAATAAAAAAATAATTATCTACAAAAAAATAAAAATAAATAAATAAATAAACAAGCAGAACTACAACAAACTAAAAAGCTTCTGCACAAAAAAGGAAACCATCACAAAACAAAAAGGCAACCAAAAGTATGGAGAATATATTTGTAAATGATTTATCCAATAAGGGGTTAACATCCAAAATATATAAAGAGCTCATATGACTCAACAGCAAAAAAAAAAAAAATGAATAACCCAATTTAAAAAAGTGGGCAGAGGACCTGAAGACATTTCTCCAAAGAAAATACAGATGGCAACAGGCACATGAAAAGATGCTCCACAACGCTAATCATCAGGGAAATGCAAATCAAAACCACAGTGAGATATCACCTCACACCAGTCAGAATGGCCACTACCCAAAAGACGAAATAACAAGTGTTGGTGAGAATGTGGAGAAAAGGGAACCCTCCTACACTGCTGGTGGGAATGTAAATTGGTGCAGCCACTGTGGAAAGCAGTATGGAGGTTCCTCAAGAAAGTAAATATAGAAATACCATACAACCCAGTAATTCCACTTCAAGGAATTCACCCAAAGAAAATACATCTCTGAATCAAACATATATGCACCCCTATGTTTATTGCCACATTATTTACAATAGCCAAGATACAGATGCACCCAAAATGTCCCTCAGTAGATGAATGGATAAAGATGTGGTACATATACACAGTGGAATATTATTCAGTCATAAAAAGGAAATCCTACCATTTGCAACAACATGGATGGACCAAGAGGGTATTATGCTAAGTGAAATAAGCCAGGCAGAGAAAGACAAATGCCAAATGATTTCATATATATGTGGAATCTAAAACCAAAATGAAACAAACAGAACAGCAATAGATTCATAGACACTGAGAAGTGACTGGTGGTTACCATGGGAGAGGTATTGGGGTGGGTGGGTGAAATAGGTGAAGGGGATAAAGAGGCACAAAAATTTCAATCATAATATAAACTAGTCAAGGGGATGGAAGTACAGCATAGAGAATATAGTCAATAGCTCTGCGACAGCTTTCTATATTGATAGTAACTACACTAGTTGGTGTGAGCATTTAATAATATATATATATAAAACTGTTGAATCACTATGTTGTATACTTGAAACCAATATAATATTGTTATACCAACTATACTTCAATAAAGAAATATATATTTAAATGCCTATTGACCTGGTGTTTTCCAAATATTCAGAGGCCTCGTCTAAGAGAGACATTGTATATGGCACAAAATTCTCCAATGCGTCACCTTGTATTAGAACTGTGTTATTGTTCTCTCCCCCAATACCTTTCTAGAATTCTTCTATAAATTAAAAAAAAATTTTTTCCACAAAAAAAGCAAGGAAGTCCTTTTACTACCTACGGTGTTATTTTTGTTTTATTTTTTTCTTAACTGAGATAGCTCAGACATTTAGAGCCCAGAGAAGAGGTGGCTTCCTCTCACACTATTCGCACCACGAGGCTGCCATCAGATGAACGCTGTCAGTCTCAAGTCATAGAGTAGAGCTAGCGTTCCCTAGCTATTAACGACATAGGATCCCTGTGCTTTATTAGAAGTCTTTGGAATATTGAGGAAACAACACATGCCAACTTAAGCCAAAATGGACATCTATTGGTCATTTAAGAAATATTTTTTGAGCACCTACACTAAGCCAAGCACTGTTATAGGCACCTAAGATAAATTGTGATTCATAAAATCCAAGGACAGATATAGCCAGCCTTTACATGAAATTAAAACAGAGAGGAGGGATATGGGGAATCCGAGCTATTTCTGAGTATTTCTGTCTTGCTTTTCTCTTTTTGTCTGAATCACCCTTTCCAGTGCTATTCATAGATGTTCTTTATTGCTCAGTCCTCCTGCTGGAAAGGATGAAATGACCATTTACTGAGATCTTAAGAATGAGGAAATGTTTTATGACAATTGCAGGTCTCAAGTTCAAACAGACTTGGACTTAAACATTAACAGGAGCATTTGGGTTCCAAGAAAGTTTTTGTTCCTATTTTAATAAAAGTCTCAGGCACTGTTAATGATGCTCTGCTGCCTTCCAGCTCAGACCCTGCCCCAGTGGGGCCGATGGGGCCTTCATGGGGTGAGGAGGCTGTGCTTTATGTTCAAGGGGCTTGACTGCTGCTCAGCCTGGGGACAGATCAAGCCTGACATTTCTCCTCCCCATAAGCCTGACCTCACCACGGGGCAAGGATGGAAGTTAGCAGGGCCCCTTGCCTAAATATTTGAGCTCAGATGTGCTTAGCGCATCAGGCAGGACAGAGAAAGAGGTATTCCTCTCCCCATCAAAGAAAGAGCCCAGGGGGCTGGAATTTGTCACTCCTCCCCCTTTTCCAGACACGCCATTCTATCAAGCCCAGGTGATATCCGAGTGATATTTTAACATGGTGATATTTTAATCCGGTGATAGTCTGGTCCAGCTCAGACAGAGGCTGGGCCAGAAAAGATTTATTTCAGTGCCGGGATTGCAGCCTGAGCTAGCCTGCTCTAAAGATCCAAGCTGCTGGAAGGACAAAGAATGTGACTGGGGTGCTGTGGGCCAGACTGATGACCGGGGCCTCGATCCGCATTGGCACTAGTTCAGGTGAGTGAATATGCCTACCACCTTGGCTAAGGCCCCCACCCATCCCCACAGCCAGGCCACTGTGCGGAAGACAGCTGGGAAATCATTATATAGCTGGTGACATCAGGAAGGTGGAGTTCTGTCCATGAACACATAAAATGTCAAGTTAGCGATGAAAAGCAGGGACCACTTTTATACTAAATCAACTCACATGAGTCCCTGGCCTCTGGAGAGAGCAGCCTGGAAAATGTCTTTAGAGAGGAGGAGCAGGTGTGGCCAGGAGTGTCTCCAGCAGCCCCAGGCGTTTTACATTCTGTAGCGTCTCTCTACATGTTGGAGCAAGCAGGTGTTTCATTTTTCTTCATTGTTCTTCCAGCCCTGCCTTCCATTTTAACAATAAAACAGGACACATGTCAGAGTCTAAGAGAATTCCGTAGAAACCAACGATTTCTCTGTCTCGCTTTCAGCAGCCAAGGTCTCAGTGTGATTTCTCTTGCCTAAGAGTAGAAGGGTCCATGCTTTTTATAATGGCCTATTTTGGTAGGAAAAGAGAACAAGATGTCACTTAATTTTTGCCTTGCTGTCTAATTCTGAGTTATGCATTTTTTACTAATGCAATATTTATTTTTATTTATCAAGCACGAAGAGAATATTCCAGCTGAGACATGCTCCAGTAATGATTCATAAAATACAAGTTAGTGGGTCAGCATTTTCATAGAACAAAAAGTATCAGAGTGTATTTACTGTAACAATGGTATTATTTCATGAAACTGGTTTAGTTACATGAATGTTTATACTAAGGCTACAATGTAAAATATGTTTCTCACCTCCGGTTCTGGTGAGTCACGACAGAAAGCCATTGCCGTGAGGGTTTCATCTGCATTGGGGTTGACCTGGGACAGGGGTTTGCAAAGGGAGTGAGGTTCTGGGACCAGGAGTATCACATAGGATCTTGTAAGAAATGCATATTGTCAGACACCCCCCTCCACAGATAGCGTAAATCAGATACTGGGTGCACGTGGCAGTTCACGAGAGGAATTGAGATTATTCTGATGCACATTTAGGGTGGGCACTGCTGGTACATCAAAGAACTGATTACAAACCTCAGGCATTAGAACAAGAGGTTCTAATCCTGAGGAAAGAAAATCAGTTTGCAACCCTTTTGACAAAATGAGATTCAAGAATGCCACACACCGTCTCATCTAATCCTCAAGGTAAATACCCTTCTATTTTACAGACAGATGTAGAAGAAAGTTCAGAGATGAAGCTCCTTGCCCGATGTCACATGGCCAGTTAATGGTTGAGCCCAAATGGGAACCCAGGTATGCTAGAGAAAATTACAAGAATGATCAGCTAACATGACAAGATTCTCTCAAAGCAGATAAAATCTACTGCCTCAGTCAGTCCTTTCACTAGTATCTCTCTGGCCCATGAACCCTGACCCAGGACATGGATTTCATGGAAATGTCCTTTGCTGATATAGTCTGTCTCCCAGCAACGTTCTTAAACATCTGTGTGTGACACCAGTCGTTTTTAGTTGTGCTGTGGGTACTCACTACTAAACAAATCTTGAGCCTTTTTGTTCCAGCAAGTTTTTAAGGGCAAATGCTTGGGACCTTTGCATTAAGTATCCTCTTGGAGCATCCACTTGACTCTTCCTCATCGGGGCTTTGAAGAAAAGGACCGGGTGACTAGATGAGAACGAGATTGTGGAGAAGAATGGCCAGGGAGTTTGAGCAATGTACAGGATTTCTACAGCCCCTGCTCCCCCAGGATCCTTATTCAGGTGGTGCTTTTCTCCAGAAAACTCCTCCATCAATGCTGAATAAGCCCTGTGGGAACTTGCCACCAGGTAACAATGCAAACTCAGCCAGGATTCCTTAGCCCTGCAGTTTCCAGAGCTTTAGCCATTCACATGTCACTTGTATTATTTACTTAATTGATTCACTTTTTTGTATATGAATACACTTATTTGCAACAAAGCTTGTTATCACCAAACCTAAATAGAGGACGAATATTGTTCTCAGACTTAGAAGAAAACTTCATAAACAAATATCTAAAACAAGGTGATTTTTGTTTTCAAGTCTTAACTTGGTATGTGGCTTGTCCAAGATGCAAAGCCTGTCTGTTCTATTCCCCTCCCCTCCCCTCCCCTCCCCTCCCCTCCCCTCCCCTTCTCCCTACTCCTTTCTCCTCTTTTCTCTCCCTCTCTTCCAACAGAATGACAACTATTAGAAAGGTGTTAAAGATAGAATAGCACCAAATTAAGACTTTCTTCTTTAGTAATCAGAAGTAATGGAAAGACAATTAAAAAGGAATTAAGAGGGGATATATAAGAACCCTCTGTGCTTTCTGCCCAATGTCTCCCAAATCCAAAACTGCTCCAAATAATAAAGTCTATTAATTTGTTAAGTGTACACATAAAATTAAGAAACTTTTTTAGTTTATTTAAAATAACATTTTACACTGAAAAAAGAAAAGGGAAAAAATAAAAATAAAAGAAAAGGGAATCAGCATTCTCCCTGCATGAGTCAAGGTTATTTAATGCTACCCAAGGTCACCAGAAATTATTACCTGAAATTATGTCTCACATAACATTGATCTGTGGCCCACATTTTGTGAAACACTATTTAGTCCAAGTCTGATCATATGAAAGAAATAAGAGGAAAAAGTATAGATTGGATGGTGTCCTACTGTGGGCAGAATGAAGTTGTGAACCACACACCTTTCTGCCAAAGCCCTTCAGGACCTGGCCATCGTGCTCAATTTTGCCCTTCTCCCGTCACCCACGCAGCCCAGGCATTATCTCAAACTCTGTGCTCTTCCCTGCATCTGGAATTGCCTCCCTCCTCCTCTGCTTGTCAAATCTTATTCCAGATCACTGCGCAAATACATCATTCTTTCAAGCCGGCCCACAAACAGGTGAGGCCTCCTTTGACTCTCCCAGACAACGAAAGCGTTCTTCCTCTTGTGTGTCCACAGTGCTGTGTGTGCACAACCAGTAGAAATGCCATTTTTTGTTACATCTGGTGAATTTTTACATCAGCCTAGGGTTACCAGATAAAACACATGGTGCCTCGTTAAATTGGAATTTCAGATAAACCAAGGATAATTCTTTATTGTAAGTATGTCCCATGCAATATTTAACTGGGTGGTCTGTGTTTTTTATTTGCTAAATCTGGCAACCCTATGCCTGCCTCAGATGAGACTCAGCTTGCTAAGGACAAAGGCTCCAGCCTTGTGTGTCCCAAGGACATTACCCATCACCCAGGACAGGCTTGGTAACTATTGGATGGATGAATGACTGCTGCCCAAATGCACACAGAAAGCACTACGATTTCAACTAAGATCAGGAATGCATTTCTATTTCGACCTGGAAATGCAGGCTTATAAGGGGGGGAGGATAGTGTGCTCAAATTTAATACACCCATAGTTTATAAACTAGACCTGAAGGCAGGAGCAAAGGTGTCTCCATTATTCTCTATCTTGTCTTTAACACAAAATAACAAGCCACACACTGCATGGTTTCTATGTACTTAACAAGTCTATAATCAGCTCCCACACAGATCACATTACAAGGGTGAGAAATTGGTATACCGAATCCAGAGGGAGGCAGAATAAATAGCAGTATCCAAGAACAATCTACTCTGTGTTGGGACCAGTTCCATCTCTGTTAATCAGGTTGGCAATTAATCACTGTATCTTGCTTTGAAGCTTCTCTGTGACAGCAGTGGGCAGTGAGGGAGGTCAGACCTGCTGGGAAGCCAGACCTGGGTTTGCAGTTATGACTCAGCTGCTGTCAGGCCAGAGATCTTCTCTGGGGCTCTGTTTTCTCATCTGTAAACCAGATCACAACAGACACCTCCAAAAGGTCAGTATTAAAGGGAACACTGGTATCCCAAAGGTCTGGTGTTAAATGGAATTATGTCCATGAAGTGTTTTGTATGACACCTGTTCACAGCAAGGGCTCAAGGGTGGGTAACAATGATGGTGATGAAGATGAGAATGTTTTTTCTTTCAATCATTCCAGCCAGATTGTAATCCCTTTGAACATATGAACCATTTTATCTATTTTTTTCTTCTTTTGTATCTTCCAACAGCCTCCAATATGATGTGCAATGAAGAGTAATCATCCTACAGACGTCCGGAGACCAAAGTGTTTAAAATGTTGATCATTTTAGTGCCTTTCATAAAACTGGTGATACTTAACCACAGCATAGCAGGGAATGAACAAAAATTAGCCTTTGTAGATGACTAGTGGACTACACACTGTCTTTCATAAATCACTGATGGACTATGTTTGGGCAGATAAGAAAAACACTAGACAAATAGAGTAGTCACTTCCTTCTTAAAATAGTAAAGGACAGTTTGGGCATAAAAAGTTGCTCTTCCCACGCACCCCACTAAGATGTTTTATAGGATAATGTGCCCTAATCCCAGGCACCCCCCCATTGGGAACATACCTTTCTTGCCCGCAGCTCCAGGAAAGAGTGATTGACAATCCACTCAGCAGATGGATACTCACCACATAGGAGCCATTCCCCAGCCTTAGTCCTCAGTTGTTCCTAGCTGAACTGTACTTATTATTAAACTTGTATTTCCATGTTAAAACACCTTGATTTAAATCAGGCCAAGTCCTCATTGGCACCTGCGTTTATAACTGTGTCACCTCCTCCCCTCTCTTCTTCTTGGGACTCTGTGGCTTTGAACAGTTTACCTGGAACATCGTTTTTTCACCTGTATAAGGAGAAAGTTGGACTCATGTGGCCTCTGAGCTCCCTTCCAGCTCTGTGTCCTCAGGTCCCCATCCCTCTAGTCTGTTACTGCATCTGTTTCCAGATTCTCCCCAGGGCTAAATCGAAGTCTAGGAAAGGCTACGTTGGTCAAAATCTCTTTCTCGTCAGTGTAGCATTCATTTCTATGTCAGCTCAAATGTGTACTCAAAGCCAATCCAGGTAAAAAGGATCCAAAGGTTGAGGTTCAGCTCTTACTAACCAGAAAGCCCACTGATCATGTCTTACAAGCCTTGGGCATTGAAAGGTGCCTGATACCTAGAAAGCATTCAGTAATTGTTGGTTGTCATTGGTGTTCTTGTTATTACCACTGCAATGGGGAAAATTAATATATTAGAATTATTCCATCCTTGTCTATGTCCTTCATTGGGCCTGGGAATGCCATCCACCCACCCACTCCTTTGTGCAGAGAAAGCCAAGGCATAGGAAGGGAGAGGGAAGAGAATTAGGGAAGAGTAACAGCCTGGATTGCAAGGAGAGAGAACGGAATTAGGTTATCCCAACTTTTCCCTGCTGTCATGTTATTCAGTCACCCCCTGTTTACAGTTTGTATAAGGAGCTTTTCCAGGTTGCTTCATCTAAAGCATTCCAGACGCCTTACATCACCGCAATAGTTACTCATTTCCTTATGCTAAACAGTATCCTCTCCCAGTGGTCTTTGAAATGCAAATATAACCAAGTGGTAACACATCAAATTCCTAACTCTGATTTTAAGTTCCGTGGGAAAGGAAAGAAAAGAAGTGTCCAAAGTTAGAGATCAGGTAGAGGAAGTGTGGTGTAGAGAAAAAGATGCTAGGAGGGGGGGACAAGACTCAAGCCCGTGGGGCAGGGGCAGGGAGGACACTCCCCACCTTCTGGCTCCCCCTCTGGGCTGACCCTCCCACCCCTCCCCAGATGTTAAGAGTCTGTGGATCCCCTTAGGACCCAGACCTGCCACCCACAGATCGGCATGGCTCTGTGCCTAGGGCACTGTGGCTTCTGACAGCCCCTGGTTGCCCCGTCCTCAGAACTGGAAGCAGCTGCCCTAGACACGTGGTACTGAGTCTGGCCTGAGGATACTGCGGAGGACTTTTTAAATGGCACCATAACAGGAGGGCAGGTGTTCTCTTGGATGCAGCTGGTTTTTCCTTTGTGGGCACAGTAACCGTGAAACTGAGCAGGACGTAGTAACATCCCCCCAGATCTCCTACACCAAGTGGAGATCCCCAACCCCCAGTTGTCATGACTATTGGCGGATAATGGCTCCAGCTGCCTCCTTCTGCTGAGAATTACCCTTGGCTGATGGGGCCCCTTTGCCTAGGAGGTTATAACCCCTCTAAAGGCAGCCCATAATTAATGACTAATTCGGGGGCATAAAAGGTCCCTTGCCTCAAGGGGGTAAAACTGCGCTGAGACTCATTCTTGAGAGCCCACTTCCTGTGGATCAGCCACAAGGCTGGGCTTGACCTAAGGCTTTGCTTCCTCTGGCCTTCTCCCTCTCCTGCTTTTCCCTCCCTCCCATCTTTGAAAGATCACCCTCAGTAAAGTTCAGAAACCCTAATACAATAATATTTTAGTCTCTTCTAGGAACTTGACTCGTACACTCTGCTTCTTTGGATCTACTAACTGTAAAGGTATTATTTTATGTATCACCAAGAAAGAAAAGAAGCTGACCGTGAGTGTGTGACCTGTCTTCCATTGCAAGACACATCCTAAGTTCAGTGAAAAAAATCATCTTTGAATTAATATGATCTCGCTATATTGCATACATCTCTGCCACTTGTTTACACATAGGCAAACTGTTTCATCTTTTTATACGTAATGATTCACAAATCTGGAAAACCACTGATATGGTCTGAATGTTTGCTTCCCCCACCCCCACCCCCACCCCAAATTCATCTGTTGAGATACTAACTCCAAAGGTAATGATTTTGGTAGGTGGGGCCTCTGGGAGGTGATTAGGTCCTGAGGGAGGGTAGAGCCCTCATGCAAGGGAGTGGTGCTCTTATAAAAGAAACCTCAGAGCTCCCCAGGCCCTTCCATCCCGTGAGGATGGAAGAGGCCTGCAACCCAGAAGAAGGTCCTCATCAGACCATGTCTGCCTCCCGATTCTGTACTTCTGCCTCCAAAAGTAAGAGAAATACATTTCTGTTTTTCATAAGCTACCTGGTCTATAGTATTTTCATAGCAGCCCAAACAGAGATAACCATATACCATATCTAAATTTGGTTCTAAATCTCCCTTATTTATGAGTAAGTTTCATCATATTTTGAGCCAGAGCAAGCAAAGAGAACTGTTTTGAATAGCAGAGGAAATAACTGTACCTTATACATCTAGAGGTGTTTATTAAGGGCTTTCAGAGAAATCTTTCCTGTCCACAGAGAGTGAATCAGCCTCGGGACAGTTTGAGATCGACTGAAACAGAGCTACAGAACACTAAATGGGACAATGAAACTTCTTAGAAGCATCATTGCTTTCAAAATGAAGACTCCAATCCTTAACATGGCTTCAAAGCCATGCCTGATCTTACCCCAACCTGCTTCTCTTCCTTCATCTGGTAACACTCAGCCTCCATACCCCACCCTCCTACACACACTCTGCAGCCGCTCTGGCTTCTTTTCAGTCAGGGAAAGTGCTAGCCTTTCACATGCTGTTCCCTCTTTCTGGAGTGCTCTTCCCTCCAACCTGTTTGCCTATTTACCTTTAGCTCAAAGGAGTCTTCCAGGAAGCCTTCTCGGATTTCCCAGATTACAGAAGGGGCCACATGTTACATTTGAGTATCACTAGATAGTTCTCCTTCCTGTTACTGCACGGTTGCAGCTATACATTTATTCTTGCTGTTAGATGATTAAGACCTAGTCCCTTATTAAGTTTTGTGCTCTGTGAGGGTAGCTTCAAGCTCTTGCTCACCACTGGACCCGTTTCCAGGGGCATCCGAAGAAACAGTTCACTGAGTAAATCAGGCTGCAATAACCTTCCTTGATCAGCTGCACAAATACCAAGGATTAGCAAGGTACAATGGTGGTGTGTTTAGACCCTGTATCAACTATTACATAGTTCAGGATATGATCCTGGCTCTGCCGCTTACTAGCTGTAAGGGGTTTTGGAAGAGTTAAGTCACATTATTGTGTGTCTACTTCGTCCTCTCTAAAATGGGCATAATAATTCTGTATTTTATTGATTTTAAAATACACTTGATTGTAAGACACACCATGTACCATTAAGGAAAAACACGTCTAGCAATGAATCTAGAACACAATATTTTCTTGTCACTGAGGATTTTTCCATACAAAAAATGTCCTCTATTCCATCAATAAGATTAGCCAAGCAGCACTCCCCAAAGAAGCACTCCATGACACATGCCCCACCTGCTCCCAGCCTACCTTGGACACATTCTTCCATGCCCCTGGCACCCATTTCTGCAAGATGATTTGACCAGCAGTTGTCAACAGAAAGTTTCAGGCAAAATCCAGGAAGACATAAACAACAAGTAACACATACGGTATGAACAATGCTCATAGTTCAACGGAAATACTGAAAACATGAACAGCCATGCCCAAGTGTGATGTTGCAGACAACATCCCCATCACTACCACCTCCCTGCTGACAGCACCTATGTGAACCTATGACTTCTATGACACTCTTTAATTTCAGAGATGTTAAGATGTGAAAATTGGTACATTGGTAAATTTTATTATTTCTTGCATTCTGTGTTGCTTCTATTTTATGAAAAAGCTAATTTCAAATCTACATGAAACTAAGCTGAATACAAAGTCTTAGTGAAGGAGGCCTGGTGGTTTCGTTTATAAAATCATATGGCCACTATCATTTGGCCTTTATGATTTCAGGAAGGGCACTTCAAATGGCTTCATGTTTGCATGTTTCAGATCCAAGAACAGACTTTAGCACCCACCATCAGATGTTATTCAGCCACCAGAGTACCAGCTGCCTTCAGCAGATCATCCTTTAGTTAAGATTACTTCACAAAGTCTCCCTCCCCTGGCTTTGGCTTAGGCCTTATATTTTCAGCATCATCTCCAGTAATAGTTATGGTCTCAGTGTGTGTGCACAGTTTGAACAAGACTGGATCCATAAATACAGCTGGAGAACGTTCAGCAACATCACTTTTATAACCAGTCTCTTCCTTAAGCTCCCAAGGAACAGCTGCTTCTGGGCCTTCTCTGTCATCTGTGACACCTGTGGGGACATCTAAGCAGTAGCCTCACATTGCTGGTTGGAGCTGCTTCACGAGAATTCTCTACTCAGCAGGAAGGATTCTCTGCAGCGCTGGGTAACAGCCACACTATCAGTCGACTGTCCATTCCTGCTTATATGCATCATTTCCCAAGTTCTTGTTTTACCAGTAAGATCCATGTGAGTTGTTTTTTCAACCTTGACCCATTTTCCTTCTGATATGAACTCCACTGATGTTAATAGACTGCTTGATGTTTTGAAAAGAATTCCTTGGTTCTTGGTTTTCCATTTTCAAACTAGTGAGTCATGACAGTCCTCAGGCAAGTTCACATCCAAGGTGTGGGACGGCAGGAAGGGAATGATTTTGGGACAGGGGATGAAGAAGAAAGGATGCGTCCAGGACAGCAGTGTCAGGAGCTGGGGCACCAGCTCTTAGGCAGTCGTGTGGATTCAGCATGTCAGGATATATGAAGTGCACGGGTTATTCCTGTGAAGTCCTGGACATGCAATGATGATGCATCATTATCTCTGGGCAAATGGTAACACCTCTGCCAGGCAGTCTTTAGCCACAGTGCACCTCTGAAGGACCAGGCCAGTTGATACCAGACTCAGCACAGTCCTCAGGTGAGCTCATTACAGTAACAGAAACAATCAGGGGCTGGGAGAAGTTCAGGCTTTTCCAATTGCACAGCAGTGGCATTGCACACACACAGCACCAGCGCCACAAGGTGAAGATTTTCACCCGCCTATTCACCACCGTAATCCCAGTGCCCAGGACAGTGCTTGGCACTAAGCAGGTATTCAATACATTTAGTTGAACGAATGGGTGGATAACACCATAGATGTTTGCTAGAGGTAATAGTGGTGATATTAGAGAATTCACACCATGGGAGACATGACTCAGGATTGAGTCAAATGTAAAAAAAGCTTTATTCCTCGAGCTTCCCATTTTCTATAACACCCTTTAAAATTTCCCAGTTTTATGGGGCACTTTTAATGGAAATAAACTTAATAAGCTGAAGTTATATAATTAATTATATTCAGCTTCATTATAATTACTTATTGACCTATGGGTGCTCACGGAGCACCTGGCAACAGTAGGGGGAAAAAAAACAGTAGCAGGTGTTTGGACTTAGTTCGTGCTTGCTAACTAATTAGATGAGGATTTTTTTTTCCTGGAAAGCCTAAGCAGGTTTCATTTGGCTCAAAAATTGAAAGTTGGAACTCAGGGGCTTCAGCCAACTCTGTTTATCTTTATTTCTTCTGGATTGGAAGACTTTTATCAAGATGCTTTTGCATACAAGTAATCTTATTCATTAGAAGGTGATTTTATAGTTTAAGTCTCAGTGTTCTGATGATGCCAGGTTTTTCACTGTAGCTAAGAGCATGGATTGGAGTCAGACTGTTTGGTTTGAATAGTTTGAATCACAGCTCTGTCATTTACTAGCTGTGTGGTCTTGAGCATGTTACTTAACCTTTCTGTGCTCTAGTTTCAAAATCAGTAAAATAGGGATAAGGATAGTATTTATATCACTAGATGATAAGGACAAGTAAGCAAACAATAAATGCTACATTCGTGGCTTTTAAAAGAAATCTTAAATATACATTTTAATTTTCATTAAGTCCCAATAACATTTTTGCTAATTGACTCTATGATAATTTAGGCACATGGTAGAAGTCATTAATAACAGGTTTATATCAGGCTTATATTCACACATGCCTAGTAAAAATTCAGTATGTAACTCCTAAGTAAAGGCTTGGTTCAAAGATTGTTTTGGTGGTGAGCATGGCTAAGGTTTTCAGCAGCAAAGCTACTGGGGGGGCCCTAGAATCAAGCTTCAGAAAGGACAGGAATCAGTCATTTACAGGGACCTCAGGAGCAGGGACCCAGGGAGAGTCCCTGTAGGAATGACTCCTGTGATTTTCCCTCCTGTATTACTCCCCTAGCAAGCTGAGTTCTTACGGAGAGTCTGACTAGCCTCAAGTCCACACACACCCTTAGGCCTCGTGGTAGGGAGCATCTGTGGTCCCTGAAAGGTTGATGCCAACAGGATTACAAGGAATGGAGGAGAGAGGGCTCTGCAAAGGTAAAGCAGGGTGTTATTAAAGGCGGGGGCATTGCTGGGCAGGCCAAAGCAGCAGCTGTCCACGTCATGAAGAAAGGAGGACAGAAGGTAATGTTTTCTAAAATACTGTTTATGTTTATACTGCAGGCCTTTCCAGGAATTTAAACGTTTCTCTCCTCAGAGGCTACTCCCTCAGAGGCTGGCTCATTCTCAGGGCACTCACGCAAAGAGAGCAAGAATCTGGCAATAATCATAAACCGCTTCTTTCCCTGGCCTAATAAAGCAGATCTCTAGTTTGTATTGCATTAATTTAAATACTAATTTTTGGCCTCACAATTTCATAATAGCAATAATTGCCAGCTCAATCAAAATTCATTATCCTAACTTTCAGAATGCAACAAAAGATAAGCTTACAAAAGTGGCTCATATTCATGAATCCTTTTTTCAGTCGGGTTGTTTTTGGCTCTAAGTACCAGAACACCCAACTTGAAGTTGCTTAAGCCAAACAAAAATATTGATGCGCATAACTGAGTGTCCAGATGTAAAACAGGCATGGGGAGATTTAATCCAGAGGTTTCAGCTCGACTTTGCCACAATCACCATGCTACTTTGGGCCCTTGTTTTCTTTATCTTAGGCTGGAAATGAAATGGTGCAGAATTTCCAGGCCTCACAAGTACCCAACACAGTAACTGGAGAAAGATGAGATCATTTTTTAATACAAGTCTCAGGAATAAGGTAACTTTCTCTAGAATCTTCTAGAGAACTTCCTTCTCATATTCTCAGCCCAGTTTGGATCATGTGCCCAATCCTGAAATATCCCTCATGGCCATGGGGGTGCCATCTGCTAACTGGCTTAGGTCTGGGTTCTTGAGCCAGTCACTGGCTAAGAGAATTACATTATCATGCCTGACCCACAACCCATAGGCCACTAGACAAGGAGAAAGAAGGGAATGTGTGTTAAAAGGAATGCAGGGTAAGCATTTCTCTTTTCTCTCCCACAATTCTCGCTACTGCACCACTCCTATGTATGAGAAATTTAAGAGTTAGTGGAGGACGGAGGCCACTTTCCACTAACAATGGAAACACCACCAGCTTTCTGACCTCCCTTGCAGCTCGAGCAGGGGCATACAACAGAGGCTCCCCAATCACACATAATGATTACAGTCAGTTTCTTTCTGGAACCCATGAGGCAAAGAGCCAGGAAAATCCGTTTGAATGGTTGTGGTAGCTGGTGCCCAGGGACAGCAGTGGTAATAGCAGGGGTCCATCCAGCATGCTGTTGCCAGGTTGAGCAAGTGAAAGTACAGTTAAATTTGAATTTCTGATAAAAAAGCTAACAATTCTTAGTGTAATTTTTTAGTATAAGTATATCCCAAATATTGCATGAGATACACTTCTATCAAAAGAAAACTCATGCATAATTAATTTAAAATTCAAATTTAACTAGGCAATCTGTATTTGACCCAACAACCCTATGAATGGCATCGTTTGCAGTGGCAGCGGCAGGAGGATTCCCACCAGCCTGGGCCTGTGGCTGGTGTTTGCTTGTGGTCCATGCTGCCACCTTCCTCCCTTGCTCCTCCTCAGTTTCCATGCCACATTCTGCATCATTACCAGAAATTCTGTGAAAACGTATCATACGATGTAAGCTTCAGTTGCTTGCAACTCTGAGCCTTAACATTCGCTACAAAAATGTGAACCTGTCCTTTAGCACTGATATCAGTAAGAAACACGCAGAGGAAAAGGATCACTTTTAAATCAGAAGTAGCCTGGAATTCCCTTCTAAAGTCTGGGCCCTGGAGAACAGAATTTTTTTATAAGCTTCGGTTTTTTCAGTGGCTTCATTTCACACAATGCCTCCTGCTTCAACTAACCTAAGTGTAAAATGGAAACAATTCTGGAATATTAGATGACTTAAAAATTAAGGATCATAAAATTTGGGTGTAGACAACACCTTTCCCTTACTAGTATTCTTCCTTTCCTTTATCTTATCCTGGCCAATAAAACTAAATATAAATTTCTCATATAAATAATCTCATTATTATTAAATTTAACAATATGAATACATTGAAAACCTATAGCATAAAAGCATTAATACTTATTGGCTCCTGATTTACATTGTATTCCTATTAACCTTCTTACTTTTCCAAAACAGTATGTCTTCATGGTTTGAATTCCCTTTGGATCAGGGGCTGATGCTAACTCACTGGTTGCCATTGGGTAGTATAATGAAATGACTCAGTTACACTAATGATTATAGACCAGAAACACTACACTTCTTTTCTTGTCTAGATCATGAAAGAAGTATCTTGGTTCTAGACTGTGGAGTTTGCTGCTTGCACACATGCCAGGAATGAGTGGGTCTCTTGGGCTCCTGGTTTATTAAGTGATAATAAAGGCTGTTTGCTGAGGTTGAATGTGGTGCTTGTAAGCTGGACACAGCCTCTCTGACCTCTCCCAGCTTCATTTCCTCGTAGCTGGTGCTGCTGGCATGGCTCTGGAAGCCAAATCAGAAGATTCTCTTAACAATGGACAATTTCAAACAGGAATGCTACTAAAATGAAAGGGGGCAGATTTTTTTTCTATCCCTTTTCTTATATCCCGATTTCTGCATGGAAAAGTATTGTCCCCAAACTGTGTGCCATCTGAGAAGAACAGTAAAACTAAAGTCTGCCATCCTGCTAAAGAAGCCAGTGGGGTCCCTGAAGTCTCCCTTTACAGGATCCTACGTCTCACCATCCCAGCCTGGCCAAAGCTGGCGAGCATGTGATCTTGGCCCACTCTGTGGCTCTATTGACTGGTCTTCTCCATCACAACCAGTGGAACTGGGATTCCTGGGAGAAGAACATTTTTGCTCTGTCACTGGATTTGAAGTGATAGGAAGTTCGGTTTGGAACTGCAGCAACTAAACTGCTGCCATAGTGAAGAGGCTTGTCAGAAACCAGGGCAGCTCAGAGGATGAAGAACCCAGAGAGGAACTAGGTCCTGGTGACATTACCTGGCCTTGACCACACCCTGACTGACGCCACACCAACCCCTGGAATTGCCAGATTCTCTTTTCCAGGTCAGTATGGTTCCTGTCACCGGGAACAGAGTTCTACCTGCTGTAACTGGCTTTTCCCCTACATGCAAGTGTGAGACTGTCCAGAAGAAAGAGTCTCAGCCAGCCTAGGACTGAGGCCTTTGACTTCCGGATCATGACTAGGCGGAATCTTATCCGGGGTCTCCTGCCTGTACACTGTGTAATGTCAGGCAAATCACCTCACATGGGCGCCTCTGTCTCCTCCCCTGTCAAAGGAATATTCCTACTTGCCCTAGAGACTCACATGGCCATTGTGGGGAGCGCAAAATAGGAGGAACCAATACAGAAAAGCACTTGTTACAGTATTATTATAACATAGTAGTAGTACATTTGCTTTCCAAGGAGTCTGGGAAGACTTACCAAAACAAGCAACTCTGGGATCACACTTTTTTTTTGTTTTTCCTGAAGAGTGTGATTTGTTCCAAAATCAGAAAGCTGACAAGACAAATTGCCTTTTAATTCAGCCACCTTGCAGTTCATTTTTGGCTTAAGTGTTTGGTGGTCAAATCACATTTTCTAGTAAGAGCCCATGGTTTGTTTTTAGGTGGGAATGTTTAAAAGTTAGCTATAAGTATATCAGTTTGAGGTCTATGAATAATTTTTATAATAATGTTCAATGTGTGTTATTTCACAAAACCCTGCCCTCAACTCAGGATTGAATGGAATTGACCTACTGGTTTGTTTTTTGGGGGGAAGTGAAACAGTGCTAGATTCAGGTATCACATTTCTCCAGAAAAACCAATGATTTTCTAAATGTGTTTCCTGATAAAATGAACATGAGTATCACTACAATAAATTTTCTGTAAATTGCAAAAGTGATAAATCAAAGGGGAGAAAAAGCTCAGACTCTCTACAATTGTTTAAAAATTGTGTTAACATGGAAACTGATACCACAAAACATACCATTTTATTATTAGACAAAGTATTCACTAGTTTCTGCAATCATCAAGAAATAAAACAGGGGCCTGAAATAAGTAAAAATGAAACACATTTGCCTCAGTCCTTGTATTTCTTCAAGGAACTGTTGACTCCCAGAAAGCTTGATTAGAGCTGTATATCTAAGTCTGTTTTCTAATCCAACATTTTCAGGAATAATGCTGATATTTTGCTTTTTGAGGGCCTGATTCCTATGTCTTCTTTCCTGTTGATTCCATTCATGAAAGGGGACTGAGGTGCGATCAGATACCTCCTCTAAGCCCCCTAAGTGGGAACATGCTTGGAGAAAGGACCAAGGGAAGCATGATGTGTCTGGAGATAGAGTGACTGAGAGCCAAAGAGGCATGAGATGAGGCTGTGGCATAGAGGAGGACCAGATCATGCATGAACTTGAGGCCATGGTCAGGACTTTCATTTTATTTCAGAGAACAATGGAAGGATTGCTGGAGAGTTTTGAGTAAAGGAATGATGTGCTCAGGTTTACATATAGTTGTGTGAAGAATGGATTACAGGGGAGAAAACAAAGGAGAAGGGAGATGAGTTATGAGCATAGACCTGGTCCAGGTGAGAGGAGAAATGGCTCTGAACCAGGGCAGTTGCCTTCTATAGAAGTAGAAATGAAGAAACTCCAAGTGTTTTTTGGAGTAAAGATACCCTTTGTGAGCAAAACAGAGATGACCTCATATCTGGTAAAAGTAACTTACAATAATACATTTTTAAATGTTGTTGTCTCTCCAATTCCCCTTTCCTGATAAAGATTCTAATTTGAGGACTAACTTTGTTTCCCTAGGAAGAGGGTCATGATAAACAATGTGCCAAGCTACAGTGATAAAAAAAGGTAAAGGCCAACATAATGTAAAAACCCAACTGCTAATGTACTTACAGCTTGGCTTCTGACACCTGGACCGTGCACTCAAAGTGGACAACATCAGAAATAATTCTGAATGTACTGGATGGACCACTTAATTATTTCTTGGAGGTCAAGTGATTTCTAAATTAGACATTCTGGACAATCATGCATTTCAATCAAATTCTTACTTTTTTTTAGTGTCTTAAGAATCCAAAGTAGTTGGATCCTTTTTGTGGGATTGGTGTCCTTCCCTTAAAGGTTACTTAGTTGTAAGAATAATGGTAGAGAGTTGTATTGGTAATAGATCGTGCCACTGAATGATCTGGCACACAAACATCCATGCAGAGAAGGAACAGCTAATCAAGAATATGTTCTTCCTGATTGATCAGTGATTATAGATTGTCCTCCTGACAAGTCTTGGCTCTTGACCAGTAATGCATGGCAATGGGCAAAGATATTATACCCACATTAATTCACATCTTTTGGAAAGATAAGGTTTCCCAAGTATGATTACAGAAACTGGCTTCTGTGAAAGGGGCTTTTATTTCTTTTTCTTTTTTAAAAATAATTTTTGCAGAGCACTCTTATTTACATTTGGTGATTTGGTGAAGGCAGAATACATATCTTTATTCCATTTTTGATTTATGGTTCAGTGGTTTTCAGTATATTCATAAAATTGTACAATCTTCACCATTATCCATACCCATTAGTAGTCATTCCCCCTTCTCCTCCCTTAGCTCCTGGAAACTACTAATAGCCTTACTAAATATATGGATTTGCTCTTTTGGACATTTTGGATAAATCATACAATATGTAGCCTTTTGTGTCTGGCTTTCACTTAGGACGTTTTCAAGGTTCATCTATGTTGTGTAATGTATCATAACTTCATTCCATTGTATGATCAAATAATATTCCATTGAATGGATATACCAAATTTTGTTATCTGTTCACAAGTTGATGGACATTTGGGTTGTTTCCACATGTTAGCTATTAAGAATAATGCTGCTATGAACATAGCAAGTTTTTGTGTGTACATGTGTTATCAGCTTTGGTACATACTTAGGAATAGAATTGCTAAATCATATGGTAACTATATGTTTAACTTTTTGAAGAACTGCCTAACCATTTTGCACAGCAGCTCCACCATTTTTCATTCCCACCAGCAGTATATGAGCATACCAATTTCTCCGTATCTTCAATAACACTTGCTATTGTTAGTTTTTTAGCCATCTTAGGGGGTGTAAAGTAGTATCTCATTGTGGTTTTGATTTGCATTCCCTAATGATTAATGATGTCTAACATATTTTCATGTCCTTATTGGCTATTTGTATATCTTATTTGGAGGAATGTCTATTCAAATGATTTGTCAAATTTTTTAATGAGTTGTCTTTTTACTGTTGAATTGTTAGAATTCTATAGGTATTCTAGATACAAGTCCCTTATCAAATATGATTTGCAAATGTTTTCTCCCACTCTATGAGTTGTCTTTTCACTTGCTTGATAGTATCTTTGAAGCACAAAGTTTTTTAATTTTGAGGAAGTCCAATTTATCTATTTTTTTATTGTTTTCTTTTGGTGTCATACCTCAGAAATCACTGCCTAATCCAAGATCACAGGAACTTATACTTATGTTCCTCCTAAGAGTTTTAAAGTTTTATCTTTTACATTTAGGTCTTTGATCCAGTTTGAGTTAATTTTTGTAAATGATGTCAGGTATGACTCAAACCTCACTCTTTGGCATGTGGATATCCAATTGTCCCAGCACCATTTGTCAAAGATATTATTCTTTCACCTTTGAATGGTTTGCATTCTTATTGAAAATCAATTGGCCATCAATTTATGGGTTTATTTCTGGACTCTCAAGTCTATGCTATTGATCTGTATATCTATCCTCATGCAAGTACCAAACTGTTTTCATGCAAGTACTAAACTGGATCTTCATTATGAGTGGATCCATATAGAATGTAGTCTAACCGTTTTTGAATACTGCAGCTTTGTAGTAAGTTTTGAAATTAGGAAATATGAGTCCTCTAACTTTGTTCTTTTCCAAGATTGTTTTGGCTAGTCTGTATTTCTTACATTTACACATAAATTTTAGGATCAGCTAGTCAAATTCAGCAAAAAAAAGCACCTGAGATTTTTATAGGGATTATATTGAATCTATGGTCAGTTTGGGAAGTGTTGACCTAATAATATTGTCTTCCAATCCATGAACATGGGATGTCTTTCCAGTTATTCAACTCTAATTTCTTTCAATGAGGGTCTGCAATCTTCACTGTACAAGTCTTATACTTCTTTTTATTAAATTTATATATAAATAATTCATTCTTTTTAAATTTTGTATGCTGAGCATATATCCTGCATGCTTGCTGAACTTACTCATTCCAATATTTTTTATGATCTTTAAGATTTTTCTATAGATCAAGAATCTTGTCATCTGCAGCTATAGTTTTACTTCTTTTTCAGTCTATATGCATTTGCTTTTTCTTGCCTAATTGCTCTGGCTAAATCTGCTGTACAATGTTGAATAGAAGTGGTGAGAACAATCTTGCCTTTAACCTAATTTTATTGTATGAAGATTCTTACCCTATCTTTCTAAGCTGTGGATGGAGCAGACTATCCCAAGGTGGTCTATCAGGTTCTCCTTACTTGTATTTTTCCCTCAGTGATTCTCCAAGTCTCTGGGTTTATGGTAAGTATGGTAGGTCACCCAATTAGATTGTATATTTGAACATTTTATATCATATATGAAGGCTACAACAGCTATTAAAGGAATATGTACTCTTGTATGCACTGTCTCTTTCAATTAGCCACACTTAGAACTGACATGGCCAAAATTAGAGCACTGACTAAATGTTTCAATTTATTCCATCTTTGTTGCCTTATAAATGTATTTTAATATCTTAGGGACGGCTTTTGTGCCTAGAAAGGATTATACTTTCTATATTTTTATTGCTTATATCAACTTTATTTGGAGGATAGTTTACATCCCATTTTTAGTGCATCAATTGTGAAAAATGTATAGATCCATATAACCAGCAAAAATTTCCCTGTGCCTTTGCAATCCCCCTACCTCAGCATTAGGAAACTACTGATTTACTGTCACTATAGATCATTCTTAGCTGTTGTAGAACTTCATTATGAGTGGATCCATATAGAATGTAGTCTATCTGACTACTTCCACTCAGCATAGTGTTTTTGATATTCAGCCATGTTGTTGTGTATATAAGTAGTCCTTTTTGTTACTGATAAGATCCTATTGTCACTAGGAGCAGCAGTAATAGTAATAGTAGTATTTCACTATTGATAAAGATTGTGGTTTTAGTTTGGGGCTATTATGAATAAAGCTGCTATGAATATTCATATGCAAGTCTTTGTGTAGATTTGTGTTTTAATTTTGGGGGGGTAAATACCTAGCAGTGGAATTACTAGACCATATGTTAAAGGTATGTTTCACTTCATAAAAAGTAAAACAAAACCAAAAAACTCACCAGTTTTCCAGAGTTCTTGTATGCTATCAGCGTGTCCAAGTTATTTCTGGTTAACCTACAATCTCACCAACATATGGTGTTGTAAGTCTTTTAAATTTTACCAAGCTAGTGCGAGCAAAGTGTTATCTCATTGTGGTTTTAATTTGAATTTCCCTGATGATTAACACATCGTTCATCTATCTGTGTGCTTATTGGTCATTCATATTATCTTCCTTTGAAAACAGTATGTTCAAATCAATTGCCATGTTTTTACCAGTTGTTTGTCTTTTATTGAGTAAGCGTTCTTTATATATTCTGGATATAAGTCCTTTTTTAGGTCTATGCATTGAGCACATTTCCTCCCAGTCTGTGACTTGCCTTTTCAATTTTTTTAAGCAACATTTTTTAAGGAACAAAAATTTTTAATTTTAATGAAGTCAAATTTATAATTGTTTTATACTTCGTGATTTCTGTGTCCTGCCTAAGAAATATTTCCCTACCCCAAGGTTGCGAAGATTATTCACATCATCTTCCAGAAGTTGTATAGTTGTATAGTTAATTTTGAGTAATTCTGTTATATGGTGTGAGGTAAGGGTCAAGTTTCTTCCCTCTCTCCTTCCTCCCCTCATTCCTTTATTTCTTTTTTTTTGTCTTCAATAGAGATACCCAAGGGATTCCAAAAGGAGAAAGAGTCTGGAAGCAGCAATGGGAAGAACTTGCCTGATGTCCTGGCTCTGACATACATGGAGCCTACGTTTGAGAAGAGCTGAAGTTTCAGTTAAGGCAAAAGAAACATCTGAGAAGAAGTCAAGAATATATTGGCACTTGCTGAATGCAGCCGGCTGCACAGGGAAAGGGTTTGAGAGAGAGATGGGGGATGATTATATCAGACTGGGATGTAAAAAGCAATGGTATGTGGCATATATTATTCACAGGGGTTATGATACTGTTTAAAATTTACATTAAAATACCCTTGAAAGTGTAATATATATTTATATGTATATTAGTTTTTAAAATCTAAAAAGTTAACATTTGAAGTACCCTAATCAGGAGTCCACTCCTGGCGTGTTCATATTAGCATTTGAAAATCCTCACATAGGAACTGATGTTCCAGAGGGAGTTTCTGCAAATATTCTTATAGTTATTAGCTATATGTTATGTAAATTAGCATATATTAGTTATATGGTTAATATGTAAATTAGCATAAGGAATGTTAGGATTTTTTTTTCTTTTAGACTGATGAGATGAGGGGTATTCAAGGTATGTGGATGGATGGGTTGGCTTGAAAACTGTGCTGGCACTTCCTCTCTCTCGTGAATAGAGTATAAGAACAGGTGTGTATTTAGTGTGACCAGATATCCTCTTTGAACCTAGACTTTCTTCTCTATAAATTGGGGACAATAATACCTATCTGCTATGGGATGTAGGGAATAATGATGCAACACACCCAGCTCCAGGCCTGGCACTGAATGACTGTTCTCCACGTGTATTTGTTCCTTTTCCTTGACTGTCTTTTTTATCACAGTATTTTGAGGTTCTAATTTTATATCACTTACCATGTTCTCTTTTGTGTCCTCATCTCAACTTTCTTGCTAGACACAGTCTTCAACAGTAATTGAGGCTGGACTCTCTCTGAAGAGCCCAGGGCAGTCTATCAAATCTTAGTATACCTAATTACCTGGGATGCTTCTTTAACATGCAAATTCCAGGGACCTACTTCAAAGGACTATGACTCTTTATGTCTTTCTGGGTGTGGCCCAGCAATCTGCATACTTAAATCTTAAATACTCCCAGCGATGCTGAATGAGATGGTCAAGGGCCACACTGACAGAAATCTGTGGTCTGAGAAAAGCTTGCTTCGGAAGACCTAGAGCTGCATTTTCTTCAAATTTGGAAGTAGAAAAAAGCCAGTAAACCTGGTTTTCCAGTCCCCCACGGAGCCCTCAGATTGAGCTGACCCAGAAATCTGAACAAGCTCACCACGACTTGTTTCTGCTCTTGACAACATGGAACTATTTTTACCTGTCCAGGATCCATTTTCCCTTTCTCTGGTAATCCCCTGGCTTTCCTCACTCCTAGTTGAAATGGTTCAAGTAAGGCTGATACACACCCCACCCCACCTCACATTCCTGGCTCAGTCAGTGAAGGTAAGCCTTCAGGACATGTTCTAGAACAAGGAAGACAGAATGCTCTTCCTTCAGGGATACTAAACTGGTAGAACCTAAGCCTGGAGCTGTCTGGCTTGTCTTACACAAGGTGGAGAGCCTACTGAGAATGAAACTGGAGATGGTGCCCTTGTGACATCTTTAAGCCTCTATAGTTCCTGGTAATAGGAGTTACTAATTCTCTTCTTGTTTTAAGTCAGTTTGAGCTGGCATTTCTCCTTACAACTGAGCTCTAATACATACAACCAACCCCCCAAATGCAGGCCTTTACATCACCCCCTCTCTTCCCATCACTCCTACCTCACTGCACAAAAGGATCCTCCCTCACTGGGCAGTCCCAAACAATTCCCCTGCACCTCACTTCCCTCAAAGAATGTTACCTCCTTGCCACAGGTGGAATCCTCAGGACTCAAGTTTCCCATGTCCCTGAAGAAGGGAGACCTTGCTCTTTAGGGCCAGGTTAGCCCACTTTTCTTCCACTCTTTGAGGGAAAAAAATCCTTTTCCTTTGAGACTCAAGTTATAGAGCTCACTGTTACTAATTTCCTGTGTGAAAGGTGATATAAAACGGAGGCACTATGTCAGGGTTTTTTTTAATGGAGTCACGAGGCAGTAATGCGGTGAGCCTTATGGACCTCCTCAAACGTGGGACCATGAACTTTGAACTGGGCAAAACCACAAATATTTCAAGGATTCTGCGGGAACCCCTGCAACTTGCTAGAGTAATGGGCTTTTGATTAGTGATGGCTTTAGCAACCAATTATATTCAGCCAAGATTATTCTCTGCTGCCAACACCAATCAAACTACCTTGTAAGTAACGAATACAAGCATTCCCTTTTTGTCTTCAAAAACCCTGATGTTTGATCCCTAGTGAAAAACAACTTGGCTTGCTATTTGAATCTGTCCTCTCTGAACTGCAATTTGTTTCAGTTCTGTCTTTCTTAGTGGACACTTGATTACCTAATTTACTTAGGATTTTGACACCTGCTTTACAGTGTCCTCTTTCACCATCATTCCAGGAGGATTTCACCATTATAGTTCACATAGCATGTACTTACGTGCTAGATATGATTCTAAGCACCTTAAATATATTTTAGCTCACACAACCTTTATAATAACAGGTATTATTATCCCCATGTTATAGACGAGGAAACTGAGGTTCAGAAAGGTTCTTTAGACTTGCGGGGAATTACCAGCTACTAAGTAGTTAGAGTGGGGATGAGGACAAGGAGTCTAACTGCAGTCTGGGCTCTTGACGTACACTCTAGCTTCCCAGTTCCCTATTCTGTATAATTGTAGCCTCCCTGGTACCCAATCTATATTGGTCCTGTGAAGGTGGGAGGGAGTCAGTACCTCTTCCAGCTGAGCCACTGGACATCTAGAAGGTCCCTGGAGAGATGTCAGCTGAGGATGGTTTGGATGGTCATTGGAGGTCTGTACCTCTCCTTCCTACATCTCAATTATTTGTCATCTCCCAGAAGATGTACCAACTAATAAACAGGGCCAGACTCTGGAATCTAAGTTGGGCCAAAGACACAGCAGCAGAAATGCAAATTAGGTATTTTGCTCCTGGTAGCCCATACGGCCTCGTCTCTACTCCAACATGCCTTATTCCCCATGAGAAGGTTGTTCCATTCAGGCCAGTACATCCTCCCTCTGTAAGATTGTCCTTATAATGTGTCCCTTGTCTATATCCTTACTCAGAGCCCTGTGCTCTTCAACACTCTAGAAACTTTGCACAATAGGTGCGAAACCTCTGGTCGTCATCTTTCCTCTCTGAAAGAGCAGAAAGGAAGCCAGCGGATCTGGAGGAAGCCCGGATGCAGTTTCAACATCCCAGCCAATCACACCTCCATGTAGCTTCATCTGGAGCTGCTCCTGTCTGAAAACTCAAGGTCCAACACTCCACGCCAATATTCCCCACCTCCAGCCTTCTGCTTCTCATTCTCTCTCCAGCTCAACAGCTTCTCCACCTCCACTTCCAGTTGCTAACAGGCCCTCCAGGCTTCACGATACCTGCCAACAATCCCCAGTCCTGCCACACCCAACCTGTAAACATGCATCCCTGCGTCAACATAAACGCCCCACTTCTCTGTTCCAGGCTCAACCACTGGTAAAAAACCCACAGCTGTGTGTACTGGTGCCAAGATCGCCAAGCTCCACATGCCCCCCAGCCCCCACTCCCCACGACACCAATCTTAATTTGTACTCACAACAGCTATAACTATTGAGTGCTTACTACGTGACAAGCCCTGTCCTAACCACTTTAAGCTCTTTATTTAACCGTTGAAAACACCATTACAATGAGTTAGAGACCATCATGACTCCCATTTTACAGAAAGGAAAACTGAGGCACCGGGAGGTCAGGACCCATTCGGGGTCACCACTGCGTCACTCCGGCCGCACTTACGTCCGCACGCAGCTGTCTGGTCTCAAAGCCCAGCAACTCCCGGCCTTCTCTGCCTCTCTAAACTGCTGTGTCACGCTGGAGCGGCGGGTTTGTCGGTCAAAGTGAAAGAACGAAGGAGGGAAGGGAAGAAAACCTTCGCGATAAGATCTGCAAAGGGGGGAGGGCACACGCAGAGATACTTGCGGGTCATCGTTACTCAGCACTTTGTGGGGTTCGCGGGGTTGGGGTTCGGGAGCGTGGGGGGCCTTTTCGAGGAATCCAGCCCTGCCTAGGCTCCCCGTTCTCGAGCCTGGGCACGTTCGATTAAGGCCTGGCTTACCCCTTCCCAGGTGACCCTGTGGCTCTCGGGGGAGGCCTCCACCTCCCCACCTCCCCGCCTCCCCCCACGTACAGAGTGTAAGCGCCCTTTAGGTCGCTCGACGGCCCCGCCGGATCCCAACTCCCAGGGGATGGGTGCAGGTGGGAGGTGCGAGGGCTCGTCGCAGAGGGATCCCCCGAACCCCATCCCCAAAGCCCTTCCGGGAGGTGGAGCTCTGCTGCCGCGCCGGGGCGGGCGCGGGAGGCCGGAGCGGGCGCGCCCCCGCCAGACGCACGCTGCGCGTGCCCGCGCGCCCCGCCCCCCGTTGCTATAAAGGGAAGGCGGGCTGCGAGTTCTCCCAGCTCGGTTGTGCATTTTGCATCCTCTCTCGGCGCGTCGTACTGTCGCCTGTCAGACCCTATCAGCCAGAATGGTGAAGCAGATCGACAGCAAGGTACGCGCTCGCGGGGGAGGCCAGGGCGCGGCGCGCAGCCTCCGCAGCTGGGGAAGGCGATGGGCCCGAGGTGGCAGGCCGCCCCTCGGCATCCCGGTGCAAGAGGCGCGGCGGATCGGCCCGACACTGCGGGAAGCCAGGGCCTGGGCGCGGCCCGAGCACGCCCTGAGGAAGGGAGGAGAGCGACGGGGTCCCCTGCAGAGCAGGGTCGGGGTGACCAGCGCTGCCCGTGCCCGGGCGTCCCCTGCCGCTGCTCTTCCCGCTCCCCCTCGCCCGGGAAACGCCTGCTGGGTGAGGTATGGAGTCCACCCTTGGCCTCCATCTGTATCTGGATACGGGCTGAGGCGAGGAGATGGAAGGCCTCTTGGAGAAAGCACGGGTTGCTGGCCGCCACTCCCTCCCGGGTGAGCGGCGCGACCCACTGGCCCCGGGTGGGGTGAGCCCCCTCTGAAGGGATCTAGGCCGGAGACCCCGGGCTGCCTCCATCGCTGCCCGACCCCAGATGCGACGCGTGCTGGATCCGCGTAAAGGGGCGCTTCCGGGCTGAAGACTCCCCTAACATGTGGGAGTCCTGGCCCCCGCCAGAGGGCCCAGGTGGCCGCGGGGAAGTGCGGTCCGGGCCGCGCCCTCGGGGCTCCTCCTCCTGCGGCGCTGGGCGTGTTTCCGGCAGCGCTGGCTTTGGAATGACTCAGTCCCTAAGGCTGGGCCCAAGGGCCGGAGGCCCTGCCCGGCTGTGATTCACCCACGGTCTGTGGGTTCCCAGAAGCCCGGAGTGCCCCTGGGAGCAGCCGCGCCCTGCGCGCGCTGGTCAGCCTTTGAGCACCCAGATTCTGTCCCATTAGGAATGTCCACGGCAAGAAGTGTTCCATATTCGAAAGTTACTGCCAGCCTGGTACCCTCCTGCTCGGGAAACTCGGAGCCTAACAGTGTCTGAGACACTGTGGCAACCCAAGAATTGTTAAATGCAGTCTGAAAAGTGAATGGGAGAAAAGTGATGTTGCTCGTAAAGTTGAAGACCCCCTCGGGAGCGCTTACCTCGCGGTACCCCCACTCCAGGAAAGCAGGTCGGGTCCTCGCCCGCCGTAACTGCCCGCACCTGTTAGATGCTGGGGTGGGCTTCGGACATGGAAGACTTATCAAAGAAGTTCCTTATCTTTTTGTTGCCTTTATAATTAGAAAGTGATCACTGTATATGTGATCACTGTAGAAAATTTGGGAAGAGAGAGGTCTTCTGTTTTCTTAGAAGTAACCATAAGTAGTTGAGATTATTTTATGTATACCGTTTTGTTTGGGAGGCCTTTTTTTTTCCGTCCAAGTTAGCCTGAACACTTCCCATGTAATTAGAAACTCCTTGCAATCATTTCAGTATCTGAACACATTTGCTGGACTTTTAGGCGGTTTTCGCTGCTTCAGTGAACATTTTTGTTCTTCGTGCAGAGTTCAGGGTATTTTCCTCAGGTTAGGGTTCTGGGTGCGGTGGTTGGGTCAAGGGATGTGAACCTTTTAAAGCTTTTAAATGCCACAAGAAGCATAGAAGAATGCACTCCCCATTCCGCCACCATCAACACTGAGTTTCCCCCCTTAACTGGCCAAATCTTTAGTGAGAAAAATGATCGCATGCTCATTTGAGTATCTTTGATTTAGTGACTCTGAACATTCCGCACCCCCACATATGTTGATTGGATTATTGGGCCTGTTCTCCCCTTTTCCTTTATTTTTTCCTTTTGGTTCCTCATTTTCTTTTTTTTTTTTAATTGTGTGAGCTTTTAAATGGAAATCAGCAACCCTCTCATTTGTTGAAAAATGAGGTCCTTAATAACTGAGTTTTGTTCCACATACTTTTTATTCAATACCTGCTGAGTGTCAAATATCAGCCGATGGTGGGGGAGGATGGTCTGTAGGGTCTGGTGACCTCATCAGTATAACCTAACAGGTGAGAACCCGTGAAAGAAGTGATGTAAGAGGACCTCTGAGTGGTCCATATTCTCAGAAGCCATACACTACAAACAGAAAATGGATGGGCTCCTGGAGTACACCTTTCAGGCTTTCCCTGTTTTTGATGTCATAGCTATGGCACCCTCTTCCCCTCATCAGTGAGAAGATGTCCATGAGTGGCAGGAAGTCTGTTACTCAAAAAAGCACTACAGCCTGGGGCCGGCCCAGTCGCCCTGATACTCAGTTGATCTTCAAAATAATGACCCAGAACCATTAATCAAAAGTCAAACGAATTTGAATGTTGTAAATACTGAATACACTTTAGATTTTCATCCTAATGAACTGAAATTGGTGTCATGGGCCACCCAAGACAGTTCTCTGAGGTGTTGGTAGTTTAGAGACACTGGGATCTATTTCAGAGACCAGTGGGATAACAGACTGTAAGTGTAGTTGAGGGATAAATGAATAGTTGTGTTTTTCAAGAATGGCGGCTGGCATCTATTGAATTCCCAGGCACTTTGCTAAATGCTTTACAAATCAGTCTTAACGCTTATTTATTACCTTTGGAATGGGTCTGGTTAGGAAAAGAGATTAGACTCTGTTCTTATTTGCCTACCGCACATATATTGTTTTGTTTTTAGACTATTTATGGCAGTGATGGGGACATTATTAATCCTCATTGTTAGTTTCTGGAAGCTAGAAATTGTGTTTTGCTTCTTAGTAAGATAATCTTGAATGATGTCTGTTTCAGGTAAACTTACGTATCAGGAGAGGAGAATTTATCTTGAAATCTAAACATGCCTGGCCCTGCAATTCATGTTCAGTTAAGCCAAAAGTTTCTGTTACACGCTTGCTTTCTTTTCAGAATTTTAGATCATTTTGCTTGAATTTGACTCAGAGTTGCTTGGGGAAAACCCTTTGAGAGTGAATGATATTTTATGTTGAAAATACTTTCATCAGGTATTTATTGAGGGCCAACCATGTTCACAAAACAGTGTATTCATCTTACCAGACATCGTTATTCCTGTTTACCTGGATCTTGCAGTAGAGAATGGTTGGGTTGACCTTCCAACAGATCACATTGGGATAGGCTTTGAATGAAATTCATCTGGAAAAAAATCGGTGATGGTTTGGAAAAATAATTTCTAACTTACTCTCTGTGGCCCACCACTGCCTCCCTACCACCAACAGTGGAGTGGGTTTGTATCTGTTAAAGGTTACAGAAGTCAAGACAATACCATTCTCAGGAGCACTGTTTGTGAATTGTTTCCCCCCAAAAAAGCATGAGTAGAGATTAGAAATTTAGAGAAGTAGCTGTACTTCAGAGGAATTCATTTAAATCTTTTTTTAATTTTAATGGTGCTTTGTTTATTTACTTTTTTACTGGACCAGATCTGATATGATTCTTGGCATTCAAGGAAGGCGAATGTTTTTAATTAAACCAACATAACCAGTATTTCCCCCTCCCCCTTGAAGGAAACCTGGACTTCAGAGATCAGCATTTATGTTTTGATTGCACTTTGTTGCGCCAATTAGTGTTGGTCAGCACTAACTGACTAATTGTGGTTATAAATGAGTTCCTTGTTAACTAGGAAGTTAGGTTCCTAGGGTTACAGTATCAAGGCCTTGGTAAATTATTCAGGGAGGTTGGTGGTAAGGGATTTCCTGATCACGTCTGCTGTTGGAAATTTATCTAACATGCACACTCCTTATGCAAAATAACATCTGAAAGAAAATTCCTTTCTTGAGCTAAAATTGTCTTTCATTTGGTCAACAGTGAGGGCAGAGTTCTGAGATAAAGAGCAGAAATCAATGATAAACAGTATGAGCTCAACTCTGGAAAAGCCATTAAAAAGAGTACAGGGAAGTATGCTCACTGTCAAGCAGTGATTGAGCACAAGGGTTTAGAGGTTATTTTCCTTGAAAACTGTTTGAGCTTTTGGCATGTTCTACCACAGGCAATACTACTTTAATCAAAAAAGTGTTAGCTCTTTTTTTTTTTACTTTTAAGTGACCCTTGTCATCAGTGGATAAGCATTTAGTCTACCATTGACCTAGCTTTGGTGTGGAAACATTAGTACAAATGTGTATTTTTATTTGCTTTTTGTTTGCTTAGTTTGTGTAGAGATGAACCAATTCATTTTTTATAAAATCTTCATAGACACAAATATTGATGCACTGTATACATAATACTTCTTTCATCTTACCAAATAACACTGTAACACTGTAGGATTTTTTCAACCATAGTTTGTTTTCATTTTTTATTAAAAAAAAGGTCCTCAGAGGAGGACCTCCAAATTCTTCTTTGTGTCACATTCTATCAGGGCTTTTAGAAAAAAAAATGAAACTATTTAATTTATGCTTTTCTGTTTCCTTCTCAGTTTGCTTTTCAGGAAGCCTTGGATGGTGCAGGAGATAAACTTGTAGTAGTAGACTTCTCAGCCACGTGGTGTGGGCCTTGCAAAATGATCAAGCCTTTCTTCCATGTAAGTATTAAACAGTTTCTGCTGTGTAAGAGGTTTGTGGGTTTGGATTGGTCACAAGCTAGGAAAGGAGGACAGTTAAAGAGTTGTGGGGTTTTTTTTTTTTATTGGATCTTGGAAGCCTAAAAGTAATAGCATAACAACATATTTAGGTTTGACACATGTAGCCATTGAAGACAACTTTTAGAAGTTCATTTGGTTGTCTTAAGTGGTTTTGCTTTTCTTCAAGTTGAAACACAGGCCCTATTTGAAATTCAGGCCTCAAATGTTGATGTGCCAAATTATTTTGTACTAGGGGGAATCTGACTCAGAATGTATGTCTATTATGCCTAGCTGGGCCCTAAATTTTTGGATCTTTAGTCAGTCTCTACTCTTATTAAATTGCCATTTAATAAGCTTGAATATATTGACTGCCATTATCCAGTTCTAAATCTTGTGGATTTTTCGTTTTAAAATTTATAGTCCCTCTCTGAAAAGTATTCCAATGTGGTGTTCCTTGAAGTAGATGTGGATGACTGTCAGGTACGTGCTGGAATTTTTACATTGGCCTTTTTCTCTGAATTGTGAGCGCTTATTTTCATTAAATACTAGAACTACAGTCCTAGCTAAAAAGTTCTATTTTGGAAGAACAGGTAAATGGGCCAGTTATGAGCTTAATCCTTGATGTCATAGGCTATGTATACCGTATCCTAAAATAAGCATAAAAACATATGGTTGAGGCTTCTGTAGCCCGTCTTTCTAAAATCCTATGTACTCTATGTAACATTTGGAGATGTTCTGTAAAGAGAAACTGAATTTGAGTGTGAAAACTAAATCCATAGATGCGGTATCACCAAATTGGGAGACTGCCTTTAAGGTTCTTTGTGAACTAATGACATGAGAAAGTTTATTCACAAGCTTATTCTAGTCTTGGGTGATCTCAGTCAACTAGAAAAAAAAATGCAAATGTTTTAAAGAACAAACACCAGGGTTCTTGATAGAGAGTTGGGAGTATACTTCGGGGGAAAATTCCAGGGTTGGTTTAGTGTAACCCATGCTTGCTTAGCACTTCATGTGTCAGGCACTGTACTGTGTACTTTGCAAATCTTGATTCACCTAATCCTTGGTGCTGTCACCACCCCATTTCACAGATTATGGGTAGCCTATCTAAATTTCCTAGAATTACAGTTAGTAAGTGGCAGGGCCTGGATTTAAGAGGGCTGGTCTGGCTTCCTAGCTTTTGTTTTTAACCACCACACTTCAAGAGAGGCTTGTCTTGTGGTGGGCGCACATCGCCTCTTACAACAGCCCCCTGAACGGGGGGAGCCTGTTCAAGGTGTCTCACCTAGAGGGGCTTTACAGGTATGTGGACATTTTTTCCAAAGGTTGGGCAGAAAGGGTTTAAGGTATGAAGTGTCCACAAAGGTGCTAGGCCTGGGTTCCAGTGCTGGCTCAGGGCCACCTGCTTTAAGCTACTCCCTCTCCTTCCTTGAGCCTGTGCTCTTCGCTGTCTCTGACCCAGTCTTAATACCATCAGCTTCTCCACGGCTTTTCCATTGAGCAAACATGGCGTGCTTAGTGAAGGTACTGAAGGGTCAGTGAAAACAGTATGTGGCAGCGCATCGCACTCTCCACCCTTTCCCTTCCTAACAAACTCCTGCGCACGAGCTTCACATCTTCTCTAGGAAACCCTGTCTGTTTACCCCTTCTGCTCCCACACTAGGTAGTTCCTCTGCCTCCGTGTCCCCGTGATGTCCTCCGCCCCTCTTCTCTTGCTCTTTGGGTAGTGGAATGGGAGGGTTCTTACTTAGGCTACCTCTGTCCCTTAGCTGGGCAGTCTTGGTTACGTTAGTTACCTTTTCCGTGCCTCGGTTTGATCCTCTGTAAAATGGCAGTATTACTCCGACAGCATAAGGCAGTCATCAGGATTAAAGGAGGTGGTATCTGAAAGTGCCTACAACAGTGTCTGGCACGTGGTCAGTGAATCCCGGTTATTATAAGATCTCTCTTTGTCCTTACCATTAGTCCTTTTAAGTTTCTTGGGATCAGGGACCTGTCGTAGTCACCTTTGATCCCCCTTCACCCAGCACACCTGCCAGGTATGTAGTAGGTATAGAATGAATATTGTATGGCTGCTAAGTTGCTGTTCTGATGTGACCCAGAGTTTAAAGAAAAAAAGTAAGAGTAGATAGCATGTGTTTGTAAATTAGGTTTCAACAGGGACCAAGGGTTTTTTTTTTTTTCCAGTTTTTCTTGATGGTCACCTTAGCCAGGTGAAAATGGCACTTGGAAGGGACTAGAAAAACTCTGGACTGGTACTGCCCCTATCAGATAACAAGCAAGTAAGGGTTTATTTGAAAGTAATAATGTGCTCGTTGCTATGCCGAGCCCTCTGAGCCCTCTGCATGCATTTGTCCTTTAATCCCACAGTGACTGTGGGAACAGGTTGCGCTAGCACCCCGTGAGCAGGTAATGGGACTGCGGCACAGGAGGAGGTGGTGGTTCCAGGCAGAGCCTGCGGGTGTGACTGTGTACAGACTAGACCAGTGACAGGCGCTCCTGCTGCCGCAGTCCAAGCTTTGGAAAGTAGATATGCAGAGCAGTCCAGGACCTGGGTATCTTAGAAATCCTACATGCCTCGTGGGCCTACTCACCACCCACTCCCCTGGCACCCCTGCACGTTTCTAGACTTTGAAGTGACCTTCTCACAAGTTAGGGACTTTTCACCCTGCCTCCATACAGTGTTTTTCTTCTTGGAATACCTTTAATGACTATTCTGCCACCTAAATAGCCTTACTGATCTGTTGCAGACTTCAAAGCACTCTGGAATTAGTCCAATTTTTGTCACCACATACACATAGCAACAGCCTCTCTCAGCTCCTGCTCACCTGACCGTTCAGCAGAATTAACAAGGCAGGTACTTCAGACGAAAAGCAGTTCATTAAACAGCAAGTTATGTTTCCTAAATTCCACAGGGAAAAAAGCATGAGCAGATCGCCTGGTTGCTTTAGAACTGTTATTGAAATGAAGTAAGGTTTCACCTAGGAAGTACAGATAATGGATAAAAGTTAATCCATGTCTGAATATTGGATCATATTAGATACAATGTTTAATGACTGAATTAATTTTTAAGTGGCTAATCCCTGCCCCTGAACTTCAGACCCAGAATACTTAATTTTATGTTTATATTATCTTAGAGGCAAGAAGCATACAGTTTTAATAGAAGAATCTTTAAGTACTTGGGCAGGAAGAAATTATCTTTTAGGTATAATAGATTCAGATGGACAAATCACAAGGCACAGACATACAATGTGGTATATTTTTCTGTGAACACAAAATTATTTTGAGTCCTAGCCATTTTGAACATGACAGGCTGATCCTATTTAACAACAGACTACTCCCAACCCTCTATAGGGTATGATAACATATTTTGTAAATAAAAACAAGAAATAGTAATTTAGACCTGATAGTTCTGCAGCCTTTTAGAATGCCATGTGTATCCATTTTGATTAGAACATCCAGGAATGAGTTCATAATGGAAGTGACAAAAGCAATTTTAAAGTTATTTTGGCTATATGGAGTTCTAGAAACCAATGAAACTAATGAGAACATGTATCTTGTTACACTTACTAATAAAAACAAAAATCTGAGATGGGGCAAAACTAAAGGGATAGCGAACAGACTAGGGTTGGAGTGGGGAGGGTATGACTCCGGAGGAGCTGCTGAGGACATTGTAGGGGTGTCAGGAGGGCCCCGGGTCCTGATTGGTGGTGCTAACCCAAATAAGTGTTTCTCAAAACTCAAAGACTTGTACATCCCCTCCCAAAAAAGTGAATTTCACTCTATGTGAGGTTAAAATTCCAGATCATTTACCCAAAAACCAAGAAGTGGGGTGTCACTAGAGAGTGGGCTAGCTTTTCTTTAAGGTGAGGGAAGTGATAAAGTGATAATCTTGATCCTTGATTCTAGGATCAAGAATGTTTCTAAGACCTCAAAAGTAACTACTTAAAAATTATATACCTTTCTAATCACTACAGGAAAAGGCAACATAGTCCCTAGAAGAAAACAAAAGCAAAATAAACCATTAACTTCCACAGTAGAGATCACATGTTAGTTATGAAACTACTAAATTTTACTGAGATCCAAAAAAGATTTTAATAGATGGTATACTGTGTTCCTGGGTATTGATGCAACATTATTAAAATGTCAGTACTTCCAAGTTTGTCTAACTTGAACTCAACCTCAGTCAGTCTGACACTTTTGGGAAATTGATCATGACATTCTGAAAAACAGACATGAAAATCCTGGAAAATATTTTTTAAATAGGGAGAGAAGCTGTTGGGGGTAGGGAAGGACAGGCCTCATAAAGTATATTAGCAGCACAAATTAAAACAGTGTGGTTTTGTAACCAGAGCAGATGTGTAGATTTATGGAATGAATAAAAAGTCCAAAAGAAATAGAATCAAGTCTATTTAAACATTTTTAATTATTAACCATTTGGAGTTAAGATGCAGCTTCTCTACCTTATTTTTTATTCCCAAGTAAATCTAAAGGACAAAAAGCCTAGAATATACTGAACATACAACAATGGTGGACACTGTCAAGCACATTAACCACCCTCTGTTATAAACTTAACTTGATTTACTGTTTTTCTCTTTTGCCATTGAGCAAATGGGCTTAGAAAAGTTCAGTTACAGAACTCAAAGTCTCTTTGATACTTACCTAGTAAAGCCCATGCTTTTAATGATGGGATAGGGATGGATTTAATTACAGAAAAGTCTTAATCTTGAAAGGCAAAGAATCATGATAAATTCTGATATATTGACACAAATTCAGATAAGGAGGTAGTTTAATATTAAAGTGCTTAAGATGAGCATGTTCCTTCTCTTAGCAATTCTACTTTCAGGAGTGGGGTTCAATTAAAGCATTTATATTAGGCAAAAATTAAAGCCTTTTAACTACTGACCCAGGGAATTAATTAAAATGATACATCCACATAGTGTAACAGCTGTCAGACCATAAAAAGTGACTGTGTATGTTTTCATGGGGAAAAGTCCACTGTCTTGTGCTGTACCTACTATGTATGCGTGTCGCCATGCATGATAACATATGTTTAGGTGCATTATTGTTTCTAGTAGCCAGTAGAGAATAGAATGGCCTTCTAATTTTTCTGCATTAAACATGGATTATACTTAGATGAATTAGAAGTGAAAATGATCTTCCTAAACCCAGCAATTCCACTTTAAGGTTTTTGCCCTAGGATGTAGCTGGGAATTTATTTATAAGGATGTATATGAGTTAGAAATAACCTAATCTCAGCATGTGGGGGTTAAATTAGGATATGGAATCCTCTATACCCTTAAAAAAATTACTTTCACACCCATTGAAAGAGAAAATTCTTAGATTCTTCTTAAGCATTAACTCAAAGCACTGACACTGCTTCTCTGAGCATTTATTTTTTTTTCAGTTTTATTTTAAGTAGTTGTGCCAAAGCAGCATGCTGATCTCTGGCTGGGTGAGGTATAAGGCATCCAGAATCTCAGAATATCAGTTTCACTCTATCGCTTCCATTGAATTGGGATCCTATCATTTCTGCTGATAAAACTTTAGGAGTAGCTTTTTCATCTGGAAGTTGTAATCAGTGTTCCGGTCCTGTCGCTTGATGCCTTTGAGTGTGATGTTACTCAGTTGTGGCCTCTGTACATTTCTGTGATGAGAAGAAGTTGGGGGACAGGGTGGCTTATCCTTTCCAGACCACTGTCCTTCCACCATGGATAGAAAAACAAAACAAAATCAGCACCCTCCTCCTCTGAGGCTTCCGCCAGCTGCTAGCACAAGTGCTGGTGTCCAGTCAGTGACTCACATGTGCCATGGAGAGAGAAAGGACTGCAGTAAACAGATGTTCTCTGCAGTGCTGTGAGGGATAAGCCCAGCATTCCCACATGCTAAAGTTCAAGGGATTTCTGCTAGTGGGCAACGAGTTCAATGGTTTGTGTTTTTTTTTAAAGCACTTGGATGAGCCATGTAACCTATCTGGACTGGAATCAGCCCCATAGACCATCAGTTTTCAACCTTTTAGCTTAACCAGTCCCTCTACCCTTCAGACTGTCATCTTACGATCTCTCAGTTACCCATCCACAATTTGTCCAGAACCTTGACATGTCCTTGACATAATCTTGTCAACTCTGTACCCCATTTTTAATCCTAGATAGTCATACAAGAGAATTACCTGGATTGTAAATTGGTGCGGTTCAGATTTTGTGATCTTCATTTTAGTGTTCTCATCACATGTTCTTGATAAGTCCTCTAGAACTCTTGCTTTCAGTGAGTATCCAATCAATATACGTTAGCCATTTTTATTCTAGTCAGTACTGTCCTTGTCCTCTTGTCCAGCATGTAAAGAAAAGTAAAGGTTATCTGGAAAGAACTCTTGAACATCACTGCCCACCACCCTTGTCTAGCTAGCAACAATCCACATGTAAATTCATGAAGAGGTAAAACCATTCTTCTCTGAAGTTAGGCCAACATGCTGCCATTTACCAGTGGCTCATCATAGTGACCTCTGCACTTTCTCCTCCTGTGCTCACCACTCCCGAATCCCAGCTAGAAGTTGCCATCATGTTTGTACCTGACCTTTCCTGTGAAAGTTCTCTGATTCCTATAATGTGGTCCTGCCTCCTTGATTGTGGTCCTTCGTGGCTTCTGTTGCTTAGTTCTGCATTTCTTTCCCGACCGTCTTTTGAGTGTCAGGTTGACATTTCCAGTCCCTAATAGCCTCTTCACCTGAAACTCTTGGGGTGTCTCCTTTCAAACCTTGTATGAACAAGATATTGCATGGGGCATTGTAAGTTCTCACTAAATGTTCCTGTAACAAAACTGAGGAATGCTTGATACTTCATTAACCTTTGCACTGGGGAAAAAAAAAATCTTTAGATGTGGTAACTGTCACATCTAGAAAAGAAAATAGGCACCAACGAGCCAGATCTGCAGTGTTAGGAGTTCGTCTGTTTTTCTCTAAGCTTGGTGGCTCTCGAAAGTTAGAGTATTAACATCACCTGGGACCCTGCTTTATACTGATTTAGGGGGTAAGAGGGAAACTGGTAGGACTCCTTGGGATTCTGATATGCAGCCAGGTTTGCAAACATGCAAGTGAATTTTTAATGAAAACAAGGAGGCATTAAAACCCAGCATGGAGCTGTCTGTTTACATTGCTCTTTGCTCTTGAACAGGTCTTCTGCAAATTGTTACTGCTCACACTGGACTTTAGCCTTTATGACTATCATTTATGTACCCCACTCCTATAATAAAACTGGAAAAACTGGGCAAAGAAGAGAAATGCTCATTCTGAGGAACAGTTAAGATTGTAATCCTTAGTGCAGTTAACAGCAGTATTTGTTACTGCCTTTTTAATGATACTAAATAACCAAGAATGTAATTGAATCAAACAATTTATTGAATCACTGTTGCGTGTCTGTAACTAGGTAGCATACTGCTTGTTGGTGACCCTTAAAGAGGAGGGTACATATACTCTCAATTAAAATTCTTAATTAATAACCAGTTTGAGTTCTGTGCTGCCATTACATTCATTGTATCAATTTTTATATACTTTTTAAAGAAATGTCTTAACGCTGAGTTGTGGGATATATAACAGGACAGACTCTGGTTTTGGATTACTTCTGTCAGAGCTCACAGTCTTGTTTGTATCTTCTCTCCCCATCCTGCAGGATGTTGCTTCAGAGTGTGAAGTCAAATGCATGCCAACCTTCCAATTTTTTAAAAAGGGACAAAAGGTGGGTACATCTGACCTTGAAAAAAACCACCAGAGCACTAGGGAAATATGGTATAAAGGAACTAAAGTGACTTATCCTTCAATCAGGAAGCATGTCCCCATGTTCTACTTTTAAGAATATGTAAATATATCATTAAGTAATGTGACATCTAATTGAAAACTGATTTTCGTTAGAACTAGTCACTAAATCCCTGTGGTTGGTATTTCAGATTTATATCATCAAGTGCATTTATCTTTGTTAAGAGGTACTTGAATGAAATACTGTATTTGAGGTTTTTGACTTTTCTTGAGGTTCTTTTTCTTTTGTTTTTAACAATATGCCTCAATAACACTCAGTTCTTTTATTTTTAAATAAGATATACTTCCTCTCCCCCTCCCCATTCTTCCCTTATTCTGAGATATTTTATGCACAAAATAGGACTATAATGCTGCATCTAATATCCATTCACTGTTCTCTTAACAGGTCGGTGAATTTTCTGGAGCTAATAAGGAAAAACTTGAAGCTACCATTAATGAATTAATCTAATCATATTTTCTGAAAACTAGCCACCGGCTGTTTAAAACTTGTAATTTTTTTTTATTTACGGGAAGATCAAGTATGGAGACTATATACCCACTGCCATCTGATTATAAGTGACAATAAAATATTAAGTCTACCCTTTTTAAAACTGTCTGGCGTCTTTGAATAGCTCTTTCGAAATAATTGAGAAGTGGCCAGATAATTTCCTAATTATCAAGAATATACAAAAATAAGTTTTCAGTAACCTGTTGGCCACTGACTTAAAATTTCTATTACTATTACGTTTAGTGCATTTCTAGAAAATGCTTGTTGGGGGCAATGTAGGTAATAGAATAATATGTTCAGATTGTTATTTTTTTGATCCTTATTAACAGAGAAAATAGTATTCTCTGTTCTGGCAGGCAAATCCCCTAATGCCTGAATGATCGTCATGACCAAAATTGATGTCCACAAGTAAAGGACTTATTTATATCTAGTTTAAGATTCCAATCCCAGAAGTTACAGTGAACTGTTAATTTTGTTAATGGTAACTGAGACCTGTTATGTTAATCAGGACTTTCTCATGTTTGGTTCACAGAGACGTTCCCTCAAACATTACCATGGGAATTTTGATTTTCTCAAAGTAAGAAACTGGTTTGATAGGCCAGATGAAGTTCCAACCTAAGTATAAAGGGTGTGGAAGTTACTGTTTCATTCAAAGAACACTGTGCTCTAGACATAGCAAAGAGTTGAGGAATGCTTGAAGAAACAGTTTTAAGATTTGTATAATAACTGAAAAATCCAAACATAAAGATGGTGGACGGCATATGATTAATCTTGGTAGCAACCCTACCTGATCAGTACTATAGTCCCCATTTCCCAGTGGGAAAACGGGCAAAGAGAGGTTAAATTTCCCCAGTGTTACACTGTTCAATGGAGGTTCTGAGATTCAAAATGAGTCTAGAGCCCAAGTACCTGTTCTCCACCACTGCCACGCCCGAATAACTAGTGAAATTATGGGCCCACACCTAGGTTTCTTTCATCTAAAATTGGGATAAACTTAGATGACCCCTCAAAATACTGTCCTGTGTCAGGTAGGGCTAAAGCTGTGAATAAGATACTCTTCTCATAGAGCTTATATTCTAGAAAGGAAGGCAAACTAGTGAATAAGACTGTTTTGGGCTTCAGAGGATATACCAAACAAATGGGCACAAGAATTGCGAATAACGGGAGGTATTATTTGGATGGAGTGGGAATAGGGTCCTATGATGTGACTAAGCCAAGACCTGATAAGTGAAAAGGACTCCAGTGTGCAAAGAGCCAGAGAATTTTATTTTCCAGCACAGAGAATGGGGCACAAGGGCTCCAAGTCAAGAAACAACTTGGTACACTATGCAGCTTTATTTCATGCTTCTGACGGTTCTGTAGAGTGGCAAGGCCTCGTCACCTGAGGCCTGCCTTGGAGGGGCAAAGAGAATCCATTGCAGGTAGAGGGTTATGCCAGAGGTCCACTCTGATAGTAAGAGTTAATTTTGGCAGAAACATGGAAAATGAGTTGGAGAAGGAGACAAGGAACTGGCCCTTCGGGTTTTTGCATTTACTTAGGTCAGGGATAATGATGGCTGTTACTGGAAGGTGGTGGGGAGGTGGCAGGGATGGAATAAAGTCTGCGGACTCTTAAGAATCCAGGGACTTTGGGAGTAGGTTTGTAAAGCCCAGGTTTTTTACCTGAGCAGCCGAGTGGTTGGGGTGCTATGGAATGAGCAAGATTAGGATTGGAGGAAACAGGTCAGGATCCCTCTGCGCATGTCAAGATAGATGCTTTGCCTATCTGAAGAAAACAAAACCCCTGATTTGAAAAGATAAATGCCCTCCTATGTTTATGGCCACATTATTTACAATAGCCAAGATGAGAAGCAACCAGTGTCCATCAGATTATCCAGCTATAAAAAAGAAGAAATTCCTGCCATTTGCAACAACATAGATGGACCATTGGGTATCATACTAAGTGAAGTAAACTGGACAGCGACAGATACCATAAGATTTCACTTACTTGTGGAACTAAAAACAAAGCAAAACAAAATGAACAAAACAGCAGTAGACTCAGACACTGAGAAGTGACTAGTGGTTTCCATGGGAAAGCAGTTGGGAAGAGGGGCAGGTAAAGGGGCACAAAAATCCCAATCATAACATAAGCTGTTCACAGGGATGGAAGTGCAGCATGGAGAATATTGCCAGTGGTTCTGTAACATCTACGTTGGCAGTAACTGCACTAGTCGTGGTGAGCATTTAATAATGTGTGTAACTGTTGAACCATTGTGTTGTATACTTGAAACCAGTCTAATATTATGTATCAACTATACTTCAATTAAAATTTAAAAAGATCCTTTGCTAGTGTACATTCAAATGAAGATGTCCTGAAGGCTCTTGGGTAACTAGTCTAGAACTCACAGGATAGGTCTGGACTGGGATAGGAATTTAGAAGACATTGTCATGTAGAACGGCTCTTGGAAACAGGAATGTATGAGCTCACCCAGGAAGATAATCCAGAGTGAAGACAGCCCCAGACAGCCTGAGCAACTCCCACTACTTAGAGACCAAGCAGAGTAGGAAATACCAAACAAGACTTAGGAGGAAAACCATAAAGGTTTCATCCCAAAATCAAAGAGGAAAGCATTTCAAAAAGGAAAGTGTGTCAACTATCAAATGTTGAAAGGCTAAGAAAATTGACAGGAAAACAAAGTGGACATGGTGATTATGACAAAAAAAGTTATTATGGAAAGATGGGGATGGAAGCCAGATTGATGAGAAGTGAAGAGTGACCTGGAAATCACTTCAGTGTGAAAAAAAACATGTCCAAAGATGACTGTCCAATATAAAAAATAAAAAAAAAATCAAGGCTGGACAAGTAGAAAAGCAAAGCCAGGAATTGACTGGTGGAAGTGGAGAAAAAGTGATGGAGTGCCAATTTAATTCAACATGATAAATCCTTTCTAGGGATTATAGAATAAGGAGCTATTAATATTGAAATAGAAAAGTTACTGAGTTAAAAAAAGGCAAGTTGCACAATGATATTAACAATACAGAACAGTATGAGTTCATTTATATAAGACATAAGACATGTTAGATTATTTCTATAGATAAATCTACATGTAAATTTTGCATATTTATGAATTATCTCTCACAAACACAAGCTACCAGAAAGAAAAAAATTACAACAATTCCATTTATAATTGCATCAGAAAGAATAAAATACCTAGGAGTAAATTTGACCAAAGAGGTGAATGACTTGTACACTGAAAACCAGAAGAAACTGAAGACACAAGTAAATAGAAAAATAGTGTACACTCATAGATGGGAAGAATATTGTTAAAATGCCCATACAACCCAAAGCAGTCTACAGATGCAATATAATCCCTATCAAAATTCCAATGGCATTATGCACAAATGTAGAAGAAACAATCCTAAGGTTTGTATGGAACTACAAAGGACTCTGAATTGATAGCCAAAGCAATCTTGAGGGAAGAAAACCAAAACTCGAAGTATCACATACCCTGATTTCAAACTATCTCACAAAAGGTACAGTAATCAAAATTCTATGGCATTAGCATAAAAACAGACACATAGATCAATGAAACACAATAGAGAGGTCACAAATTATCCCATGCATAAAGATGCATGAAAATTTTGTGGGTTTGGGGATAGGAAGGCTGGATTTTCATGTGATAGTTTCTAAGATGGAGGTAGGAGGAGAAAGTATGAAATAGTAATCTTCAAAATGGAGCAGTAGAGTATGGTTTCTGGGCAAGGCTGAGCACCCCGAGAAGGTTGTTAGGACTCTAAAGCCCTGTTCTGTGCTTCCAGCCATACTTAGCTGCTTCAGTGTGGACAAAGAAGGTTGGAGTGCAAGCAGCATTGGGTCCTAGTAGGTGAATCCAATAGAGGGAGGATGCAAAGGACTTGACAGCATTTTCAAAGGACTGATTATATTGATGCAATATAAAAAAAAAAATCAAGGCTGGACAAGTAGAAAAGCAAAGCCAGGAATTGACTGGTGGAAGTGGAGAAAAAGTGATGGAGTCTGGGGATCAACAGTCTTGACAAGGTCAAAGAAAGGCAGCAGTGGGATTGATCAGCAAATAAACTAAAATGTAGGAGAAGGTGGGCAGAATGGGATTTAAGAACAAATTTTAGAGGGAATGCAGTTTCCAGGGAAAATGAAGATTAAGGTGACCATGGGGTAGAGGAAGATGGTTGGAATTCAGATCAAGGATCTGTGACCAAGGTATTAGATGGGTCACTGAGAAAGAAAAGACTAAGGATAAAGAGTCTGAGGTGATCCATCTTCTGTGAATGAGCAGGTTGGCAGCTGATGGCAGCAATAAGGAGGGGTAAGAAGTTGGTGTAACAGCATGAATGAGTTTCAAACAAGTATGAGGTTTTGCAGAAAAGAGAAGTTGCAAGTAAGGGGCATTGGAGGGCAAGCAAAAATCCCAATCACCTGACTCTGGAGTATGTGGAACGTTAAAGGTCAGGGAGTGGGAAACCTTAGGAGATTTCTGTTACGGAAAGAGGTGATGTTCCAACACCGCATTGAAGATACAGAGAAGGCTCCTGACCTAGATTCCAGCACATACTGTGAGAGGGACTTGGAGGGAGTAAGGGTGGGGCAGGACTTGGTCAGATTAAGAGTTTGGTTCTCAATCTTGGAAGCATATTGGAAGCTTTTCAAAGAGAGCTTTTAAAAAACAATAGTGAAATGAGGGTGTTCCACCACCAGAGATTTTGTTTTAATTGGTCTTGGGTGTTACCTGGACACCAGATAATCAGATATGCAGCCAAGGTTGAGAACCAATGGTTTAGGGGATGACAGTGTGGCCAGGAGATAATGAGTGACTGGCTGAAGCTTGGCCTTCTGGCCATAAATGTGGTCAACAGGGGGTTGAGACAGGACAGCCTTTAGTTTGATAGTCTATTAGAATGAGGTGGGAAGAAGTCCAAATTGTTGCAGGATATAGATATTTGGGTTCATCTCAGAAGCATCTTAGGAGATGAGCATAAACATCGTGGCTTTTCTTCCCATTCATGAGATTTTTTTTTTAGCTCTTTCCTACCACTCCATTCAACAAAACTTCAAGTTGCTAAGCTTGATTGCTTTGCTATGGACTATTTAAAGTAGATGCTCCATAACTTGAATACATGGTTAGCTATTTAAGACATTAAAAATGTTCATGTTAACTAAAGGCTCTATAAAAGTCTCAGCAACAGGACAGTATGATTGAACATCACATAAGATTGCCGCCCCCAAAATAGATTACAAATAAGTCTAGAAATAGTGGTAAGCACTTTCCACTTCTTACTAAATTCATATAATAACGAAGGTGAATACAGGATTTACAACTCCAGAGGATATAGAACAGGTTGTGAAAAGAAGACAAATATTCCATTACACGGATATGCTATAATTTATAGTATAGCACACTGCTCTGGAGTTGTTCATAGTCTAACAGAGGAAATAGATGTTAAACAACTAAATATATGACCAACTTGACAACGTCAAAGAGAGGCAGCAGTGGGACTGATTCATTAAAGGCTCTGGAAAGGAAAGAGTAATTACTCTGTCTAGGAAGCCAGAAAACCTTTTGTGGTGGTGGTGTTTGATCAAACCCTAAAGGAAAGAAAGAACATCCAGAGCATTCCTGAAGTAGCATGGGCTTAGGGGCACGGCAGGAAAGACAAGGAATCTGACAGCCAGAATTTGGAGCACAGCAACAGAGGGCACGGCAAGGGAAAGCTGGGAGCTTGGAGGCCTTTGAAGTAATTGGCCACTAAGTCCCTGCTACACTATGTTTTGGGTCATGGTACACAAAGAAAATATCTGGGCAGCCTACTGGGTTAAAATGGAAAGGATTTGGGAACATCTATATGTGGCTTAGTGAAAAACTAACATAAATCATTTTAATACAAAAATAAAATATAAACTATTAGGGATAGTGTTAAATATATAATTAGCATAAATCTTCCACAGAAATATTTATGTTATAAAAATTTATAAAATTTCCTATTTATAAAATGTGAAATTTCAAGCTTGTTTCCATGAACACAACTTCTTAAAGGGTTCCACTGTGAAATACAGAAGAATACATAACCCATGTGCAAAAATAAATGGGATCATTCTAAAGGTATTATTCTGTGAGCTGCTTCTTGCACTCATGTTCATACTTGTGAATGCCATCCATGTCACTATGTATCATTTTACTATAGTTCATGTGTGTGTCTGGCTGTATAGTATTCCATTATCTACAGCTACACCATAATTTATTTGTCCATTCCACAGTTAATGGGCTAGAGTCAGTCTCCGTTTTTATTTACAAACAATGCTGCCAGTGAACGAGGTTCTCTAAGGCATATGCTTGAAGTGGAGTCACTGGGTCATAGAGCCACACTTCAACATGAATGCATATATGAAATCACCTGGAGATCTTGTTAAAGGCTGATTCCATTCAACAGGTCTGAAGTGGGATCTGAGATTCTGAAGTTCTTTCTAACAAACTTCCAGGCGATGCCAGCGCTGCTGGCCCCCCGGACCACACATTGAGTTTGCATTTGCTCGCTCTTACCAGATAATACCAGTTTCACCAGGTTCTTATAGGAATGAGAGTTCCTGTTACTCCCATACTCGCTGATATTTAGTATTATCAGGTTTTTTAAAAATTAAATCCAATTGAGTGGATATGGAATGGTATTTCCTGGTTTTATTTTGCATTTCTGTGATTACAAATGATGGTGAGCATTTTTCATAGGCTCCCTGGCTACTCGGATTTTCTTTCTTGGGAAGCACCTTTTCAAGTCTTTTCCTCTATTTTTCTATCGATTGTTCATCTTTTTTAAAGTTAATTTGTCAGTATTCTTTATCCATTCTGGATGTTAGCTTTTTATTCATTTTCTGTCGCAAATATTTTTCAGCTTGTGGCCTGTCTTTTCACCAGCTTTGTAGATTTTTTTTGGAACATTTTTAAAAATCCCATTTCAAGAATTGAGAACTTCCCATGCCCTCATCCCCATTCCCTCTTTCTCCTGGGACCACCACCATTCCTGTGCTCCGGTACCAAACATGATGCTACGGAGCTCACTGTGCCCAGAAGCCACTGCCGGTCTCTGACTGGCACTCAGACCACAGGAGGCCCCTGGGACGGTCACTGTTACACAAGAGCAACCTACCTGGATCAGGCTTAGGGGTCCTTAGTTTCACTTCAAGTGAGCACACTCTTCCAACAAGTGTTTTTCACGAAATCTTTCAACATTACCCAGTGAACAAACAAGGAGAATTTTGTGGAGTTTTTGAGTAAACAGATGATCATTTTGATGTCATTGAAACCTTCAGATCAGGTTGATAATGGCTTTTAACATTTGGGGGCTTTTTTTTGATAGGTTATGCTACACACAACCAGTCCTAGTCAAGCTTTTAAAAATTTTTCTCTCCATATTATAGCTAGTAACCACCGATTAAAAAGCAAACTTTAGGAGGCGGGGCGGAAGATGGCGGCGTGAGTAGAGCAGCGGAAATCTCCTCCCAAAACAACATATATCTATGAAAATATAACAAAGACAACCCTTCCTAGAATAAAGACCAGAGGACACAGGACAATATCCAGACCACATCCGCACCTGAGAGAACCCAGCGCCTCGCGAAGGGGGTAAGATACAAGCCCCGGCCCCGCGGGAGCCGGGCGCCCCTCCCCCCAGCTCCCGGCGGGAGAAGAGCAGGCGGAGCGGGAGGGAGACGGAGCCCAGGACTGCCGAGCACCCAGCCCCAGCCATCCGGGCCAGAGTGCAGGGCCCTCGATACTGGGAAAACAGGGCAGCAAGAACAGTGAGCAGGCACTGGAGGCTGGGCGACAGAGGACATAAGAAAAGCGCGCGACCATTTTTTTTTTTTTTTTTTGCTTTTTTGCTGCTTTGTTTTGGCGAGCGCTTTTTGGAAGTCTTAAAGGGACAGGGACCCCAATATTAGGGAAACAGGGCAGAAAGACCGGTGAGCAGAGGCCTGAGGCTGGCACCGGAGAATAAAGAAAAACGAACGACCACCTTTTCTTTTTTTAATTAAAAATTTTTTTTTTTTTAATTAAAAAAAATTTTTTTTCTTGTTTTTTTTTGTGGTCGTTGTTTTGTTTTGGCGGGTGCTTTTTGGAAGTCTTAAAGGGGCAGGGCGGGCCACTTAATCCAGAGGTAGGGAATCCGGGATCTCTGGGCACCCTAACCCCTGGGCTGCAGGGAGCAGGGAGGCCCCTTACAGAGATAAATAGCCTCCCAGCAGCTCCTGCTCCAACGCGACTCCACCATTTTGGAGTAGCTGCCCGAGCCAGGCCACGCCCACAGCAACAGCGGAGATTAACTCCATAGCAGCCGGGCAGGAAGCAGAAACCCTGTCTGCGCGCAGCTGCGCAGCACAAGCCACTAGAGGCCGCTGTTCTCCCAGGAGAGGAGGGCCACAAACCAACAAGAAAGGAAGTCCTTCCAGCCGTCACTCGTCCCAGTTCTGCAGACTATTTCTATCACCATGAAAAGGCAAAGCTACAGGCAGACAAAGATCACAGAGACAACACCAGAGAAGGAGACAGACCTAACCAGTCTTCCTGACAAAGAATTCAAAATAAGAATCATAAACATGCTGACAGAGATGCAGAGAAATACGCAAGAAAAATGGGATGAAGTCCGGAAAGAGATCACAGATGCCAGAAAGGAGATCGCAGAAATGAAACAAACTCTGGAAGGGTTTATAAGCAGAATGGATAGAATGCAAGAGGCCATTGATGGAATTGAAATCAGAGAACAGGAACGCATGGAAGCTGACATAGAGAGAGACAAAAGGATCTCCAGGAATGAAACAATATTAAGAGAACTGTGTGACCAATCTAAAAGGAGCAATATCCGTATTATAGGGGTCCCAGAAGAAGAAGAGAGAGGCAAAGAGATGGAAAGTATCTTAGAAGAAATAATTGCTGAAAACTTCCCCACACTGGGGGAGGAAGTAATCAAACAGACCACGGAAATACACAGAACCCCCAACAGAAAGGATCCAAGAAGGGCAACACCAAGACACATAATAATTAAAATGGCAAAGATCAAGGACAAGGAAAGAGTGTTAAAGGCAGCTAGAGAGAAAAAGGTCACCTATAAAGGGAAACCCATCAGGCTAACGTCAGATTTCTCAACAGAAACCCTACAGGCCAGAAGAGAATGGCATGATATATTTAATACAATGAAACAGAAGGGCCTTGAACCAAGGATACTGTATCCAGCACGACTATCATTCAAATATGTCGGTGGGATTAAACAATTCCCAGACAAACAAAAGCTGAGGGAATTTGCTTTCCACAAACCACCTCTACAGAACATCTTACAGGGACTGCTCTAGATGGGAGCACTCCTAGAAAGAGCACAGCACAAAACACCCAACATATGAAGAATCGAGGAGGAGGAACAAGAAGGGAGAGAAGAAAAGAATCTCCAGACAGTGTATATAACAGCTCAAGAAGCGAGCTAAGTTAGGCAGTAAGATACTAAAGAGGCTAACCTTGAACCTTTGGTAACCACGAATTTAAAGCCTGCAATGGCAATAAGTACATATCTTTCAATAGTCACCCTAAATGTTAATGGGTTGAATGCACCAATCAAAAGACACAGAGTAACAGAATGGATAAAAAAGCAAGACCCATCTATATGCTGCTTACAAGAAACTCACCTCAAACCCAAAGACATGTACAGACTAAAAGTCAAGGGATGGAAAAACATATTTCAAGCAAACAACAGTGAGAAGAAAGCAGGGGTTGCAGTACTAATATCAGACAAAATAGACTTCAAAACAAAGAAAGTAACAAGAGATAAAGAAGGACACTACATAATGATAAAGGGCTCAGTCAAACAAGAGGATATAACCATTCTAAATATATATGCACCCAACACAGGAGCACCAGCATATGTGAAACAAATACTAACAGAACTAAAGGGGGATATAGACTGCAATGCATTCATTCTAGGAGACTTCAACACACCACTCACCCCAAAGGATAGATCCACTGGGCAGAAAATAAGTAAGGACACGGAAGCACTGAACAACACAGTAGAGCAGATGGACCTAATAGACATCTATAGAACTCTACATCCAAAAGCAGCGGGATATACATTCTTCTCAAGTGCACATGGAACATTCTCCAGAATAGACCACATACTAGGCCACAAAAAGAGCCTCAGAAAATTCCAAAAGATTGAAATCCTACCAACCAACTTTTCAGACCACAAAGGCATAAAACTAGAAATAAACTGTACAAAGAAAGCAAAGAGGCTCACGAACACATGGAGGCTTAACAACACGCTCCTAAATAATCAATGGATCAATGACCAAATCAAAATGGAGATCCAGCAATATATGGAAACAAATGACAACAACAACACTAAGCCCCAACTTCTGTGGGACACAGCAAAAGCAGTCTTAAGAGGAAAGTATATAGCAATCCAAGCATATTTAAAAAAGGAAGAGCAATCCCAAATGAATGGTCTAATGTCACAATTATCGAAATTGGAAAAAGAAGAACAGATGAGGCCTAAGGTCAGCAGAAGGAGGGACATAATAAAGATCAGAGAAGAAATAAATAAAATTGAGAAGAATAAAACAATAGCAAAAATCAATGAAACCAAGAGCTGGTTCTTCGAGAAAATAAACAAAATAGATAAGCCTCTAGCCAGACTTATTAAGAAGAAAAGAGAGTCAACACAAATCAACAGTATCAGAAACGAGAAAGGAAAAATCACGACGGACCCCACGGAAATGCAAAGAATTATTGGAGAATACTATGAAAACCTATATGCTAACAAGCTGGGAAACCTAGGAGAAATGGACAACTTCCTAGAAAAATATAACCTTCCAAGATTGACCCAGGAAGAAACAGAAAATCTAAACAGACCAATTACCAGCAACGAAATTGAAGAGGTAATCAAAAAACTACCAAAGAACAAAACCCCCGGGCCAGATGGATTTACCTCGGAATTTTATCAGACATACAGGGAAGACATAATACCCATTCTCCTTAAAGTTTTCCAAAAAATAGAGGAGGAGGGGATACTCCCAAACTCATTCTATGAAGCTAACATCACCCTAATACCAAAACCAGGCAAAGACCCCACCAAAAAAGAAAACTACAGACCAATATCCCTGATGAACGTAGATGCAAAAATACTCAACAAAATATTAGCAAACCGAATTCAAAAATACATCAAAAGGATCATACACCATGACCAAGTGGGATTCATCCCAGGGATGCAAGGATGGTACAACATTCGAAAGTCCATCAACATCATCCACCACATCAACAAAAAGAAAGACAAAAACCACATGATCATCTCCATAGATGCTGAAAAAGCATTTGACAAAGTTCAACATCCATTCATGTTAAAAACTCTCAGCAAAATGGGAATAGAGGGCAAGTACCTCAACATAATAAAGGCCATCTATGATAAACCCACAGCCAACATTATACTGAACAGCGAGAAGCTGAAAGCATTTCCTCTGAGATCGGGAACTAGACAGGGATGCCCACTCTCTCCACTGTTATTTAACATAGTACTGGAGGTCCTAGCCACGGCAATCAGACAAAATAAAGAAATACAAGGAATCCAGATTGGTAAAGAAGAAGTTAAACTGTCACTATTTGCAGATGACATGATACTGTACATAAAAAACCCTAAAGACTCCACCCCAAAACTACTAGAACTGATATCGGAATACAGCAAAGTTGCAGGATACAAAATCAACACACAGAAATCTGTGGCTTTCCTATATACTAACAATGAACCAACAGAGAGAGAAATCAGGAAAACAACTCCATTCACAATTGCATCAAAAAAAATAAAATACCTAGGAATAAACCTAACCAAAGAAGTGAAAGACTTATACTCTGAAAACTACAAGTCACTCTTAAGAGAAATTAAAGGGGACACTAACAGATGGAAACTCATCCCATGCTCGTGGCTAGGAAGAATTAATATCGTTAAAATGGCCATCCTGCCCAAAGCAATATACAGATTTGATGCAATCCCTATGAAACTACCAGCAACATTCTTCAATGAACTGGAACAAATAATTCAAAAATTCATATGGAAACACCAAAGACCCCGAATAGCCAAAGCAATCCTGAGAAAGAAGAATAAAGTAGGGGGGATCTCACTCCCCAACTTCAAGCTCTACTATAAAGCCATAGTAATCAAGACAATTTGGTACTGGCACAAGAGCAGAGCCACAGACCAATGGAACAGACTAGAGAATCCAGACATTAACCCAGACATATATGGTCAATTAATATTTGATAAAGGAGCCATGGACATACAATGGCGAAATGACAGTCTCTTCAACAGGTGGTGCTGGCAAAACTGGACAGCTACATGTAGGAGAATGAAACTGGACCATTGTCTAACCCCATATACAAAAGTAAACTCAAAATGGATCAAAGACCTGAATGTAAGTCATGAAACCATTAAACTCCTGGAAGAAAACATAGGCGAAAACCTCTTAGACATAAACATGAGTGACCTCTTCTTGAACATATCTCCCCGGGCAAGGAAAACAACAGCAAAAATGAGTAAGTGGGACTATATTAAGCTGAAAAGCTTCTGTACAGCAAAAGACACCATCAATAGAACAAGAAGGATCCCTACAGTATGGGAGAATATATTTGAAAATGACACATCCGATAAAGGCTTGACGTCCAGAATATATAAGGAGCTCTCACGCCTCAACAAACAAAAAACAAATAACCCAATTAAAAAATGGGCAGAGGAACTGAACAGACAGTTCTCCAAAAAAGAAATACAGATGGCCAACAGACACATGAAAAGATGCTCCACATCGCTAATTCTCAGAGAAATGCAAATTAAAACTACAATGAGGTATCACCTCACACCAGTAAGGATGGCTGCCATCCAAAAGACAAACAACAACAAATGTTGGCGAGGCTGTGGAGAAAGGGGAACCCTCCTACACTGCTGGTGGGAATGTAAGTTAGTTCAACCATTGTGGAAAGCAGTATGGAGGTACATCAAAATGCTCAAAACAGACTTACCATTTGACCCAGGAATTGCACTCCTAGGAATTTACCCTAAGAATGCAGCAATCAAGTTTGAGAAAGACAGATGCACCCCTATGTTTATTGCAGCACTATTTACAATAGCCAAGAATTGGAAGCAACCTAAATGTCCATCAATAGATGAATGGATAAAGAAGATGTGGTACATATACACAATGGAATACTACTCAGCTATAAGAAAAGGGCAAATCCAATCATTTGCAGCAACATGGATGGAGCTGGAGGGTATTATGCTCAGTGAAACAAGCCAAGCGGAGAAAGAGAAATACCAAATGATTTCACTTATCTGTGGAATATAAGAACAAAGGAAAAACTGAAGGAACAAAACAGCAGCAGAATCACAGAACTCAAGAATGGACTAACAGGTACCAAAGGGAAAGGGACTGGGGAGGATGGGTGGGTAGGGAGGGATAAGGGGGGGAGAAGTAGGGGGGTATTAAGATTAACATGCATGGGGGGTAGGAGAAAAGGGAGGGCTGTACAACACAGAGAAGGCAAGTAGTGATTCTACAACATTTTGCTATGCTGATGGACAGTGACTGTAAAGGGATTTATAGGGGAGACCTGGTATAGGGGAGAGTTATTCGTCATGTAAGTGTAGATTAGTGATAGCAAAAAAAAAAAAAAAAAAAAAAAAAAAGGGCAGTTCCTGTGTGGTAACCTCCAACGAGTTCTACACAAGGGTATAAAGGGCATATAAAAGTGTAGGCAAAGGGTCTGTTTGTGTTTATACAGAGGATCAAAGCCTAATTGGGCTACCCCGAAAATGAACTAAGATATGATATGAAAAAGAACTTCCAACATCTGCACCCTCTGGAAGACTCATGCCAGATGATCATCAAAAAACCCCAACAAAGATCCACGCACTGCTACAGCTGTGGATGCACTCGTCCCACCGGTTCCTGGACCTGCCATGGGAATGAGGACGGAGATATCTAAGCTGGCCTGTGCATACAGTAAAACAACAAAATTGGACTGGATCTATACTGTTGGAACTCAACCAAGAATTTGGAGAAGTGCAAATTGTAGCGCTCCAAAGTCTTACAACTACAAACTATTTATTGTTAAAAGAACATATGGCATGTGAACAGTCCCCAGGAATGGGTTGTTTTAATTTGTCTGATTTCTCTCAGACTGTTCAAGTTCATTTGGACAATATCCACCATATCATAGATAAGTTTTCACAAATGCCTAAGGTGCCTAACTGGTTTTCTTGGTTTCACTGCAGATGGCTGGTAATTACAGATATGCCTTGGTTATGTAACTATACTCCTATTATGTTAATGTGTGTGTGCAATTTAAGTAGTAGCTTAAAACCTATACATGCTGAAGTTACTCTACAAGAAGATATATCAAAGAAATAATCAATCTTCCCATGTTTTCTTCCGCCTGCTACTTCTATAGCTTTTCTTCTTCCTTCCTAATTACAACCCTTAAATAGAATTCGTGCCTCATATCAAATTTACCGAGTATCATAATTCTTCCAAGTGGTAAAGATATCTCAAGACAAATGCTGGGCATAGAAGCCACAGGGCATAAATATGCAAAGAAGTAAAAAGCTAACTTTTTCAAACAATAAGGCTTCTCTCTCACTTACCAACTTCACATTTCCCTGTATGGCCCCGGAAGATGACTGGTTAGCCAGAGACGGGTAAGATTCCTCAAGGGAGGAACAACCTAAGACAGGCACAGTCGCAGGGGGGCCATCAGGTGAGAAATTGGGGATCAACAGAGGTGAGGCTTAGAACCTCACCCCCCCTGTTCTGAGAGAAATCTTCTGCATACGTGGATGTTTTATTGCCCTGGTCTAGCTTGGATTAACACATAGTCTACAGGCACACACCTGATCATCTACATGTGCTCTCTTACAACACTAAACTATGTTTTCTACCTTTATCTTGTATCTACCTACCACTTCAGCATTTTATTAAAAATAATAATAATAAAGAGAGAAATGTGGTATCCACATATAAATCAAGTATAAAAACCAAATCAGTATTCATATTTGAACTGACTGTTTATAGTTCATAATGTATGAGCAAAACCGAAAGTTTCTGTGATGACTGCCCTTGTACTGTTCACTATGTAACTTATTCATTATGTAAGAATTTGTTCTACATGTAAAAACTTGTTTGTTATGCCTCAGAAGATTGGAGACTGACAAAAATTAGGCTTGGGGTGGAATAATGATTGTGCATTGAGCATTGACTCCCCTATACAGAATTTTATTGTCGTTAACAACCATTTGATCAATAAATATGAGAGATGCCCTCACAAAAAAAAAAAAAAAAGGACAGACTTCCAATGGTAAAATAAATTAGTAACCGGGATGTAATGTATAGCATAAGGAATATAGTCAAGATATTGTAACAGCCTGGTAGGGTGATAGCTGGAACCTAGAATTATGTATATAAATGTTCTACCATTGTGTTGTACACTTGAAACTCATGTAATGTAATACTGTGTGTCAACTACCCTTCAATAAAAAATAATTATTAAAAAAAAAAAAAAAAAAAAAGCAAACTTTAACCACACAAGCAGGTGACACTTAGTGAAATTTAACAACTAGCATCTGAAATGACATTTAAAAGAAACAACAGTTCTCCCATTTCTTTCATTGCCCAGTACAGCATTAAAACTTATTGCGACAATGCCAAGAGATCTCAAATGTGGTTTCATGTCTTCAAATCAAACCTTTTGAAGTGAGAGTGCAGCTAACTTTCAGAATACGCACTGTTGGAGCAGTCAGCCTGTGCCACGCAGAGGGCTCATCGGAGACGATCGGCAAAACAATCAAGTACATGTGATGATGGATATTTGAGGGCCACTGTTCACCGCTGGGCCTTGCACCCCGCCCCCCCAGCAGCCTGCATAAGTCTCCCTTCCCCAGCCAGCCATACCTTGGGGTTGAGCTTCTGAGCACCTGGGCTGTGTTCTCCTGCGGCTCAATGGGCGCCTCGTCTGCAGTGCGGTGGAGGCCCCAGGGCCGGGGAGAGGAGGGCAGGCTCACCTCCAGCTACCACCCCAGGAGCACAGAAGCAGCTACTTAAAACTGGAGCCTCTGGGCCCAGGAGCACCTGATTATGGGCAGGTCAACGTTTTGTGCCACACCGGTATCCTGTCTGCTTTCCCTGGGATATAGATTGGGAAGCTGTGCTCCAGGAAAGAAGGAATTTAGGATGCTTACCACAGGGTTAGAAAGGCTACCGGAGGCCGCGGATTAGAGCAGTTACCCCAACCCTGGGGGCAGTCAAATCTACTGGGTTTACTCCAAGATTATCCTAATAGCTGGGCTGCACTCCCAGAGAGTCTGATTTAATTGCTGTGGGTGACGCGCAGGCACCAGTAAAGTTTCTAAAGTTCTCCCAGTGATTTAAATGGGCAGCTGGCAATGAGAATCACCAGATTAGTGTGTCCCGGGCAGAGAGATCAGTGAGAAGTCTACGCAGCAAGAAACTGGAGGGACTGAACTACTACTGTGGAGTTGGAGAGGACGTGCTGGTATAGACCAGTGCTTCTTAGAGTGTGGCCTCGGATACTTCTAACAAATACAGATTCCCGGGCCGCCTCTAATTACAGTTCCTGGAGACTGGACTCAGTAACCTGCATTTTAAATAAGCTCTTTCTAGGTGACACTCAGAACACTGAAGTTTGAGAAGTGATATTTTGGAGGGTTCTGTCATTACCAACAGACGTTAACATAAAGGTGAAAAAACTGAGTTGAAGAATTTTTCAATACCCGCAAAGGCACATGAGCATACATTCACCGACAGGCATGCATTGGCATGAGCCGCAGTGCGTGGACAACTCTCCACCTTCCACGAGCTGATCCACGGCCGTCCTGCCGGAGCTTGTGTCTCAGCAGTCTGTAACTGTGCAGCCCCATGTCGCTGATGGCGGGGCACAGGGGTGAAACTGGTCAGGGAGAAACTGAGGGGACAAAGCAATAGGAAAGACAAAACAGTCAACTCTGAATTAACTCATGTCAGCCTGTAGGCAGCTGATTCTTGCATTACAAAGTATCATTTACCTGTAATGCTAGAGATTCCTTTTTCTTTGTGTTTCAATTCTCAGTTCCTGAGGTACTTGCAAATTAGTGCAGTGTTTGCAACAGTTGGATATGGCACCTGAGGGGCATTTTGCATTATTACAAAATTCATATTACTCTTGAATTTGTATGTAATATACAGGCCTAGATGTAACACATGAAACGCAACATGTGAAACATGATATTACTTACATTTCTTTACATTGCAAATAAAATGGACATTGAATACTAGAGTAGTTTTTTAAATAAAAATATTTAATATGATGTTTCACAAATTATGTAAAAATGTTGGCTTTATTGAATAATCTCTTTATATTTTTGTCCCTTAATGTTTGAGGCAAAATATTTTGAATATTTAAAGAGAAAAATAATTTTTCAAAATATGAGACTTTTTAAACTTTTAGTTTACATCTGTAGATGAAAATATATTCAAATTTGGAATATTTGAAAACAACTATTATTTTTTAACCCTTTAGATCACTGAAATGAGTATTAGTCACGATCATAATAGAAATAGATAATAATGACAGTAAGGAAAAAAAACTCAAAGAGAAAAACAAAATTTCCAAAGAAGACTGCTTAAATTTTTAAAAACTGCTAACAATGAAAGTTAGCAGACTTTGAAGACAACCTATGTAAAATTTAGAAATAAGGTACTATAAATTATTCATTAATGAAGATTTGATTTGTCATGAAAATTGTGAAAATGAATAATCATTCTTATCAAAGCCACACTTAGAATGTCAAGTCTGATTAAATCCTTGCAACTTCATATCAGTTAATAAGTGATTCTTCAGCTACTAATTAAAACATTTAGATGGAAAAGAGAAGTATTCATGTCAAATGCATAATTCAGAAATAACAGATGTAATTCAGGGTTGCACCTTGCAAGATAAAAGAAAATCATATCTGTAAGAAAATATAATTTATCCTCCATTTGCCCCATAGTCCCAAGCACATAAACCGGTGAGAATTACACTTGGGACTTGCCTGGGCTTACCCGGCTTTATCTCTAAACATCCCGACCCTCCCCCAAAGCAGCAGGCCGAGCGGATCCACAATAAAAGGCACCACGCTGCTGCCCTCTCTCTCTCTGTCTCTGTGTCTCTGTCTGTCTCTCTGCTGCTCTCTCTCTCTTTGTCTCTGTCTCTCTGTCCCCCTGCTCTCCCTGCCCTGGCCCTCTCTCTCTCTCTCTCTGTCTCTCTGTCTCTGTCTCTGTGTGTCTGTCTCTCTGCTGCCCTCTCTCCCTTTGTCTCTCTCTGTCTGTCTCTCTGCTGCCTTCTCTCTCTTTTTGTCTCTGTCTCTCTGTCCCCCTGCTCTCCCTGCTCCCTCTCTCTCCCCACCCCACTCTGGGGCAGCCACTCTCTCTTTCAGATAATAAAGTCTCTTGCGTGGGCCCGTGTCTCCTGAGTCGTTCTGGGTAAGGAGGGTCGCAGTGAGATACCCTTTCAATATCTACAAAACCAGTAAATTAATCAAAGGGACAAAACCTATCACATAAGTGTTACTATATTTATTGCGTAATGATATTGGAAAGTGACTCTAACCCTTTTCATAGTATGAGACTATTTCTAGCAAAACACAATGTTCTTCAAATTAGTGGTAATAATTTTCCATTGGATAAACACACTAAAAAACATAGTATTTCATTTAACATCAAGTTTTTCCAACAGTGTATTAAGCATGTCTTTTTTATTCTGATGTTTTAACATCTGTAGTCATCTTTTTTACTTGTAGATTTATAGATTTTATGTATTCTAAATATAAGTCTATTAACTGGATTTGTATATCCACTTCATGCCTTGCATTTTTACTCTTAACGGTATCTGAAAGAAAGCAAGAATTTTTTAATGCAATTCATTTTATCAATAATATTCGTATTAGTGGTTTTTCTGCCCTGCTTCAATAATCTTTGCCTTCCTCAAGTAAATAAAAATTATTTTATGAGTTCTTATAGAAGATTTATTGTCTTTTACATTTGGACCTACACTTCAACTGGACTTGGGTTCTATGAATGATATGTGAGGCAGAGAAATTTTTTGTGCATGGAATCCATCTGACTAAACACTGTTTATTCAAAGGATTATCTTTTCCTTCCCTGCTGCTCTGCCCTGCCACATTTGTCATAAATACATTAAGCTGTTATACCTCAAAGGAGTTTTCTTTTTTGATATGTTCCTCTGTGGTTTGAAATCTCTTTATATTCACCCTCTACTTGGGCCCCTAAGTGAATTCAATACAGGAACTTTTTTGGGGGATATAATTGTTAATAAACAATCAGGGAGTGCCTTCAGTTAAAATGCCAACTAGCCTTCAAGCAAAGTACATATGCCAGTTTCTGGATGGACCACAACTTTCCCCCAGCTCTTACTCCCTGCCCCCTTCCTTCTGCAGACAGCTGGTATGAAGAGGTGAGGCTGCTAGATACTTGCTTATCTGCCTCCCACATTGACAGACTTCCTAAAGATCCAAATTGTTTATATATCTCTATATTTTAAATGTTTTAATTGAAATATAATTTATATATAATATTATACTGGCTTCACAAATACCTTAGTGATTCATCAATTATTATATATGTTCCTAAATGCTCACCATGATAAGTGTTTACCACCTGTCACCATACAAGGATATTACAATATTATGAACTATATTCCCTATGCTGTGCTTCCATTCCTGTGCCTAAATTATTTTATAATTTGGAGTATGTACCTTTTGTCCCCTTCTCCCAGTAGATTATTTATATTCTTAATCACATTTTCATTGTTGCTTTCATTCTCCTTTGACCATTCAAAGGGATGCCCACTCTCCCGGGAAGCTGGGCTAAATTGAGGGACGCAAAAGCTAAATAGAAACTCATAAAAGGCTGTTCTTCAGTAATTTACCAATGAGAAGTGGGCAGGCCATTCAGGCCTGTCTCTACTCAGAGCTGCTGAGGAAAAAGAACTAAGGGACAAATGGAGAGAGAGATTCCAGGAGGTTGAAGGTCCTGCAAATGTTTAACCTGACCCCAATCTCAAAAGCCCTTGTGCTCTTGGGCTTATCACATTTCCAAATGCACCAAAAAATAAAATATCAATTAGACTATCAGAGCCAAATTAAATGTCAAAACTCAAGAGGGAAATTAAGCCAAACTGAGCAACTCTCATCTGGTTATTTCATGCTGGGTGATTTCCGGAAGCCCAGGGGTCATTAGCAAAACCTGCTGGGATCCAAAAGTCATTTTCCAAAGGATATAGATGCACTTGAAATCTTCAGTAAAAACAGCAGCAGAGAACAGTAGGACTTTCAGTGAATTTTCCTGGCATTAAGGCACACATCTAGATCTGTGCACAAATTAACATGCTGTTCATCTGCCTACAGTGTAGGTGACCAACAGAGCAAAAACCTTTGACTTGGGTTATAGTCTAAGCAGAAGCTCAGAGCCTAGGTAACAAGACAGAGCAACATTTACGGGCTGGATAGCTGTGGGGAAGTCCAGGCAGAAAGCCTGTGAAAATAGGTTCATTATTCTTTCCTGAATCTGTGTAACAGGCCCAGGGCTCAGGTAGCAGTGCAGAGGGTCCAGGCATCCCTTTGTTATGATCGGGCAGAGAAGTCAGAGCAGGGAAGTTGAGGAAGACAGACTCTTGAAGCAGATCCCTTCTTCTGCCCCCAGATACCACTCCCATATAAATAAAAACAGGCCTGCCAGGTGTATGAACAGAACAGTTTGTCCAAAACTAGGTAGTTTGACAAGCAACCATTTAAGTAATTCAGTGGTCCTCGGCTTTGGCTGTACCCTAGCCTTGTACTAAAATGCTGATGCCTGGACTCCTCCCTTCTGTGACTTGGATTCAACTGGGGTGGGATGAAGCCCTGGCATAAGTAACTCTAAATAAAGTTATTCAATATAACAACGAAGCAAAACTGAAGGAACAAAACAGCAGCAGACTCACAGACTGCACGAAGGGACTAGGGGTTACCAGAGGGGAGGGGGAGGGGAGGACGGGTGGAGAGGGAGGGAGAAGGGGATTGAGGGGTATTATGATTGGCACACATGGTGTGTGTGGGGTCATGGGGAAGACAGTGTAGCACAGAGAAGACAAGTAGTGACTCTGTGGCATCTTAGTATGCTGATGGACAGTGACTGCAATGGGTATGGGGGGGACTTGATAATTTAGAGGGTGAATGTAGTAAGCACAATGTTTTTGATGTGAAACCTTCATAAGAGTGTATATCAATGATACCTTAATAAAAAAAAAGAAAGGGAAGTTACTCAAGTGATTCTTAATGTACATTCAGGACTGAGAACCTGTAATTAATTTAAACGCCTTCAGACTGCAGTAATCACACTATGGCTAAAACAGAAAATGATCCCCAAGAATGTGAGCCCTAACCGCTGAGGAGGGCTTTTCAATCAATGCAGATTCAGCATGACTTGATTTAAGGACAACTTAAAGATTAGGGAGCAGGGGATCAAATTGTTCCTAGATGTTAACTTATTTTTGAAGCTCATACAAAACATTATCTGATAACCTGATGGAAGTTATTTAACGTACTTATTTTTAAAAGAAACTTTTGCTCTAATAAAAAGTGGGAGAACATCTAAACACATATCTGTGTTAAACTCAGGATTCAGTATCACGGGATATGGGTTATAGGGTAGTGGAATGAACTCAGCTCTGAGATAACAGAAAGAAGTGGGTGCAAATTCTGTGCTACCAGCGGGGCCTTCGATCGGTGACTCAACTTCTCTGAGCTCCTAAGACAAGGATAATGATACCTGTTTCTCAGATGGTTTCCAAGGATGAAATGGGACAGTACAGTCAATGAGTCTTTGTTAGGCTCTACACTGGAACTACCTGGGTTAACTCAGGGTTCTGGGAAAGATGTTCAGGGAAGGTGGGAAAAAAGTCCCCACCTCCCTGAACCTGCCCAGAGCTACTGCAATGTGTTTGGGCCGGGAGGCAGCCCCAGCTGGTCAGTGGTGGCTATTTTTTTCTCTAATGGTCCACCATGATCATGGTTCAAATACTTTCCATTTGCACTAACTGTGGATTTATTGGCTCCGTCTTACTCTGTTTTGAAGGCTGATTAGCTGGGCCTATCACTCTCCTAGCTATGGGGAGGTCTGTCCATTAGAGCTTCCAGTCCCAAGCCACTTCACAGGCCACTTGACAGGTCACGTGGCACCGAGCATGCATAAAGAAACCTTCTGAATAGCAGGCAAGTAAGTATTCTGCACGGCCTAATACTTTGCTGGGCACCCCAGCCAGCGAGAACTCATTAAACAGCAGCAGAAACATCAAAAACACCCAACCATTTTCTCAGTTGTTTGTGTGACTGTAACAAAAAGTCCCCACTAGAGGGCAGGAGACCTTAATTTAAGATGATGGTTTTCTGGGGTTTTTTTACAGGTGAATAAACCGGATAAATTATAATTACTGAATAATAAATAATCATGGATAACATTCCTTATATATTTCCTAAGGGCCATGAGCTCCCATAAGCATTTTATATGCATTATTTTATTTATTTATTGTTATTCTTTTCCCCTAGTTCTTATCATAAGTTGTAATTATACAATTGTTAGCTGTTTTTCATTTCTGTCCGCACAGCTGGACTGGAAGTTCCATAAGGAGGTCTGTTTAACTTACTAGTCAATACTGATTAGTGAGTCTGGAACACTGCAGTAGCTGAATAAGTACTTGTTGAACAAATGGATGTTGAATGAACTGAACCTTGATATCAAAACCAAAAGATGAAGGTTATTATTATTGTAGTACATTGTGTTTTGTGCTTAGCAAAATTGTTTTTAAATTTGTAATATCTCTTCTTAGGTATTTTAAATTAATTAAAAAGTGCTTTTTCCACAGTGTTCCTTCTATAGCTTTTGTATGTTTTATTTTGGGGGAAAAAAATGTTCTTTTTTAGAGAGTGATAGGCATTATCAAAACTAAATTCACAAAAATTAAAAAAAACTAAATTGACTAAGTTTCCCTCTTTAGAAGAACTTGTACTATTAACTTATGTTGATTAAAGTCATTATAATTATCTAGACCAATTTGTTAATTTGCATTCAACAAAATCTTGTATGTTGATGCCAAGAAATAGCATAGAAATCATATTAAGAAGGAGTCTAACAGATGCTGCACCAGCCTGAGCCATCCATCCCCTGTTTTAATAGTTAGAACATGAAGATGGGCCAGTGCCAAGAGAAAGGCGTTAGCCTCTGGGACAAAAGTGGGGGGAAAACGACAGTTGGAGGACACAGTGGAGGTCTCCCTTCTGCCCATCAGACAAGGACTGAAACCAGCAAATGCAGACACTGAAAAGGGTAAAGAGAGCTACTTTGGAGCATCTCTCAATGCTATCTATGCACAACTGTCTAATGATAAAACTTCCAATAATGAACTGTATCATTTTCACAAATGATGACGTTTGTGTCTTCCCACCAAGCTTCTAACTCCCTCCTGGTGACCCAAAGACCACAGGCACCTCAAATGTAACATCAAAACTAGTCCCTCCTCCTCCTCCTGCAGGCGGCCCCTCCCCTGTGCCTGGCTCTGTGACCAACTACCATTCCTCTCTCTGGTATGGGTTATTGTGTCCCCCAAAATTCCTGTGTTGAAGGCCTAACCCCAGGACCTCAGTGTGAGCTTATTTGGAAATAAGGTCATTGCAGAGATAGTTGAATTAAGATGAGGTCATTAGAGTGGGCCCTAATCCAACATGACTGGTGACCCTATAAAAGGGGAAATGTGGACACAGAGACAAGCATGCAAGGTGAACGCCATGTGAATGTAAAGAAAGAGATCAGGTGATGGTTTTACAAGCCAAGGAACACCAAAGGCTGCCAGCAACCCACCAGAAGCCCAGTGAGAGGCATAGGACACATTCTGATTTACAGTCCCTGGAAGAAAACAACCATGCTGGCGCCTTAATCTTGGACTTCTGGTTTCCAGAACTGTAAGACAATCATTTCTGTCATTTAAGCCAACCATTTTGTGGTACTTTGTCACAGCAGCCTTAGAAAACAAACACACATTACCCAGGGAAGACTGACCCTCCCTCTCTCACGGGCCACATTCACTGACGGGGTGTCAGCCAGGTAACCTCCAAAACGCCTCCTAAATTCAGCTGCTACTCTGTTTCCACTGCCTCTGGAGGCGTGTTGGGTAACAGGGTAATCTGTAAGCTGCGTATAAGGAGAGGCTAGAAAGGGACTTGGTTGGAGCTGGCGAGCAGAGGGTCAGGGTGCACCTAGCCAGGGTAAGACAAACACTGACTGACTTCCTGCTTGGAGAACGCTGAGACCTCAGAGGCTGTACGGGTGCCAAAGAGGTGGGGCTGGCTGCAGGCTCCACCGACTTTGGGCCTGGGCTTTCTTCTGGGATGTGTGTTGGAGGATGAGAGATCTTGGAGGCGCCTTTCCTGCCCAGAGTTCCTAGGCATGGCTGCGGCGTGCACATCCCCGAGGCACCAGCTTTGTGTGGCTGCAGAGGGTGTCCCTTTTCCAACTGCAGACTGAATGGGCAGCGTTGCTGATGAGTGCCCAGGTTCCGGTCCAGGAGGCATGAGCGGAGCTGAGCAGCCGCTTGGCATTACCCAGCATCACCTCCAGCTCTGCCAGAAATGGGAGAGTTCACCTCTTTGTGAAAATCTCGGAATTGGATTCTCAACTTTGGGATCAAGCAGTGAAGGACCCGGAATACGACACCTCCTTGGGCCCCAGATAGACTGAGAAGCTGTGCTTGCCTTTCTGTGAGCCCTATGCCTGCCCTCCCCAAGCCCACATACCCCTCCTTCCTCCTCCCCAGGTGTCCTCCTAGCAGCCCTCCTCCACCTTTCTCCGCCCCCCCCTCCCTCCCCTTTGCTTCACTCCCTTCCCACCTTTCCACTTGGCCCTGCAGCGCCTCCCCTTTCTCCCTCCCCGTCTGTTCACCTCCGCCCCTCGCTCCGCCCATCGGTGTTTACCTTCGTCCCAGATCCGGATGAAGGCGCTGCCCTGCCCATGCCCGGCCCTGCCCCGTTGCTGGCGGCCTGGGTCTCACTCCATGGCTCAGGGCTCCGGCACTCAGTCCCTGGGGAAAGGGCCCCCGCTCAGCGTCCAGCTCCTGCGCGCACAGTACGAACGCTGGAGGCGGCAGCAGCGGGCCCAGGCCCACCTTGTGGTGCTCCCGAAAGGTAGGGCTAGGCAGGTGCTGGGCAGAAGGGGTGGGGAGGAGGGGAGGGTGCCTGGGCAGGAGGGGAGGGGAGGAGGCCGTGGCTGAGTGCTGAATGGGCAGGTGGAGCTGCAGGCAGGGAGAGCCCTCCTGGTGGGGAAGAGCAGGGACCCGGGTCTGTCGGAGTCAAGCCAGGATCAGGACAGAACTCAGCTCCGTCCCAGCGCCAGCTGGGCCAGGGGCCTCTACCCAGCGGCTGGCAGGCAGCCCGCTGCTCCTGGCCTCTGCTCTTATGCTCTGATCTTGCTAGACAGGTCTGCCTGGCAAGCTGGGCTTGGCTCCCCGTTAGGCCAGGTGGGCAGATGGGAGCTCTGCTTCCTGGCTGGGTCTCACCAAGGCACCCTGGAAACCAGAGAAACTGCCTCTGGACAGAGACGTGGTGTTTCCTCCAGCCTGGGTACCGGCCAGAGGATGCACAGGGCTCAGGGGCTCAGCAGGCGCCCTGGCTCTCAGAGCTTCACTGCAGCCTCGAACAGTGGCCAGGGTGGTACAGTGGGACACAGACCCCTCCTCCGAGGAAAAGCCTCTTCCCTTTGGGAACTCAGATTTCATTCTGGAGGAAGGTAGGAGCACAACGCTCAGAAAGCAAGCGATTGTCAAATCCAAGCCTTCATCCTCAAACCCAGGAACAGGTCAAGGGAGGTGAGAAGGTCCCCTGAAAGGTCAAGGCTGTGCCCAGAGGTTTCTGTGATTACTTGTGTAGTTCAGGACTCATTGAGTGGCCCATGCTGCACCAGGCCAGGCTGGGAAGGACTCAGGGGCCACAGGGACCTCACTGTGCAGGACAGGAAGTGTGCGGCCTTTGGAGAAAAAGGTGACACCTCTGAGCTAAAGGTGCCCATCTCCCACTATTTGGGTGTCACCAAGTGGGATCCTCTGGAACTGAACTGGCACAGCCAAACAGCCCCCCACTCCTGCAGGGCATAACCAAAAGGTTCCTAAAGCCCTATCTCATCCTCAAGGGTCTTTATTCATTTAGTCATTCAGTAAACACTTATTAAGTTAAAACCACAATCAAATGAAAGCATGCCCCAACAACATCTCAAACGTCGGGTGCCCCATAGAATTCACCAGACCCGGTCCCCAGCGGCCCCTTCTCCTGCCTTCTATAACTAAGTCCTCCCTCGTCCTGTGATAGGTTGGGGCAGATTATGCAAGGTGGAGTGGTCAGGCAGTGCTTTCCAAGGACGTGGGAGTCTTTCAGGGTACTGCTAACAGTTGCCGTTCCACGTTCCTTCTATAATTGGGAGCAGCAGGGCACTGATGGTGAGCTCAGCTACTTGTCTCATATCTGAAGAAGAGCCCGCAGTGAGTCCCAGCTCTCCATTCACTTGCTGTGCCACTTTGAACAGGATACGTAAATTCTGTGACTCAGTTTCCCCATCTGTCAAATGGGAGTAACTACAGTACCTAGAGGATAGGGTTTTTGTAGGAACTGAATGAATGGATATGTAAAAACTCCTCACAGATTTATATGCTGACAGGCTGAGGACCAGGTCCCTCATGCCATGAGTCTGGATCGTAAGGACACTTGAAGTCCTCGGACTGGGTATGAGTAATAAGGTAGTTCTCCAGGGAGAAATCAGGGTAAGATTACAAAAAAATCAGGTAAAGTGATGCTAGGAAAGCAAAAAAGCAATTTTGTCTACACTTTAGCAACAGGACAGATGGTGGTACCATTCACTGAGATAGGGAAGGCAGGAGAAAAAGATTCCTGACAGAGAGACGAATTTGTTTTTGACTATGTAGTGTTTCAGACAGCTGTCTGTAGAACTTCAACCAGCCTAAACTTCAGGAGAGAAATGTGGGCTGGACATACAGATATGGGGTCATCAATATAGGCATGGTCATTGAAGCTGTAGGCATAGATAAAAGTGTGGAGGGTCCGTGTTAGATTGATAAGAGGCTGGCATGAAAATGAGAGTTCTGGGATATTCAGATATTTCAGGGACAAGCAGAGGAAGAGAAGCCAAGGATGACAGAGCGAATAGTCAAACTGGTAGGAGAGCTCCATTTATTCTGAAAAAGGAAGGAAATTCTGACAGTGCTGAACCTTGGATGAACATGGACGGAACCTGAGGACATTATGCTAAGTGAAATAAGCCAGTCACAAAAGGACAGATGTTAAGAGTGCACCTATATGAGGTGCCTGGTGCTGTCTAGTTCACAGAGATGGGAAGGAGAAGGGTAGTTGTGAGGGGCAGGGGAGGAAGAAATGGAGAGTTGTTTTTAATGGGTGTAGAGTTTCAGTTTGAGAAGATGAAGAAATTCTGGAGATTGGTTGCACAACAATGTGACTGTACTTACCAGTGAACTGCATGTACACTTACAAATGGCTAAGATGGTAAATTCTATGTTATATGCATTTTACCCACAATTTTTTTTTAGTGGTAGGAGGAAACCAGAAGCTATTAATATCATGAAGCCAGCAAGCAGAGGGAGTTTAGAAGGTAGAGCTCCTCTATGTCAAGTACAGCAGAGAGACCCAGGAAGACAGAGTAACCATTGAGACACACACACAAAATTTATTTCAGTATCTCAAGACATTGGGTTACATTTAGAAAGGCAGGAATTCTGGGAGCTAATGGAATTAGCTTTTTTTCATCCTATCTTAGTATATGGGATGGATCTAAGTTCTTATTACCCCAGTGGTTAGTGTCCAAAAGGCATATGCTTTTATCACACTCAGACAGTGTGTGCTCCATCTCGTGCACAAAAGGGACTAGGGATGGGAACTTACATCTGGGCTAGGTATTCCATAGGTACATTTCATTGAAACTTCCCAACAGCCCTGTAAGGTAGCTCCCCTTTTCAGGTCTCCATTCCCCATTCCTTGAGCCCAGCTGAACAAGCTCAAAATGCCTCTGTCTTTCCTAACTGGTATCTTCTAGCAAACTGAGCCAAGGATGGAGAATTAAGGATGCATGTAGATCATTAAAATATTTCTGTCCTCCCTAGTCCCTGACCAACCAGAACAAAACAAATGAAAAGCATGATCTGAAATGTCCCTATACTCTTCAGACAATTGCTTTAATTATATTTTGCTTGGCCAGTGGAGAGCAGGCACTAACCAGAGGTGTGGAGGGGACCTCATGAATCTCAACAGGGTCTGCTTTTGGGATAGGGCCCCCTGAGTACCTCCCCACTTAGCCCCTTTCCTTGTCCTCCGTGGACCCTGGACTGGGACTGACAGCAGAGGAGGCTCCTCTCTGCCACCAAGATCTGCCTGTCCGTCTTGGGTCCTTTCCTTCTGGGGTCACAGTGGGAGAGGATTCCCACTCCTTGTGTCTCCCATCATGTCCTCTTCCTCCTTGGCTTCAAATAAGGACACAGCATTTTCAATATCTGTAAAGGTTTTCATGTCTGTTGTGCTGACAGAACAGTGTGGTTATAAAGAAGTTGCAAATCTTCAGTCTTCCCTGGAAATAGTGTTTCTGGGATTGAACCTCTGTTTCTCCGGGACTCCCAAACCCAGAGCTCAGGAGCTTCCTTCTGACTCAATTCCTCCAACACATAACCCTAGTCCTGCCATGCCACCCATAGGGTCTCCTGTAGTGACAAATGCAGGAAAGCTCAAGTGAATCACTGACAACTCTGAGGGAACTCCAGGCTGGTCCCAGGCCTGCTTCCTATAGGAACATGCCTCTCAGCCGTTACCACAACCCTTGCTGCCACCAGGATTAATGATAAACTGTCATGTTCCACAAGGTGGTAAAAATACATCCGAGAAGAAAGACATGGGTCTGCACCCTCACCCCTGAAGCCAGTCCAAGAAGCAGTGGGTGCCGCGCACATGTTCCCAGGACAGGGTCTGTAGGACAGGAGGAGGAAAAGGGCCTGTCCTCCAAAAGGAGCTGCTTCAAAACACAGCCCCTCCACCCCTGCCTTGGATGGGAAACCCAGGATTGGAATCCCAGAGCACAAACCCCCATAAATGAAGAGACTCTCCTCCCCCGGGGGAGGGCACCTGACCAAATACGTGGGTGACCGTGCATGTGCCCACCCTCCTTGCTGTCCTTTCAGCCTGCAATGCTAGCTCCCCAGCTCTTCTGAGGGGTCACTCTGCACTGCAGCCAAAAACCGAAATCTGTTACTCAATTCTATTATGCTTGAGTTTTTCTCCCTAGCATTGTTACCACCTGAAATTTTATTATTATATTTGTTTGCTTATTGTTTTCCTTTCCCACTAGAATACACCCATGAAGATGTGGATTTTGGCTCAGGGTTCACTGCTGTGTAACCTGGACCTAGAGTCAGGAATGCCAGGCCCATAATAAGTGATTCATAAATACTTGCTGAATGAATGAATAATTGTGCATGAGTGTGCATGTATGTGTTAGAGGCAGCTTATGTGGGTGTGAATGTGGGGTTGGGAGGGAGTGCGGGTGGGATCAGGTGTGTGCCCGGGTGTGTGTGATACATGCATGCTGGGTAATGGGTACCTGGCCTCCTTGACATTTTGACTACAGCCTTCCTTTAGCTTGAACGCTCAGAGACCCCCAAAGTGAGAGCTGCCCCCGTATCTTCCAGTGGTGACCCTCTGCCTTGTTTGTCAGGAGGGAACATGCCTGCCCCTGCTGAATCCATGGTTAGTGCTGTTTGGATTAACAAGGAGAGAAGGTGGTCACTGTCCCAGGAACAGGCAGATCCGGAGGCAGAGGGGAGCCCGGAGGAGGCTGACAGAGGCTGTGTCCAGACCCCCGAATCTCCGTGGCACACGCACCTAGAGATGCACCGCTCAGTCCAAACCTTCCACCAGGAAGCCAGTCTTCAAGAGCAACACAAGGGCAAGCTCATGGTGCCTGAGCAAAGCCTCCCTCAGGGAGGAGCCCCAGGCCCGTCTGAAAACAATCGGGTGACTCAGCAAGGGACCGCGACCCCAGAGGCAGCCCAGCAGGAACATCAGGTGGGCAGCACCCAATCAAAGGCAGCGGGGTCTGGCCCGAACACTGGCACTCAGTGCCCTCCTTCTGTCAAGAGTCCATGCAGGTCTGGAAAACCAGCTCCCTACCCCTTTCCCCAGAGGAAAACTCCCAGGATCTCCCAAGCTGCCCGCAGCCTCGGCTTATACGGCCCAGCCTGAAGCTTTCCACTCAGCCACTGACGGCCTCATCAAAGAGCCCAGGAAGCAGAGCCCACAGCGAGGCCTGGAGCTTGGAGCAAGAATGGACTAATCCAATCGTAAGGCTTGTTGGACATGAACTGCACAGTGGGCACGCGGTCTCGCCCTTCAAAACGGCAGAGATTGCCTGGGCCGGACTGCTCACAGTTCAGGCTGAAAGAGTGCTGTCCCACCAGCGCGGCCCATTCCGCTTGCATGAGGAGCCCTGCCCTGCAGCCAGGAGGCCATCTGCTCCGTCCCCAGAAGTGGGGAATTTGGGGCCATACCACAGGCCGCCTCGCCATGGAATAACCCTAGCAGTGCCCTGGTGCCAGCAGACAGGGGCACCCTCGTTTTCAGGGTCTTCCGATGGCCTCTCATCTACTCTGGAGAAGACGGATTCTGAGAACTGCTATTTCTGGTCGCTATGCCTGGAGGCCAGCCCACTTAGAAGTCACCGCGTTCTTGGTAGTGACCACTATTTCTGCTGAGTCCCCCAAATACGGTCACCCTGGGTAAAAAAGATCAGAACAATGCCACCCACCATTTGGTGTGTTTAAAGTGTCCTTAGAAAGGGTTGGTCGTGTCTCCCCTCTTACTCGGTCTCCCCACTCCAGTCTCATCTCGGATTTATTTCCTTCTCTCCTTCCTTCTCTCCCTTCCTTCCTTTGCTTCAACCTCTTTGTCTTCTCTCCTTCCCTCCCTCCCTCCCTCTCTCTCTCCAATTAAGTTCTTCCTAAGCACTGCCGATCATCGCAGGTACCTCCTAATAGGAGCCTGAGCAGGAGAGAGAAATGCGCCTGCGTGGAAAATATGTGTTCCCCACGAACTGGTCCTGTTTCAGCCAAATTCAGATGGTTCAGATCCTTCCTGGGACATCTGAAATCTAAGACAATGTGAAGCAGGTGTTACTTGGGTGACGGGGAGAAAGTAGGTCTTCCCCAGTTAATGTGTAACTTTGGTAATGGGATTTAAATACACGTAAGGTGCCTTTCCCTTATCAGATTCTCTCTGTAAAATTTCACCTGCATCCTCCCTTTTTTCCCCATAGCAATTGAGTCCTGACCATCTGCATCCAGAGTGGTTAACTAAGAATGTCATTTCCTGTCAAAAATACATGTGCCTGCTCCTTAGACCACCAGAAATTCACTCCAATTTGGGATTCATTGCGATTCCTTTGTGAATAATTAGTCAATTGTGATTTTTTTATAGTCTAATGAAAATACAAGGAAATTTTCTGAAGAAACTGTCTTTTGCCTTTGTTTTAAAGAGGATTCCCACAAGTAAACCCCCTTTCTACAATGTATCAATCAGGATAGGCTACATTTTGCTGTAGTAATAAGCAATCCCCAAATCTCCCAACAGAAGCTTTTTTTATTCATCTAAAGTCGCCTGTGGATTTGGGCAAACTTCTAGGGCAGCTCTCCCACATGTATTACCAGCAATTCAGGCTGCTTCAATCTATGGCAACATCAGATCAATACTGGTTTCCCTAATCACTGTAGCAGGAGAGCAAAGTGCATTAATAGTCATGTACTAGCTCACATCACTTCTGCTCATGTTTCATTGTGCAAAGCAAGTCACAGGATATGAGGAAGCGCAGTCATTCCATGTGCCTGGAAGCACAGAAGAAATGGAAATGTCAGTGAACTGAACTAATGGCTAACACAGGTAGACAGGCTCCAGGTCACCGTACACTGCTAGATTTCATTCTCTATACACTAAGTAGCCATTAAGGGATTTACGTATGAGACAAAATGATTTGAAGTGCAGTTTAACCAGATCACTCTGGTGTTCTATGGAGAAACAGTTGAAAGTCATGTTAAGAGGTGATATCAGGGGACAAAATGGCCAGGAACAAGTTTAATATGGAAGATGCTATTACCTCAAGCAAGAGTGGGGGCGGAGAGATGGAGGCTATGTGGATACATTTGATATATCTGGAGATAGAATCAATAGGATTTACTAAAGGAAAGTTATAAGTTCAGTATGAAGGACACTGAGTTGGAGATGCTCATGAGACACATAAATGAAGATATCAAATAGGCAAATGGCTAAGTGAGCCTAGGGTTCTGGGCTAACCACATGGATTTAAGTGTCATGAGTATGTGGAGTTACTTCAAAGGAGGAGGAGGAAAGAGAAGATCACCTCTGCAGAGTGTAGAGAGAAAACGGGGTCCAGAATGAGTCCTGAAAACTCCCAATTTACCTAGTTGAAAAACCTCTAAGGAATTTTCCAGTCCTTAGAAGAGGTGGGGTACAGGGAGGAGGAGGCAGCGAAGGACACTGGAGAAAGGAGAGCCAGGGGGTGTGGGGTCACAGACCTCAAGAGGCAAGCGAGAGAGCAAGACATTGCACAGGCTACTCCTGAAATTGCAAACCTTCCACAAACCCCCATTTTCCTAGAGTCCACAGTCTTCAGTCTTAAATGCTCTTTCTTGAGCATGGGTTTAAAAGTCCAGAGGACACGAGGCAATGCTGGATATAGGAGAACTTCTCAGCCAAGTGCAGACCAGGTCAGTGCCAGCGAGTTCGGGTCAGAGTTTTGAATCCTTCCATTCTCTTCCCACAAGGCTGCTTCTGCCAGGAGCATCAGACCAGAACCATCTCCCTGTTTCTTAACCACACTCATACTCTTCTATCCAAACAGCTGGGGCAAGGGGCTCAGATTATGAATGGGCTGTCACACTACCCACTCTGATTTTCTCTCCAAGGCTAGCCATGGCTGGAGCTGACTTTCTCTACCCCCCTCTTCACAGTGCTAGTGGAGGGAGGTTTTCCTAAGCCAGAGAACAACCAGCTCACATTGAAAATCCAGTGCCAGGCAGGTTACATCAAGTCTCCTGGCCTTCCAGCCACAGTGAGCAGCCCCCCCCCACCCCATGTGGCTGCCATGAGATAGGCAATCGGATTCACTCCTCCCGGGATGGGGAGCGTCCAGGCTCCAGTCTCAGCACTGCATTGGTGGACAAGACCTTAGCTGAGTGCTGTAATTCTCGGAGCCACAGATTTCCCAGTCGCAGAGTGAGGTGATACCCTCTGCTGGTCCGTTGGTGGCCATTTCTGTACCTGCGTGTGGTGGTCAGCCTTGCGGGAGATGGCAGCCCACATAAGCAAACCCAAATAGAAGCCTGTAATGCCTTCAGACTGTAAAACGGAAACCTAAGGATAACTAATCATAAACTACTGCCTAAGCTTTAAACTATGGACATTCAAGAATTTCCTTCCTTTGCTTCTGCACCTTTGCTAGAAAATCTCTCCCAGCTCCTGTCGGTAGAGCCCTGCTAACTGCTTCCCATTGGGCACTACCTGATCCCAGTTGATTTTTGCTCATCAAAAATTTTAATAGGCCTCAGTTTCTACTTTAACACTACCATTTTAAATACCTCCTTCTGACTCCCTCCCCTACTTCTGTATCACCATAGCTGGGAGATCCCATTCAACTATTTTTGAATTAAAACCATCAGCAGTGAAATTGGTGCTTCTATCTGGAGCGCCAGAGGACACCATATGGCTTTTCGTTTAGGAAAACTAAACACTGCTTCCTAAACCTAACCTTTCCCCAGCCTTTGAGGCTTTGGTTACTCCACCTCTGCACTAAAACATCTTTCTGAATAATTTCCTTATTGCTGAGAAAGACCCAGGTCACCTAATTTCCACATTTTCCCTGGGGCATAAATTCCAGAAGTTCACCTGCTGTGATTGTGTGTCTCCCACAGCTAACAACATGCCTCCTAGAAACAGTGTTCAAAGGTCCTTCTCATTTTATTTCTTGGCCTTGGGCTTGTGGCAATTACATTACGTTTTCCCCTCCACTTCCATCCAGAAAGGTGAGACACCTGCTATATACTATTAATCCTTTTATCTCCCTTTTGTCTATTCATTGATGAATCCACCCCCTGACTTCCCCAGTCCAAGAGCATAATCAAGACTTGGCAGCATGCCCACCCGTCAGCCCTAACGGAGAAAAGGAGGAGGAAAAGCCGGCGGTGATAAATACTGGGTCTCCCGACAACGCCAACTCAGAGTGTTTGTAAGGTGGGCCTGAGCTGGCCCTCACAAGCAGAATCCGGCCCAGATCCAGGTTAGCAAATATTCTCCCAGAGTGGAGCTGCTCCCCTTCCCGAGAAATGCAGGTGTCCTGTGGCGGAAGGGTCCTGAGAAAGCCTGTGCCCACTCCTGTCCCTGCCCTCACAGGCCTCAGATTCTCCCCCAACACCAGAGCCTCGGTATCCTTTAAGGTTCTGCCCACAACACAGTGTGGCTACACTTGCAACCTGAGGGCTGGGGGCAGTGGCCCCCCAAATCCCACACTCCTGTCTACTGAGCTGTACCTCATTCTGGCAAGACTGATGGGGAGACCTTACGTGAGCTGGACCTAATGTGAGCCATGAGGCGCTTTTTGCCCCACGAGCCTTAGGCTCCCATCAAGGGTGGCCCTGTCCTCTACGACCATGCTTCTCAACCCTGATTACACAGGAAAACCATCAGGAAGCTTGAGAACATTCCATTAAGTGACAACCCCTGGAGTAGGGCCAGAGTATTGGTAGTCACTGTTTACATTTTGATCAAGACATAAAATATGTAAAATGTGACAAGTATACTAAACTTGAGCATATATCTTAAGGACTTATTTTATATATATAAGTGTGTGTGCATGTTTATATATATGCTTATTTTCACAGATGTACACACACACTCACACAACACAGATCAAGATAACACTTCCAGCATTCTAGAAAGATCCCTTCAGCCTCTTCCCAGGAATCAACCACATTTTTCTATTACCCTGTTTCCATTTTCTGCCACATTGAATAAAGCTAGTATTCTTTTTAAACATCCCTTGGTGGCATTTGCATTCATTTCTTTTAAATTCTCACCCTCCTTTTAAAAAAATTTTTAACAGATGGGCTGGCTTTGAGCATAGGCACTTTTTGAAAGCTCCCCCTGCCTGCTGATTCTAATGTGCGGTCAGCGTTCAGACCCACTGTCTTAGGACCGCACAGATTGCCCACTGGAGGCACACGGTTATGCAAAGGACAGAGGCTGCTCTGTGAGGCTGAGCACAGCACTCCTGTCCCCTCTCCTTCGGGTCACACTCTGTACTTGACTTTCCAAGGACGGGGACAGGGGTGGGCCACGGCCCTCTGTGGGACGCAGCTCCATGCCTATCGTGGAGGTGCAGTTAGGGGAGCGATCCAAGTGGGATCACTGTCTGAGAGAGTCGGCTGGCCAGACGGGTCATTGTTCCTCCTGAAAGCATGCCCGACTCTTCTCTTTTGGGTGGAGTTACAGGGGGAGAGAAAACCTCAAACTCTTCACTGGGGCTGACCTGTCTGCCCTTCATCATACATAGAACCAGAAGCATTTGGTTGCTTCTCTTTGGAGGGCTCTCTAGTTTCAGGGCTCTTCCTGAGATGAACTAGGAGCCATACACAGAAGAGAGAGGACTCAGTGACTGCAACGAGGACCATCTCAGGGCAAGGGCCTGCTGCGCTTTGGACAAGAAGCTCCCGAGAGGGCTTTCAGGGGGCATCTATCCAGGTGGGGAGGGTTGGCAAAGAGGATTTTTCAGGATGTTTTTAAGACGCTTTAGACATTTCAGAGCAATTAATTTCAGAGTGGTTTGGGGTCACTAATGGCACCCCAGCCAATCACTTATAGTCTGGCTCGGTTCTCAAAGCATGTTCTGCAGATCAGTAGCATCAGTGTTTCCCGGGAACATGTCAGAAATAAAAATTCTCCAGCCCCACCCAGACCTCCTGACCCAGAAACTCTGGGGTGAGGCTCAGCTGTCTGTTTTAGCAAGAACTCTGGGTGGACTGATCATGATACAGTCTGTCTCCTGTCTTCGTGTGTGGTCTGCAAGGAGAGGTGGGTCACATGTGGTAGATTTCCTCTTGCAGATTTTTTTAAGCAAAAAAAATCCCCATTAGGGTTCCAAGCAGTTGCACAGAGAAATGGAGGACTTGGAGGCGGCCTGCCATTTTAACAAGCTTGCTTAATAACTTTCAGCTCCGTTTTCCTATTCTGGTCTAAGGAAGGGCAGCCCAGTAGGCCTGTGCTGAAGAGGAAAAAGAAGTGACAGGGAGAGAAGTCGCCCCCTGCAGGCGCCTGCGGGCAGCGCACAGAGCCCCCGTGTTACAACGGCCCGGCCTGCTGGCTGGGAAGCCCTCAGCGCGTCTGCTGAGCCCAGGCTGGTGCAGTGTGAGTGGCAAGTCAAAGGTCTATTACAGAGAGAACAAACCCTTTCTAGGTAGAGCATCTGCTGTGTGCAGGACCCTGTCCTGGGGCAAAAGGGACAGATACATAGGAAAGTCACGTGCTTTGCTCTTAAGGAAGGTAACAACATTTAAACACATTGAACAGGCATGACTCATAGGATGTAATCCCGCATCGCAAATATAAACCATAAGCCACAATAGTGGTGCTGCACAAACTGAGATGGAGGAAGGGGAAGAGTAAGAAATTCATTTTTTAAACAACACTTGACTTTGTGAACCTGAACAATTTTGACCATTCCAAGCCTTAAAGTCACACAACTGCCCCAGAGAATTTTTTTCTACAACCGGTAACAATGACCAGAAGCCGGAGGAATGAAAATGCCAACGCCAGACCTTACCTCAACAGCTCTGGTCTATATTGTTCCCTTGCATTTCAATATATTACTTTGTTTTATTAAATTTTTTTTTTCCACGGTTGTGCATGAACTTCATGGCTGGGCCTGATCACTCGAGGAATTGGAAGCAACTCCTGGCCACTCTTAGTCACAAAACACAATTTCAGTTTGGAACTTAATACATCCTGTCCAGTGTGGTTTTAAAAATAAAAATATTCCCAACTTCTCTCAGAGGTAAGACTTCTTTCTCTGCAGCTCTGAGCTCCATGTCCATGTGGATGGGGGTGGGGAGCTCAGATAGCTGCTCTTTCTCCCACCTGCCACTTCCAGGTCTCATTCCAAATTACTTGGGAAGGTTTCTATCCTCTCCAGGGGTGGGAGTGGGTAATTGGCTGGGGGGGAGGTGAGTTAGGACCTTGCTTGATTACTACCACCATGAGATGGCAGGGAAGGAATTGAACACCTTCTCTTTGCTGGATCTGGTGGCCAGGATCTTTCTCTTACCCAGGAGCAGGCACCCTGCTCCAGCTGACTGCTTACAGCCCGTCTGCAGCTCCTGGCGCCCAGGGTGAACCTCCAGCTCCTTCTGGGGCTGCTCTCTCCCGGCTGCAGGCAGCCCTCGTGTGGATCCAACCTCACACCATCCCTCTTGAGAGCCCATCTCTGACCCACGAGAAGCTTGCACTAGGCTTTGCACCCAGAAAATCAGGAGAGGGGGCCAAACTCACCCAGCCACATCTCTTTGCTGTGTTGTCTACAGTTACCACCTGGAGCCACTGGCATTCTCAGGTGCGTGGTGTAACGATTCACTGTGTTCTCTGATCTCCAGGGAGACATAACAAGCTGACTCTTTGACCTCCTTCCCTCAGCTCAAGGAGAGGCAGGCTGCCCTCTCTTCCACCTTCCCGGGTGGGACTCTGAGCCCCAACAGCTCTCTCCAAGCCACCAACTCCTGAGGTGGGTGCGGCTGAAAGTTACAGATGAAGTTCAACCATAACAGTACCCTCTGACCCTGCAGTTCCACTCCTGTGCATATGCCCCAAAGAATGGAAAATGGGGACTCAAACAAGTACACGTACATGCATGCTCCTGGCCGCTCTGCCTGCTCACAATAGCCAAAAGGTGGAAAAAATGCTGTCAGGGATAATCTACCCATGCACGGGCAACATGATTCAGCTTAAAAAGGAAAGGCGTTCTGACCCAGGCTCCTGCGTGGATGAGGCTTGAAGACATTACGCTAAGTGAAAGGAGCCAGACATAAAAGGTCACATGCTGTATGACTGCATTTATATGGAACGTCCAGAACAGGAAATCCGTAAAGACAAAGAGGAGATTAGTGGCTGCCAAGGGCTGGGGAAGTGGGGCGAGGAGTGACTGTTTAATGATTATGGGGTTTCTGTTTGCGATGATAAGAATGTTTTGGAACGAGATCGAGGTGGTGGCTGTACATGGTGAATGTACTCAGTGTACTGACTTGTTCACTTTAAAATGGTTAGTTCATGTCGTGTGAATTTCACCTCAATACACTATTATTTTTTTTAAGTTATGAATGCTTGCATTATGTATGCATGCAGTTTGTATGTACGCACATATGTAATGCATGCGTATGTATGCATGTGTGTGTTGTGGAGAGCTGGTCTGTGCCACCCCTGTCACTTCCATGCGGGTGACTCACTCCCCCTGGGAGGTCCGGCCCTGCTCAGCTGCTCAGCCTAGGATCCATTCTCCATGAACTCCTGGAATTGTATGCTTCAGCCTGAAGCGCCTGCATCCAGTCATCCCTATTCTTGCTCCCTGAAATTATTCTTCCTCCATTTTTGATGGGGGGCGGGGGACCCTGGGTTAAGTCTACTGATGATGGAGCTTGAAAGGAGAAGGTCTGACATCAGGTGGCTCGTCCCTGCCCCAACCTGCCCTGTGCTCACTTTCCCCTGCTTGCAAGGGGGCTTTGTGCTTTTACATCTCACACGCAGGTAAGGAAGACCACCTGAACTCTCCCCGGTCCTGTTCAGGGAGCCCAGAGTCCCAGCTGAGAGCCAGCACCATGCCCCTTACAGAGTGCCTTTACCTTTCCAAGCCAACAGACTGATTGCCAAGAACGAAGAGCCCCCAGCAAGCAGACAGTTTAGGTGGCATTAAGATAAGGAGTCTGAAGATCTATGGAGAAGATAATGTGCATTAATTACACATTCATTATCTTAAATGTTCTGCTGCTGAAAGGACTGAAGGATTCAGTCACAACTCAGCCTTGTTACAATCAAAGGTAGGACACAGCAGCTCAGGAGAGCGACACATCAAAGGGGTCTGGCATGCTCAGCCACAGGCTTATTTGTCCTCCCGCTGCTGAGTCACACAGGCCTCACACCATCACCAGGCAGCATGCAGAGCACCCGAGCACTATCAGCCCGCAGTCCCCCTGTGGTCGGATCCTTACAGTGAGCTGGTCCTCCAGGCACATTCCAGCCACACCGCCAGTCTTAATATCGAAGCCCCCCAGGCTCCACCGGAACCAGATGCATATCGTAAACCCAACTGCCATTACTAAGCACTGCTGGCAGGCTGGTGCAGCCCTCCCCGAAGCAACTCGCGGACCCACGGTTAAAGAACATCATTGATCCTAGTCAGTACATTCCACAGGGCGGCAAAGGCCTGCTGCCACACTCCAGTTGCTCTGGAGACAAGTGCAAGGCCATTCACAACAGCTGAGGTCAACTCAGACTGAACAACAGGGCAAATGAATTCAGCAGCTACTGGAATCTTCTTCGGGCCAATCTGCACGGCTTGCAGCTCCGAGTGAGAAACTAGCTCACGTACAAGCAGTTACATGACCCAGAGAGGCTCCAAACAACTGTGACTGTTTGGACCCAGGGACTGTGACTGAGGGACGTTTGAACATAGTCAGCATACTTGTGTCTGTGAGGGACTGTCCTTGTGGCTTCACAGTCCAGCCTCAACCTCCCCATGAGTCCATCTTAAGCACGCCGACACTGCTCACATGAGATGCAAGATGCATGACCTGTGGGGGTTTGAATGGTATCTGTGTTGCACAAGCAGACCTAAGTTAGCCTTTGTGTTAAGATAGAGGGATATTCTGACCCACCCAAAGGACTTTCCAGGACCAGTGGGCAGTTCTGTGTTCCTCTGATCTGTTCTTATAGATCTATTCTTCTTCCCACAGTTTGTGCTGCTGTGACCATGGGAAGGGATAAAGTAGACATGGACCATGTACTGAGGGGTATGTGCCACCTTCATCAAGTTCTTAACACTTATTCCTTCAGACCGCATTTTAGTTGCCCCCTCACAGCTCCTGGGGCAGCACTGCAAGTCCTGGAATTACGGCTTCCGAATCTCTAGACTCCAGTCCGCAGGGAGGCCACAGCTGCTGAGGGTCCGGGAATAAGAGCGCCTATGTGTTCAGTAAATGGCCTTACTGCATGTCCATTTCCTAAGGCTGGGTCATGCCCAGGACAACAGGTCCTGGGGGCGATGAGGAACAGGATGGCTAAGAGTTGGAGCTCCTAGTGATCATTTAAAACAGATCTGCCCTCAGACCTCGAATGTTCCCCTTGGACTGTAATGTGAGAGAGAGAAACTATCTTCTTTTGGCCACTGAATTAATTATTAAGTCTCTTCACTGACAGTCTAGCTTTACCCTATGTGATACAGACACACACGCCTAGAATAGGTGATTCCATAAAATGTGCGTGTGTGTGCTCACGTGAACCCAGGGGCCGAGGCCAAGGGGCGGCAGGTCGGGGAGCTGGTGCTGATTTCCACAGCACGCCAGAACTAACTCAGTGGGCATCTGTGACAACATCTTGCATGCTTATGCGCTGCTGGAAGCATCTGGAAAGAGCCAGAATGGCGGTGTGTGCTGGCTCTCTGTGATGAGGGCTGCTTGGCTGAGACTGCCGGGGCCCCACACATGTCCCCTGCCTTCCCCACTTCAATGTAGGTGCCTAATTTCCAGCTGTCATAGTACCATCTCCCTCCTGGAGCTGCTCTGTGCTGAAGATGGGCCCTTCTGGTCTGGGAGAAAGCAGAGCTGGCCCAGGATCGAAACTGGGTTTGTTTGCTGGGGAGTCCAGTTGATGAGAAGGCAAGTTTGCTAGGTAAGAGAGCACAGGCTTTGGGTGGACTGCCTGGTTGTGAATCCTATTCTCCTTTCACCCCTGGTTGTATCACCTGCACCAAGCGATCCCAACTCCCTGAGTGTGAGTTTCCTCACCTGTGAAATGGAGATGATCCTAGTAGTGTGTATATCTCAAAGGAGTGTCGCAAGACTTGAAATAACCCACGGGAAGCGCTCAGCACAGCGCCAGGTAGAGTGGCCCGGGAACTGCGAGCCGGGTACTGGGGGAAGCAGGAGGCTGTCTGCTGAGATGTAGTAGCAGCGGTCAGTTTTCCATTGAAATGTAAGCGTAAATTAAGTGCCACGTTGGGCCTCCAGGTAGATGTACAGCGGTGGTTTTCATGTAGGTGCTGTTGTAGTAGCTACCTGTAGACTCCGCGGATTCCTGCCTTGTGATAAGGGTGGGAAACCACCTCCTGACCGCCCAGGAAGGCTCGTGCCGTTTTCACTTTAGAGACCACTGCCCTCTAGTGGCCGCACTTCATACTTGCAGTTAAAGGGGAGCATCTTGGTGTTAACTGAAAACGATTAATAGGGAGAGGAATTTCACCCTCCCCGTCATCAATGAGATGATCGTGTAGCCTTTATGTTTGTCTTGGGAAGTTCCTTCCTGAATATCTCCTCTTCTCTTAGCACCTTTTGACTCTCCACTGATGAATTCTGGAATCTCTTTATGGCTTTTACTAAACATCACTTGTCTCTTTCGCCCAGAATACCAAATTATATGGGTCCTACAGTGAGAGTTAAAATCATGCTAAGACAGTAGATTATCACTGGGTGGCCCTACTTAACATGCCGGTGTGGAAATACTGCCTGACCTCAGATCAGCCTTGTCCCCACGTTTCCAATGCTAAGAGCTCCCCTAATTCCGGTCACAACCATCCTAATAAACCCCATTTTCATTTGTTCTCGTATTCACAGAGCTTGACCCATACCAGGCACTCAGTAACTACGCCGACTGAATGCAGGGCTTTAAAGGAAGTGAGCTCTGTACACATCTGGACCAACCATTCACTGAGCACTTTACACGTGACTTATTTAACCCTCATAGCAATACCCTAAATCAGGAACTCGATCAAGAATAAGCAAATGGTCAAAGGTTCCACTGAAAGAGTGGCAGGCCCAACATTTGAGTTTCCTGTCTGATCCCAAAGGCTGAATGCTTGTCAGAAGCACAAAACTGGCAATGCTGATAAAAAACAGCAGAATTTCTGCCACACACTCTCATCCCACGTATTTGATCTCCCCAACATCTCTTCCTCCCCCTTCTTCGGTCACAGACCCTGGCAGCAGGGGTGGGCCCATGACCTAGGCTGGTTTGGGGTCTGCTATCTAGAACAATCATGATTATCAGAAGAGGTCAGAACCCTGAATACCTGATTGCCACCTGCTCTGACTGGTTCGGAAGAGCCGTTCCAGGGGCATGAAGGCCCTGACTGATTAGGGCTTCACCCCACACCTCTGTTCTTCTAATCACAGTTTTGTTCTCCACCAATTATTAAATATTCAGGAGTTTTGCAAGCCAGTCGTTAAGCTGTTGGTATCTTAAAATCAACTGCTGTAGCAATATTTATACCACAGAAATCAGCAAACACTAAGGACAAATGGAAAGAATGGCCACGGATTCATCTGTCAGAAATAATCCTATGGCACTTTTGGCCTTTGGGCTCTTTCACCGTGTGCACCTATTACACATGGTAAGGCCATGTCTCTGTCACTCCCTTGTCACTTGTTCATTCCTCAGTTTACCCAAAAGGTTTAACAGCTGGGCCTACTGCCAGCCAGAGATGTGGAGGCTCCCTACAGGGCAGAGAGCTTAGAGTATCAGAGAGGTAACCAAACCCCTTTGCCGAGCACCCCCTCCATCACTGAAACTGCTCTCTGTCTCTTGGGACCCCTGAGATGGGCCAGTTCAGCCCCTCAGGGCCTTTTACTCATTGTGATGTTGCCCCCAGGACCTGCTGAGGCCGGTCAGGTCATGAAGCGAACTCACCACGAGATGAGTGATTCTCACCCCTGGCCGCACGTTAGGAACACCCGGAGAGCAGCTAAAACATTCCCATGTTCATACCCATGTCTGAGCCCCATTAATACCAAATGGATCAGAACATCTGGGGCTGAGGCCTACATGCCAGTATCTTAAAAAACCACCTGACTGACCCAACTGTGCAGTGCAGCGCCAGTCAGGAACCACCGAGGCAGTAGTGCTCAGGGCTTGCAGTGTATTCGACTCACCTGGGATGCTCTGAATTCCTGTCAAGGCCTGGGCTCCACCCCAGAGCAAATGAACCCAATGTTAATGCTTTCCAGGTGATCCAGACGGACTCAAACTGAGAAGGGCTGCTCTAAACCAAAGAATCATCATCTCTTATTTTGCATCTCATCTCAAATAATGCAGCCATGTTATTCAAACTAACTTGAGTCCTAATGTTGCTATCACCCCACACAATAAAAGCTTCATTGGTCACATGAAGCCCTTGTTCTTACCCTGAAATTAAGGTCTGAACATATAGATACCATTTTCGTTTACGTTTTTTTCTTCATCTGCTCAGCCCCAGTCAGAGGCCTCACTCGCGAGTCCGAGTGGAATCTAAGTTCTGCTTCACCGTAACACACGGTGTTGAGCTGATGTGCTGGGCAAATACACAACACCCCCCACCCCCCAATAAATATTCAGAACAGACAAGACCCCATGTGGCTGTAACCGTAGCTTATAAATCATGCACCAATTCCCCAGTTTCCTAGCAGGTGATATGCCCAGACCCTGTTCACCACTCACACTCCAGCGGGGGGTGATTCCCAAAGTGAGGTTCCCGGACCACCAGCAGCATCTCCAGGGAGCTTCTTGGAATGCACCCCAGACCTATTGAATCAGAAACTGTGGGTATGAGGCCCAGATCAGGGTTGAACAAGCCCTCCAGGTGATGCAAATGCCCACTCGAGCTTGAGAACTGCTGCTCCGCAGAGGCACAATGTCACCAGCTTCCAGCCACTGCAGAAACAGCGTGTCGTCTAAATGGCCGGGCAGAGAAAAACCAACAAAGGCGAAGAGAGACTTTGAGTTCACGTTTCCGGGGTGCCAGCAGATCCATTCCAGTTGTTTAGAGCTCGCCACCTGGGAATTTAGAACAGAGGATCTGCATAATTCTCCCAAGGTGAACTGACACTGAGATTACCCTATCTTGGCAGAAGTTAAAAAAAAAAAATCTGCTTTATGCAAACATTCTTCCCTCTCTGAGAAAGGGCATCTGAATACTGGGGCAATACTTGGAAATTGCCAGTGTGCCTTCTGTAAGCAAAACCTGAGCCCTACTGTCATCTTATATGTACAAAGCTTTCAAATTCTCCCTTTCACTTCTCCATTTGTTCTCTGTGCCCCCACTAGCCCAATTTGGAATTTTGTTCGAGTTCAGTGCAGAGGGGGTTATAGTCACCATCCTCTTGTGGCTCAGGAACCCCAGAATTAAAATGGGCCACACTCCAAAGCAACTTCATGGCCTCCTGTGCTCCCCACTGACAGCAATAAAATGCAGTGGGGGTGGACCTGGTCAGAGGCAGCCCCCCCCATACAAAGCTCCCCACCAATGCTCTAAGTCATGGAGTAAAAACCTGCACTACTGCCCTCTGCTGATTAGAGATTTTGTGGAAAGAGCCTCTTCGGTGGTAAGAACCCAAAAGATACCTCCCACCCTGGCTACACCAGGCTCTGGTACCACTGCCGAGCGCCCTGCGCGCCAAACCTCAGTCCTGTGTACCTCGATTCGCCCGGCTGTGCCTAGCACCCCATTCGTGGTAACGGATGGAAAGAGGCCCAGGACTAATCCCACAGCTGATCACAAGTTTGTGGCCCCCAGTTACTGGTTGAGAGTAGGAAGAGACGGTTGTAAATCCTTGGGAGAGCAGAGAACGGAACAAGTCATATAAATGGGAAGCGGTGGAGAAAAAGGCAGCTAAAAACACCTCTGGAAGAGGGGCGGGGCGGGGCAGGGCGAGGAGGGTGGGAAGGGAGAGCGGGAAATAGAATGTCTGGAAGTGCAAGGGGTTGAGCCCGGAGCAGAGCAGCTGGGGCTTGAGACGAGAGTGAGGAAGTCAAAGGGAGGGCAGGAGACATTTGGGGTGGAAGCTTCCTGGTTCACCTGTGCTCTTTGAAGTCCAAACTTCCCTTTCTTCAGAGGAGAGCCAAGCACAGGTGCTGGGCCATCACAAAAACCAGAGGCCTAGAGCCACAGGCGACGTGTCAGCCTTACCGTTCATCCTGCTGCTTGCCCAGCCGTCTCTTTGACCTTGGGGTCCACCTACCTCACCAAAGGCATCACTTCTGGGGGTCCTGCTGGTGGTTCCTGGGCTCCAGCCAGAGCAGCTGGAGACAACATCGCTGCTGGGAGGGGACGTTGGGAGCAACCTGTTGGTGCCCCACCAGCTGGTACTGCCCTCCTGGTTCCAAATGTGCAAGCAGACGCTGCCATATAGGAGAGGCCAAGGCTGCTGGCGTGCCACCGTTTGGCTCACCAGCCTTCCGACCTCCCCCTACAGTCACACAAGTCACCATTATTTATAAAAACACAACACACACTGGGTTTTAATGAGAAAATAATTGTATACTTGCATTGAAGGCCGACAATCACTATAAAACTGAAGCAGGATAATAACATTTAAGTGGTTAACATACACAGGAAAGCCAGATACAGAATATAATTTTCAAACACAGTATTGCTGCTTTTCCCCGCCTCCTCCTCCTCCAAAAAAAAAAAAATCATCTGGGTAAAGAGCAACACAAAATCAAAATTGGCGGCTCACTCACTAAAGGCTTAAAATTCAGGAAATGGGTTCTGACACTAAAACTGAATATATTCACCATCTCTAAACATTTAGGCTAGTTTTTTTCAATACATAGTTTAATTACATCCATTCTTCAGTTGGAAAGATGTCTGTCTTCAGAGACAAGAGTCAACACTGTTTGAGTGTTCCTTGTTACACTTTATATATGTGCATGTGTGTGTTGTGTATCTATGTGGACACTGACCTATGTACTGCTTATATGTCATCGTCCAGGGTGGGCAGCATGCACGGGCGTAGAGGCGAGGAAATTTGCTTTGTGTCGTCCAAGTAACACACAGCCCAGCCTCCTGCCACCGACAGACCGTGTTTCCTTAATTTCTGGATGAGAAAAGCCGAGGCATGTCAGTAGCGAATCAGCTCCAGAGAAAAATGACTGTCTATAAACACGGCAGAGTGGAATACTTTCAGGAAAGCTTTTAACATCTACAGAATCTAAACATTTGCTATAGTTGAGATTAGGAAGCTTGCGAGCATGCTATTTGGGGGCGGGGATGAGCATGGGGAGGCCAATTCTCTGACAAGCCTCTTCCTCTCGATGGTTTAGGCAGGAATGACTTTCCTCCACCGGTCGGCTGCCTCTTCAGAGTTCAAGGGCTTCATCTGGAATTCCAGAGCCTAGCACAGTATTGTGTACGAAGCAGTGGCCCGGTGTTTCTTGAATGAGTAAGAAACTCCAGAGCGCAGAGGCAGAGAAAATCTGGCTCTTCCCAAGAACTGTAATTTACATTTTAATAGGACTGTAAGTGAGCAGAGCAAGGATACACAGCAGCCATCTGAAGGCGGCAGAACGGAATGAGCAACAGAGATGTAGGGGCCCCAGTTAGACAACTTTGTGGCTATGGGCGAGTCACGGAAACTCTGCATTTGTTGCCATATCTACACACGGAACTTGGACCAAAGGGCTCTCTGCCACAAAGTGCTTCCCGTTCAGTCAAAGCCCAGTTTGCCTCTCCAACAATTCCGGGAATTGTGTGTGGTCTCCTAAAATTTCCTTTCAGCTGCAAATTCTCTTCTCAAATGTAGATTGAAGAGGCCTACACGGGCTCCTTCAAAACGGAACAAAAAACTTCCCATACGCCTTGGGGGCTGTTTCCTTTGCTAAAGGTGGGGAGTTCATCTATGTCATGATCTATGTCATGTCGGTGGTGTCTACCAGAACCAGAACCTGTCCAGAAAACACAAAGCAGGTTTCACGTTCTGTGCACTGCACAGAACCACTCTGCTCTCCAGCCCTCCTGGCCGCCACTGTGCCCCTGGGCCGCCCGGAGCTGCTGCCCCAGCTATTTTTGAGTCACACGCCTTCCTTGGGAAGGCTAGAAATCCTCGGGTGAAGCATCCTCCCGGGGCCTGTCAGGACTTCTCAGCTAACACAGACCTCACTGTAGTGGGGGTCCATCTCCATGCCAGCCCCGCCCTCTGCCCCTGAAAATGAATTCCTTGCAGCAGGCATCTTGTTTCTTTTGTGCCCCCGTGACTAGCACATTTTGCTCAATATTCATTCAACATATTCAGGAGAATAAACCATAGGAAGCTGGGACCAACCACCCACCTGTAGAATTTGGCTTCAAATTGCAGGCTCCCTTGGCAGTTTTAAAGGATCCTTGTAAGTTAGCAAGCAGACAGTTCCATTTTTACTTTGTGCCCACCACTTGTCTGTGAATAAACTTCCCCTAAAGTCAACACTAATGTAATAGAAGCAGCAGAGGTAATGTGCCTAACATCCACACACAAATTCTGTGGAACCGCTTCTCGTCAGAATAATGTATTAGCTTATGACAGAACAATATCAACACAAAAATGAATTTTAGTGAGGTCTGACTTAATTATTGCTTTTTTTTTAACCCATATTTTTTAAAAAAAGGGGAAAATAAGAAGGCTGGTCCATTTTTTTCTCATGGCCAGGATCTAAAACGTTCTCATCCAGAAATTTAGGGCACCCAGTTATTGAATACCCTTATTGTATTGCTTTAAATGACAGAAAGAGTAAAGCTGGCATCCTCTGTAGTATACTAAGCATGAATACAAAACATGAGAATAAATATGACACTTTCCTAAACATCAAATTACAAAACTGCTCAAAACTTTGCAATTGTGATTCATGCAAATGCCATGTTAGGTCAATACAGTATTACAAATACCGCGTCCGCTTGGTGCCTCTATATCCCTTTTCATAAAAAAGAAATTCTCACTCACTCCTGACACTGGCAAACAGCTCTGGAGGAAATAACTGTACACTCCTGTCCTATGATCATTCTGGAATTTTAATCCCCACACGTGCTTTACAGAAAGGAGAGTGGGCAGGTGGGGAGGGAGGGAGAGGGGAGCGCAGGAACGGGCACGCGGGGGCGCACACACACACACACACACACACACACACCTTTAGCATTTGTGGCTGATGCCAAGCCTGCACTTAAACTTCTATTCTATATTTTTCTCTGTATCATTCTGAAAAACACTGTTTGCTCAGCAAAAATAATCTCTCTTACTTCCTTATTTTCCCTTCCTTCTCCCTCTACCGTTACGACCTTTCTTTAATGTTTCCTTTCTGACTGATCCAAAATACTCTAGCATTCTTACTAAGGTCCACTCTATAATATAAAATATAGTTATAAACACTTTATTTCTTGTCATCTACCTTTCTAAGGCAGAGTTTGCCCTTTTTTTTCAATTATTGCCCCTCTAAAAATTCCCCTACCATCTTGAACCAAGCCAAGCTGTTCAATGTGTACAGATTGTATACATGTATATATTCCCCCTTCCCATCATAAAAATAGTTGCTGCACACTAAATATAGTTTTCATATGAAGAAACAGAATTGTGAAAATGTGTTCTCATAAATGGCAGATCAGTCAATATGACAAGCAGATGAGATCTAAAGCTAAAATAACCCATTTGGTTTGGCTTTGTCCCCTTCTCCCCCTCCTAATATAGAATGGATTGTGTTTGTAAGATGAAGAAATGCTGTCTTAAAAATAAGGATTTTATGTACTGTGATAATTAATAACTCCCAATTAAAAACAACAAAATGTAAGAGAAATGGGGTCCTAATTGCCTCTTCTGGGCAAATATAGGGAGAAACATTATTCATTTTACGGCTGCTGGGTAAGTGTTGGTATCTCAACACATCTGATGCTGTGAACAATGGGTGGGAAGCCAGTGCAGGGGAATAGCAACGTCTGGTGCCTGCATATCACACCAGCCTGGGCTCTGCTGCTGCTCTCTAACTGGCCCCATCGCCATTATTTTTCCTTATTGCCCAGCGAGACTGATCTCAGTTGTCTCTACAGCAACCACGTTGATTTGCTTGCAACTTCTCTGTCCTCTCGGATCAACTGTGGAGTGGCCCAAGTCCAGGCGATTCTTGGGAGTCACAAAAATATCCTTTCTCTTTTGACTCCAGGGTGTTAGAGTTCGATGGGTAGACTTCTTTTTCACTGTCTTTTTCATCATTGTATATTGCAGCTTCTGGCCTACATAAGGATTGGTGTGTTTGCACTTTAATAAGTTCTCCATTAAAATGCTTTGATGTGTTGATTTCTTGGTTCCTTGGTAACCCCAAGCACCAAAGAAGCTTCCTGGGTGGAAGAAAGTTTATTATTCATTGTCCTCTTCCTCCTGGTTGGCATAGATCCCCGCCTCCCAGCGCAAAGCCAGAGCGCTCTTTCTTCTATTAACCCTTGTGGCCTCAAGGACCTGAAGAAAGAGGGGAAAAAAATTACACAGAATCCATGGGTGTTAACCTTGTGCACAGACCAACTTCTCCATTTCTTTCCTTTTTTTCCTCTTTCAACAGCATCTAACGAGAGGAAAGTAATAAAGCATCTGGTACGGCTGGGAGGTAGGAGAGAAGGGAAACAGAGAGAGATGGGAAGTTCTGGGTAGACATTCATTCCACAGCCAAATTTCATTTGCTATTTGACCCATAGCTTCCAATATAGAGAGATTTGATTTTCCTGAAATGTTCTGCAGGTTTATTTGAACTGGACTTGACTCTGCACCAATTTTTTTTATTTATAAAGCAGCTCTCCACACGCTATATATAGATCAGCCTTGTCTGATGGAAATGTTGTGTATCGGTGCCATCCAATATGATAGCCACCAGCCACATGTAGCTACTGAACACTTGGAATAGGGCTAGTGTGGCTGAGGAACTAAGGATTGAATTCTAATTTCGATAACCTCATGGAATTAGCGATTCCCCTATTAGACAGCATAGCGGTAGACTGTCTTAAGTGTCTTTGTATACAAGCAAACCAGAAAATAATTCCAAACAATTGGGTCAGTGTGGACCAGTGTGGATTCCATCAAGCTTTGTGGACCTACATTAAGACATGATCATATTTGTATCACGAAATCTACTTTGGTCTGGTGAAACTTCAAAGAGGAATGAAGTGAGAAGAAAAACAGCTTCTCCGGCCAGTAGAAAGCCATCTGAGCATCTGATCAACATTAGGGCTGCTGATGCTCATCAGTGAGGCTACCGGGCAGGCAGCCGTGGGGATAAGGCTTCCCCACCTCCAGCTCACTGGAGTACCCCCAAGATGAATGAAGTTTAGGCTGCCAACATATAAGAAATGGCTCGATTTCATGACACTGTACCACACAGCAAGCTCATGAATGCCACCCAGTTAAATTACCGTGGCATTAGGTTAGGCTGTGCGGTTTCTGATACTAAAGAAGTCTAGCCAAGCCTGGGCTGGTTGATTATTCAAGCTGCAAGAAAGGCTTTGCTCACTCTAAGAACAATCAAGTTGGCAAGGGGGCAGAGATGCTGGCGACTCCAGGGAGTCAAGGAGACGCAGGATACAGGCAGCGGGGTGGGAGCAGATGCAAACGAAGTCTGGCTAGATTAGGGGTCTGGGGTAGGGGGGGTCCATCTCAACCTGCTTCTCTGCACCTCTGACAAATGAATGGACTTCCCAGAGCTTCAGTGTGCTTTCTTCTAGGAAGCCTTCCCTAGTCCTCCCCAGCAGGGACAGCTGGACCTGACATGTAGGACACACTCAATCATGTCTCTTGAATGAATGAATGTTCATCATTAAGCACATCATCCATGTCATCAAGTGTCTTGTTTACAGGCATACCATGGTCACTTACTTAATATCTGGGAATAAGAAACTAGGAGGAGGAAAGCATACTTCCAAATCCAGAATAGTTCTAGAGAAGATTCTTCTGGTCAGTGCGTGGTGACGTGGCTCTGAGAAAGAGCACTGGGCTGGGACTGTTAGTCTGGGCCTTATTTCCAGCTCCAGCCCTGAATATGCTGCTGTTGTTCATGGCATCTTATGTCTCAGCTTTGTCATCTGTAAAATGGAGACAGCACTGCCCTCCTTCACAGGCTTTCTCAGGAGGCAGTGTGGACTCTGAGGGCCAGCCAGGTCTAGGTTTAATTCCTAGTGCCTCTGTGACCTGGGGAGAGTCACTTACCCCTCTGCCTCAGTTCCCTTCCATGCAAGATGAGAACAATAAAGGCTATGGTAGAGAGGTGGCCTGAAGAATAAACGAGGCACTGTCTGTAAAAGATTTGGCATGGTTCCTGGGGGCACAGTAAGTTCTCAAACAACAGTTTTTTCTATCATCACGTGAAGGAGCTTTATAAACTAGGAAGTGGTATTCAAACACAACACATTTTTGTAAGGGGCTCTACAGTGTGTAAAATGGACATCTGTTCATCTTGCAGATTGAAGATACAAACTGAAAGGTTTACATTAAAGTTAAAAATCAATCTTAGGTTCTGGAAAAGACAGTCTCCATCCTTTTCAGATATTCTTAGTCTTGGTATTTAAGCCTGTTTTAATTCTCAGTAACCTTGCGTAAATACAGTTTGCTCTGTTCTTCAGAACATAACTCATCTTGGAATCCATCTCTCCATCCATCTGACAGGTATTTACTGGGTTCCTACCAAGTGTCAGGCACAGTGCTGCACACTGAAGATAGAATAGTCTCTTCCCTTGTGGAGTTTAGTCACAAACGAACAGTATAATGGGCAGAAAAGTAATATTTATAATTATGGGAATATTTAGCACAGCTTGGGTTCGAGCATCTAACTTGTTGCATCTCAAATGATTCCTGTGAGCCAATAATGAAGCCTGTCTTCTTTATTCACTCCGCTAACTTGTAAGCCACATAACAGGATACTGCATTTCTGATGAAAGCTGGAAGCCTCTGAAATGGCATGGAAAAGAAAATAAAGGGATCGTTCTTACAACAGCTAGCAGCAGCCTTGCCATAAAGGCATCTTTGGGTACACAAGGCTGAAAATCTAGACTGGCTCAGGGGTGAAATCACCCTACAACTGACCTTTTGAAGATTTAAAAGCCATGCCCTCAGGGAAGGTATCTTGGGCATTTTTGTTCCATAATTAATTCAGAGGTGTGTGTGTGTGTGTGTGTGTGTGTATAAATCTCTAGCAAATCTAGGGCTCTAGTTACCACTACTGCCTATTAACTTTATTTCCTAAAGTCCATTCCTTTCCTTTCTGGGCAAAAAAAGCACTTGCCTCTGGGACTCTAATAATAGTAAAACTTACACGTACCACAAACCGCTATTTGCACCCTCACTACTGTTCTATGGGCTTTGTACCATTGTCACTCCCATTTCACATACGAAGAAACTGAAGCTGAGCAACTTGACCGGTGTTACTCAGTAGGGGGGGAAAGCTAAGATCTGAATCCAGAGCTCTGGGTGCAGAGTTAATGCTCTTTGCTCTTAGGCCACCAGGCAGACTGCTGCTCAGTGGCTACAAGGAGTTTGGAGGAAGAAGCACCAGAGAGCAATAAATGCTCTCCAGAGAAATGGAGAGAGAAAATAAGCATAAAAAATAATAGAAAGGCCTGGTTTAAGGCTTGATCATTTTCACAAATTAATGCAAATTTAGGTCTGATGGGTGGTGCAAAAAAATAAATTTTCTTTGAAAAACCCTCTAATATTAATTTTTCTCTCTAGTGCTTAAAGAATTCAAGTAAACTGCTTAAATCTGCTTAGCAACCAACACAGGCAATTTTATTTGAGGGAAGTGAAACCAAAGACAGATGTGTTCAATAATATCCATCCTATTTATATTAACATTTTATCTCCCTATTTCCTCTTTAACTGAAGATAGACTGGGCCCAGTTTTACCTACCTCAGATACATTTGACCAGATTTTCATTATTCTTAGCTATGTTGATTCAAAGGGAATATGGGCCTAGGGCCTAAATTTCAACTGCCATCCCCTAGATGAGAACCACAATTAGACACTGAGGGAGGTACATGTAATGATATTCTCAATATGCATTTTATACCTTATGAAAGAACATTACTGATTATCATCAGCTCCCACCTATAGTTAATTATAATTATTTTGCAAAATAGGGAGATTTTAAAAACATATTGTGCTATAGGTTAGCACAACCAATTTGAGGAGTAATTTGCAATAGGTAGTAAATGTGGAGATGGATAGGCCCTATACCCAGTACTTCTATTCCAAGATATATAGAGAGAAATTCTTCTGTAGGTCACCGAAAGAGATATGCATAATAACATTCACTGAAGCACTGTTGTAATAGAAAGAAAGAAAGAAAGAAAGAAACAGGCTACATTTCCATCAATAGAAGGATGAACAAACTGATATACAATGGGATACTCTACAGTGGTTATAATTTATGAACTATAGCCATAAATATCAATGTAGACACATCTAAACACAATGAAGACACAATAAAGTAAGGAACAGAGGATACCACAATCTGGTTATCACTTCTGGAGAGTTTTAAAACATGCAAAACCATAAGATGTTATTTATGTATATAAAACATGAAATACAAGTATAAAAACATGCTTGGAAATGATGAACACCAAACTTAAGAACAGTTACCTCTGAGGAGAGAGATGGGAACTGGGAGGAGTAATAAGAGGGCTTGAATGGTATTTGCAATATTAATTTCTTTTTAAAATATTGGGCAAGTATTAAGTAATACGAATGGACACAGCTGGATAGGAGGGCTTTATTATTTTATTACATCACCTTATTGGAACCTTTGGATGCCAACTCCATGACATCAGAGACTGTTCTGTTGACTGCTCTATTCTTAGAACCAAGAAAAGAACCTGGCATGTAATCAGGGCCTCAATAAATTAACTGAATGAATAAATGAATGAATGGACTCTCTCTACAAGTCTGCATATTGAAATAATCCTTTAAAGATAAGCATAATAAAATGCCATAGAAAGAAAAAATAAGAAAAACATTCTGCTTCCCCATAGCAAAAAGAAAAAAGAAAAATATGGAAAAATGAAAAAAATATTGTGCTCTATCCTAGTATAGGTATTGGTGAAATCTGCGTAAAGGGAAGTTGTAGGGGTAAGGAGGAGACTTTGTGGGAAATTCAAAGCTTAAGAAGGCTTCCAAAATGAAAATACAGGTTTGAAAAGTGGTGGTAGGGGGTTGTGGGGGGACTGGGATGGTTCACGTTTGCAATCACTTATCCTGAAGCTCTGGGATGGAGCTCCCTGGATTTGTGGTAAGGTGAGCAAAGGTCAGAATCAACAGCTCAGTCCTCTTGAGCTCACTGCTTTCTACCAGACCAGAATATATTTGCTATCAGTGCCTGAACAAACTTAAAAAATCCAAATGGCCCATCGGCTGTGCCTCCAAGTCCAAACATCTTCCAGACCCATGCATGGGGCAAGGTCTCCCCCAGGCCCACCACACAGCACAGCACGGCACTGCAGCGTGGACCCCAACATTTCCAGGCAGCCCCCCAATTCAGGAAGGGCAGGGGGGAAGCATGGAGACAAGCTGCTTTCCTGCCGCTCTCACTGAACCCATCCGGAGGCGGCAAACCACGAGTGCATGCACCTGGGTCAGGCATGCAGACGGCCAGGACGAACAAGGGGACAAGTACCTCGGAAGTCACCTTGCAAGACAGTAACTTAGAGGTGTACTGGCAGAGGGAGAAAGAGCAGGGTTAGTGCACGGCAAACACACTCACAGAACACCCCCACCCCCACCCCACCAGCCGCTGGGAACCGGCTCCATGCCGGGCGCGCACAGGAGACCATTACACACCCGCGCCACGGCTTGCTTCATCTGATATTGGTTTATTTAAAAGTCTGTATCTTTTGGAGCAAATAGATACCCTATTCTTCACTCATAAAAATATCAGATAAGCCACACTTCGTTAATTCAAGATGTGTTGCTTGCATTTTCTGTGCTTTGAATTAACAAGATTCTTCCCTCCCCCGTATGCAGCCAGCTGCCCACCAGCAAGGTCCTGGTGGCCATTTTGGATTTACTAGAATCTGTAGCCAAACAGCCTTTTCTCTTCCTGGAGGCTTCTCTGGGCCCCAAAGCAGTCTTGTACCTTGTTGTTCCACGCAAATAAGACACTAACCACAGATAGGAGTTGGTCTGAATGCAAGGTCTGCGGAGGCAGATTCTCCGAAGCTGAGCTCAGGATGGCACTGCCTAGGGAGACCACACAGCCTCCCTCATCACTATCTTGGGGCTTTGATAGGTTCCTGAGGGTGGGGTAAATCGTGTAGGAACTAAAATGACCCTTTAGTTACAGCAGGAACTCACGAAAAGCTCAGGGTGGTCAAACTACGAGAAATAACAGAGAAGAGCTTGGAAGTTCTTCACGGAGAACCCTGGGCAGCCACCTGCAGAACTGTGGTGATGACCTTGCATTTACACTGCTTAGGACATTGGAGGCATTTATTGGTTTTTGGCATGGGTAACCATACACTGCTTAGGTGAAGTGTGTCCGCGATCACTGACGGCTTCGTATGTGAAGCCCTGGAATTACAGTTCCGGGATGATCAGGCTGGTGGCTGGGAGCTGATGAATGTGGGGCTCTCCTCTCCTTGTACCTTCCCAGGTGTGAGAATCCAAGGGAAAGCTGGGCAGCACAAAGCACTGTTGGCTGTGGCTGGGCTTCCCCATAGAGCCTGGGGTGTGGGGGCCCTGGAGGCGGCCGGACTTCCTTCACTCACTCAGTGAGAGTATGACCACAGCTCCCGAAGCATGTCCTGCTCTAGCGGAAAACGCGTGCCAAGAATTCGTAGAAAAGCAGCAACTGCTAGCCCCCAGCTTGCACTTAACCCAGGAGAATCGGGGAAGGCCTTCTCTGACTCTAAGACAGGCAGGGATCGCTGAATGAACTCTCAGAACTACTCTGCAGGCAAGGGAGAGAGAACACAGGGAAAACATAGCTCCTAGGCTGGCTCCTGGAGGTGGGGATGGGGCGGAATGCCTAGGAGGCTGTAATTTGGCCTCAGGCCAGCATCCCTCAATTGAGAAAGGGAAAGCAAATCCACCACCATGTCCAAGAGCATCAGTGACTCAAGAACCCATCATCTTTTGAGGCTCTGGTCAGGCTGGGGATTGAATAATTAGCCAGAAAAACAGTGTTTCCTAAATATCCTTCCTTTTCAAGGCACCAAGAAACCCTTTAGGAAACTATGATTCATCAGTCCACTGTGTGCTACATGGATGACTAGAGGTGACACCAGGCCCAGATAAGAGGACAATTCCAGATAAGAGAACATTTCCAGATAAGAGGAACCCACAGTAATAGCAGGACTCTGCATCTGGGTGTGCCGTGTGCACATTGCACAAAAGCACCAGGCTGAGGGGGTCGGTGGGGTTGAAGCTCAGTCCCTGCACTCCATTCACCATGTGGCCAGGGCAGGGCTGCATTCTTACAGGTGAAAAAGGAGCTTTTTTCTAATTCTCTCAAAGGCCCTGCCAAGGTTGGTCAACAGCTAGAATACAGGGGTGGAGGTGGGGATAGCAAACTCCTTACCCCCAAATTAGCTGAGGGGTCCATTAATAAGTGAGGCCTGGCTGAAGCCTCCCACATGGAGACCCTCAGTGACCATGCCACATGGTTTCTAAGCTGCCCTCTCTCCTCCTGGAAACAAGGAATCCCACCCGGGTGGGTGATGACTGCGGGCACCTGCTCAAGGTCTGAGCTGGTGACAAGGATGGCCATTTGGGGACAACTTTTTAAGAAAAGGGGCTTTTTCTGGTTCTTTGTTATCCATTTTTTCACTAACTGCAAAAACAGCAGAACATCCACAGATGACTTAACAGCACCAATACGGTGGCTCCCGGGTAGATGCTCCAAGAAAAAGAGATTCATGATTTCATCTTCCATCTTCTGTAATTCTCTGAGCCTTCACCTTGTTTCCAGAAGGAGAGGGGAACAGCTCAGAAGCATGGAAAGGCCACCAGATGCAGTTTCTGCCACACCAACCCCCCTGGCAGGGAATTCCATAGGCCAGAGGCCTCCTGCACACGATTTTGTACTTAGTGGGAAATTTTAAGCTGAAAATAGCTGGGAACAGGACTCCAGAGATCTCTGCTGCTCTGGGGGTAGTGGGGGCACTGACCCTGTTTTGATGGGATGTTTTACTCAGGTAGGTTGGCAAAAAAAGTTACTCATGGAAACCAAAGGCATAGCTTCACGTGGCTCCTCTATCTTCCCTTTCTTCTGTCCTGCATGCTCACTAATACCATTGGGCCTCTTGTATCACTAGACAGACTTGCCAGTTACCCTGGTTTGTTTTTAAGTCTGCCTGATCTTTAAAAGCAAATAAGAATCTTTTCATTCAACTCATCAAGGGTTTGGTCTTGAGCACATGGGAGGGACTCCAAAGTGCTGCCCAGTGACCTACTGGAAGGAATGCTGGCAAGTGGAGGTGCCAGGGTGACACTGGACTCAGGTGAGCCATGTGAGGCTCCTAGAGGATGGATAATCTAAGGAGCTGATTTTGTCTGCAGAATAATGTATGTGAAGGGGCCAAGGAAAACGGAACTGGCAGCTTCTGGGCCAGGGATGCCACTTACACAATTCAAGCATCAAGCAATCCGTCTGCTTCCTAATATTATCCTCCCAGTATAACTGACAATTAAAGAAGGGTCCATGATCTCAGCTAGGAAAACAAGTGAAGACTTAGTCAACACATCATCTGTTGATTGACATCGGTATAACAGAAAAGAGTCCCTCAATCAAATGGGCTAAGAGATGGGCTAACAGCTGGCTCTGAAATGAAGTCTCCTGATGATCATATATTCACCTTAGAAGGAATCCAGGTATTTTTTTTTGCAGATTTGGCATTCATCAAAGAGGATATAGTGAACTGGCTAGATTTTGTTTTGTTCCTAAGAATTTTTAACAACAAACTTTGTTCTCTTGTAATATTAATAACAGTGTAAAACACTTGGCCTTGAGAATTCAAGATCTGGGCATATTAACAGCTTGACACCTAGTTAGTAGGTTTCTTCCTTATTGATCATGTTTATTTATTTGAGAAAAATAGAAGCAGGAGGCTGCCACTTCATTGAGTGAGTGCAGGGCCATCAATATATGAAAACACTGATTCCAAATAACTTCGTTGATGCAAAGGGGAAATCCACCCTAGCTGGCACTGGCTGGGCGTCAGAGTTTGCATGAAGGAGGCTTCCAGCCTGTGCCTAGGAAATGGTAAGAGCGGGCTCTTCACTTCTGTGGGCAGTGGTTTCCTTCAGCATCTGTACTTCAACACAAATGGAATAGCCAAAGATAAGCAGAGTGTGCGTAGAAAACACCGGCACAGCTCACATGCAGAGTGGTTCTTTCTGTCCACTTTCCCCTCCCCAAACCAGATTGCAAGGTTCTCCCAGCAAAGTTACATAGTGTAGAATCTGATACATAGTGTAGAATCAATGGGAGAAAAGAAGCCACTTATAGCACTATAAGGTCAACCAGGTCACAGCTCCAGAGAATACCTAATGTAAACTCCTTATTTCAAATGGGGCTGCAAAGAAGGGCTGGCTAAAATGACTTAATGGGCCAAAAAAGTCTTACGGGCTCAGCAAAGGAGCCCCAGCTGCAGAGATGTTTGCAGCAGTCATGGAGGGACAGGCTCATCGCTCTGTGCACAATGGGGAACAGGCCAGAAATGCTCCAGCCTAACAAAGTAGCTGAGTTGATATTTCACACCGTTTAGACATACCCCCACGGCAAAGCCAGGGAGATGCTGAGTGAGTCGGCAGGCTGCTCTAGGTGAGTCTGCGCCCTTTACCTTTCTTTACCACTGAGTATTTTCAAAGTATCTTTCAATATCTGGCTTCAGTTACATAAATCCTTTAATGTAGCCATAACGTAGGACATGAAAGGCAGTATTCAGCATGGAATTCCTACTGTGAGCCCAGAGCATTCAAGTTCAAAGTGACCAAATGATTTATCATCCAAACTGGGGCACTTTTAACAGTGAAAGGGGATGCTATTAATAAATACACCAGGACAACAGGCATAAACCAGGACTGTCCCGGGTAAATGGGGACAACCAACCCGAGCTGTTATGATTTGAGTGTAACTGGGGGGAAGGAGGTGGTCATCTCTTAAATGCTAACAGATTGAGGCCAGCAGACTCCTAGGAGGCTGGTACGGCCCCCTGAAGCTGATCCCCGGGCTCCTGGCTGTGGAGGTTGTGTGGAACAACGGCTTTTAATTCTCTTTCTGAAAAAATAAACCACAGAGCAGATGACTTCCTTCACGGTCAATGTGAATGTCACATGCCCTGTTCTTGGAGTTGGGGTGGCAGGGTAGCACTGTGGTTTTTAACTGTCATTTTAAATGGCTCTTTCCTGCCAAACTGTACCCGTGGGCTTGGTAACAGCCTAAAATACACTTAGCCTTTTGAGCACCGGGTGACGTTTACAGGGATTGTCCAGAGTGGATAAGCTGAAGGAATGGTATCGCCATAGTTCTCCAGAGAGACAAAACCTCTACAGAGCAGATGGGGGATGAGAGAATTGGGTTTCCTGTGCTTGGGGCTGATTTCGGGGTGCTCACATCCTTCCTCCCGCATTGCCCCTGCATCTTGTCTTTCTATACACAAGACATCTCGTCCACTAGCCCTGCCCGTGGACCCAGACTACCCTTAGCAGCAGAAGGACCCGCTCCTTGCATGAGCGACATTTTTGAGAAACAAGGCAAATACCGCAAACCCATCCTGGGCATGTTAGACCACGTATTTGAGGATCGGCTTCGGAACCATGGTGCTGGCTGGACAACCACATCCGCATGTGCGCCCGAACCAGAACGCCACATGCCCCACTGACGCTTGCCCTCGGAGGTGAAAGAGGAAAGGAGGAAAAACTTACACTACTATCATCCATCCTCTCGCGCCTTTTAGATTTGTGTGTCTCATAGTCTTCCATGAGGGTCTGCATCAGATTCTTGGGCCGCTGGGATCCGGCGGCCTCTTCGGGGGTTAAGTCAGGCTGAGAGCTGGGGCCTTCAGGTGTGGGGGATGGAGGAGGTTTGACTTTCTCTATTTTCCCTGAAACAACACGAAGAGAATACCCTTTCTAAGCTTGTCTGCTCATGACTGCTTTCAGAAAGAAAACTGGCAAAAAAGCAACCTCTGACAGAGACAGGTACCAGAACAGTGGTTCGGAGGAGGTCATTTTATTACAGAGATCCAAGCACTTCAAGGATAATGTCACAAACCCATCCAGCAAAGAGGGCAAGACACTGGTGCTAAAAAAAGAGGCCTCTCAGGCACTTTGCAAATATGGCAGACAGACTGACAGACAGACGCTGGCTCTAGTTACTGTGGGGACATGTATTTTATCACAGATCAAAGAATTAGACTGTCAGAGGTGGCAGGGCCTTCATGCCTTAGAGGTCCACTGCTTATAGAAGAGGAAAGTAGGTTCTACAAAGGGAAGGCCACGGTCACCAGGAGTCAGTGGTGGTGCCCAGGTCTCTGGTTTCCTCACCAGGCCCTTTCCTTCATATCAGAGGCCATCAACAGTTAGCTGGCCCCACCAGGCTTTTTGCATGGACAGCACGGTGCTGTAAAACCTGCAAATGAGACCTAGGCTTGTCATCCCAGGCTTACATCAGCCACCTTCATTCTTTACCTTACCTGCCAGGTCCTGAAAGCAGGCTTTGAGATCCCCAGGCCTTAAGGAATGAACACCAACAGAAGCAGCTTCAGTACTGTGGCAGAGGTGGGCATCAGACTTGGGGAAGGTGAGGTTTAGCTTTTGCAATGCCCTGCAGAAATTCTCAGGGTAAGGAGATCGAGTCAATAGCGACAGTGGTGTAGGGACTCTAGGCTTTCATTAAGACCCTCTGCATGCCTCCCTCTTGGGGAATGCCAGGCCCGGACTGCTGGTCCATCAAAGGGAGGGTTTCGTTGCCACAGAGCCCCCACTGCACCTCTGATAAGTGTCTTCAGGTGCAGTGGTCATGTTTTTCCAACTATGCCCTTTCTGGGGACACAGATAAGACTCTGCAAACAATGAATGTGGAGGAAACACACAAAATAAATGGGGCCAATCAAGTCCAAACATTTGGAAACCACCAGGGGAGGTTAAAGACCCATTTGACCCCTTCCAGTCCCAAGTTGAAGGTGACTTATGTCTTCTGTCTTACTCCCCAGACACTAACTTGGCAACTGCCTGGGGTAGCTGCAATCACAAGGGAAGCCTGGGCACCGTGTCACTGTGTGGGCTGCTGGAGCCCTTTCCTGGGCATTGATCTTTTTGATGGGAGCTGGACAACTGCCTGCAGTTCAGAAAACCTGGGTTTTAATTCCTCCACTTCCATTAACTAGCTGTGTGTTTACTACAGACAATCATCTAATGTTCCTATTCTAATCTTGGGTTGATCCCTTAAATTCTCTAAGCTGCAACCTCCCTAGCTATAAAATGAGAATTTTAGAAGAAGTTGTCTTTGAGGTCCCTTCTAACACAAACATTTTGCTGTTCTATCAATACATTTGGCAAGATAAATTCTTACTAGTTTTTTTTTTTAAAGCATACAGCCATGACTTTTGGAAATGTAGAGGGAAGTCATTTATAATACACAAGACATTCTATCCACAGAGACACCATTATATTAGTAGCAGTGAAACTCACTGCTTTGACCTCAGGTCACTGATAAAGTCTTTTGATTTTAAAAGTAAGGCAATAAATATCTCAGGGTCAATTCACTAGAAATAATTTGTTTTTTTTATTATGGAAATTAGGGAAAGTAGGGACACCTACAGACCCATTAACTATATGAAATACTTATTGAGACTTGATCACACCTGCTCCTTCCTTCTTTTGGCCCTCCCTTCCTGAGATATTTTAAAGCAATCCCGGACTTTAGTAACACCCCTGAATACTTAGTATGTACTGCTAAAAATTGTGATTGCCTTTTTAAATGAAGCCTCAAAGCACAATCTAGCACAGTGGAGAGCAGGCAGCTCTGGAGCCAGCCACCTGGATGTGATGCCCCTATTCAGCAGCCAAACGACTTTGGGCAAGTAACTTCCTGTTTTTCTATCTTAGTTTCCTCATCTGTAAAATGGGTGTGATAATAGAGATACCTCCCTCATACGGTTGGTATAAGGACTAAATTAATATTTAGAACAGCAAACACCCAAGAATCTAGTTACTATTTATTTGGATTCTCAAAGAATAATATGTCTCTAGGGTGAGAATGCAGTTTCATGGTATTCTACATTAAATATTTGCAACCCTCCTAGAACCAGGAATACACACCAAATCGCCAGACTGATCATTTTCTTACCGACCTTTGAAGTGTCCAGATCATCCCCCACCAGGTACTCCTCCAACACTAAACTTGTAGAAAGCACAGCCTCTATCTACTGCCTCTGATGTCACCCTTTCTCACATGCCTCACAGCACTTTGTTTATGCTTCTGTGAAACCCCTCAGTATCATATCTGGCTGTTAATACTTCTCTTCTCAATTAAGGTATAAAGTTAACCAAGGATAATGACCATTCTGACCTATTATGAATCTCTTTAATTCATTCGAATGTAAACTGCATTAAAACAGGACCTTGTCTGTCCCGATCACGGCTGGGTCCTGGCATCTACCATGGTATTTATTCAGCACAAGGTAGGAGTTCATGTTTGTCTAATGAACCAATAAGTACACTATGAAATATATATACCAGCTACTTATTAAATGTTTGTGGGTGTAACAGAATTCCTAATAGAGAATCTAAGAAAAGAGTTAAAATGTCTTCACCAAATACATGAAATAAAACAATCTAGGTCTACAGAAGCAGACTTAATGGCTTTATAGTAACAATGAGCATTTATATGGCATTTCACTTACAGGCTGCATTCAGGTCATTTGATCCTTACAAAACCCCTGGGATATAGTCAGGATGGATGTCTTGACATCTGTGAATGGTTTAGGCCACGGAGACTCAGATGCTACGCCAGCCCAGGTTATATTAGCTAGAGTAACAATCAGAGTTAAGTCTGGAACTCAAATCGTGTTGATATGGCTCAATTAAAAAATGGGATGCATGATGAAAAAGAACTGTAAAGAGGTGAGGGGTTACTAGAGAGAAGTGGTTGGTTCACCGTTAAAGACATTTCCTGCTTATTTCTCAGTATTCCAGCACAAGAACCCATACCTGGAGCCAGTTTTACCCATTATAGCCACTAGAGGTCACATGAGTAACAGGAAAGAAGGACTGGCTTGGCGGGTCTGGGACAGCTGCTTCCAAAGAGGCAGCTCAGGTCTTTGAGACAACGGGAGGTTTAAGATAACCAAGCTCACGTCACAGCCTCAGGAGAAGCTATCACGGGTCCCCAGATAAAGGGGAGACCGCGCCCCTCCCCAGACTTTTGGCCATCCGTCTGTGTGGTATTAAGGAAACTCAGCTTGACCAAGCTTTTCTGCTGAGCCCTGTGATCTCCAGCGATCGTTCCCCCCCAGTATGGTTCAAACCACACACAGGCATTCTGTGTGCCATCTAGGAATTGCACAGACTACCAAAAAGCTGGAGAAAAACCTGTTCCACCCAACATCTTCCTCAGATGGCCTTATTTTGCAGACAATAGTTCTTTTGATTAGGATGGTTAAAAAAAAAAAACATTTAATGCTCTCCTCCCAGTGGTAGACACTGCAGACAGCACCATTGTTCAGCTTTCAGACATCCGTACATGGATGGGATGCAAATGGTCAGAGGCCTGGGAAGTCTATCTCAATTTATGGTCCTGTAAGACCCTTTGAAATTCTTTGCCCTGAGGACATAGAATCTCAAGTGACGGCTATCTTTGTCACTACCCAGCACTTCCCTGGTACCCCCAGGTCCCATCCCCAACTGCCCCATCAAAACATGCTCCCCAATCATTGATTCACTCAGTGAATGACTGACTTGCTGGGGATAGCTGAAAGTGGCTTCTGTTTTCAATGATAAACATCCTGCTGTCTATGTCTACTTCCTCATCTGGACTAAAGACTCTACAAAATAGCTCTCTTGAAGGAACCCAGTCACTGTCCCTTGGAAACAACATGAGCATAAAGTGTCATGCAGACCCATGTTGATCTTGGCCGAAGGCTGGTAACTGTCATTCACAGAGCAGGAAACAGGTGAAACACAAGCCGTGCAACATTGGACATGAGAAACCAACAGAACAATGCTAGACTGGAGTTCCACGGGAAGGGAAGGAGACATTCTTAAGTTGCTTTCACAAACATGATTTTGCTCAAACTCTTCCATCTAGCGTAATTTTAGACTTTAACTTTTAAAGGGGTTTGAGGTCAAGCAACTTCACTTGGGTGGGACAATTCCAAAGGTGTCTCTAAAAGTGTGTCCTATTAACCTAGCTTTGTGAGGTAGTACTCGATGCCACAAACGAAGGCACTGGTAAACACTGGGTTCAAAAAGGCTTTCAAAATTAAATGAGATCAATTTCTTTCCCAGAGGACTTCTCCAAGGTTTCAGTGCTAATATGATTGTGAATCACTAATTCAGGCATGGGCCTCTGGTGTTTCTCAAATTTATTTAACCAGAGAGCCTCATTTCATAGACTCCCTCCCTGTTATTATCTGAAGAAAAACAATCTGTGACATATTGTTCTCTAGTGTATAGTCAACCAGCTCCCGAGGAACTTTGGGGCACAAGTTCATCTAATAATTAAGTATAAGCACAAAAGTTGTGTATAAGAATTTTCACCATGTTTTTTTATAACTATACATGTGGAAATGACCAAGATATCTCACTACAGGAGAATGACCAAATGAGTTATGGCTCATTCAGATGATGGAGTATCGCTTAGCCCTTACACATCATGTCTTAGTTTCTCAAATTTAGAGGAATAGTTAAGGTCATGGGAAAATATTAAAGATATATTCAGAAAAAAAGCAGGTTACAAAAGCAGATATATTGCAGGGGTTTAAGAGTATAGGCTCTGGAGCCAGAATGCCTGGTTTGCTCCTGGTTCACCACTTACTAGCTGTGTGGAAGAGAGGAAAGTGCAGGCATGACACATGGTAAACACTTCATCAGGGGAAGGTGAACAGTTTTGTGTCAGGCAGAAGAGCCTCCACAAAGATGTCTAAATCCTAATCCTTAAAACCTATGAATGTCCTTACATGGAAAAAGGACTACACATGTGTGGCTAAGCTAAGGACTTTGAGATAGGAAGACTATCCTGGATTATCCAGTTGGGGTTAATGTAATCATAAGTCCTTATAGGAGAGAAGCAGGAAAGTCAGAGAGAAAGATTGGAAGATGCTACTGGCTTTGAAGATGGAGGAAGGGGCCACAAGCCAAGGAATGCAGGCAGACTCTAGAACTGGAAATGGGAAGGGCATGGACTCTCCCAGAGAGCCTCGGGAAGGAACACAGCCCTGCTGACGCCTTCACTTTAGCTCAGAAAGACACTATGTTAGCCTGCTTGAGCAGCAGTAACAAAATACCATGGACTGGGTAGCTGATGCAACAGACATCTTTTTTCTCCCAGTTCTGGGGGCTGGAAGTCTGAGATAAGGGGGCCAGCATGGTTGGGTTCTGGACTCTTCTTGTCTTGCAGATGGCAGCCTTCCCACTGTGTTCTTGCATGAAGCAAGAGAGAGCAGTAGCTCTCTGGTGTCTTTTCTCAGAAGGGCACTAATACCCAACAGGAGGAACCCAGCCTCATGGCCTGATGTAACCCCAAGTACCTCCCAAAGGCCCCACCTCCACTGGGGTTAGGGCTCCAACATAGGAATTTGCTGGGGACACAATTCAGTCCATAGCTGACACTTTACAGACTTCTGGCCTCCAGAACTGTAAGATAAAAAATGTATGTTGTTTTCAGCCACCAAGTTTGTGGTGATCTGTCACGGCCGTGATGGGAAACCAAAGTAAATATAAACTTGTATCAGTTTCCATGCACATGTGCGCATGGAGAAAAACTAAGCAGGTAGCAGTTAGGATTGGGAATCACCTTAATTTTTATCTTTATTTTCCATTTTTTTCTACAATAAGCATGAATTGATTTAAAATATAAACAAATCAGAAACTTTTTCTTTTAAATAAGACTAGGCTTGCTGAGAAAAGTAGATACAGCTGCTTGCTTTAACGTTCACGAACCAGGCAGATGCCCAAGCCTTTCCATCTCACCAGGCGGCACATATCCAGGGGAGCTGACTAGCCAGGGCCTTCCCAGGGCCTCTGAGAAGCACTGTTCACAGCCGGACACTGGCGCTCACAGGCTGTAGCATGGCGAGGCACACTAAGTTGCAGAGGCGGCAGCTAAATTTCACTCCAAGTTAATAAATGCCGTCTGCCACCATGAGAAGAAAACTAAGAAATGTGAATTTTTGTTTCCTGTTTGTTCTTTATAAACATTTAAACCACTTTATGGTCCAGAGAGAGAAAGCCGTGTCTTGGCTACCTTTAGATTTTTAAAGAAGACGGATTTCTCTCAGGCGCCTGTGACAGGCTGTGCTGCCCGGGTTGGGGGAGAAGGCGGGGCAGGGAGAGGAGGCACAGCTCCTCCCACTCAGGAGAGCCTGAGTGAGGGGCGCACATCCTCAGAGCACAGTGTTGCCATCCCTGTCAGCCCAAACCCTCCTTCTGTAGGACCAGCACTAATTTCTAAAAAGCCAAGGATGTAGATTGCAAAAATTTAGAAAATTATCTGTCAAACATTGTGATTTTAGTGATTATTATATTCCATATACATGGTGCCTGAGCTCTTAAATCAAAGATCCTTTGTTTCTGCATTTCTCAAAAGAAAAGAAAAAGCCATCACCCACTCTATTTAGAAACCAATCCAAATGGAACAAAGACACCCACCAGACATGCCTTGGCCGGGGCCTCCTTCAACAACCTCCTTTCTTCATGCAGCACTGGGGTGAGATTGCAGACCTCTCATACGACTCAAGAGGCACCAGAAAGAAACGAGCTCAGCCTTGTATTTTCAATTTCATTTCCTCCTAGCTAAAGGGAATATCCTGTCCGTTAGGCCCAGAGCACAGGGGATGTGTGCTTCCAGCTGTGACCCACACAGGCAGGGCTGGTCCTTGGCTCTTTCACCTCGTTTTGGGAAGGCCCCACAGGTGGGAGACTGCAATGATATGAATCTTCAGATTACAGTCCGGCTCAGAAATGAGAAATACCCCTGCCAGGCAAAACAAGTCTCAGAAACCTCCAAACATTACTACTTAAACGTCGGTCTGTGGAGTTGGATGAGTTGATGCTATTGGTCATTCCCTATGAACAGAACTGGAGGATGAAACCTTCAGAAGGAAAGGGCTCTGCTTCTCCAGGGGCAGCAGAGTTTAAGAAGGAAAGAGAAAAAATAAATGAATGAAAACAGGAAGAATGAAAATTATAGTAAGTAGCAATTCCCCCACCGAGATCTTTTTGTTAAATATAGTTCTACCAACACGGTGGGCTTGACTTTGGGACGATTAACCCACCAAAAGGGAGAGAGAAAGGTAACATTTTTATGGACTTGACATGTTATCAGTCTCTTTTGAAATCACAGCTGACTATTGAAAACTAATTCCCGAACTCAGATTTTTGTAAAAGAAACTTTAACTCTAGGGAAGTAAATATGAGAATATCCCAACTAGGAAGAGAAAGCAATTTCATAATGCATGCTCTGCCGTTTCTTTCAGGGTCACAGAAAGCTACAGAAGGGCAACTCATTAAGTCATTCCGCTAAGGTTTTCCAGGCCTTTAATTAAAACATAACAGTAACTGTAATAACAACAATGGAACTCTTCCTGGGAGCCTTTGGTGCACCAGGCCCTGTCCTCACTTATTGATGAGGTTGCTACTAGTTTATTCTCATTTTACTGGACAGGAAACTGAGGTTATGGAGTTAGAAGGTTATAGCTTGGTCACAGTTAGCAAGCAGTGGAGTCAGGATTTGAACTTGACACATAAATCCAGAGATGTGACCGTCACTTTCAGGCACCTTATTTTCCTTGACCCACTTTTTTACATATGGTATGAATTTGTATTTCAGAAATCAAAAAAAAAAGGAGATGGGGAATGCCTGTGATATCAGATGCACACAAGTTTTGGGGAACTTCTGAAGTCATGCTCAAGGTCATGAGAAACAAAATACCATTCCATGAAATACAAATGTATTCTTTGGTGCTGTAATGGCCTGTCCTGCACACTCCTCCCACCACCACCACTAGTCCTCCACCCCCTAGTAGAAGCTTATTCACAAAGATCAAATGGATCTTAAGTGCCAGTCTCCTTAGGGAAGCACACAGCAAGCCACAAAGCCAGCGAGAGACACAGTCATATCCTGCCCTGACTCCAGCAGTCACAGGGGACATCCTGCTTCCAGGCCTGGCTTTGATTAGCTCATATTTCTTACCAGGCGTAGAGCAGAGATCTTACGAGAATTAAGTTCTTTGATTCATCTTTTCTTTCCCAGCTCAAGCCCACGTCATTCTTTGCAAGCAGTTGAGTTTGATTTTTTTGGCAGCCTCTCTCCTAACTTGAAGCATAGAGTAGCCATGCAGGGGGTAAAGGACAAACAATGAGGACACCATGTGGGGCGCCCAGCAAGGCATGAGTACCCCAAGAGCTACCCCAGACATTCTAGATGTTTCAGAAGAACCAGAGCAATTAGCAGGGACAGCAAACCAGCTTACAGAAGGGAATTAAGCTGGTGGGAAATGGAGCCTCTTCCAAAGTTCTGCTTCCCAGAAGGCATGACCGAGGGCTTGTCACGGAAGAGCAACTGGAGTCTGTATCTTTTCAGGAGTCAGGCTGACAGGTTTAACCCCAACAGTTGCCCTCTTCAAACCTTTGAGGAGAATGTCCAAAAGGAACTTTGAATTCTGTAATTTAAGAATTTCAGACTTCATTACATATTTACCCCTTGCCAAACACTGCTTTAACCTAGCCCTTTCTTAACAATTCTTTCCCAAATGGCATGCATTAAAAAAAAAAAAAATGAACACATATATTTGCTAGGTTCAGACAAATAAAATACAGGGAGCTTCTGGTCTGAGGCAAAAGGATCAATCTTAAAGAGCAAAAGGGAAGAGCAGAAAGCAGTCATGGTGCTCAGCGACCACCAGTAAACTAATATATTTGCCTTTAGTCCCACTCCACCAAACACATTCAGTTAAAGGGGTGAACACAGGCCTGCTCATCCTCAAATTAAGAAATTGATTCCTTGCTTCAGTTATCCAGTTCTTCCAAAGATTTCAGTGAATGAGTCTGTCCCTGGAGTAAATGACTGCAGTTCCTACTGGGGTTGAACTTTCAGAAAAGCACAGAAGAGCAGTCAGGCCAGACAGCTGACACAGACTGGGCTAGCCCCTCTGCCACCTGCTCCGATCTTGAACAGCACCGGCAGTCTTGCCTATGTAATCTGGAGCACTGGAATTAAGTTCTGAAGGCACAAGGGAGCCATTGCGGGTCACTAGGGTAGCACTGGGAACAAACTCATCCATGCAGGCCACGCAAGCAGAGGACTGCAGGGCTACAGTGGCTCCAAAAAGGGGGCAGGAGGGACCCAAGAAAATGCAGGGGGACAGGCCTGAGACTGGGATAGGGTGGACGGAGCCCAATCACCATAGTAGGAGAGGGGTACTGTTACTACACACCTCACAGACCTCAAGGGCAGAGCGGCAGGTTCAGCAGAGGGCAAGGGTGTAGAAAGAGTACGTATGGACTTTGGAGTCAAAGGAGGCTGGATTTGAATCTGGGTCTGCCACTTCCTGAGTGGCCTCGAGCAAATTACTTAATCTCTCTGGGCTCTGGTATTAATTCTTTGAGAACAGGATAATATCACAGGTCCATGATCCCTTATATACAATTCTAATTTTTAAAACAAGCTCTGAAAACCAAATTCTGTCATAACTTATTCAGCAGCAAAACCTGATGTGAACTGGCATCAGGTTCTTCTTTGTCTTTATATGTCCCACTTAATGTAAGTAACTCTACCTAAGCTTAACAGCAGAAATCTAATTTGATGACAGGGTGCTGCCCTAGGCCCCGCCTGGATGGGCTAAATAATAGTTATATACATTGCATGGCTTTTCTAAATAATACTATATACAGTTTACGGCTTTTCTAAAATCAGAAAAATTCTGAATATATCTGGCTTTACAGGTTTGGATCTCTTGTATTACATCTTAGTGGGCTGTTGGGAGAATTACATGACCAAATGAAAAATAAGATAATGTATGTGAAATAACTAGTACAGAACACAGCTTTAAGGTTTTGACACGTCACAGCCACCATTAGGTTTGTGTTACCAGAGAACGTTCAGGAAATACGGCAGTAAACATAACCCTCCACAATGCTCCACATTAAGCTGCAGTACCTGCACACAGCCAGCTGGGTGTACAATCTGTGCCTACCTGCAGGCAAGTGAGGCTCTGTGTATCCCTGAGAAGCAGCCTCTCTCAGCTGGGTCTGTGATGGGCCACCAGTTTCCAGTACAGACCTTCAAGTGGAGCATCTCGAGTGAGACTTGGACTCATGCAGCTCTAAGTCAGCATGGAACAAGCCACCAAGCTCCGTGTCATGAATATTGTGCTGACAAATATTTTATTTTCTCTCTAGGACTTTCTTTGTGATATTTGAAGATAATGAAGGGGAAAGAAAAAAGACCCAGTCAAGCATCTTTATAATAATGCAATGATCATCTCATATACAATCTTACTTCAGAAGTAAGAGACTCTTTAGATACCCTATTTTTATAGGATGCATGATTATCACATCTTTCCACACATTAAATGGCATGAACAGATACTCCAAATTACGGGACTCAATATCCATACCTTTTCCTCTACCACTCTCCATAGTGTTCCACTGGGCAAATTACCTGAGTTGGTGGGTCAACATCTGGCATGCAAACATGAACTATTTCAAAAAATGAAGTTACTCTTCACCTAGAACTTGGAAGTGAAACCAGGATATCTAATAATAGACAATAGGCACTGAAATGCGATCTGTTGACACCCTAATTATAAAAAGACATTTGAAAAGATCTAAATTATAACTTCAACAAAATGTTTGGGTTTCCCTCCCAAACCCACTCAAGGGTGTTGCACAGCAGTGCATGGTGTGCACTTCACATCAGGCTGGCACCTGATGAAATGCTTCTTTGATTCTCTACATCTCAGCACCATGAACAGAAGGCACCCACACATTCTCACATAACACACAGCATTCGTCAAAATGGCAGCATGCCTGAAGAAGTATTCTACTGAGGAAGAGCTCACTAGAGGCTGGCAGAATGAACTCATGAAGGCAGGAAGACTTCTAGTCCATCAAGTCATGGATGAAGGCAGGACAGCTTGGAGAAGGACCCCTTTGAAAATCCTCACAGGCTTCCCACTGACTATAGGATAAAGTCTAACATCTAAAACCTTTAAAATGATTTATATAGCTCTTCAGTCTCTGGCTCTGCATCAATTTTCTTTTGCTTTGTTTTAAATCTCTTCCTCTAACCTGCCATCACCTTATTTAAGCACCTCAAATTTGCCAAGTTCTTTATTTCTTTTGGGCCTCTATAGCTGCCCTTCCTTCTGACCACAACAATGTCCCCTACCTGTCAAACCCAACTTTTACCCCTTCAGCTCAAAGCCTAGACAGCAGTTTCCCACAGAAGGCAGACTTCCCTTATCCCCACAACGAGGCGGTCTTCCTCGGCCCATGCTTCCACAGGTCTCCATGCTTCTCTGTCACACAGTTGCCACCTTTGTCTGATGTTCTTTCTCTTACTGAACTGTAAGGAACTATATCTGCCTTGTTCACCTCTGATTGAACAAATATCACACAAACCCTATTCAGGTGGAGATCACATCAAGAACCAACATGATAAGATTTCCAGATACTTTTGCCTAATAACTGATCTTTGAAAGTGACTATATCCTTTTTAAAATAGCAACCTTATTGTCGCCCATCTTTGAAACCCTATTGTCATCCATCAGGAAAACTGAAAGCAAAAATAAGTATCTTTTCAACACCTAGGAATGGTTGGGGAATATTAGTAGCTCTCTCTTTCCTTATCACATCTTGGTTTTTAGTGGATTTTACTTGCCTTAAGGATTTTAGGATTCCAGAATGTCACCAGCATGATTTCCAGCAGAAGGGAAATTCAAAATTGAATTTCCCATCACCTAATACCAAATCATCCATCTGCATCATGCAACAAAACAGCTGAGTCACCCCTCCTGGCATGAAGAGGGGAGCAGTGCAGAAGGAACGTCCAACCTCTCCATTCACGAACCCAAAACTGGAGCCAGCAGTTCCGACCCTGGCCGTGAATTTTTCACTTTGGCCGCTCGGACTGATGTGTCAGCCTCCTCCCTGATTACGAACTTGAAGGCTGGCTGGCCAAGCAATACTCCAAATGGTTCCCAGAATGGATAGAAAGAAAATTATGTGTTACATTCAGTTTCTTTCGATTCACATTGTAATTCTGGGAAGCCCTGCTGCCTACTTTAAATGTCCTAGAGATAAATGGGAAGGGATGAGGTGCACACACGTCATTATCATGACTGTTCCGTTTGACAAGCAGACCAGAGCAGTGTGCGTGGATCAATCGCCACCTGACTGAAGGAGCAGAAATCAATCCTAGGATGGGATATAGGGGAGGACATGAATATTTGTGTAGAGGAAGTGCTGGAAAAATCTGTCATGGGATTGCTGAGAGCGTTAGGGCCCTGCCTCATTTTAAGCTTGGTAGGGAAGCTTGACAGATAACAGCAAGTCAGGCAAATAGGGAAAAGTGTTGAAATGTCTTAATTTTGTTCACGTGCTAGAAATAAAGTAGGAGGAGGCAATATGGTGAAAGGTTCAATTAAGAGGTAACGAAAATTGAAAATACCCACTGATCATATGTCCTGTAAAGAAGACTCTATAAGGAAGTAACGTAAAGGAAGGACTAGGTAGGTAGAGCCGGTTGTAACTGACAGGAGAGCCACGGGCTTGCCTGCCACGGGCGCAGAAGGAACTGAAATGCTAAAGAACCATCACCCATCAGACTGCAGGTTCTTACGCAGGCCCTTTAGAGGCATTTGTTTGTGAAGTGGGCTCCCCAGATTGGGCTGAATTCAGGTGGTATAAAAACTTTTCCTAGGATACCATGTAGAATGCCCAGGTGGCATCTCTGGGCCAAGCCAGCCCAGAACAAGAATTTAAAGTGAACTTGATAACTAAGGACCTTTGGGAAAAACCAACCAGTCACTGTTAAGCATGGACTAAAAACCCTCCCCTGAATGTTTGGCTATTGCCCTGTGACCTGAAGGAATTAAAGACCATATTAAGAAAGTCACTGTGCTTTTCTTCTTTCTCCCTTCCTTTCCTTCCTGAACAATTTAGTCCAAAAGCCATGAGGTGGGGCTGAACACGACGGTTCGGTCTGGAGTCAGGGTAGGAGGATTCACAGTGGCCCAGATGGTTTGCTGGAGCCAGGAAAGGATGGGCAGGGGAGGGCACCGGGTCCTACCTGACTGGACAGTGAGAAAAATAGAGCATCATTTCTGTGGTATTTCTACCAAAGATGCATAACCTGAATGAAATCACATGAAAGCATCAGATAAACCCAAATTGGGGTCTATAAAACAGAAGATGACAGAACATTAATTTGCAATTTACTTTCAAATGGTTCAGAATAAAAAAGATATTTGTATTGTACGTGGGGACTTTTCTTTAGGTTGAGATTGTTTCAATATTTTAAAATGAGTAATGAAAAGAGTTACCTTGTGTCACTGTAGATTTGATGGAAGCCAACCATCAAGACGGGATTAAGATCTGTATGGACCAAGTTAAATGCCAACAATTATATGTTAGGGCAATACTTTTTAAATCATCTCTGGTGAAGGAACACTTTTTCCTCCCAATCCACTGCAGATCACTACTTGGATTTGAGGACAGTATCAAATTGCAACAAAAGCTTTCAAATGCTTACTCTCAATATCTGCTCTTATTCTCAGCAAGGATCGGTAACGAACAGTTCATGGACTAGTTTAGACCATCCTTTGAGCAGCACTTCTCTGCAGTAAGATGCATGACCTCCAATTGCCATCATATCCAAATGGGACATAAAAACTACCGGTCACACTGGTATCCATAATGGTAGCATAAATAATTACTATTATAATTAACATCAATCATCTGTACAGAGTATTCAAGGAAGGAACTGCCTGGGCAGTGGGGGAGGGGAGGTGTAAACTGGGGGAATAATTAAAAACCTGCCTATATACAGTACCTCAAGTTCTGAAAGTCGGTCCCCGGACAGCAATGAAGGAGGCCACCCCTGATTCCATAGTAACTGCATAGCGGTGGCCTAAAAGAAGACAAACCCATTCACACAGAAGAGGAACTAGAAACATCTTCTGTGGGTCAATCTGCAATACCAAGTCATGACTGTCATTGCTGGGAAGGGGTTAGTAGAGCACATCCCTCATATCAGATGAGTTTGATTTAACCACAGATACTAAGGGTCAATCGACTGACAGCAACGCAATCCACTCAAGGGCTCCCTCTGACTGGGTCTGTGCCCCACACAGACCCTCCCTCAGCCAAGAGGCAGTACCATCAAATAAAAGAGAACAGTTCTCTGAATAAAACCAAGCCCAGAGCAGACTGTGAGAGAGGAGAGCTCCTGCACCCTCTGGGAAAGGGCGAGCACCAGCCAGGCTCCGGGTTCCACCAGAGGACACTCTGGCACTTCCGTGCATGTCCCCAAACACCGAAATCCTTGTGCCAGTGCCCCCGACACTCATTCCAGCCTCACACAGAGGAGCCTCCACACAAAAACCGAAAATCTCTAGTCAACAGATTTCCACAGCATGTGTCCCTGGTCTGCGGCACTTCACGTACCTGGCGCAGTTTTGTAGCAGGAGGCCCGGGAGGGCAGCGGTGGGGCGGTCTTTGCCCTGGGGCTCTGCGTGCTCTGCAGGACTTGCCTCTGCCTCTTCAGCTCCTCTTCCCTTTCCTGGGCGGCTCGGATCTCTTCTTCGATCATGGACAAAGTCCGCTGCTTCCTTGACCTTAGCTTGAAAGGTCCGACCATGACATCACACTCTTGAGTAGCCAGGAGTGAGGCTGTGCTTCTCAGCTCGGCTGCCTCCGAGTACTTGCTGAAATAGCTCCCTTCCTGTTTGGTCTCCTCCATGTTTATTGGGCCACTGGGCTGCACGGCCGGCAGTGGCTGGGAGGGCCCTCTTTCCCTGAGCGCCCTGTCTTCAGCAGGCAGGATCTTTGGTAACACATCCCTCTTCTCCTGAACAGGAGAGGACACCTGAGGTGGCTCAAACATGCCCTGAGGCTTCTCTGAGCTGGGAGCCCCCGTTCCAGCTTCCTCTAGAGTTGCTTCGGGTCCCTGCTGTGCTGTTCCACCCTGGCTGGTGTCAGTCACAGCTCTATCCACTTGTTCAGCTATGGCTTGTTGAATGGCATTCTGCACCAGGAGACCAGCCTGATATTCCAAGGCGTCATCAACTGACGGAGAGTCTCCCAGGGTGGATGAAGGGGAATAGAAACCGTGATCACTGAATGACTTGGAGACCCCTTCTCCGCGGCCCTCTGAAGGGTTGTCAGTTTGTGGAGTCTGGGGCAGAGAAAAATCAGCCAGAGAATTTTCCTGGAGGGCATTGGCTGTCTCATTGGAGGCGCCACTGTCACTGATGTTGTCCATGCTAAAGTCATTGGACAGTGTCTCCAGGACGGTGGTATCCTGGGACCTCACCGACAGTTCATCCAAACCAGAGTCAAGCTCCTCTTGGGTCAAGGAGACATTTACGGACTTTGAGAACTGATCCAAAATCGCAGGGTCGTCATCCTTGACCACAGTGAGGATGGCCCGGGCACTTGTAAACTCTCCATCCTCTGCCCACAGTTTGGATAAGGGCCCGCGTTTGGAGGGCTCACTGTAGGGCCCTTCCTTCCCCTGAGGAGCCGTATTGCCCTGGCCTCCTCCCGAAGGCTGGCTCTCCAGGGCACAGCTGGCTTTCTGCCCCCTGGCCATCAACGCACCACTGTCTTCTGGAGGTGCCCCGACAGAAGCTGGTCTCGAGATGGTCAGTGGCCTGTCTGAGTTGACGGACCCGAGAGGCCTGTAAAAGGGCTTGATGGAGAAGAGCCTGGGTGTACTCTGGCCCTTGGCTACTGTTTGCCTGGAATTCTCCATCAGCTGGAACTGTTTGCGGGCAGCAGAGAAATCTATCTGCTCTGTGACGATGTCCTCCTTGGCGTGTTCCGTCAAGCTCGACTGCTGGCGAGGGGCCTCAGGGGCCGTGCGGAGCTGCGGCGGGGGCGGCTGCTGCTGCATCAGCAACAGCTCCTGCTGCGCCCTCCTCTCCTTGCGCTCCTTGTACTTTTTGTGGGACTCCAGATGCTCCTCGTCCAGCTGCTCCTCGATGGTTTTCTCCTGGGGAGGATTCCACCACTTGGCCGCGATGCCAGGATTCTTTTTCACAGCCTGACTCCGGATGAGCTCTCTCCTCTCCTTCTCCAGCTCCAGCATCTCTTCTGAAGGCCTCACTTTCCTGACGCAGTATTGTTCTTTCTCATTCTCATCGTCCTCAAAGAGCTTGGAGGGTTTCTTGTCCTCATGGAAGGCACGCAGCTCAAACTTGGCCTCCTTCTTCAGGGTGGTGAGCGTGAACTCCCCATCTCGGGAGGAACAGCGTGAGCTGGTGGAGGAGCTGGGGCTCACGGGTACCTGCAGGCTGTCCCCCAACAGATCTCTGGGCTGGTCAGGGGAGTGGCCATTGGCTCTTTCACCCTCTGCCATGGTGTCTGAGTTGCTTTTACTGAGCTCGATGTGCGGAGGGGCCTGCCTGCCAGCTGCTCTCTCAGTGGGTTCTGGCTGGAGGGCTGTGTGGACAGGTGGGCTTAGACTGCACCCCAAGATGGCTGGTCCGGGTTCCGGGGATGATGTGCCGTTGTAAGTTCCTTCAGCAGCAGAATCACAGCAGTTGGCCTCCAGCACCTCGTCTAGATAGCGGATCTCTCTGGCCACATCATTATCCAGAGATTCTTGGTGATCGGTGAGGAGGCCATTGTGGGGGGGTGAGTAGAAAGGAGAGGGGTGGTCCATGGAATGTGGGGTAGAAGTGATTCCAGGAACACTTTTACATTCTGCCACAGAGACCTCAATTTCCATGTTTTTGTGATCTGGAGCAAGAGAGCTGGCGGTAGGCTCCAGGTGGTTGGCACGACACTTGTTCCTCTCGTGTTTTAGCTGGATATCATCCTCAGAAAGTGGGGGAGGCTTCTGGAATAAAGAGAAAACAAAAGTCAGGGTTAGGTACTAACTTTCCTAGGGATGTGAACCCTGAAAAATTAACTGATAACTGAAAGGCAAGTTAAAACAATAATGACAAGTTCTTTTAAATAGAGATTTCCCTTCTAATAATCCTTCATGTATTCATTTTGTCATGGCAACCTAAACATCTCAATTTTCAGGTTGTATATGGTTTACTAGGAGTCCAGAGAATTCTCAGTTAAATGTTAGTCTCGTTTTTAAATTTAAAGGTAAATTAAGGCTCTGATCATCTAAAGATATTGCTCCATAACCTTCTAAAGTGAAAGAGATTTTCTAGCAATTGTACCAGAGACTTCCAAAACGTTGCAAACTGCTATTAGAAATGCAATACAACTTTTTGTGTGTCCCCAACCATAAAAAAATGGCCCTTTTGCATGAACAAATCTCAAAAACATATGATTCTATGCTAAATGTAATGCAGTTATTCTTGGAAATTTTTTCCAAAATAAAATGCTGGAGAACAATAGATTCCTTCAATGATCTCTTAATGGCTACAGTGCCCCACTACCATGGTTTTAATTAACCATGTACATTAGAAACACACTAACAAAAGCCACTGATTGCACAGTTCTGTTCTCTGTGACTTCATCAAAATAATCCTCCTTAATGTAGGAGTGAGTGCTGCTTTGAAAAGCCAGTAGCAGCACCTCCCCTCTAGTTCCTAAAATGCTTTTTACATGGTGGCTCCAACAGTGTGGTTAAAGAAGAAAAGAACATCTTCTTAATGACTTTGAAGTCATTTTTTTTTATATTAAATCACTGATTTTTTTTTATCAGTTATCAGTTCCACGTAATTTTGTTGTTTGGCATTAGTTAAGATTAATTTTCAATTTCTAGGATAATTTTTTTTCTTACCAAAGAACTTTGGTTTATCTCAGATAACTCAGCAGTAAATTGTGAGCTTCATTTGTGTTCCCCTAACTCACTAACACCATGGACAGGTTTGTCTCCCCATCTCAAGCCTACAGTGCACCTGGTATTGCTGACACAGTACAACGAAATTGCAAGATGGTATAGTTTTCATTTGTTTCAGTTCTATGTAATTTCAAAGGCTTAGAAAGTAATATTAAAACACCACTTTGGGATGATTTTTAAGGGATTAATTTCAAAATCCTTTCAAGGAAAATGGATAATTATAGATTTGTTCATGAAATCTAGAACAGAGGCATTCACCCAGTGTTCTGCATTACTCAGAATATTGATAAAGTCTCCTGGTTATCCATGAACTGGAGGGTTATCCCTATACTGGGTTTCCTTCCCTCTTCGTTTTTACATTTCCCAGTAGATTTAAATCAATCAAGTAATAAATATATACATATATAGTCCTTCTATAGTGACAGACAACAGTAATGAATATTCCTTCCTTGTCAACACTCCTTGTTCAGATGGTCTTCTTATCCGGCTCTGGTACTTAATACCATTAATATTTACAATCGCTTATACCTTTGTTTTATTTTTTAAATTTTATTTTGACCATCATTAACTAGTGGTTCTTTTCTCTTTTGAATGAAATAGATAAAGAGGCATGTCCAAGAAGGTTTTTGCTGCCCTTTTAAAAACATTAACTAAACTTCCTTTTGGTAAGGCAATTGTCAGTGACTTCTATATCATTAAGAATTACAGAAAATTTGAATGCCTGAAACTTATTGGCTGCCATTCAATTTCAAGTAAGCCTGGGTCAAAATTAGCCACTCCATGGAAAGCTATTACTGGAATAAACAGACCAACAAAAAGAGATACATACTGCTGAAAGGAATCTGGTTATTTGTGACCTTCCCACCCCCGGCTGTTCGGGCCAAGGATATATTACTAATATTCTTCATGGGAATAAGTAGAGCTTCCCCTCTATCCGTTTTGGTTTGGGGGAGAGGGGAATGGTGGGAAGTTGCTGGAAATGAAATATGTTTAAAAGTCACTTTCCGATTTTAACATAAAATAGTTGAGAATCGTTGACATGAGAGTAAAGAGGGCAATGTACCATTAAAGGAAGCTAAACAGCCAGTAATTCTACAGTTCATTGAGTCATTAATTCACTCAGTAAACATGCAAGAAGTTTAATCTGCAGAGCCACAATGAGTTTGGCAGCCATAATAAGCTCGAGGGGACAAGTTTTTCTTAACAAAAATTGGATTTCACATACTTCCTAGAGAGCCATTAAGTCTATTGGAGTTTACTTAGGTCAGGCAAAGTGGGAAACTTGCCTGTATTTATCTCTTGCTGCTAATCGTAGAGAAAGGAGTGACTGGCCTTTCCCTACAGAATTTCCCAAGAACACTTGGCTTCTCAGATCTGCACAGTCTCTTTCTCCTGAATATTTCACAGCTCACGTGTTTGATGATGGATGAGCAAATGCCCTGCCAACCTTTCTGCTGTTGCTCCTTTTTTTTTTTTAAGAACTTAACACCAACTAGTTACAATTCAAAAATCCTAAAGTCTGAGAAGAGCATTTGACCATATGTTTTTGTAGTGTAAAAAAAACTACCTTTAATTTTGAGTCAGAAATGATGAGTCTTATTATACTTATACCTTCTGATATGCCAAACTGATATTTTAAAAATGCAAAATACTGATTAAAAGCCAAGAGTTTGGGATCAGTGTAATGTGAGATGATTCTTTCCCAATATCTTTGTTTAAAAGACCTAGACACTGGAGGTTGTAAACAGGAAAGTGGCTCTCCTTGTTAGTTACATGGGTCCCTACCCCCTTATTTCCATACATTTAGAAAATTTGTCCTGGCAGTTCCATCAACTTTGGGGAGTAGCAGCTTTATAATCTAATCAGAGTAGACGTAATTAGAGATAAAAATGCATTACTGATTCACTTCTCAATTATGCACTTAGAGGTCCTGAGTTCTGAAGTTAGGCTGACAATTACAACAAAAGAGCAAATTCCTGAGTTCTATTCTCAGCAGCAAGAATTTACCTTCATGCAAGATGGCCTGATGAGATCAAAGCCACCAGGAACACCACCAGGTAAATGGAAGTGGGCTGGAAGTCCCACAGTACAGACTTGACAGGAATCCGGGCTTGATATTCTTAAAATGATGTCTTGTTTAAACCAACAAAAATGCTTATTGCTCCCTTTGAAGATAAGAAAGACTAGAACGTTCTCCAAGCTTTAGATAAGGTGAAACTGATTCTAGAGTCAGATAAAATGCCATGTACGTTCATTAAATAGACTGGAAAAATTCTTTCTGAAACAAACTATACTATAATACAAAAAAGGAAAATATGAAAGAACCACCATATTGGGTTTTCAAAGGTCAAAGAAAAGCGGGTGCTTAGGAACCCGCCGGAACTCTTCAGATTGCCCCAGCTAACCCTCCAGGCAGAGAGAGCCCTATCAACCAAGGCACATGAGACCTGCTGGCTTCCCAGAATAGCTAACAGCCACTCAGGGTGTCTACTATTTAAAATACTTGGGCAGAGACAATATAATACAGCTGTGTGTGTGTCTGAAATTAAATTACATGCAGGGCAGACAGCCCCCATAACTGGGAATATACACCCCAAGAGTGGTCAACCAGATCGAGTCACAACACCTCCTTCCAGAGGTGGTATCCTTCCTCCTGAGGCTTTATTAATTGGCATAATTAAGGTAAGAAGTGGGTTTCCATCATGAATTTAGTGGCTTGCCAGTTAGCCTAGTGAATGATAGAAATTGATGAAACTGGTGGTACTCAAATGTGTGGGTTAGAAATACTCTCCCCCCTTTCAAGAACAGGCTATGCAGCCAGAGTGAGCACCCTGGCTTGTACATCCATACGGGATGGTGCTGGAAGCCTGAGGGAACCAACTGCCTGTGGCCACGTCTGCTTCAGAGGACTTGGGTTGGTTAACACTCACTATAGGGTAACAGAATCCTGCCTTTGTAGAACTGCTACATCTGTCTTCATGGAAAGTCATGAAAAGCAGGGTTGGAACATCTAGAGTCTTAGAGAGCTAAGATTTCTTTGAGGTTACAGATAATGGTTTCATACCTGCTTTTACAAGTGTTTCCTTAATAAATGTCTGAGTGGCACAAGTTGGTTTAAGACCTGCTTTTATTGTAATCTGGTAGGCTAGGCTGTAGGTAAAACTGCTACTATTTACCAGAAAGTGTTTAGTAGTTATGCAAAGCAAATTAGTACAGATTAATTCACAGCATAGATGCCCATGACTCCTGTAAAAGATGCCAGGTCCTATGCAAGACAATCCCCAAACTCTTCAGAGACTATAACTCCACTGTGAGCAAGGCTCATAATACCATCGATCAAATCTGTTTTGAGTTCTAAAATAATATATTTGAAAGCACTATGTTAACTGTAAAATGTTTAGTGCAAATATTATTACCAAGCAATTTTATGCTGAAGCGTGAATGGCCAATATTAAATTCTTTCTGGGAGCTGGCTGATTTTCTTTAGGGGGAGTAGCTTCCTACCTTCTGCTCTACCTGCTCTAGGTAGAAGTGGGGGTGCTGCCTCCGCTCAGTCTGGGAATTTTATCCTTTAGCCTGGCCTCTGAGGTGAGTCCTCTGCTGCTTCTGATGGGATTCCAGAGGCAAAGCATTTAAAGGAATATCCCATACCCCAGTCACTGCAGACACTGTGGATAAAAGCTGCAACTCCTTCCCAACACCGCAGAGCCAACAGAACAGGCGAGATTCCAGAAGCCTGTTTAATTTGCAGATAATTCACACCCAGGCCCTGACGCCTGGCCATATCGTGAACACAAAGAACTTGAAAAAAGTGAGTTTTCCTTGGCAGGTCTGGCTGGACCTAGGGGGACACCAGAAAGGTGTCCTTTGCTACAAGCAAGGAACTGAAGCTTCTATTCACTTTAAATGCCCACTGTGTTCACAGCTTCCCACTTCCCCATCACCCTCATCTTTCTCCTCTAGACAACATCTGCTACCAACTTCAATCTCCTGGGCTTCTAGCCTAAATGCTCAGTGTGACCCAAATTAATCAAACATCAGGCGCCTGCTACATAACCAGGTTTCTATGCTCTGAATAACCCAGATTACTTTCTACTAAAGCCATGATATTTAAATTAGAAATGCTTTTTCCCCAGGTAATAGGTGACCTGATCCTTTAATCCAGTTATTTTTAAGTTCCACCAAAAACACCAACTCGTTCTTGGCCTAGGAGCAGAGAGGCATGGCTATTAAATCAAACTTCCACATAACTGTGAAACCAGAGAGCATCTCTAGGTTCCCTTCTTGCCCTCGCTCTTTTTCCTAAGTTGAGTTTTTAGTGTGCAGGGCACAATTGCTGTCATGGCAAAGAACTGGATCTGTGGTCCACGCACGGCAGCCTCTAGGGTGGTTCTCACAGAACTCCTTGCTGCCAGGCTGAAGTTCCTGTCTTGAAGGTAAATGGAAAGAGGGGATGCAACCTGGCCGGTGGATGGTGCTCAGACACCTGCAAGATGCCTGCACAGGTCTGCTGAACTTCATCAGCCTTGAAGGGATCAGGGTGGAGCTGCAGTCCGGAGGTCTCGGGGAGATGGACTTCCCAACCTGAGGGAACCCCAGGAGGGTGGGAAGGGAGCACAGAGGTTGAAGAGGTCAAAGGATAAGCATGCAGAGAACCCGCAGAGTGATAAGCCTTGTGCAGGGGCCACAGGAGGTCCCCAGAGCTCCAGGGCGGTCCCCACTCTGCAGCAAGGAGCTTTAATGCCTTGGAGGGAGCCAGTTCAGGTACAGAGAACAAAGAGTCCAAGGCAGAGGAAGTGCTAACTGGAAAGAAAAGTCCCGCCCTGTTTGGCGCAAATCGTGAAGGCTGAAAGGTGTTGATTCAGAAAGCAGGGAGCACCAGAGTCCCTCATGGCTGGCCTGCAGCTCCCCTGGCCCTCCCTGCTGAAGAGGGCAGGCCGGTGACAGGCCCCAAAAATGCCGGGACTCAGAGGCGGCCCCTTCCACCACCCCCGTGAAGGCCAGAGGGTGGGAATGGCTGAGCATGCAGGCTCCCTTGGTTCAGCTTCAGGCCTCCAGCCAGGAAGTGCAGGGGAGAGGCCCCGGGTGCTAACCTAGGCCACATTCCAGTCCAGGACAGCCTTTTCTTTCCCAACCCCAGCAGAGCTTCTTCCGGCCTATAGGACCAGGGGGCCTGTGCTGATCGTGGGAAACCGGGAGTCTTGTCCCTCCCGAAGAAGAACCCCCTCCTGGTTGATGAAAAACAGCATACCAGACTTAAAGACCCCAGGGGTGCCTGGGTAGTTGCAAGCTAAATTTAGACCAGACATGCTCAAGGTAATGTTGTGACACTCCCCCAACCCCCCAACCAATAAAAGGGGCTAAACTAACAATGCCTCTTGGACCTCCCATCATGAAGCCATTACAGCTAAATGTGTCTTAGGATAGTTCTAAAAAGTTCTAAAAACCTCCTACAGGTCCAGCCTTTTTTTCTGAGAGCTTCTACTGTACCAGTCAATGCAACAGTCACTGTCCTGCTATGGCTCGGGCTTATGCCTCAGGGACAGGCTTGAAGAAGCAATGAAAATACTTCTGGAATCACCTTACGTTATAAACAAGGCTCGCCTCTGTCTCGGCTCACATTCCTGGCGAAGGAAAGTGATCAATTTATAATGTAACAGAGTCTCCCCAGCACCACAGCCTGCCCTATGAATAGCGTCCCCCTTAACCCAGCTGAAAAGTCACTGGCTCAAATGTCAGGTTGCACATCTGGAAAATGTTAACGGTGTCTGATGAACACATTTACAGCTCAGGCTCTCTGTGAGGGTAACCGAAGATGGTGTGTGTGGTGGGGGTGTGATGGGTGGGGGGCAGTGGAAGGAAGGAAGCTGTTGCCTTCTCTGCAGCCATGACAAAGGCTTGTTTCTTTCAGTGACTTGGAGATCTGCTCCCTACAGGGTGACTGAGTACCACCAGGAGGTGTGAGGGCGTCCCCTGAATGAGGAGAGGTGCTTCTCTTCAGCTCCAAGAAAGTCAAATTTTACTTCTCCCTCATGCTCTGTCACGGTGTCCTCAGATGTCTTCTCACCAAAAGCCCTCTTTGGTGTGAGACTACTGTACCGGGCAGTCCCCACCTCCAGAATAAACCACGATCCGACCACAGAGGGGACTCTGGCTCCTGCAGCCTGACATTTCTAGGGTAACTAATTCTCCAGGAAGCAAAAGCAAGCCTAGCTTTAGCTCTTTATAATTTAACTGTGTCCTTCTTGGTTTGGAAATAGTTCAGCATCTTTGGTTCATGGCTGGCCAACCAGTAATGGTAGAGAGCAAAAGCTGAGCCCCACTTGGCCCCAGAAAGAATGTACTATGCAAAGGCAGAGAACCAGAAGAAAAGAGAAAGCAGTGCCAGATCCATCTGAGATGAACCCTTTGTCCACAGACAACTCTGTATGTATGAACAGAGCTGTTAAGGATCTCCCCTTACAGGAGACAGCCATACACATTCCCCCAAAAGCCTTAAGTCACTCCATGAATGTGGCGAGTTCCACAACATGGACTTGTTGTAGACTAAATAAATACAGGGCGATAACTGTAAAACAAGTCACCAGAATCACTCGGTCACTTGGTTCTGTTCAGGAAAAAGGCACACACGCTCTTTCACAGACACACTCACGCACCATCTTCAGAGGATTATCTGCCACAGATGACTTGTGTATCTTTGCACGCACTGCACACATACCAGAGAGCCTCCCCTTTGCCCTTCAGCATGAAAGCTGGGGATTTGATAAGATTTTCAAAAAGAGAGTCAAGTCAGCAGTCGGAACTCAGCTGCCCACTCTCTCTGTAGCAGGAAAGGATTCCACAGCACAGCACTGCAGTCCTGACTTGGAGTCCCTCCTCCACAAAGACTCTGGCCTCAAAAAAGGAGCCCGCTCCTTTCAGATTAGGAAGAGAAGGATAGTAAGAGAGGTGAGCAGACTCGGCTTACCCTGCCCAGAGTGTGTGTCTCACAAGTCCCCAGTCAGAACTGCCTTTTCCCAGATAGATTCCTGCGCAGTGGCTCAGGCTGGACAAATTCCTTCCCAGCCTCCTGACCGGAGACTGTGATGTCACAGCTGGCCCTCCTTCTGCTCCCTAAAAGGCCATCCACACAAAGAAGGACTTTAACCCCCTTCAAAGAGGCCTGGCCCCTCCCCAGCTGGCCTGAGCCTGGACGGCAGCAGCCAGAGGCCGCTCTCATCTGCTCCCTCTCCTGCTCTGTGGCGCTCAGGGCTGAGTGGGGAAGACAGGAGCTTGATGGAGCTGCTACGAACCCATCACCGCTGCCTTCTTGGCAAGTCAGGGATGGGCCTTGGGCAGGCAGGGCTTTAATATCCCAGTGATGCCGAGGTGGCCAAAGCTCGGAAAGATCCTGAAGATCTGGTTCCATGGGCTTTTTGAGGACAACTTGCATTTATATGTGTGCGTGTGTGTCTGTAAAGTAATAAATACTCACTGTAGAAAATCTGGAAAATGAAAGTTACTCATCCTGCCTCCACTAAGGGGAAAATTAGTATTTTATTGCATCCCATTTCGTCTCCTTTTTAGGAAGATATATTTAATAGAGTTGAGACCAGTCTATGCAATTTTGTAGCCAACATTTTTTTACTTGATATAATCTCACAAGCACTTTTTATGTCCTTCAGTGGTTTTTGCCGGATATCTTTTAAATAGTTACACTATGTCCCATGCTGAAGTGGGACAGAAGAATTTGAAGTCAGGGAAGAGTGCTCTAATTTCAAGGAGTGTCTAGGGGGAGTGGCTCTGCTCGCCCACAGCTAACCAGTATCTTCTGTCACAAACAAAACAGACCCCATCTGCTTGGGAAGACCTGAGTGTCACAAACATGCCTCTCTTTTGCCATAGAATCCGACCCCCAGCCCTACACCCCAAGGCTAATAGTGTTGCTATAAGTCCCCCAGGCCTAAGATCTTACACTGGCTCCCAATACTGCCCCCAGGTCCCACCCACCTTGTCTCCAACTTTGGGCTGGCCCAGAAAATCGGGGCATACCTTAGGGTCTGGCTGACTTAAAAGTCAGTCAGAATTCCAGGTCCATGCAGAGCTATGAAGAACTCTTTTTCTTCAGTAAGATTTTGGAGAAGACAAGAAACCTGAAGTTTACAGAAAAGTGACCAGGAAGAGGGCAAAGGTAGATGGTCCTGTGGGGCCAGCTGGTTTGTGATCAGTTTGGGGGCAGTTTCTCCTGGTGAAGCAGGCGAGTAGCCCTAAGATTGTGGCTGGGCCCCCCTGTGGCTGGTGGGCTGGCCAGTGACACAGACCTCCTGGGACCCTCCTGAAGACACAAATCAAGGAAGCACTAACAGTGTTTGGAGCCCAGTCAGCAATGCTGCAAAAGAAGCTCAAAGTATACTCTACTTTACACCTATTTACAGTGTCTAAATAACACTTCCACTGTGCTGAAAGTTATTTAGAAATATCTAGGAGTTTCCCAACGCCTGGCTTAGTGATAACAAGCCGCCAGGGAGCGCTATGGAAACTGAATTTATGTATCCTTTGGAATAAATGGAATGTTCTGCTCTACAGCCAGAAGCATTTCAAGATGCTACTTAACAGTCTAAAGTAAAATGAGGTGGGGAAAGCACACACCAGGGTGGCATTGCTCTGCTCGAGAATGACAAACCAGGGCAGGGCTTTCCAAAGAATGATGCCTCCAAGACAAGTAGCAAGGCCGGCACCTGGGACCTGCTACATAATTGCACCTGCCACTTCACACCTGTAAGGAGGCTTGCAAAAAAAAAAAAAAAGTTCTAAACTGTACGTGCTCTTAAAGTACGATTATCTAAGAAGTAGGTGTGCTTCTGAGCAGCGTCTGAGATGCCATGGTTCATTATACACACGTGCGTGCACACACACACATACATATTCTTGCTATTATTGTTGAATTGTGTCTCCTCCCAACCCCAACCTCATATGTTTAAGACCGCACATACAGTACTTCAAAATGTGACCTCATTGAAGATAGGAGCTTACAGAGGCAATCTGGGGTCATTAGGGTAGTCGGCCCTAATATCACATGCCTGGTTTCCTTCTAAAAAAAGGAGATTTAGACACAGAGACAAGCCTAGAGGGAAGATAATGAGAAGAGATGAGAAAGAAGACAGCTTGGAATGAGCCTTCCCTAGAGCCCTCACAAAGAACCGGGTTTCCAGACTGCTGGTCTCCAGGACCATTGAGACAATAAACTTCTGTAGTTTAAGCCACCAAATTTGTGGTACTTTGTTACAGCAGGCCCAGCAAACTAGTAGCAAGCTAATACACACACTCACACATACACACAGACACGTGCACACAAGCGTGTGTACTCCCTCACACACATACCCTTCCTCCAGTTGCAAAACTAGGGTGGAGTTCAGAAAACCCTTTATGGCAAGGTCCTGGGGACTCCAGCAAAGTGGCTTATTACACTCAAAGGCAGAGGGGAAGTCAAACCTGCAAGGCAGATGCAGGCTGCAGAACGTAGGCCAAGCGGCCCCACATTCACTGGCAGTGGGGTCCCCCGACAGGAATGAGCAGAGCGGAATACAGCAGCACACACCTTGCTCTCCTCCCTCTCAGCAAAGGCCCTGAGGCTGGCGTGGTTTTTCTGAGTTTATGAAAATAAATTTGTACTGCCAGTTTAATTCTCCTGGTGCTGTAACCTGATCTTCTGTGTAGTCAGCTGAGGGTGTCTTGCTGGGGTAAATGGAGTCGTTTTGAAACTTGGTCGAGTGGCTGGGAAGCGAAGTTCAACAGGTGCGGGCCCAGCCGATGGGGTCTGATGTAGCTGAGGCACCACTGCTCCCAAGGCTATCATTCAGCAAATATCTACTGCACACCTACAGGGTGCCAGTCTGTGTCACACACCCTTACATGCCTTCTCTACATACTCCTCCCAGCAACAGCAAGGTAGCGATTCCCACCCATTCCACAGAGGGGTGGACCCCTGCCTACGGAGCCAAGCCCTCCCCGGGGTTGCATAGTTGGTCAGAACAGAGGCCTGGCTAGAATCCACAATCCCACCCACCCGGCCAGGCCCTGCCCTGGAAGCTACACTGAGCAGTTCAGAGGGAGCCTGAGGATACAAAGGGAGAGGAAAAATGCAAGGCCTTTACATGGCTTTGGGAAGGCCATGCCTCTTTTCTGGGCCCCGAATATCTGGTCTGCAAAATGAAAGACCCAAGCTAGGTGAACCCCCCAAACTCACTCCCTTTCTGCTGCTAATCTCTGCAGTTCCGGGACGTGAGTGGGAGCCGTGGGTGTGGGTGAGGTAGAGCACTGGGTGGGTTTGAGTCTGGTGGTGATGAGGGCCACGCAGAGAGAAATCCAGCCAGCAAGCGCGAGCGGCGGCGCTGCAGCCTGTGAAGCCCTCTGATACCTCCGCCACAACAGATTTCAAGGGTTCCTGGAAGGAACTCTGTCTCAGACATTCCCCTTGTCAGAACTTGATCTCTTTGGTTGAAGGAGGTCATTCTGCTAAATGTAACCATCCCCTTCACATACCTTAGTGTGACAGAATGTTCCAAAATAGATTCGTTGAGATCAGGAGGAATTAGATGGAAGTAGAGAAGGTGGAGAGGCTGCTTTCAAAAATGGGGAGCGCCAGCCCACTGCCTGGGTTGCCAAGTGGGGAGGGAAGGTGAGGTCAACACCGGGAAGGCTCCCTCTGCACACTGCCAGGGAGGCCGGAGGTTTGCCGGCTTTTCAAACTGCTCTGGGGCCCATGATGTCTCAGCACCTCCAGGTGCCCCTTCTAAAGGCCATGGCCACCTCCTTCTCCCTAGGCATGTAGCCAGGTCTTGAAAGCAATTTGCACTTAGATGGGACTATTTACAATTTAAAATAGGAGCCTGTTTACCCAAAGGAACCTCTAAGTGGGATAAAGTGTGGGAAACGAAGCCATACACAGCTCTTAATTTATTGAGGGAAAATTGATGAGACAGGAACAGGCACAGTGACTATGCTTAGAAAGGCTTCAGGAAACAGACTCAGCAGCACCTCCCTGGTGCTCAGGACACTGAAAGCCACAGAGCTGGGAGGTAGGAGGCATACACACAGACGTACAGACTACCCGGCTATGTCATGCAGCATGATCTCACTCACTCCTGTAAGGAACATTCTACAGAAAAGAAATAGTGCACCAACTTCCAAGCCTCTACCCTCCCCCACGGGGTCCTGATGCATCCTCTGACTCCTCCCATATTGCTCCAAAAGCAGGCCTTAGGAGGGAGGAGAACTCGGAATGTGGAATACTCGTTATGCTTCATTCCAAAACCAGAGGCAGCTAGTGGTGACCTTGGAAGGGAAAGGGGCTAAAAAGCGTTAGTGTACCAGCGCGGTACCTCCAGGCAGGGTCTAACATGCTTTACCCTGAGCCTGTTGTGAGTCTTTCCCTCAAGGGTCTTAGACTTAAGATTTCCCTCTGCTCATTACCTCAGACACTATACTCTTACCTTCTGCAGAACACTGGCAGCATCGTGGTGCATCATGGGGCCAAAGCTTTAGAAGGAATGCACTGCAATCTTGTCTGTAACAGTGAAAGCCTGGACAGAGTGAAAATGTATACTAATGGAACTGGTATCTGAAAATTGTGATTTGCTTAACAGCTGGAAAGCTATGCAACCTTTAGACTGGATATTTATCATAACTGCACGGCATTCTGCTATGGAATGATGCTAATGTTACTATATATGTACACATACAGGGCTTTGTTATCTAACAGATCTGGGCTCTTCTCTGTCTATAGCATGACTATAATACTACTACTACCTTAGGGAATTGATATGAAACACAAGGTGCCCAGTGTGGGGCTTGTCCTCCAGTAAAGGGACTCAATGAATGGTAGCTAAAATTGGAATAAACTGAGAAAATATTTCCAACTCTTTTTCATAAAGTTTCATATTCATGACATATAAAGAACTCTTGCAGCTCAGTAAGAAAAAGATTAAACCAAACACAAAAATGGACAGAAGACATGGACAACTGACACACGAAAAATATAAAGTAATTCTTAGACATACAAAAAGATTCCCAATCCCACTCATATCAAAGAAAAGCAAAACTAAATTATGAGGTAAGTCTTCCACCAACAAAATTAGTTATCAGTACAGGAAGAATCAGTAACCTCATGCAATCCATTAAATTGCACAGTAATTTATGCACCCAACTTTAAAATACACAACATGTTTGACTCAGAAATTCTACTTCTAAGAATTTATACTCAGATATAGTGGCACATGTATAAAATGACCCATATCCAAGGATTGCAATGCCACATTGCTTGCAATAATAAACATCACAAATACCCTAAGTTAATAGGAGACTGGAATATTCATTAAACAGGTTGTTATGCAACCCTTAAGAAAACAGTATAGCTCCTGGCGCAATGAGAACTGTTAGAGAATAATCTCCAAGATCTACTGTTAAATCTGAAGTGGTACAGGACAATGTATATAGCATGCTATCTTTGTTGTTAACAAAAAATGAGTGTGACTATAGAATCTTACATATGTAATTTTTATTTGTACATGTGTACATATGTATTTATATTTTTATATGCATAGATTACCCCTGGAGAGATACATGAGAAACTAGTAACAGTGGTTTCCTCTGGGCTCAGAGGACTGGACTCTAGGGATGGGCGACTTCTTTTCATCAAGTCCTTTTCTACACCTTGTGAATTTCAAACATGTGCACACATTAGCTTGTGAAAAAAAAGAATTAAGTACATAAAAAAATAAATAGTGAGACAGATGGGCAAGAACTGAAAGGAAGTATGGCACCCAGGATGGGAGATTAGACACCAGGAGGAGATTAGCTCACTCTCATCGAAAAGTCAAGAATATCGTTTGTATTACGTATTCACGCCAACCTATTAAGTGGTTAACTCTGCAGAATGGGGAAAGTCGACATAGAAGGGAGAATGAAAAGCTATAGTAAAACCTATGATTTTTATTTTCTAAAGGCTTATATTACTGAGCACATACTACTTTTGTAATTAGAAAACTAATAACTCAAAGTAATCATATATGAGTAAGCTACAAATTTGAGCTTTAAATACACTTAGACTTAAAAGAGGCAGAGGCTTCTCTAGTTATTAAGAGGTATTGCAGTGCCTCTTAATCTCCATTTTATATCTATATAATGAATAATTTGGCATTTACTCAGCCACGATGAACAAATGTGTATCAAAACATGGCCTTCCCTTGAGGAAGTATTGCTTTCTTGCTGTAATCTATCATACTTTCAAGAGCAGACTGTCACTTTATACAATTTATGGCAATATAATTTTCCTTTTTCATCAAAGATAAGTAAATGACTTGCTGTTATATATGGATGTTTTCCTTGCATGAGCTTCCTATTCCCAGAGAAGTTGTGAAACACTCTGAGTAACCAAATTCCTTTTTGAGAGTCAAATGTCAGAGAATTTCATGAATATGTCACAGACAGGATATGTCACAGGAAAACCCCATTGAAAAATTTCCCAAGGTCTGATTAGTCAAGTAAAGAACAAAATTTGGAGGCTGACTTTATGTATTAGTCTAAACAACAGTCATTTTTTTTGCTCCATTCAACTTAAATGAGCAGATGAGTGAGTCTAATAACCTCCCTATCCACCTATAAGACAGACAGACAGGAGGATACTTCTATAAAAACAGGAACTCAGTAAATTTGAATCACTTTTTTGTTCTACTAAAGTATTTTAAAGTTTTGAGTAAAGTTTTAAAAATAGTATTTTGGGTTTGCTAAATTTAGTCTTCTATAAGCAAAACCAGCATGTCTCTTATTAGTGTACAGTGAATGCTGAGGGGTTTGGAAATGGACGGTAACTCTGCACTGAGGCAGTCCCGAAGCCTGGACCCATTTGCCAATTCTGCCTGGGGATCATTTCCCCCTGGAAACAGTTCCCAGCCCTTGGCCAAGGCCTGAGGGGCTGAAGTCAGCAAGAGCCTCTTTTACATTTCCCCACCAAGTTCTTCCCTCTCAAAAGCAGGAGGTGGTAAATGGCATGCCTTCACTTTCCCAAGACAACATTCACAATTCCAGAGAAGAAAAACCCAACAATCAAGTACTTTTTAAATGAAATACTTTGTGAGCTCTAAGAACACTCAACAAAAGGATCTACCATTTACCAGCAGGAAGAAGCTTTGGTCCCACTGAGTCAGCTTCCTATAAATGCCAAGGGGACTGCTGGAAGGCTCTAGGGGTAGATCTCCACTCACAGAACAGGTCTCGTCTTCGTGGATGTTGGAGTTACTACGAACTGCCACTCACTTTGAAAACTCATAAACACCGTCAAGTTTCTTCAAAAGCAGAAAACTCTTCTGTGAAGCCAGACTGTGCAGCGAACAGACCTCTGATTCAATTCACTCCAACACGTTGGCAGGAAGAAACAACTCCAGGAAAGTCCAGATGGTCAATCTGAGAGCCCTGCTCTGCCAGGGCTAAGTGGCAATTCTGGATCAGGACACATTCTATGGACACTGGCCTGATGAAAAGCAGGGTGTGGCAGGCAGTCAAGGAACAGGGAAGGCTCAAGCCAGCCACATTTTCTGACTCCCACCTCATGCAGTAAAGTGGTACCACTGACCACGTGGATTCTGAGTCTGGTACCAGAAGTGTATTTGTGATTTAAACAAAGAGAAGCTTGCCCTTGACACTGAGGATCTGACCCTGGTTTCTGATTCTGCCCCAGTCCTACGCTTCAGCTAGAACCAGGCGGAGCACGTGGAATCCCGCCTCTCTTGCCCACACCTCTGTGCTTTCCCAATCCCGCCTCACGCCAGCTCTGCAGGACCACGCTCTGGGAAAAGTTTGGGCAGCCGGCTCTGGGAGCAGCTGAGGGCTAGTCACCTGCTTCCGTCTACTGCTTTTGTGGCTCTGAATGCCAGGAAGGAACCCCTGCTGGAGAAGGAAAGCATGGAATTTCTCCATCCACCAAGAGCATGCATGATAAGCATAAGCCAACAGCAAGACGGGTGCAGATGGAGTTGTGGGAGGTATTTGGCTTTACACTAAGAAATGTGCTCCTTCCCTTTACTTAATGCCAGTGGAACCCAACTATGACCTCATGTCTCATTTATGAGACTCTCTCTGCCCAGCTGTGGAATCCCAGCAACAGAGCACTGTGGTTGAAGGTAGGGAAACAGGATAAAGTCTAAGAACGAGCAACAAGAGAGGGAGTCACCATTCCCTTGCACAGCCTCTGTGCTTCATCCTGTTTACCCTCCAGAAGCCTCCTTTGATCTACTAGGTGACTGTTGCTAACCATTTTGCTGCCATGCTTTCAAACCCTTATTTTTGTCTCATTTATTTATTTATGCTTGGTAAAAAAAATATTTATGTGTGGTAATGTGATCTGGTGGAGAGAATATGAATCTAGAGAAAAGAAGGTCAAGGTTTGAGTCCCCTGGTAGCACAAACTGTCTGTGATGCTTACTTACACAAGGGATTCTCTCCTCTGAAACTCGGGTTCCTCCTCTGTTAGTTACTGCAGTGGGCTGAACAGTGTCCCCTCCAAAATTCATGTCTACTTGAAACCTCAGAATGTGACCTTAGTTGGAAATAGGGTCCTTGCAGATGTAATTAGATCATACTAGATTAGAGTGGGCCTCGATCTAATGACTGGTGTCCTTCTAAGAAGGAAGAACACAGAGATACACACAAAGAGGGAGAACTTCACGTGAAGACAGAGGTGGAAATCCGAGTGATTCGTCTGCAAGCCAAGGAATGCCAAGGATTGCTGGCACCCACCGGAAGCTAGGAGAAGGTCATGAAACAGATTTTCCCTCTGAGCTTCCAGAAGGAACCAGCCCCTGCCTTCCTTGATTTTGGACTCAGCCTCCTAAACTGTGAAAGAATGCATGTCTACCATCATAATCCACCAAATGTGTGGTAATCTATCACAGCAGCAATAAGAAACACAACACACACACTTCCTACCTCCTAAGGCTGCTAGGGGACTTAAGAGGCAGCATGTGGCAGCAGCTGGCCTCGTGACCGGAACATGGTAAGCCCTCATCACAAGGCATTTCACTTTTGCGCTCTACTCTGACAGCAGGCCAATAACACGATTTTTCAAGCATTGTCAGAGGTGGGCAGCCCCACATTTTTTGAGCTTTTTAAAAAAGTGGACCAAACAGGAAGAACACAGTCATCAGGAATAAGGACATATTCTGGAACCATGGTTGCTGGCTTCCCAAGTGCCTACTGGAGCAGAATCAGGCATGGATACTCTCGCCTACAGAAGCCAGTTTGCAAAGACTGAAACTGCCAAGTCCTGGGGCTGGCAGTGGGCATGCACCTTGTCAAACTGAGGAAGGAATATGGGGACCCACAGACCTTGAAGGCTGAGGTGGCTGATCAGGTGGTCTTAACTGTATAATGAGCATTTGTTATGCCAGACATTGCACTAAGTGATTTTAATGCACAATCACGTTTATTCCTCAAAACCAGCCTATGAGGCCAGGGCTCTTGATATCTCTATCATGCAGCTACGGAAACTGAGATCCAGGGAGTTTTAAGTGACTTGCCCCAACACTACCAGTACTAAGTGAGAAAGCTGGGATTGAACTGAGGCTGCCTGATTTAGAGCTTTTAAACTGTCTTGCCTCTTGTAGATGCGGACGTAGAAGCTGGAACAATCTGGACTACAGGCTTATGAAACAGGGACGATTAGCTCCCAAGACTCTCTGTTTGCTTTACCACCTTCTCTAAATGGATCCTAGATCTCTTTCCATGCTTTCTGGCTTAGGTGTGTGCCAGTTTTCTTTATAGAAAATATAAATGATATGGATGACAATGGTTACAATTATTAATTGAACATTACAATGTGTAGGCATTTTGCTATGCCCTTTATATACATTATCTCAATAAATCCACAGAGCAATGCCTTTAAGTAGGGTATAATCTCTATTTTGCAGGTGAAGACATTGAGGCTTAGCGCTTAAGTACTTTGCCCAATGACCCCGAGCAAGTAAGTGACAGAGCTGAGATCTAGGCCCTGGCCTGTCCAGCTCTCCAAAGACCACAAAGAAGCAAAGCTCGACATACCTTTTTGTTTTTCCGAGACACATGATGTGCCATTGCTCTCACTGAATCTAGGAATTCACTTTGAGCTCTTGGCTGTATCTCAGATGCAAAAACCTGTGTCTGCCATTTGCCTCCACTTCAGATGCCTAGCGTTCTCCTCGAAATGCTCTAGGTGAGTGACCTTCTCTCCAGCTGAGTGGTTGGAATTCTCTAGATAATGTCTCCCCACTCCCAAGAATGTCTGTTTGTCTTGTACACAGTTTGGACCACAACATCAGGGATCAGAGCAGCCAGTCCATTTTGGAAATGGACACCCCCCTGCCACCGCCCACAAACAAGCAGGGCAGAGGTGGGGTCCGAGAACAGGAAATAACAGGGGCTGGGCGTGGGGTTGAGTGCTTCAGTGCCACAGGAACACAACCAGCAAGTGTCTCAAGCTGGGAGAGGCTGGAAGGCTGCAGCTCAAAGCTGACCTGAGACTTTATTGGATTCCAGAACACCGAATCTCCCGTTTTTTTCCCCCTTAGTTTTTCTGAGCACGTCTTCAGCAAAGTGAAAACATATAACCCCAGCCCATGCTCCCTGCACTAGTGCTTCAAGCTGACCCTCAGAATCGGTGCAGATGGTGAAAATTGCTGTATCTCACCTTAGCAAGGCATCTGGCCATTAGGGCGCCGGGGAAGGGAGAGGGGCCAGGGCTTTACCTGCAGACACCGTCAAGCTAATAAGGGATTTGTCAGCTCCCCACAAAGTCAAAACTCCCTCAATGTCACTGTGCAATACAGAAATGTATAAGCAAGGATGTTTTCCTTTTACTAACGTGGTTGAACCTGTTATGAAGAGCATCCTTTAAAATGATTTCTCAATTTCACTAATTCATGTTTAACAAACTATGTATTAGGCCAATTAATTTGAGTTGGGATATGAACACAAAATAACTGGAGAGAATATGAGATGTTTAAAATATTGAGCCCAATTAGATTCATGTATCAGCTTTCTTTCCTCTTCATAAGCCTGTCCATCTTTGCAATTATTTAAGAATTTATAAAGAACATAAATGCATGGCAACAATCACTTCTGGGAACGGAGGCCCCGGGGGGCAAAGGAAATCAGGTGTGTAGTTCAGAAAATGCACCCAGTCTGAGATCTGAACCTCAGTCACCCCAATGGGTGCTTGAGATCAGGGTGCCACTGAGGTTTGCTCTGGATCTTCTCTCCCCTCTACAGCTCGGCACAGGGCAATGTACAGGGACCAAAAGAAGCCTGAAAGCGTGTGCAACAACTAGGCCCTCAATAAATATCCCTGGGACTATTACTCCAAAGAAACTCCTGAATCTGGAATTAAGGGCCTGCCCCACCTTTGCAACGCGAACCATTCTCCTAAGTCTGTCCCCTCCCTGGGACCTCTGTGTTGGCACGCCCTCCCTCTTTCTCAGCTTTTCTGCAAGGCCTTGGTTAAACCTGTTCCTGGTGCAAGAAACACCCCAGCAGAATGAAGGCTCTCTGACTGTGTCTTCCCTCCACAGAATTTACCCAGTTATTGCTGGAGCTCCCTGAGGGCAGAGTTTGCACTTAGTGTAGGTGAACCTGAAGGCTAGTGGGGAAGTTTTTATCAGTCATTATCAGTGAAGGGCTATCATCACTGCCCTCCTTCCGGGAGGCTGAAGACAGCACCAGCAGGCTTTTCTTTTCATGCAAAGGACTTTAATTACCTTCCGCCTGAAACCTGACCTCTTATCCTCCAAGGTTTAACTTTTAATGACATGCCACCAAGCTGCTGAAATTTTTCCTCCAAATTACAGGTTTATTGCAAACCCTAAATAGTATTAAAAAAGCTTTAATCTTTTTGAATCCTATGAAAAATGAACTCCATGCTAAAATTTTCCCCAAGCATTATGAACTCTGAAATCTATCAGTGCTTTACTTCTCAAAAAAAGAAAAAAATATTTTGGAGCATTATTTTTGCACACTTTTTTTTAATGTGGGAAAATGCACGTTACATAAAAGTTGTCATTTTTACCATTTTAAGTGTACAGTGCAGGGGCATTAATTACATTCCCAATGTTGTACAACCATCACTACTACCTATTTCTAACATTTTTTCATCACTCCCAAAGAAATTCTGTATCCATTAAGCAGTACGGGACATAATTTTTCAAACAGTCTGTGAGGCTAATGAAACTGGGTAGGATTATATCTTTGTAGCAAACATAGGGGAAAAAAAGACTGGATGAAAATAAAGTAATTGTTGATTATATCAGGTTAGTGGAAAAACTACCCTATTTTACTGTTTACATTTTTGGCAATTAATTTTGTCTAGCCCCTCATCTTACTACACCGATGGACAGTGACTGCAATGGGGTGTTGGGGAAGACTCGATAATGTGGGTAGTAAATGTAGTAACCACATTGTTTTTAATGTGAAACCTTCATAAGAGTGTATATCAATAATACCTTAATAAAAAATAAACAAAAAAATTTTCTGTCTAGCCCCTTTTGGGCCTCATGAGCATACAAGAACACTAAAGGCTTACTGGAAAAATACAAGTGGAAAAAAATAGATCAATTTATGAAATTGGTATTTTCCTGAAAAATTACATGCAAATTAACACTAGAGTCTGTGGGTATTTGATCGCATCTGAAACTAAAATGGAACAACCAAACTTACTTTGACTTGTAAATCTCTAGCATGCAATTACAGGTCAGCTTCATCTGCATTGGGCTCAAATTCACAATATTTCTTAAACTACTACAAAAATAGACGGTTCTGCTTATTTTTTGTAAAAACAAAAACAAAATCAAAGCCAAAAACAAACCTTGCAATTTAAAGGTATTAGTACTGATTCTTGAAGGAATTAAAATGTCAACTTGTTTGAAAAAGAAACTATGGTCACCTCCACCCCCAGCTTCAAATGATCTAAGATCCAATTTTCTAGAGTGACTTTAAAAACTAACCAAATAAGTAGAATACTTTTGCACCTTTGTTACCCTCAGCATAGGTGTAGATTAAGCCTTTGCATAAGAATATCCCAGACAGATAACGCCAATCAGTGGTTAACAATTCAGAGATAATCCCTTTCTTGAAAAGTCTGTTTTCAGCTTAACCTTCCAGTTGGGTTAATTGATGACTTATCTTCCATTAGGAGCAGCCTGTACATCAAAGCATTGTTTGGGAACACAGCAAAGCAGACTGGATGGTGGGAGGCTCTTTAACCCTGGGGCTAATTGCTGGAATTCAGTATTTCCTAATGGAGTTAGCAGCTTTCAGTTTAATAAACAAGCCATCTGTCTGAGAACTGAATGGCAATCCAATTTCTGGACTGTTGATGGATGTCTATGTGTGCACGTGCTTATGCACACGTACAAAGCAACTCAAACCTGTGTCATCCAAACCTCTCAAATCCACTCCTGGCTGGCATCCTCCCCTTCATTAGCTCCCTGTGTCTTGCTGCACCTGGAGCAGCAGCACAGTGGTTCTTGGAGCACCCGTACCCATGGAGCTGTGCTGGGGCAGAACAAGACTGGGTACCCATTACCCCTCTTCTCGGTGACACAGTTTCAGCATACACATGTCCCCAGGAGTCATGCTAAGAGGGGTCTGGAGGTGGTTAGAAGTATGGTCTTTCCCCTGTAGGCCAGTAACTCACTTTACACCAGCCGAAGCCACTCTTCTGGGGTTAGAATTTTCTTCCTGTTAGGAGATTCAGGACCCAGCTCTCTGGACTTCTAGTCTTCTCTGTGGTCAACCCTTTCAGACTTTAGTCACAAATTCTCATTGTTCTGGGGTTGGAGTTGGGACCTTGCTGAGACCCACCTGGTTCCACCTGGGCCCCCACATCAGAAGAAACTAACCTGAGGGACCCCAGGTTTTCCTCTTCAAAAAACTAAACCATGTTTGACAAAGAAGCACTCTCATCAATGCAAAATTACGCAGATGTAGTCACTTCGTAATTTCTAAAATCACCGAGGCTGCTGGTGACAAGTAATGATTTGTGTACTTATATTGTGCAGAACCAGAGTAGGGAGTTTGGTTCTAACAGACAGAATCCAGAGAACAGTAAGAGCATTAAAGAGAGAGGGATGGAGATCTACATCACACACAAACAAAACAACCTGGACTGCTTTGCTTCACCAAGAGGCTTCTTACAGCATTACACAAAAAGCTTTGACATGCAAGTCACAGACTACTGTATAAAATTAACTAACTAGCTAAGGTAGCTTGCAAGTCTAAAAGGATACTCAGTTTCTTGTGGATTTGCCTGATGACAAATTTTACTGCCACCCACATATTTTAAAAAAGGGCCGTGGCAGGGTGAGGATGGGGAGACCAACTTTCCTGTAATAAGTAGAAGTGAAACAGTAATATTTAGGCATCTCTTTAGCTCTGCTGGTCAGCACCAGTGAACAGCAGAATATGATGAACAGGGTCAGATATCAGGGGGTTTTAAAACATATTAATTTGCAGCTACCAAATGGATATTATTAAAAAGTAACTCCTAATTATTTCTTTAACGCCATATATACAGTATGTGTGCATATGTGGATAAGTAATCAGAGTCCTTTAAAACTACCACCTAATGTCAATGACAAAACCTCCCTAAAACTAGAAAAAGTAGCAGCTCCCATTAAGTGCTAATACTAAAGTTAATTCATTAAAAATAAATAACTCTTAAGCAGAAATAATATAAACATTTAAATGCATTAATGGAACTACTAGCACAGATTATTGTTAATTGCACAGGAGCTACAGTGCAAGCACTCAGATCACAAATTCATTCTGTGTGCCCTTTTCTGGTGTCATTAACCCAACAGCTTTACTGCAAACCAATCTCAAGAGAAGACAAAGGATATATACGTATTTTTAGATTCTGATTTATTTACCCTTGAGGTATAAACTCTTCAGAAAATGAACCCTTAAAAGGTACACAGAGCCCTGTCTGAATTTATAGCCTAGAAGGGTTTCTAACTTTGCTCCTTCTGCCATCTTAATTTCCCCCCCTGTAAAATGGGGATACCGTGTAGGATGACACCATTTAAGCTAAGACACAGTATCATGAATCTGAGCAAGTTTATCCATCTGCCAACTAATATCCCAGTGCTAGAGAGACAAAGCCCAACAGTGTCAGAACACAGAGCACACCCACCACCACTGCACACTACTGCAGCACCAGGAAGGGAAAATAGACACGGGGGATTTTAACTATTCTCATCATATTTCACGGTTAAACACACAGAGAGGCATAATTCCAGGTTCAAAATATTCTAACCAGATGCAAAAATCTCAAAATGAGTCCAGGTTTAAAGATCATTACAACTGAGCAGCAGAAGCAGGCTTAGAAATTGGTTTCATCCCACATCTGTACACTCTGGCAGCTTTCTATCTTGATTCTGCCTTCTTGGAATTCCTAAGCGGGTCCATTCTGCTCATCCCAGAGAGTCAGGTCTGAGGAGTTTCCAGGCCATTGGAGCTGATAAACCAAGGCCTAACATCAGCTAGAAAAATCATCCTTCAGAACTTGATACGATGAGGCCCCAGAAGTGTGGATGCTTATTTTGCAAGCCCCTGGAACACATGCAGATTAATAGTTAACTGTTTTTACCATGAGTGTTTACTAGGAATGCAGACATTCAAGACAAGAGCGGCACTTGGGTGCAGTAGCTTCAAGTAAGGGACGATTTGTGCTCTGGAAGGAATCTTAAACGCAACCAAGCCTGGACCCGGTTCAATTAAGATCTGAATTTGTTTGGGGCTAAATATCTGAAACCCAAACAAAAATCTGGACAGAATCCAGTTTGAGGCTGAACTGAACTCAAGTTTTGATACCTTGCCCTTTAAAGAAAAAAAAAGGAAATAAATAAATAAAAGCAGAGCTTCTGAAAATTTCCCAGACTGCACTCAGATTACAGACAAGAAGAGAAGCATAGGACTGTGTGTCCAAGTGACAAACAGTCACACGGGAGCTTCTGGGGGGAGACTCAAGAGGTTCCACTGTTCCGGGAGGGAGACCCTCAAGTTAGTCCCACAAGAGGATGTGACTGGCACTTTTTCAGATGGTCCAGGGACCATGACTAGGCCAGAAAGGAGAGGGGAGTAGATTGGCTCCAAGTTCATGAGGCCAAAGGAGAAATGTGAGCAAGAAAGCAATCAAAATTTTTAAATGACTCTTTGGCCAATAAAGCAAATAATTTCTCTCTATTCACTAGGGCTCTGGGAACAAGGGCTCAGCTCCATCTAATCCCAGAGCTCTTGGTTTCAGGGCTTCTACCATTAGCAGATCGAATATCAAACACAAACCTATTAGGGCAACTTATTGTGTATGCCATATGGATCATAAGGGACATTTCCCCCTTTTCAAGAAGAAGTACAAAAATCAGCTAGAGGAAAAAGTGCAAAGAAGATTTTCAGCAGCAGCCATACACCAGGTTTTAATTCCTAAACCGAATTCAAATGAGGTGAAGGATCCAGGCTTTATCAAAGGCTGAATCTTTGAAATTCCTTCCTTCTCCCCTCAAAGAGTCCTCCATAAGCTACTTTCAACTAAGAACAGTCTAGAAGTCTGGAGACTTGAAGTGAGAAGGGACAAGTTCTCACTTAAATTTAACACCACCTCTAAGAAACAGAGCCGTTCACCTGCTCTGTAACTCCTTTGCGGCAGCTAGCAGGGACTGGGCAGTCGCTCGGAGCAGGAGATCTGACTGCTGCACTGGGCTTTCTTTCACACACTCATTCGTACTTGCAAATGAGTCCCCACTGTGTCTCAGGCCCTGGGCCGGGCGCTGGGCCCCAGTGGGGAGAACCAGGCACGGCACTGCCCTCTGGAAATGTACTGTAGTGGGGAGACAAGGCATTTGCAATCACAAAGAGTTGCAAAGCTGCATCTGTGATAAATCCTTGGAATGAAAGGCAAGGAGTGCTTTGACAACCTCGAATCTGTGGGAGTTTGAGCTGGTCGGGGAGGTCAGGGGAGGCGGCTGGGAGGAAGTGACGGTTGAGCTGCCATCTGAAAGGTGGGTGGACTAAGCCAGAAAGGGGACAGGAGCCTGTCCCAGGCTGGTGTGAAAGGCTCTGAGCTGGGAGCAAAAGAGACAAGAGACGCTGAACAGTGCTGGTGGCTGGTGGAAGGTAGCAGAATACAACACCCCACAATATGCTACTGTGGCATAGGATTATTTTGAGCTGAAGGCAACTGAGAAGAAGCAGACACAAGAAAAGCAATCAGCCCTCCTCCTACTTGCCTGAAAGCAGGATATAAATTTGTAAAGGTGTCCCCCCTCCCTCTACCAGCAAGGTTGGAAATTAATCACCGGAGACAACTGGAGCCCTTATCAGCCCAGAGATGGCTCCAGAGGAACCACAAACCTTGCTAAAACTAGCCCTTCTCTCTCATTGTTTCCTGTCATATTTGCCTGTCTACAATTTGTCACCCTAGAAACTTAAAGTCCTTCTCCTTTGTCTTGCCTGAATAATTATCATTCTTTGCTAAGATGCAACTAAAGTTCAAGTTCTAACCATGAACTTGAGTTTTGAGCTAGTTGATTTACTTAAGTTATTCATGACAGAGTTCTCCCATGTGTATTGCACTTGATGCCCACATTAATAAACTTCTGATGTGTCTCGTGTTACTCTGTCTTTAGTCAGTCTGGTTTGCAAGATCCCAGCCAAGAAACCTCAGATGGATAGATGAAAAAGCCTTGTTTCCCCTCCCACCCTGGGATGGAGTAAGGGGCTCATCGTAGAAAAGATGTCTAGGGAAATAGATGGGGCCAGACCATGGAGGATTGGTCTTAATTTTAAGTGCCATGCAAAGGATTAAAGTGTGGAGGGCAATGGTGGGGACTGACATACCATTTGCTTAGCCCATTCTGGTTTCCTGTCCTGATAGTGGCCTGCTGGTGTGGCTAAACCCCGGCAGGGCCAGGAGTCTGGTGAGGGAATGGGATCCTGGCAGTATCCCTGTTGCCCTGGGCCTCCTGGAGGCAGTGGTCCAAGGACTTCAGGATTTCAATTCCATGGCCCCATAAAAACAGGGAATTTGAAGCCAGGACTGAAATAATTTATTTACTTTTGAATGGCTGGTCTTCTTTTCTTAACTTTCCTAAATTCAGCCCTGGAGATAATACACAAAAAAATATGTGATGCCCGTAACACTGGATGGCAAATTTATTTTCTGCCTTATAAATTTTATGCTGTAATATATGGTAAGAAGTCATTATATTATTATTTCCAAACATGTTGCATCTTTCTAACAGTTCAGTAAATATTGTCTAGAATACAGAAGCAAGCCTGATTCCATTAGGCATTACTCTGCTGTTGAGATTCCTGCTCTCAGATGATGTCAGATTAGTAGCTGAGGCTCAAATTGCTGGTATGAAGCAAATTGTACTGCAGAGGCAGAAAGAGTGCAGGACTCAGCATCACGGAGTTTGGGATCCTGGTTCTGCCACCTGCTCGCTATAGGACAAGCTGTTGGACTTCTCTGAGCCTGTATCCTGATCTGAAAGTGGGATGAGAGTATGATCCTTGGAGTGTCACTGTGTCAAAGGAGATCACATGTGGATCACACACAGGGGTGGCCAGCACACAAGGACTGTTGTGGTGGCAGGAGGGGGTGGTTAGTGGGAGTCATCTGGAGAAAACACCCATGGCTCCCTGCGGGCCAGCAATCCACCAGGCTACAGGCAGTGGGTTGTGTATTACACCCAAAAGGAAAGGGAACCATGAAAAGGAGAATGTTTCCTATAAAGGATTTCCCAGATTAACCTCTTTATTCTTATATTAAAAGCATGCAAGCAGCTGTGGATGATTTCAGGAAGGCCCACAGAAGTCAGCTGTGCTCTCTCTCTGGGGACAGTGGGAATGACAGCAGCAGCTGCCCCAGGATTTCAAGTGGAGAAAGTGCAGCAGCTCGCATCCAAAAGAGCCCGTGTGAAAGTACGAGGCTGCCACCGTCTGCCTCATCCTGGCCCGTCCCTGAAGAGGCAGTGACCTATTTTCAAACCCTCTATTTATCATTAAGCAGATCCAAAAGGTGACAATGCGAGAGGATTAGCTCCTAGCAAATGTCCTAGATACAAGGGGAGGAGTAGGGGGCTCAGTGACTCAGTTTCCACATGGACAGCCTTGGCCTTTGGATCACGTGGGAATGGGGTACACAGGACCCTGAACGCGCCGACAAAACTCCCAGGGACAACCCTGCATCTTGTGTTATTTCTGAGGATTTCAGTTTAAGCAAGGTTTGATCCCCATTTTGATAGAAAAGCTCAAGAGGGAACACTGTCCGCTGGAAAGCCACAGAGTCACATCATGGACCTCAGCCTCAGGACGAGGCTTGTTAGTTCTCAAAAGCTCAATGCCTAGGCAATGTTCTTCATAATCTCTATTCACACGTCTTCTCCCCTGGATTTTTGGAAACTGAGGGAGCATCACACTGACATCAGGAGGCATCATGACTTGGCTTCTGGGAACACTCACCAGGCACTCACCTCCCCAGAGGCCACCCTTAGCTCACTCAGCAGAGGCCTGCATGGTAAATCCTCAGACCAGTCTTTAAGTTAGCGGGGAGACTCCACTCGTTTTCCAGGCTAACAAGATCTTGTCACGTGTTCAGTAAAAGTCCATTGCAGGGATTCTTGTAGTTACTCAGAAGGATTTCTAGAAATAGAAGGTTCCCTGACACAAATCCTAAAAGCAATCCCCCCTTGCAAGAGCGTAACCGCGGCCTTCAAGGTGCCAGGGAGCAATTTTGGGTGTCTGTGCATCAGAAGTCAGGTGACTCAGTTTTCTGCCTTTCTCTGGCACAAGGAGCTTCACGTCTGGGACACAGTAGAGGAGTGAAAATGAAGCCATCCTGTGCCAGTGGCCTTTCCCAGGCCCGCTGCCCCAGCCCACGCCAACAGACATCTTTGGAGGAATCACTTTATTATGTGAACCAAAACCTGAACCCATGTTTTTATTAAATGATTCTGCAAGGTCTTAGGATAAGCTGCCTCAGTTTCCTCTACATGACTGGGGAGGAGACTAGGTCCATGGACAAATACCTGAAATAAATAGACAACTGTCAGCTTCCTCCTAGATGGGCAGGGCTGCTCCTGCACAACAGCCTCCTTCCCCACTGCCCACTGTCTCACTTTTCGGAACAGCAGCAGTGCAACCCCCACCCTGCCCTTCCAAAGGTCAGCTTGGGGTAAAGCTGAATGTCTAACGGTTGGTAAGTCAGATTTATAAAAGGTCTGAGGTTGTTTGATGAAGGAAACCTACTACTGAGTCCCTAGAACTTTTCTCGATAAAATGCTTAAGTAAAAAAAAAAAAAATGCAGTGTGTGAATGTGTGACTTGAATGATTCTCCTACTATCACTTCCCCCTCTACCCATTGCCTCCAGCTCTCTGCTTTCAGAGCTAAATTATATGCCCCAGATGCCACAGTCCTAGGAAAAAAAGAGAGAAGGGAAGGGGGAGAAGGCAAAAGGTATTTACAACTGGTTTTGTTCCTACTCACAAGACAAGGAATTCAACTAAAAACCTTCTTCATCACAGAACTGCAAAATTACTATTATTATTACCTGCCAAGTCAGACCAGTTTCAGGGCAAATCTGATTTACATGGGTAGCTCCAAGTTACAGTCCTATTTTACCATTTTTCATTTATTCAGATTTTGTTTTCTCAGGACTCCTGCATTGATTCAGGCAAAGCAAACGGGATTTCACGATAAGATTCTGCTAAAATTCCAGCCCCTGGAGGCAAACCTATTCATTAAATGCCAGGGAGGTAATGCCGCCCATCTGCTAGGAAAAGTCTGGGCTGTCTGGGCCACTGAAGGAAGAAAGGCTTCAAGTTCACCTTGAGGAAACGTATGGACTAAAAATGTGCACATACTGTTGTTTCCTTCCAACAGTTGCGCTGGATAATTAGAAAAACATCTCATTCACAGATGCCTGGAAACTTGAGCCATTTTTTTCCTGATAATAATTTCACTCATTCGGGGAAGGCCTTTCCCCTCATCCTGAATGCCAGATGTCAGGAGAAGGAGGAACTCCCAGAACAAAGCAGATGGCAGAGAACAAGCAGGTGGCCCAAGGCTGCAGGGCTACTAGATGTAAAACGGATTCTGTTACTATATAAATGCCGGACTACAGACTTTCAGAAGCAAAAAACAGTATCATTTTATTTCTAAAACACTCCTCTCTTCTTAAGGGTTCTACATCTTTAGACTTAGTTAGGAAATCTCAAGAATGAGTAATATTTCTTTCACCATGGAGACAAGATTTGTTATCAGTTTCTGGCAATGGTTGTGAGCAGGGGGGATTTTAAAATACTGTCCATAAGAAGCTATCCTTCTTTCCTTCTTTCTTCCTTTTTTAAGGAAGACTTACTTTTTAAAAGTCAAAAATTGGGGAACTGAAAGCAATAATAGCTCAACTGGAAAACCTAACTAAAAAATACCCATTCTACATCCAGAGCTGGGATGGGGAGTATGTTGGTACATGTTTCATAGTGTAGTTGTACAGGTATGTACAATGTATTTGTCTGGTGATGCGTAGCAGGTGAGGGAAGTTGCAGAATGTGAAGGTTCTCACCACGGCTCTTCACTATTCATTCTTAACTTAAAGTCTGGTTCTGCACTAGAAGAGAAACCGACCCTCAGCTTCCAATCTGAACTGTAACTTGCATTTTAGCCCTGGCAGTTTATAAAGAGCTTGGCTTGTGTCCCAGGGCATGTGAGCTCTAGAACCATCTCTGCCATTCAGTCACCTTGAGCAAGTCACTCGCCTGCTTAAGTTTTTACAAGGCAGTGCCCAGCACACAATGGTACTCAATTTTCTTTTTGTAACACCTTCATTGAGATATAATTCGTATCCCAGAAAATTCACTTGTAAAGTGCACAATTCAGTGGTTTTCAGAATATCCGGATTGTACAACCATCTTGACCACTTTTTAGTGAATTAATGAATGAATCAGAAGTTTAAAGGTAACATGGCTTTAAGGAGCAAGCTATATTCTGAACACTTATTAGCAATTAATGAAATTATTTCATCAATTAATTTAATTAATCCTATACATTTATGAAATTAGTAGTTTGCTCCCATTTTACAGAAAAGCCAACTGAGATTTTGACCCAGGCAGTCCAGCTACAGAGCCAGTTCTCAGTCTGAAAATTCTGTGATTCTATGAAAAGAGTCTGGCAAAAGAGTTAAGGTACTTAATCATAACATCATTCATGCTATGACTAAAAAGTAAACAATAGCCTTCCTTTTCATGTTTATGACAAATTTGCTGTTCTGGACCAAAAACTGTCTCTTTCCCAGGAAGTAATAGGAAGATGGCTATAGTGTACATGTCTTGGTGCAGAACACATCTGACTCATTTCTGGGTCCCCAATACCTGACACACAGCAGAATCTCAGCAAATGACTGGCTAGTAGGTAAAGATCAGTCTGTCACGCATTATACATGGACCACTTAAAGTCCTCAGTTAGGCAGCCAGAGAAGGAAGAGCCAGGTGCCCATGGTGGGTTATTAAGCGACCCAAATCACATCAGTTATCACCTCCTGTTGCCAGCGGCCCATGGACCTCAAACTGGCATTAATGCTACAGTTTTGGCTTGGGAGCAGTAAGAATGAATCCGTCTGGATCAGCTGAGGAGACACACACTGCCCTCCGCACACAGAAAGAGTAGCACGGAACTGCCCAGGCTGGTCCACTCTAACTGAAAATCAGATGCGAACATGTGCTTTCAGATGTCACAGGCTCACTGACTTGGGCGGCTTGACTGAGCAGCTCTGCACATTTAAGCTGGGGGGGGGTGGCCATAGAGACATGCGAGCTCAAGGCCATGTGCAGCCCCAGCCCCAACAAGGTGGTCCTTCCAGGAGCTCGATTCTCCTGCCTTCTAAGACTCAAAACAACTGTCACTTTCCATTGCTGTGGCCCAATGTTGTGATTCAGCCCAGAAAAAATGCAAGTCCTGTTGCCAGAAAACAGCACAAAATGGGGAGGGGGTAATGGAAGAATTACAGTAATGCATTTTCTTGCTAAAAAAAAGGTTTTCTCCTCCCCCTTTCACTTGCTTTGCGCAGCTCCTCAAGAACAAAACAGCTATTCTCGAGCTTGACAGGACACCATATGTGATCTGCTTTCATAGTTCAGGGTCCCTATGAAAATCCCTGGGTTAAAGGGAAACTCAGCCGGAAGCCTGGGGTGGTTGAAGGGAGGGCTGGCTCCTTTCTGTTTTGAAGGCATGCCACCAACCCAAACACAAGCAGCTGGAGTTAAAAAGCAGGCCTCCCCCCAGGATTCTCCCCAAAGGAACTCACTCACAGCTGGCACGCTAGTACAAAATGCAAGCCTGCCAGTGTCCTCTCGGTCTGCAGTGTCTAGCAACTAAATAGGTCTCCATCCTGCTGCTGTCAGGATGACTCACTTAGACCACATCCCAGTTCACATGGTTTTCAGAGGCCTCCATGAAGATTTTCTGAGATGGAAAGAAGGAAAAGAAGAAAGGAAAAGAAAGGAAAGAGGGAGCCACTGCATTATACTGATGCTTGGCATGAGAAGGAGAAAGTCCAGCAACCAGAATACTCAAGATTCATTATTTCTGTTCTCGGTTACTACTTTTGATTTTTCTTTTCTTTCCCATCAAATGCCACCAATTGAGATGCCCACATATATGATAGGGAAAAAAGCATACTGGGCACAAGTGAAGGTCAGCACTGGCAAAAATTTTTGCCAGAAGCAGCTAGAGGATGGGGCCAGACCACCCAGTTCACTATGCAAGATGTACAGTTGGTCAATAAACTAGGCACATATCCAAAAGAATTGACAGCAAGGATCCAAACGTTTGTCATTAATCTTCATTGCAGAATTATTCATAAGAGCCAAAATATAGACCAAGCACCCACTGATGGATGAATGGGTAAACAAAATGTGGTGTATGTACACATACACAAACACACGGGGTGAGGGTATTACTCAGCATTGAAAAGGGATGAAATTCTGAAACATGCTACAATATGGATAAATTTTGAAAACATTATGTTACGTGAAATAGATGAGACAGAAAAGAACAAAGGTATGATTCTGGGATGGTGAAAAGGTTCTAGAAATAGACTGTGGTGATGGGTGCATAACATTGTGAGTATACCTAATACTACTGAATTTTCCACCTAAAAATGGTTTAAAATGGTAAATTTTTATGTTATGTATATTTTACCACAATTGAAAAAAAAAAAAAAACTTAGTAAGCCTCTCAGAGGCTGAGATCGTGTCTTAGTCACCTAAGTACCTCCAGCACCCAATACACTCCAGCTCAAAGGAGCAGCTTCACAAGTATCTGCCAAACTGACCACTTATGCCATCGAATGGTTGCAAAATTAATGCTTATATCAGTATACAAAACACATGACCCCATCCCCACCCAGGCATATCTGATGTCCCAGGATCCAAACCACAGTCGAGTTATCATTCTGAGAATTCACAAAACAGTCTCATCTGCAGCAGTAAATATTCATCCAGCTGTATTCTCCCCTAGTTTCATGTCCATTAGCCCTTGAAAGTTTCATACAGGTTTTATTTCTCTTGCTACAGGGCTGGACACTGGCATTACAACACAGGTAACAGAAACATTAAAATGGCTCCAGATGCACATCTATTTCGCACAAGAAGACAGAAACAGCTCTTGAGCAGTCTTCAAAATCACTCTTATTTTACAGAAAATGCACGGATTTGGAAGGGAGTCTTTGGAGTAATTTTCTCCAAAACCCTCAACTAATACATAGATTAGATTTATTCAGCAAATATTTACTGAGCACCTAATATAGGCTAGGTGCCCACCATTCAGGGATGTGGTGTTCAGTGGATTTTCTGATTCTAAATCTGTGAAAATCAATTCAATCTTAACAGGCTGTCTATTCCTAAATCATTCATAAGTGGAAGAAATATCACCCTAATAATGATAGGGTGGTTTTTTAAAGTATTATGCTAACACTTCTTTAATTTCTTCCACCATTTGCTACAGCAAACTCCAAAGCTTCTTTTGCAGAGGAGTGAAAACACAAAGGCCTGACAAGGTAAGAGACCCTTAGGTCGAGGTAGCTAGTACAAGGTGACTAGGGCCTCTGGTTGTCTTCTTGGAAATAACTGGTCTTCCCTACGTATTTGTTGGTAACTAAACTAGGAAATGTTTCATTTTCTTATTTACCCAGTCACCTTTAAAATACTCTTTCCTGAGGACCTACACTGTGTCAGACTTTTTGGTATCAGAGGTGCAAAGATGCAGATTACATACATGGACATCAGCCTAGAGAAAGATGGACATCAAATTGATGATGTCACTAATTTCACTTAAGATTCAAAGCAGAAACATCACTGTGGTGAGTGTAATGGCAACCAGGCTTCTCAATTCTGGCACTATTGACATTTGGGTCCAGATATTCTTTGTTGAGGGCTGTCCTATCCATTGTAGAATATTTAACAGCTTCCCTGGCCTCTACCAATTAGGTTCTGGTAGTACCCACTTCTCATGGCAATCAAAAAAATGTCTCCCAACATGGTCAAATGTCCCCTTGGGGACAAAATAGCCACCAATTGAGAATTGCTGTTAAGACACACACAAGATACGAACGCACAGAAGATTCTTAAGCCAGAAAAATTAATTAGTGAATGCTTCTCAGAGAATCCACCATCTGAACCTCAGTCTTTAAAAGATGAGCATGGGAAAGCCAGAGAGGGATTCCAGGAAGAGAAAAGCAGGGCAAGTGAATAAAATAGGGTGTGTTACAATGCCTGGTGTAGGCTCTAAACTACATACAGCCTGGTGATGTTAGATAAAGTGCAAGCCAGCAACGAGAGAAGCGAGATTGGAGAGGAAGGCTGGTTGGGTCAGAAATGCCATATTTTAGAATCTGGACTTTATTCTGGAAGCAATCACTCTTCATATGATTAGGAATTATGCCTCTTTAACATTCATGAATTCTCATCAAATGTTCCTAACAGTGTTTCTATCCAATTTCTGCTTTCAGCAATGCTGATCAATGCTGAATTTTCAGTTGATTGCCAATCTCTGCTGTATCTTTTTTCACAATTCTCTATTTTTTTTTCCTGGCTCTTTTTCCTCAGATACCAGGTTCCCTACTAATTAACAGGCACAGGACCAGTTTTCCTCATGTCCTATCACCTAACTTAGCTGAGTCCCACAGTCAGTCACTTTCTACCATTTTCCAAAAATATTACATCTCACATCTACTAAGTGATTGTTATATTAGAAGACAAAAAAAAAAAAAAATCAATCCTGAAAACTTTTGCTTGTTTGGAAGGAGAACAAGGGTAAATGTCAAAGATTTTTTTTTTTAAACATGCAACTGACTACATGGCCATGTGGGTTGTCCTCACCTGTCTGACATATTGTGCCCCTCAATTTCACTTAAACTATCCCTTCTGCCACATGGTCTAAGGGTGCTGACACCCCACTCAGCTTTAGAGTTCAGAGCATGTGACCCAAACCCAGCCAATCAGCACTGAACCCCCTAGGGCCACAAGCGGTAGGAGACCAATCAGAGCCAATGAGATTCCATTTTGAGACTTCCATTAGAACTATAAAGAACTGCAAAAATGCGCTACAGCCTGGAGCTGCTGTCAATCATCTTAACACCAAAGAGTGCAGCCAGCAGAGAGCAAAACAGCAGATGGGGAAAAGGGATACTGATGATGTCATCTGAACCTCTAGATTCTACAGTGCCTGAAGCTGACCCTCTTCCAGTGACTTGAGCCATTAAATTCCCCTTCTTAAGTCAAGTTTGAGTTATGCAGACCTTGCTTCTAGCAGCTCTTAAAACCACACAGAACTAAACTTCCATAAAAATGTAAACCAAAACTGCAAAAAATTAACACTTCACTTCTAGTGGATTACTTTTACTAATTACAGTATTATCATTTTCTTGTGTTGTTTGATACGTTGTACAATATATTATGCCATTTTAATCCACTATTATAATATGAAGGAACAATTAATCAGATATAACAATTTTCCCATTTGTAACTCTTTGAGAAAAGAGCACATCAGCCCTTGCTTCTAACATCTCGCTCAGTCTTCTCGTGGAAAGTGTCAGACACTGCTGTGCTTTCTGCTACAACATGGTTAGGCTCCATCGACAGAAGTAAGAGGGAACTCAATACCCAAGCATGCCAATAAAAATTCAAAACAAAATATATTTGTGGATAATTTAACTGTTCTGTATCTTGACTATGATAACAGATCCACAATCGTATGCATCTGTCCAAACCCATAGAACTGTATAGCAAAAAGAGTTTAACTGTGTGTAAATAAAAAGGCAATAAATCTTAAATGATTTAAATATATATATATATGTGTGTGTGTATATAAATATACACACACACACACAAATACACACAGCACAAAACTGTCTGGGATCAGAAAAGCAACAAAGATCATACACATTGCTTAATAAATCAGCACATGCAAATTTGAAAGATTTCTGAAAATGAAGTCACTTCTCTTCACTGGATATTTTTTAACAGTCTGTATTGACAGACCATGGACAATACCCGATCATTGTGAATTTCAAGTTCAAGAACGCAGTCCTATCCTTCCCTCCACTTCACCACCACCACAGTGATGCAGAAGGGATTGTACAGCGTCTCCCTCCACTCTGACTGGGGCTAACAGGACAACACAAATCCAAGAACTGCCCCAGGGGTTTACCTGGGCAGAAGTGGGGCTGAAAGGGAATGCATAGAATTTCAAACCCCCAGAAGGGTATTCTTTAGCTTTATCCCCATGCCTACCTACCCTGACCACACGTTCAAGGTCAGCGGCAATTAATTCGACCAGACTTTAAGACAGCCATGCATACTTTTAATATATTCCACAGCTTATAAGCTGTATGCCTATTTTCTCAGCAACGCATCCAAAATCATTACTAACTGGTTTAGAAATAATTATAGCATTAAATTACCAGGTAAAAATCCCGGAGAACATGTCTACTTAAGCTTTGCCTCCCTGGGAAGAAAAGGGCTATATAAATTGAAGGTCTTAAGGTATTACATAATTACTCTGGAAAGAGAAATAATTTACAACAAAATTGATCAGAAAGCAGAATAGTATTTTTACAGCCTATGAGCTATTCTGCTTTAGCTTTCTTGAAGAAAAGTTGGCCAAAGACGCATGCCATTAACTACTTAGAATTTCTAGTGCCTGAAATGTCAGGGATGTGCTTTCTCTTTCTGGATGACTCCAGCGTCTTGAGTTCATGAAGGTAATTTCCCTAAAGAATAACAGGAAATGTGCTTTAAGGAGTTTGAGGCACTGAAGGTCCAAGTCTCCTCTGCGGCACACAGCAGAACTCCACCATAAAAGCAAGCGACCCAAGAGACCTACCGGGAAGAGAGAGAACAGCATCCAGACGGCGATCATGACCTAAGTCTCCCTCAGCTACAACTGGTCTTGAGACGCAGCTGCTCCTAAAGCTTTGCCCAGGTTTCCCTTTCCTTGGCTGGACATCCGATGTAAGGACACAGCCGTCTACCCGGTCACAGCGTTCCAGATGAAGTGGGACCGGGCTGGCATCCTGTGCGAGCCTGTACCTGGCGGACACTGCCCCAGGAAGCACTCGGGGTGCAACGTGAACCGGCCCCGCTTCTCCAATTCAAAGGTACGGTTTGGAACCATGTTTGAGCCTTCAAGGGCAAATGAAACAGGAGTCGAGTGTATTTATTTTTACACAGCTACAAATTCTCAGATTACATTTTATCAGATCAATTAAGATTCAACAAATGCTAGCTGTTAGGTGAAATCAAATGTCATAGGCTAACAAGCCCTGAGGAGGCAGTGGGCGGTTCGTATTTTTTTGAGTCATGACTTATTTTATAATACAAACACCCCAAAAGTGACCTTCAAGACTTGTCCTCCTGTAAAGCTCCTGGCTCTCCACAATAGGAGAGTCACTGGACACTGTGTTTACAGTAAAGACAAGTAACTCTACTGGTTGAAACAAAGGCATCTTTACAAAGAGGAAGAAAACCTGTTTAGCCAAGAGGCAGCAGCAAAAAGGAACGAGCATTGCATGAAAAGCAATACAAAATACAATCAAAGGCACAGATGTTCCTGTTTATGGAGCAAAAATGTAATTCCAGCCTCACATGAGGCAAAAGTCAAAATCTTACTTTTACTAAGAAACGCATTAAGAAGGATTTTGTAAAAAATATCGTCCCATTTTTAAGAGATTTCAGGGAAAGACATGGGAAATGATGATCTTGGCGTCAGTTAGGATGGCTGGCTGCCACCCTCTGAGGCTGAGAGGCAGCACTGTGACCTCACCCCCTGGCCCCCAGAGTCAACCAGTATTTGTCTTCGAGTCTGGACTTGCTGCATCCGTGCCTTAGTCTTCAAAAGTGGTCTTTCCTCAGTTGGTTTTTACACGTTTAACATTGTTCCTAGAGATCATTTTCACTACACCTTGAAAAGTTCTATCAGACATATCTGGTCTTCACGTCACCCCCAATTTCAACTAATGAAATTAAAGGAGGCAATTCTTTGAAATCCAGCCGTGTGCTCTTCTACAAGTGATCTAAATTCCCTTTCCCCCCTGCTTCTCAGGTCAGCCTAGCCAACAGCCTCCCCTGACTGCTCGCCGTGCTCTCCCCATGACTGCCTCCCGTCCCTGAACACCAGTCTGCTCCTGCCTCATGGCCTTTGCATTTCTGCTCCTTCTCCCAAGTGTCCTGGCTCAGCTCTGTCCAATAGAACATGTCTGGGATGATGGAAATGTCCCATTATCTGCACTGTCCTGTATGTTAGCCACCAGCCGTATGTTGCTATTGGCTACTTGAAATTTTAGTACTGTGACTGAGAAAGTGATTTTTAAATTTGATTTATTTAAATAGCAGTATGTGGTCAGTGGCTACCACAGTAGACAGTGCAGCTAAAGGTCATTTGAGCAGCTACTTTTCATCATTCAGGCCTCAGCATAAATGCTACCTCCCATTGAGGCCCACCCCTGATCACCACATCTAAGAGCCTCCTCAGTCCACACCCCCTTATTGTCCCTGCTCAGCACTGACCACCACCTGAAATGAGTTTGTCTGGTTGCTTTCCTCATCTAGCAAGTAAGGTCCCCGAGGGCAGAAACCTCATCTGTCTTACTCCCTGCTGTCCCGCAAGAGCCCAGAGCAGTGCCTGACATAGAGCTGACACTCAGTAGATATTTGTTAAGTTAATCAATGAATGAATCAACTCACCTGGCCAAGGTGCTTTTTTGATGGACTGGATAAAGAGGGAAATCCATGCATCTTGGTGAGTGAATTGTGAAGAACTGCTTTTATCAGAACTCTGATGCATGGAACCATGATCCACAGCATTCAGTACTGCAGCCACAGGGCAAGGAGGCGAAAGGGCCTCCAAACCAGGATCATAAAGTTGGAGACTTGGAGGCCATGGCCTTGGGATCCTCCAGGGGCAGACAACTCTCATGGAGGGGAAGAGTCACCTCAGAACAACAGGCTGCAACCGCGGAGACCTACAAGGTGAGTGGCAGCCCTAGTGGGACTGAGCCGTATCAGGTACTGGGCAAAGGGTAGTGACCAAGCATCCTTTGGGTGCGCACAGTCTCCTGGAAGAGATGTGCATGTCAGTAGTATTAAGATGATGCACTAGCTCTGGAGCTCTGTGAAGGGGGCTTGTATCAGCACTATGAGTATACCAAAGGAGACACCTCACTCAGCCTGGGGTGGTCAGGGAAGGCTTCCTGGAGGAAGGGCTAATTAAGATGAATCTTAATTAAGGGAGACAGAGTTAGGATGGTCATGGTTCGGGAAGTTCAGGGTTAGGAGTGACAAGAAGCTGGAGAATGATTATTCCAGGCATGAAGAATAGCAAGAGCAAAGACACTTAGGCATGAAATGGCAACTGTTTACAGAGAACCATAAGTAGTTTACTTTTACCAGAGTGTAAAGAGTAAGGTCTCCAATGGCAAGAAATAAGGCTAGAGATATGGGTGGAGGGTGAAATCACAGGTCATATAGGCCTTGAATGCCAAGGATTTGGGGTTCTATTCTTAAGGCAATGGGCAAGAGGCTTTAAGAAGAAGGATGAACTATTTGTTTTCTAATGATCATCAAGATCCTAGAGATGTATTGCTGGTGAAGAAATTGGGAAAGGACAAAACACTTGAGACAAATATATCTGTGTAAGACAGAGATGGAAAACACTGCCAGTGTGTCAACTGGACCAAAAGGGACATGGCTGCCAAAGACAAGCTGATGCAGCCACATCATTTGGACTAACTTTACAACCTAATGCATGGGCACACACCTACATGCACACACACACAAAGGGCTCACACACAACCTGTGGGGTTATGAGCCCAATGACTACAGTACAACAGCAATAATCAGCCAGAGGAAGAAATACCACCTTGGAAGGTGAGGCACGATGGCCAAGCCATTCTCTACAGCTTTTCAAGGAACTGTCTCTAAATAGGTCTGGTCAAGTATGCTTGCTTTAGATTCAAGGCCAGCGAACATTAACTAGTGGCTACCGTGTGCCAGGTGGTCTCACAAACATCTCCTTCAATAATCACAATAAAAAACATTATCTTTAAGGGATGTTAATCTTGTTAAGCAAGATTAAAGATCCTTGTACTGCCCACATAGCTCAAATAGATTGTTTTCCTTTCTGATATTTAAATTCTTTTTTTATCTGCATTAGATAAAAATGCATATAGGGTGTGTAGTTTTAAGAAATCAAATGGTGGTTTAAGGATCAACTGTCCAACAGTTGTGCTACTCCCTCCCACTCCTTAGTTTTACAGCACTTTCAACTCTTTTTGGTTATTTCTTATGGTATTTGCCAAAATTTTTTAAATAAGATATTATGTTACTTTTTACTTATCAGTTTTAGACATCATCCATTGACTTCCCTTTTGCTCGTTCTCCCAAGGTTTTTATTTACCTCACAAATTTTGGTTATTTATTCTTCAGTGTTTACATTATTAGGATCATGTACATTTTGTACACTGCAGATCTAAGAAGAATATTGTTTTCTTGTTTAATTTTATATTTATTTCTCTGAAGTTAATAATAACCCAATTATTGGTTATTTCTGTACATGCCACTAACTCCTTCCAATAGCATTTTCTAAATAGTTGAGTTCATCAGAAAAATCTATCAGTTCCATTGTGTCCCACAGCCCTTTGTCATTCTATTCCAGTCTTGACTGGTTTAGTCACCAGACTTCACTTTGTACTCTTGAGCAAAGTTCTCTGGCTTTGTACTGCCTTCTACTTCTTTAATTTCCAATCTCATTTTGCTGGAGCATATCCTCCAGTACCTCTCTCTTTTCTTTCTCTGCATTCTCTATATTACTATTTTAAAATTATACAGGCCTATCATTTAAAGTGCCTAATAGTTCTATGGATTTTATAGAATACAACAATTCCTTAACTCCATCTCCTCACCCCACCTCTCTCCAAAACTTCCTTCCAAGAAGGACTTAATCTCTTTTAAATGAATTTTAGCAAAAATGTTATATTGCTGCTTTGTGATTTTTCAGTTGTTGGCACTATTTATTGACTTGCCAATATGGAAAATGAGGATTTTGTAATTCTTCCTGTCTATGCCCTCATCACACAAGTATACTTCCTATGTTCCTATCCACCCAATATAATTATATAGTATAGAAACTTTTGAAGATCAGTATTATTATGATTACAAAACACTACTTCCAGGTGAGCCATGTGGTAAACTATGATTTCCCTTTTTGAATATCTTACTCTTTTCTCCAAAGTTGGTAACAATCCTTTTCCCCCTCTACTTACTACTTTATAGACTTCTCACTAATTTAAGCCCAAAATTGTAACCATATCTCTAAATCTGTTCTCTCAACAGTGAGATGCATCAAATATCCTATCAATTCCACCTTGGGAAAGAAATCACTTCCTGAGCCTCTGACACACTTTAGGAGCACAGCTACAAGGCTGGGATTTCCCACTGTCAGAACCTAGACAGTGCCTTTGCCCTTCATGCTGGACCTCCTATTTCCTGTAACACTTACAGTGTACTTTCCTAGTTTACAGCCTTATTTTAGCAGACCACCTCCTCCTGTTGCTTCCTGAAACCTTGGTATGTCTGAAAGTGTTATTATTTTACCTTCAGACTTGATTAAGAGTTTGGTTAGACATAAAGTCTTAGCTTTAAAATCATTTTCTTCTAGACTATTGAAGGCATTGTCCCACTGTCTTCTAGCTGTCAGTATTGCTGTTTAGAAGTCAGATCCTAGTCTGATTCCTGATGTTTGCATGTGACTTATTTTTTTTGCTCTGGAAGCTTACAGGACCTCTTCTTTGCCACCAATGACATTTTTAAAAACAAAACTGGGAGACAGAAAGCAGACACACAAGTAGTTAGAGAAAAAAGAAAGAAAAAAAACTTCGCACACCTGAAAAAACAGGATCCTAAGCTGTCCATGGGAAAGGCTGGGAGCCAAATGATTCATGTAAAAGACTGTAAAAGGCTCAGGAATGTTTTGACATTCTTAAAATAGCCCAGGCCTCCTTATTTTAGCCATACATTAACTTCAGCTTGGTGCCAAAACATTTTGTTCCTATTGTCTCCTCTCCTGTGGTCCTTGTGCTTCTGGGTTTGGAACTTAAAATAAAAAAAAATAAAAAGAACTCCTGCAAGTAAGTAAAATAAGCCTGCCACAAAAGAGCAAAATGCTGTTGAGATTGTGTGAGTAGTCAAATCCAGAGAGGCCCAAAGTAGAATAGGGGTTGTCATGGACAGGGGGGAGGACGGAAAGGAGAGTTGGAGTTTAAAGGGTATAGAGTTTCCTTTTGGGAAGATGAGAAAGTTCTGGAGCAGGATGGTAGTAATGGTTGCACAACAGTGTGAATGTACTTAACATTACTAAACTGTGTAAGTTAAGACAGTAAATTTTATGGTACCTCTATTTCACCACAATAAAACCAAACCAAACCTCCCTTTAATCAGGTTGTGTTTGGTAGGGAACTACAGATGCATGTGCTCCATCTGCTATCTTTATGCAAAAAATCTTTTGCAAGACTTTCTTTCATAAGACTTTTAAAAATTTAATTCTATTCTTTAGGCCAGAGCAGCAGCTCTAAATTTTAGAGCATATAGGAATTACTGCAAAGGGTTACAGACACAAAATCAGACGTTGTTTCTATGTCCTATAACTTTTTGGGTGATTTTACAGCAATAGTTTTCAACCCTGTAGAGCCTGACCCTCCCAAGACACCTTAGGCTATTTAACAGAATGTAAACTAAGAGCCAGAGAACTGACATTCTGGATGAGGACACAGGTTCCTTTCTTTCTTGATTCCCACACGGTGGTGAAGGGCTTTAGCTACACAGATGGAGGAACTGGACCTCGTGGAGGGGGCTGGATGGGGTAAGAGTACAGCATGAACATGAAAACACTCCTTCAGATCACTCATACCTGAAGGGCTGTCACAGGGAAGAGGAGCTGCACAGATTCTGTGAAACCCCCAGCAAGGATGAAGCTCAAGAAAAGAAGCCAATGTGAGATACTAGTTCAAGTACAAGGGAGAATTTTCTGTCACTGGGCACTGTCCATATACAGACTGCCACTTGAAAATGAGGCCCTAGCTGCTGGCAGAAAGACCACTTGGGAAGAGGGTGCTGGGCCTGGACTAGCTGACCTTTAAGAACACTTTCAGTCCTGGGATTGTCTGTGAAAGGGTTCATGTCCACAGAACATCGGCCTAAGCAGTAAAAAAAAATACTGTGTCCTTGCCAAGCCAGAGCGTACATGTGGCATACTCTATTTTAAGAACATAATCCACTAAGAAAAACAGACTCCTCAAAAAAGGAATACATGATTATAGGGAACACACAAGCCACAATTCTCATCCTACCCCTTTCTTCCTAAACTCTCTCTTTTTAAATGTGAATTCCAAAATGCAAGCAACAGTAAACCTCAGTGGAGTGCTCTGGGGTGAGCTGGAATTGTTTCTCTCTGGATTGGTCACTTGTCATCAAGAGGAAAACCTTCGAAGTTAACTAATTTGACTGATTTTCCAAACTACACATTTTCTAGAAGGCTTTGGAAAACTAAGCAAATAAAGTACCATCAGAATTATCACCTTCTCTTATTCATCAAAATGTGGTATTCTTCCTGTAAGACTCCCAAAGCAGTACCTGCATGTGACGAGGGTGAAGCAGCACCTTTTACTGCATTCCCTTAAAATATTTATTTTCTACCCACTCTGGAAAGATACAAAATATTAAACCACAAACCGTATTCTTAAACTTCTGCTCACTACTTTCCTAAGAAACTCAAAACACTTATCAGCTTATCCAATTCTTTCTAAATTACCAGTGGGCACAGCTTTTCTATCAAGAAATCACTGGGGATGACACGACACACTCCCTGGACAGGCTTCCCATGTCTCGTCAAAAGCACCGTGCGTGCCACACAGATGTTCCACATCGCACTGCCCACCTATGCTATTCGACATCACTCCTCTATGGTCCTGATTATTAACATTGCCAACCTGACTGGCAATTTCTATTGCATCTTCTCTTAATGGCACAAAGCACAGAGATGAAAACTGATAGACGGTATGGCTTTTCTCCCTGAACTTTTCTTTCTTTCAGGGAGAAAGAAGACACTAAAGACCTTGCCTGCCTATTTCCATGACTATACCATTTGTCTCCCTTCTGGAGTGCAGCCTTCAAGTACCAGCAAGTTAACTGTGCTGGGTTAACGTTTATCTCCCCAGGGCTACCTAGCATGGTACTCTGCACATAGTATAGTAGCTGTCAGATGTACACTGCAAAGCTGAATACTGAAGAGAGAACAATGATACTTTTTGATAGGAAACCCCAACCTTCTAATGGAAGTCTACACTCTCTCCTATGAGGTGACAAATACAGAGGACAGATACACAGTGCAATGCTGTTCATCCCTGGACATGACAGTGCTGCTCCAATCACTGGCCGAATCACACTGATTTTACCCCCAACCCTTTTCCATACTATTCCTTATGGAAAAAAAACAGGGAGACTGGGATTAACTTAACATCCCCACCTGAAGATGAATATAAGCTCCATGTCCTCATGCCTCACTGTACATCAGAAAGGTATGTTTGTTTCCTTTTAGATGGAAGTTTGACCATGGCCAAGAGATTCTGAGGCATTTCAATAAATTCTACAAATGGGAAATCATTTCTCTTGGCAGGCTAATATAAAATAATCACTAAGGGCAACAAAGTACTTATTTTAAAAGAAAACATCTTTATTCAGCCAAGATTGAACTGCCCAGAACAATATTTCAAATTAACTGTTCAAGTTTCCTAAAATTAGCTGTCATATGGGTTGCTATTATTAGACACCCTCATGGACGAAGCACAGCTAAATGTATTTTGGCCTGAGGGTCAGGAGGCCAATGCCATTTTCCACACCAGGAGAAACATTCTTGGACAAACACTCCATGCATATCCATAGGCTGGTTCTTTTCTAGATCACAAAGGGTAGGTGTTTTACTTTTAAAAGGACAAATGTGTCCTCAGCCATTATTTGTTAAATTACTTGAGTCAACAGCAGTATAAGCATACAAAGGAGATATCTTTCTAATTAAAATAAAAGCTATGTAAATCCCCAAAGAGAGTTTTTATTGAAAATTACCCTTACTGCAAGAGAATGAAAATAGAATAACAAACTGGTATGTAATAAACATTAAGAATGTCTGAAAATATTTTCTTAATCTACATTTGGGAACAAAAGCTCATTTCTCAGTCTTCTAATGTCATTTCAGAATGACATGAAACAAAACGAACCAACAAAAATTCACAGGTGCGAAGTAAACCATGATCATTTTTTAACATGTAAGAATATATAATGTCAGAAAAATTCACCATAGGTAAATACAAAGTGACAGAAGCTTTCATGTACTGAGCAAGCACTGTTCAAGCACCTACTATGTGCCAGGCCTAAGCCCCTGGAGCATTCTTCACTATGCCTAAGAACTCCAAAGAAGGTCCTTGTGTGGCCAATATAAGGAAATGCCCAGGCCCCTGCCAGAAATGCATTGTTTGTGTAAATCAGGATTCATAACGACAGTCCATGCAGAGCTAAATCTGGTTGCCACTGGTTCTTGTAAATGCAGTTTTATTGCAACACGGCCAATTCCACTCACTTACATATCGTCAAAGTCTGTTTTCAAGTCCAACAGCAGAGGTGAGTAATTGCAACAGATACCGTATGACCTGCAAAGCCTAGAATATTTATGTCTGCTCTTTACAAAAAACGTTGCCGATGCCTGGTCTATCTCAAGACTTATCTGTAGAAGAGCCCTGGGTTTATTCAACAGCTGTTTGCTTGAATAGCTTTGGACTTCCAGGTACCGAGTTTTGAAACAGGCAGTGGGTCTCAGGAAAAGAGCCCTGGCCTGTGAGTCAGAGAACTGAGATGAATGTCTGGCCTCCGCCGTGTCCTGGCAACTTAGCTTTGGCAGTTCACGGAACCTCTATCGGCCTGGGGTTTCCCACCTGGCAAATGGAAGAACCAAAGACACACTGCCTGCCTCACAAGACGTGGAAGCGATTCTGGCCACCATAAAGCATGACCTCAATGTGAATGGACTGCTCTAATAATTACGAAAGCAACACTGAGCGCGTGCCTAGAATGCACCGAGTATCATATTCAGTGCTTTCTTCGTAGGAGCTCATCCAGTCCTCATAACCACCCTATTAGATGAGTACCCTTTTACAAAGAAACCAAGCCTCACAGAGGTTAAGGGATCTGCCCAGGGTCACACAGCATGTAAGTTGTGAAGCTGAGACTCACACCCAAAAGAGTCAGACCCCAGAGCTCATGCTGTGAACTACTAAGAGTGCAGATTCCCCAAATCCTGACCCATAGAGTGTATTAACAAATCTATCCACTTCATGGAGCCAAGACCTGCTGGAATTGTCTCTGAGACAAGGGCCACACCTGGGCCTGGCGCTGGGGTGGTGTGGTCTGGGTGACAGCTCCATTCATGCGCCACAGGTTAAGAATTGTGCATAAAACAAACACTGAAGCTTCATCTATACAGGCACTGAACGGGATCTTATTTGAATCAATTTCAAATTCATCCTAAGTCACCCCCAAGAACTGGCTTGCCTACAGGACTCAGAGGCAGCCTGGGCTATCTTGTCTTCTCTACACTTCCAACGTTTATGTACGCATATGATGGGATCCTGCATTTTTCCTTAACAAAACACATCTAACAAAAGTACTAGAGAAAACCTAAAAATAGAAGCAACATAGACTATATTGCAGAGGTCTTTATTTTATATTCCTGGGCTTCAAAAATTTAGCCAAATTTGACAACTTGTGAGATTTTATTATTGCCAGTTTCACCCCTCTGGACAGTAATTTGGAAACATATGTCATACCCATGCCAACTTACCAAGTATTTTCATTTCCAGGATCCTATTAGCAAGAAATAATTGGGGATGCCTACAAAGATATTAAGTATGAGAATGTTCAATGCAATGTTATTTATCAATGCAAAACCACTCACATAAACCATTGTCTAAGTAAATTCCAGTAGAATATTTTGTAGCTCTTAGTGACCATGTGTAGAAAACAGACAAATCTACAGGAAGGGACATTGTGTGTACTCTTCACAAATGAGGAACTTTTCCAGATTAAAGGAGACGAAGAAGACGTGACATTTAAATCATCCTGGACTACAGACTGGTTTGGGTTTTTCAAAAAACTGTTATAAAAGGCATTAACATTGTAGGTGTGCTTTGATTATGTAGCTGTATTCCTATTATGTTAATGTGTGCACGCAATTTAATTAGTAATTTAAAACCTATACACGCTTATGTTACACTACAAGAAGATATGTCAAAGAAATAATCAGTCTTCCCATGTTTTCTTCCGCCTGCTACTTCTGTAGCTTTTCTTCTTCCTTCATAATTACAACCCCTAAATAGAATTCATGCCTCATATCAAAATTACCGAGTATCATAATTCTTCCAAGTGGTAAAGATACCTCAAGACAAATGCTGGCATAGAAGCCACAGGGCATAAATCTGCAAAGAAGTCAAAAGCTAACCTTTTCAAACAATATTGCTTCTCTCTCACTTACCAATTTACATTTCCCTGTATGGCCCCGGAAGATGACTGGTTAGCCAGAGACAGGTAAGATTCCTCAAGGGAGGAACAACCTAAGACAGGCACAGTCGCAGGGGGGCCATCAGGTGAGAAATTGGGGATCAACAGAGGTGAGGCTTAGAACCTCACCCCCCGTTTTGAGAGAAATCTTCTGCATCCGTGGATGTTTTGTTGCCCTTGTCTAGCTTGGATTAATACTTAGTCTATAGGCACACACCTGATCATCTACATTTGCCCTCTTACAGCACTAAACTATGTTTTCTACCTTTATCTTGCATCTACCTACCACTTCAGCATTTTATTTTTGAAAAAAAAAAAAATAATAATAATAATAAGGGAGAAATGTGGGATTCATACATAAATCAAGTATAAAAATCAAACAAATAATCATAATTGACCTGATTGTTTATAGTTCATGATGCGTGATCAAAACCAAAAGTTTCTGTGATGACTGCCCTTGCACTGTTCACCATGTAAGAACTTATTCACTATGTAAGAACTTGTTCACCATGTAAAAACTTGTTCGTTATGTTTCAGAAGATTGGAGACTGTTGAGAATTAGGCTTGGGGTTGATTAATGATTGTGCATTCAGTCCCCTATACAGAATTTTATTGTTAACAACCATATGATCAATAAATATGAGAGATGCCCTCTCAAAAAAAAAAAAAAAAGGCATTAACATGACTACATAAAATAATGTAAGGGTCATGAGGTCTGAAAAGTATTTTTAAATGGTTCAGAAAAAAATGGAATTAAAATTATATCATATATATAATGTGCATAATATACATACACTATATATATAAATTTACATATATATGATTATGAAGAGAGAGAAAGCAATGACAGCAAATGAAGGGAGAACAAAAATCCTTTGTATGGTTCTTAAATTCTTTTGTAAGCTCAAAATTATGTTAAAATGATAAGCTAAAAAAAAAGCCTGAAATTGTTACATGGGAAAGTACATACGCTAAAATGAGTAAAAACATTGGGGTACAAAACTATATACTCAGCATGATGTGTCAAGAATGGGGGCAGGTTGAAAATATGTATTAGAAAGCAAAAGGCCTAAATGTGACCAGTGGCATGTCAATTCTGAGATTTTACTTGAATTTTGCTTTCTTTGTATTATTTTATGCTTTTTTTGTACCTACAGTTTTATACTAAGTATGTGGGATTTTCATAATCAACAATTAAATATTATAGGAAAACTGTACTTTTTCATGATCATGTAAACATCTGATCTAGTCTTCAAAAACTTTAAAGCATTAGTAAAAAATGCATACTAATACTTCAAGTAAGAGGAATTTGGCGATAAGGCTTCTAAGCCCTGAACAAACTGATCCCCATTTACAGCAGCGATATCACATTGGTAAATCTCACAACATATATGAAGATGACTTTCCACTCAGACCTCGGAAGAGCGAGGAGAGTACAGGACCGGTGCATGAAAAAGCTTGCACTCCAAGCTTCAGCTAGAATTTCCTTCAGATTCCCAAACTGACAGCATAAATAATTGTGCCCACATTAAAGAACATATCCTTGTCATTTGTCTTTTATAATAATGTCTTCTACCTGTTTCCAGTCCTAAAATTAGAATACTCTATAGTGTGTGTTTATTTTTTTTTCTAAACCAGTGGAGTCAGTTTCACACATAATACTCCATTATTCCTAATGTTTCAGTGTTCATTTCCCACAAATAAGGGTATTTTCCACCTCACTACAGTAGAGCCTCAGAATCATGTAATTACATTACACTGACAGAATCCTACCATCTAAACTACAGATTCTATTCAAATTTCAATAGTTGTCCCAGTAATGTTCTTACCAATAAAATGGCTCAGTCCAGAACACATTTGTTCTTTTAAAAAGTAAAACAACTATGCTTTGTGATCAAGTCTCTTTAATGTCCTTCAATTTGGGACACTTTTGTGGTCTTTCATGACCTGGGAACTTCTAAAGATTACAGAGCAGTTATTTTGTTGAATGCTCTTCAATTTGGGGTTATCTGATATTTCGGCAATTTTAGATCCAAGTTATGCATTTTGTAGGACTGTGACAGAAGCAATGGTGTGTTTTTCTCTTGTGTATCTCATCAAATGGCCCTCAGTGTCAATGTGTCCAATTACCGATGGTGCTAACTTTTATATTTGATTAGGGTGGGGATCTGCCAGGTTCCTCCACTGTAAAGTTACTATGTTACCTTTGCAATGAGTATGTATTTTATAGAGAGATACATGAAGCTACTTAAATATCCCGATGGGACAATATACAGTTACAAATCTTAAACTGAATTAAAGTAGCAATTAATTCAGCCTCCAGGAAAAAACTAACACATCTTCATAATCTGTTGACTAGTTACTACATTTAAGAAATAAAGTACAAAGTACCCTTAAGAAGATTTTTCAGAACCTGCACAGATTAAAGACTTTTGGGGGGAATTTCCGATTAAACAGACACTACAGTTTGTCAAAAGCAAATCTTTATTTGTGCAAATTACAGAAGTGATGATATCTGTGTGTGCAACCTACAATCCCTCGGGAAACTGCAAAAAGTTAATATTTGCCCTCCTTGGAGCTGGCATCTACAATACATTCTTGACTCATCTGAACTTTCTTGTTTGTTCTCTGAACAGAAGTCTTTTAACTGAGTAACGAACTAGGCTAATCATGGCTCAAGTCCGTGGATCATATACAGAAAGTGGGTGCAGGTAGAACATCCTAGAAAACCCATGTCAGCCACAGCCATTCTCAACCCAGGTCAAGAGGCTTAAAGTGTCCCAGTTGAAAGAGTTTCCAAGAACTCCCTTGGGAGAACCACCTGTAGTCTTTTTACTTAAGCATTTTTCCCCCAAAAATCTCTGTGTTTATTTGAAAACACAAGGCCAGCGATGACACACTCTTGCTCAGAACAGAGAATTAGTCATTAAGACAGACTGGCAGATAGAGGCCTCAGGGCTTTGTCTGAAGGTTCATTCTGTGCTTTAAAATTTATGATGAGGTTATTACAAAAGTAGTGCAGAATCAATTGTAATTTTCCTTCCTTGCCCCTGGCAAGCACAATGGTTAGAAACCTTTCCTAAGGAAGTACTTAACAGTTTGGGTCTGTTTTGTGAATTCCTAGGCTTGAGCGAAGGTTCCAAAAATTGTGATACATTTCTACTCTTGCTCATTGCCTCAGATTTCCATTTTCTAATAAAATGTTCTCTTTATAGAATCAAAATGGGAGTTAATAGCCAAAGTTAGGCAAGGAAGGGGAGAGGAAAGCCAACTAGGTGAGCCAGAGAAGAGTCATTTGGGGTGTCAGGTCAAGGTGAGCCTGGGGCAGAACACAGGAGAGGGGGAAGTGCACTGAGTAGCCCAAAAGGTGAGGGCAGGGTACAGGAAGAAGAGGGAATTAATTAGAGCTGGCTGCTCCCCAAGCAGGATTCTCGGAGCAAGCTAACTGCAACTGAAGAGCAAGAATCACATGGATAGAGTATGCCTCCTGCCAGTTCATATACCTCTAGGGCACTGAAGCTGTGTAAACACGGCTTCCCAAACAAGATGTTACTCCTGCCCTTAAGGATGACTGTCCTAACTCCAAATCTCTCTCAAACCAATGTCTTCTCCTTCCTCAGCCCCATCCCTTCCTTCAAACCATTTGGCCACTCTCAGACCTGGAGGATAGAGGACTGGTAATTCCTCACAAGTCCACCTTCAATTTTTCTTCCTATTCCAGAAATGACACCATTGGCAAGTTCCATCATCTGTATGGTTCTGGAAAGATCCCAACTTACCAGCAGGCAGTTTTCAGAAACCTCATATAGATTAGGGACTGCTCCATTCTGCTTGGCCACCTGCCAGCAAGCCACGGAGCTGGTCCAGGTGAGCCCACCCAAGCCACGGTGGCTTCAGGGCATTTTGAGAGGTTCTCTTCTCCCTTCAGGTCTGGGCGGGGGACTTCTCCAAGCCTTCACCCACGGGCAGGAAACACAGTGTTGAGGTGAGCCCTCCTTCAGGACCAGCAGCCTGGTCTGAACCAGGCGAGTGAATGGCTGGACATCCCACCCTATTTCTCTTATGTGCCACCCTGGCTGATGAGTTCCTACTTACAAGAAGCAAGAATTCACTTGGTAAATTCCCAGAGCATAAAGTAATTACCAGATCTTGGAAGGCTGCTGTGGAATCCTGCCTTCACAGAGGAGAAAAAGACAAAAGGAGGAAGGATAGGAAGGGAGCCAAGGTGGGGTCACATGAGAGGTCACGGAAGAATAACCGTGCCCTCCCTTCTCGCGCCCACTGCCCCTCCGAGGCCCTCACTGGCCTTGGGCCACTGCAACCACTTCCACACCTCTAATGGCCACCTGGGAAATCTAACTAAAAGACAAAACTTGTTTAAAAATGTTTTAATCTTAGATCCGGTTTCTTAATAAGGCATCTAAACACATGGTACCTGACCCTTTCACATTACGTATTACTAACAGTGACTGCTGACTGCCTGGAGGCAGTGGAATTTATTCTTCCAATTTTCTCATTTCTTCTATTGCCTGTTTTTATCTAGATTGCAAGTCTACTAAGATGCCTAGTAATAAAACTAGGCAGACAAGTGAAACAGATGACACACATCCGCGGTTTTAATGAAACAAGATAAATCCTGAAAATGTATGCAGAGAGATGTGTATTACCTCTAGGCACGACAAGTTGTTGGGTGAGTTAAATTTTACATAATGTCAGCTTCCTTTTTCTTAATTGTTCAAAACACAATAAAAAGGCTCAGCCTGTCTTTTGGGAGTAGAAAACTGGGCTGAATCCTATGGAAAGTGGTGACGATTTAGGATTTCCTCATTTTATCTTCCACTTTTCCTCCCCTTTACCCACACTCTGTCTGCTCTCCTCAACAGTTTGCTTTATAATTAACCATAGTTAAGTTTCTCCATTTTACTAACAGACTTAAGCGACACATTTCCCTGGGCATAGTCCGAGAAGAAAAAATTGGAAAATCCAATAAAATGAATAATATGAATTAATAATAATTCCCCCTTCACTGTTCCCCTAATGCTCACTGTCTGGCCATTAAATATATAATGGTGAGAAAAATCACCAAATTTTTTACTTAATAGTGATCTTAGAGATCTTGTGTATTTATATATCAGGCCTATAAAGCCTGGGGTCAAACATTAAGTTAATAACACAGTGATGTCCAGAACACAGGTATTTCAAAATCACCCCAGGCTCTTATCACTCAATAACACTACTTCAGTCTAAGTGAAATTTATATAAATACAGTTTTAGACAAAACTTACTCAACAAGAAACTATGGCAGTGCTAGAAATCCTGATTATATACCCATTTTCTATGTATCAGTGAGGCAGAGCAGTTATTACACAGAAGTTTCTAACATACAATTAACAAATCTTCCCTGAGAGAAAACTGGAAGAAGGGAGTTTAGAGGACCCACATGTGGCCAAGTTGGCAGTAACAGAATGGGAGAAAGTGGACTGAGCCACGCGCAGTCAAAACAAGAAAAAAATGCCACACATCCTGAGAGGCTTGAGGGGAGGTGGGTGCTCACGTAAGAAGACTTTTTAAAGTCAGAGAGCTCCTGTAACGTTTATGAAAACTCAAAGCTATATTCCCATTCTTCATTCCTTGAGAAAAGAAAGTAGACATTTGGGGTCTAACTCTAGCATCTGTAAGAATTATATTTTTATTCCTATTACAGTTTGAATAGTTACTATTTGCTGAGTGCCTGTCAACTCTACATATTAGGTTAAGCCAGAGGAGATGCCCAATATTTGACCATCTTAAGCTATAAAAATGGCAATACTACCTAATTCATTATCTCTAATTTCTAATTGTAACTTAGGTGGATAGGTATTAGTATTACCATTTACCGATTATCTGAGATT